>NW_027223752.1:52558586-53158586 GCF_028538775.1 Myotis yumanensis | reverse complement strand
TATTCCCTTCCAGCATCAACCATTGTGGGGAGAATGAGGGTTTGGAATGTGCTCAACCTCTAGTTACAGAGCCGGGGGCGGCGGGGGGGGGGGGGGGGGGGGGGGGGGGGCGGGGGGGGGAGTTATGGAAAGGCCCGCAGAGATTCAGATGAGAGCCTGGGTTATTCTTTGGATATTAAGCAACTGCAAACAAGGCCATGAGCCCACTCTCTTCTCAGTCCCATGGCCTGGAAAGCCACATGCTTTGGGGCCTGGAGAGAGAAAAGCCTAAGTAATCTCACCCATGGAAAGAGAGTGCCTCCTCATCCATCAGCGTGACTGAGCCCTGTGCCCCATATACTTCCCTTCTTTCCCTTCTTGCTTCTGTGCAAGCCACCATGGGGCTTGCTTTCCTGCCCCAGAAGGGGACCTTGTGAGCTCACTCTGCAATTCCTGGAGTCTCCTCTCCCGAAATTGCTGGGAAGAGGTCCAGAGCAGGAGCTAAATTGATGTAGGAGATGTGGTTGGAGCCCAGAAGCACACTGTGGGCACAAGGCTCCTTGGGGTCTTAGCAGTCGGTGGTCCTGCTTTCGTCTTTGAGGGGGCGGTGGGTGGATGTGCTACCTAGGCAGGAAGGGCCACCAAGGACAGCAGACTGCTAACTTGCAGAATAAAAGGTTTCTCCCCCCCACGGCCCTTCCCCTTTTTTCAAAAAGCATTCTTACACAGTAGAAAAGCTTTCTAATTTTTTCCTAATTGTGTAAATAATATATACTCTCTCTATTTTTAAAAATCAAGCAACACAAAAAGTACAAGGAAAATAAAAATCAACTGAGGTCCCATCATGCTGAGCTGTCTCCACTAATAATTTAGTGACCATTATTTCATTCATCATTATATTTATCTACACTTAGAGATGATAGATAGATAGATAGATAGATAGATAGATAGATAGATAGATAGATAATAGGTAGATAGATGATAGATAAATGATAGATAGATAGATAGATAGATCAACATAAATGGATGTCACACATGCTGCTTTACCACAGACACTTTGGCAGTCTGTTTCTTGTTTAAATTGGTTTAGTTTAGTCTGGTCTGGTCTAGACTTGACTGGTTTGGTTGGGTTTAGTCTGGTTTGATCTGTTCTGGACTGGACTAGTTTAGACTGGACTGGTTTAGTTTGGTTTGGTTTGGTTTGGCTCATTCTGGTCTGGTCTGGTTGGCTTGATTGGGCTTACTTGTATTTACTATAGTTTGGTTTGGTTTTGTCTGTCTGGTTTGGCCTGGTCTTGTCTAGTCTGGTTTAGTTTGGCCTAGTCTAGTCTGATCTGGTCTGATCTGGTCTCATCTTGTTGGATATGATCTTGACTAGTCAGGTCTGGTCTGATCTGGCCTGATTTTGTTTGGTTGAATTAGGCTTACCTTCTCATTCTCCCTCTTTGGCATGTGTCCTTGAGTATCTTCCCTCAAATTCATTCAAACATGAGAAGAGTGGGAGCTTAGTTCTTTTCACAAAGAACTAAGTTAAAGGCATGTACCTTTGTTGCAGGTTCCCCGGCCCTGGTCAGGGTGCATGCAGGAGGCAACCAATCAATGTGTCTCTCCCACATTTGCATTTTCTCTGCACCTTGCCTTTCTTTTGCATAATATATCCTGGAAGTCCCTCTGAGTCAGTTAGTATAAATCTGACTCATTCTCTTTAATGATGGCTCAATATTCCATGGTATGCATGTATCCTATTCACTCAGCTATTTGTCCACTAAGAGACTGTGGCTTGGTTTCCTGTGTTTGGCTACTACACACGTTTCAGTCAATGCCAGTGAGATGCACACACCTCCAAGGACCGCATTCATATAACTGTGCTACCCTGCAGCCCAGGCTGCCATTAATATTTTCATATGGTAGATTTAATGTTATCATTCTGGTGCTTTTATTTCTGTAAAATGCACACCAGCAGTGAGATTGCTGGGTCGGAAGATATATGTGTTTCACTTGTAATAGGTGTTGCCAGACTACAACCCTCTCCTTTAAAAATAAAAAAGTTGATTGCTTACATTTTCATTCTCAGTATATGAGCAAAATTTCCCAACCATATTCTTATTCCCATCATCAGCAATATCTCATTTTTACTTTATTTTGCATTTTCTAGACTAGTAGTGAGGCTGAGCATCTTTTCATATGTTTATCAATTTGGATTTGCTCTCCTTCTTTTCTATTTGGATTCAATCCTCTATTTTTCCATTGAGATACTCATCTTTTTTTTTTAACTCAATTAATAAGAATTTTCTGTCTAGTCCTTGACGGTTTGGCTCAATGGATAGAGCACTGGCCTGTAGACGGAAGGATCCTCGGTTTGATTCCAGTTAAAGGCATGTACCTTTGTTGCAGGTTCCCCGGCCCTGGTCAGGGTGCATGCAGGAGGCAACCAATCAATGTGTCTCTCCCACATCGATGTTTCTCTGTGTCTCTCCCACATTGATGTTTTTCTATGTCTCTCCCTCTCCCTTCCATTCTCTCTAAAAAGCATGGAAAAATATCCTGGAGTGAGGATTAACAAATAAATAAATAAATAAATAAATAAACAAATAAAAATCTTTTTTTTAAAAGAATTTTCTGTTTGTATAGATTTTAATCCTTTATCTGTCATATGTGATGCAAATCCCCCCAACTTTAACATTTTTTATGTATTTTACTGATTTCAGAGAGGAAGGGAGAGGATAGAGAGAGATAGAAACGTAAGTGATGAGAGAGAATCATTGATCAGCTGCCTCTTGCATGTCCCACATGGGGATTGAGCCCACAATCCGGGCATATGCCATTATCCAGAATTGAACCATGACCTCCTGGTTCATAGGTCGACACTCAACCACTGGGCCACTCTGGCTGGACTAACATTTATGTTTTATCTTGTTTATAGTATCATACATTTATTTCAAATTTAATGGCTACCTGTCAATCTTTTCATTGATAGCTTTTGGGTTTATTTTCTTAGTCTTAAAGATATTGCAAGATTGAGTGGGTGGGTGGAGGTGGAAGAGGGCATAGAGAGAGGATAAATGCTGATGGGAAGAATAATAATAAATAAATTAAATATCTTGCTAGATTATACATATGTTTTCCTAGATATCAATTTTTTGTTTTATTTTTTACATTTGATTGATCTAGAATTTATTTGTAAATATAGTATGAGGTAGGGATTCAACTTGATTTTCTTTCAGAAGGATAGCCATTGATGCCATCATTTATTAAAGAAACATTCATTTTCAACAAATATAAAATATCACCCTTGCCATGTATTACAGTCACATAAACAATGTGACTATTCTGGTGTTTTCTTTTTGGTCCAGGATTCTATCCATCTATTCCTATGTCAATACTCCGCTGGCTTTGATTACAGAAACTCTAGGTATGTTTTAATACCTAGTAAAGCTCTCTAGTCTTATTTTTCAGAAGACAGATGAGCCATTGAGATTCAAATTAGAATTGTATTACATTCTTATTATATTAACTTTTCTACCCAAGAATATGGGATTTTTTTTTATTTGTTCAGCTCTTAGGACTTTTAATAAGATTTTATGTTTTCTTCATATAATTCTTGTACCTTTCTTCTAAAATTTATTCCTAAGTGTATTATAGCTTTGATGCTGTTATGAATAAGTTATTTTCCTATGGCTAGTCTACTATTAGTATAGAAAAATATATACTTTAAAATATTTATTTCAGTATCAAGTGCCAAATTTCCTTATTAATTCTGGAGTGGTTTTGGGGAGGGGTGTTTTTGTTTTTACCAACTCTAGAATACTAGGGGTTTTTTTGTTACAGTTATATAGCATCAGCAAAAGGGTCCATTGTATCTCTTCTTTTCCAACATTTTGAACAAATGATTTTACTTCCTTGTGTTATTGCAACCATTGGACCCTGTTGAATAATAATGGGGATAGTGGACACTCCCACCTTGTTCCTGATTTAAAGGGAAATGTAACATGTCGCCATTTGTAATGTTTGCTGTTGTTTTTTTTTAAATAGCAGTTATATATTTAGCTATTTCCTTCTATTCTTCTTAAGACTTTTACTAGGAAAGATTGCTGAATTCCACTGAATGCCTTGTTAATCCCTATTGATCTGATCACATTCTCATCATTTATATAATGAATGCAGAAGTAGAAACTTAAATAAATATTAGCATTATATCAAAATAATAATACATTGACTCAAAAGGTTTATCCCAAGTATCTAAGGATGTGTCCGTTCTCTGTTAGAGGATTTAGTTATTTTTTGTACTAAATTTATCAGGTTTTGTATATGTTTATGGAATTGATCTATTCAACCTTTTCATCCCTATAGTACACCTATGTATGCTTCACCATTTCTCCTAGTTTTCAAATTTGTTGCTATAGCGTTATTCCTTCTACAACTATTATTACACCTCCTTTCCTCAAGGCTGGCCTTCTATACATTTGCTCTCATTTTTTTTCTCTTTGGTCACATTTGTTTCTACTTTCATGGGGCTTTTTCAGAAATGCTATTTTAAATCTTACATACACATTTTAATACCTGAAGTCCTGTGGCCACTCTCTCATCTTGACCCGCCTTGATTGACACCTTCCTTAGTGGTCCTGACTCTTCGATCTGAAGAGATAACACATCGCTGTGACAGAAGAGTTCAGGAGACTGAGCTCCTTCCAGGCGAGGACTCTGGTTCCCTATGCCTGGCAGACGGCCGGGCACAGCTGGCATTCCAGAAACACTGAAAGGAAAGATGCAGAAAAAGTTGAGGTAGTCCCCTTGAATAGTTCTGAAGGGCTGGGAAAAGAAAAGAGATGATTCCATTTCTCTCTCTCCTTATTACAGAGGTAACATTTATTCATTTAACAACATTTAGAAAATATGGATAAGCAAAAAGTAAAAATTAAGAACATGCCACCATCCAGAGATTAAAAGCCACTCAATACCTTACCCGTAGGGAGGAGGTCTACAGCAGCCCAGACTCAGAGTCAACAGCCAAGTTCCATTGCCTGCTCTGGTGTGATGTCAGGCAAGCAACTCCACCTCTTTTTTTAAAATTAAATGCATAGGATATCATTGGTTGATAACATTATATAAGTTTCAGGTAAACAGTTCTATAATTCATCATCTATATATTGTATTATGTGTTCACTACCCGCCCCCGCCCCCAGCCTAGAATCCCTCCACCACCATATATTTGACCTCAGTTATCTTCTTCGTCCTTCTCCATCCCTTTCCCTCTGGTAACCACCCTACTGTTGTCTGTGTCTATGAGTTCGTTCATTTATTGCTTTCTGTTTTATATCCCACATATGAGTAGAAGCATATGGTTCTTGCCCTTTTCCATCCAACTTACTTTGCTTAGCATGATACTCTCAAGATCCATCCATGTTGTCACAAATGGCAGTATTTCATCTTTTCTTATGGCTGAGTAGTAATATATATATATCTCACATCTCCTTTATCCAATCATCCATCCAAGGTCACGTGGGTTCTTTCCATGTCTTGACTACTATGTATAATGCCTCAGTGAACATAGGGGAACAGATACCTTTATGAATAAATGTTTTCAAATTTGGGGGGCAGATACCCAGAAGAGGATTGCTCTTATGGTAGCTCTATTCTTAATTTTTTAGGAATACTGTTTTCCATAGTGGCTATACCAGTTTACAGTCCCATCAGCAATGAATGAGGGTTCCTTTTCTTCCGCATCCTCTCCAATACTTGTTATTTCTTGTCTTGTTGACAATAGCCATTCTAACAGGTGGGAAATGGTATCTTATTGTGGTTTTGACTTGCATTTCCCTTTAGCTAGTGAAGTTGGGCATCTTTTCATATATCTGTTGGCTGTTTGTATGTTTTCTTGGGAAAAGTGTTTGTGCAGGTCCTCTGCCCATTTTTTAACAGAGTTGCTCATTTTTAAATTCTTGGCAACTCCACCTTTGGATGCCTAATTTTTCTCATATGTAAAACAGAGAGATTACTTAATCACATAAGTTTGTTATAAGGATTAACTGAAATAATATTTATAAAGTATTTAATACATAGTATGAACTCAGTGGACAGCTATTATTAACAACGTTTTGGAATGTGTCTTTCAGTCCTTTCCTCTATCAGCTATACATTATACAGACAAATACACACACAGGGTCAAAATGGAAGCTGAGTCCCAGTATGCATCTAGAATAAGAAGTGAATGCTGTTATTTCAACCCAGTGCATGGAAACGGAGCTTGGCTTGCTCTCAGAACCCTCAGTCCCACACACAGCACCACATGCCTCTCCTTGGCCGTCAGACTGGAGCCTTCCTCCCACGTCAAGGTGTGAGCTCCTCCTAAATTCACCTGGGGGCAATTAAGTGGACAGAATCAAAGAAAACCTAGTTTATGTTTTTTCATTAAATGTGACCCATATGTCCTACATCTTACTCTTTGGTGCAAAGCTACTTGTCAGAATGAAGCAGAGTTCACTATTTCCAGTGTCATGGGGTATAAATAATTTAGATGCACTCCAAGGATATTGTTTTAAATTAGACTGCCCAGACAGGCTGGCCAAAGAGAGGTCTCATTCTATCTGATCCTGCAGCAGTCATGAGGGATCTCACAGCACCTCTCTATTTTAATATGTATAAACTCTATTATCTAAAATGTATACAATTATTTCATCATTTGGGTATGTTTCTCTCCCACCCTATTTGAGCTCCTTATCCAGCTCTCATTGCCTAAAGTTGGACATGGAGTAGTACTTTCTATGGCCACTGAACAACTGAATAAATGAGTAAGCAAATAAATGAATGGGTAAGTGACTCCTGACCAAGCTAGAAGGTGAAAGAGAGCTAAACCCAGAACTAAAACCCATCTCATGACCTCCAGCCCAGTTCTTATATCTTTGTGTCCTTCCTCTAGGAAAAATTGTAACTTGTACCAAACCCAACAGCCATTGTCAGTCCTGTTCATCATCCATTTGTTCATTCAACAAGCAGACTTGAGCATCTACGGTGTGTGTGTCAGGTGCTTCTCCTACTAGTCACACACACAGAGGTGGAGGTGATTTGCTATTGACCACTGCTATTATCAGAGAGTTCAAGTGGTCCAAGCCATGCTGCCTGGGGAGGGGGTCCGCTTCCCTCCTCACCCTGCTCTAGCCCCGCCTGATGTGAGAGTCGGGATTAGGAGGTGGAGGATGAGGGAGAAATATCGATCCAAGGACTTCCTGTGTCTGACCCTTCTTGCCTTGCTGCACCCCGGCCCGGGTTCTCAGGTCCTTCTGGCCACCCCCCTCCCCCCCCCCCCCCCGCTCGAGCTCCCCCAGGTTCCCAGTTATTGCCCTTCACCCAGGTTGCACTACCTCAGACTTGGACCTTTTCCTCCCTCTTCCAGGGAGATTCGGAGCCCTCCTGAACCCTGTCCATCTGGTCACCTACAGCATGGCCTCCCTTCCCACATGCTTCAATTTCTTAGCACATTCTACCTTATGCTCCGGTTCTCCGGTACACATCTTATCTCCTCTATTAGATTATCAGCTCCGGGGGTTAGGATTCATGTGGAATTCATCTTTGTATCTTCAGCAGTACCTGGCACAGTGTCTCATAGTGGAGGTTACTTAATCTTAATTGAATAAATGGATGAGTAATGGGAAGAGAAAATGCTATCTGGCAAGATAGGGGTTGGAGAGAACAGAATTATTTGCTCAGTATAAGAAACGAACTAGAATTCTGGGAGCACAGAGGAGAGAAAAGAGGGAGGGAGAGAGCCAATAAACATGCCAGGAACCCAAGCAGATAGAAATGGCCAAGGGACTCTTTAAGAGCAGGAGAGTTTGATCTTTGAACCTGTGCTTTATAGGGTGTGATGGAACCATCTTTCACTGTATCCTCGATCGTCAATAAAATATGCCACAGTTACAGACACCTTCTGTGAGTCATGTTTTCTGTGGGAAATCAAAGACATGGAGCTGTGTTGCACATCTGGAGGGAAGCCAGGGAGAATAAGTGTGGCCATTGGCCCATTCAGAGAATGGATTTAACAGAAGCTGGCACTCAGAGCCCAAAGTAATGAGGGAAACTCAAGACCCTTCCCCACCAGACTCCATGGGAAAATTAGGAGTGAGAGGAAAGGGAGGAGGAAGTTCCCACCACACATGGAACAGGGTTAAAGCTACTTCATTTTAATCTTAAACGCCAGGATACTTGGTATCTGACATATGAATGAATGAATGAATGAATGAATGATTAATTAATTATTGCTAAAATGTTAATGGATGATAGTGGCTTAGTGTCCCCTCAAAAAACATTTTCATGACCCGCAGTGTCTCAGAGAGTGGTCTCAGGGTCCCTGAGAGAGATACTTTTGAGCTGAGGGGGTTATTTGGGGCTCTTTAAATGTATGAGTCCTGATTCCAAGGACCTTTTCAGCCCTATCTTAGCAGATCAGTCACTGTCCCAGTGAAGCCAAAGGCGAGTGGCTAGAAGTGTCTGATCATTGTCACACAGTGCCGCTGACTAACTGTGAGAATGTCAGGAAGCTAGGCATTAAAGTGACCTGATTTCTAACGCCAGTTGATGAGTTTGTGAGAGCCTAAGCAAGCCACTTACGCTCCTGAGTTTTTGCCTTCAGATCTGTCGCACAGTGGAAGTGATGTGCCGTGTCCGCCTGCAGCATGTGTTGTTGGAGGCTCTCTGGGAAGCACCATCAGAGTTGTCTCCAAGCTTATGCACTTTATTCTTCCTTGAGCACAGATCATATTTTACTTCATTTCAAATACAGTCCTTGGTCTCCTTGGGCAGCTTTTATTCAGTTCCACCCAAAATTCCGACCAGAGAATGGGGAAAGCCTGGTTTGGCTGCATGGAGGTTATGGAAATAGAAGCACAGGCAACTGGCTTTAGGAAGTCAGGACAGAGAACAAAGAAGGTCATAAGGTGGGAATCTGAAAAAAACAACTCCCAGTACAGAACAGGCTGAGCTATTTATAGGGCTATAAAGCTCCCTCGCCCCATAAAACTTAATAACCCCTAAAGTGTCTCTGGGGAGGTAGACAGCAGCAGAGCAGTTCCGGCCAAGTCAGTGATGGCTCAAGCCAATTATGGGGTCCTTCCCTAGTGTGCAAGCACACACCACAGACAATGGCTCCTGTTCACGGTGATGGCCTTGTGTCAACTAGAAAAGGCTGAGTTGTGTTGTGCTATGTTTCCTAAGGAAGGTATAGGTAAAGCATACGTTAGAAAAATTTTAACTATAAATGGTAGCAAGGTGAAGTGGGAAGATCATGCAGACCTGTATTCAAGT
This sequence comes from Myotis yumanensis, assembly GCF_028538775.1. Lineage (NCBI taxonomy): Eukaryota > Metazoa > Chordata > Mammalia > Chiroptera > Vespertilionidae > Myotis > Myotis yumanensis. Next base: position 53,149,310 of record NW_027223752.1, on the reverse strand, counting down.
CCAACCCCATCCTAACCAGGCCATCAAAGTGTGCAACAAGCACCTCTGAGCCTCAGTTCCCTGATGTGCACAATGGGAATAGTAAGAGCTGCCTCACAGAATTGTTGAGTGGCTTAATGACATAACATAGACTGCAGCCTGCACAGGTATCACCCTTAAAAGATTAGGTCTCAGTTATCAAGGAAACTTGCAGATCTAAAGCCTTGGGTCTCCGCCACAATGCTGGGCAAATAAAGTATTGCACCATTATTATTACTACCATCGCCATTGCTAAGCTGCCTCTAATACTATCATTGTTGCTAGTCCATGCCCACGGAGAGACTCAGGAGCAACCATTGATCATAATGGAGGAAAGCATTTATGTTCAAGGCTGAGATGAGCTCTCACTTCACAGGCCACCTCCTCAATGAAAATGTCTCTCACCACTGGCCTCTCCCCGATAAAGACCCACCCTCTGCACTTACCAGGCATCGCCCAGACCAGTGGTTGGCAAACTGCGGCTCGCGAGCCACAGGTGGCTCTTTGGCCCCTTGAGTGTGGCTCTTCTGCAAAATACCACGTGCGGGTGCGCATGTACAGTGCGATTGAAACTTCATGGCCCATGCGCAGAAGTCGGTATTTTGTGGAAGAGCCACACTCAAGGGGCCAAAGAGCCGCATGTGGCTCGCAAGCTGCAGTTTGCCAACCACTGGCCCAGATCTCTGTGAGTCAGGCTTTCCTGTCTGTGGAAATGGTTTTGGTTTTCTGTGATGGGTGAGAACACTCTATTGCATTCAGGCCGACTGGGTTCAAACCTGTACATAGCCTCGGCCAAGATATTTTCTCTCTGTGCCTCATTTTCCTAATCTGTAAATGGGGGATAATCAAATATCTACCTTATAGGGATAGTATGAGGATGAGATGAGTTATTACATGTCAATTTCTTGGAACAGTGCCTGCAGGTATCGTGCCACCAAATATTTGCTTATGATGATGATGATTTGTATATGATATGTACATATATATATTTATATGGCTGTATAATATATGTAAATATATATGTATATAACATGGCACCTCATACAAATAAACACTGGGTATTTTATGAATGAATGAATGAATGAATGAATGAATGAATAGGGGAAGCTCTGACTATTTTAATGAACTGCTGGTGAGAGAGGCTATGTATGACCTTTCCTTTCTAATTAACAGGCTGATGAAAGCGGGGGGAGGCTGTGGGGAAGTGGACACTGACTTTCTTGATTTTTCAAGACTCCCTGTCTTGTGACAGCACAGAGAAGGAACTGGGATGATCAGAGACCCTCCCTCAAGGCATTCAGGAGAGGATTCCATCTGCCATCCCATACAAATAAACAACACAGCAGGGACTAGCCCCTTCTCTCCATAGGAAATCACTTGTTCTCACGTTTTGTTTCTGCCTTTATCAGATGAAAAATCACTGAAATGTGATGTGGCTTCAAAATGCCAAAGGTGCATTTTTTCCCCAGCCAACTCCGCAGATCTTCACATCCATGGGAACTCGCAGTTCCATGGACACTTGGAAAGGTCCCCATGAGCCCCCATCAACTGCCCCCATCAGAGCCAGAGACCTGGGAGCTAGGGCCTCATGTGTAATTCCCACCCCATTGCTCAGATGCTGAGAGGGGACTGGAGAGCCTCTAAATGGCCCACTGAGAGGGAAAAGCAGAAGTTAGGAGTCAGAGACCTGGGTTGAAATCTCAGTGCTGCCACTTTCTGACTGAGAAACTGGGCAAGTTGCTTAAATTCTCTGGGCAACACGTCCACCTCCTAGGACTGTCGTGTGGGTTGTGATAGTCGGACATGAAGCACTTAGCACATGGTAGAGAGGGGGCCAATCTATGGCGCTGTCTTTGGCCTACACAGGAATGGATGGTCCCTGGAAAGCCCTTTGTCCTCAGTCACGAGTCCTTTCATGCTAATACCAGCCCATGAATTCATCTTAAAGTTTGTGCACATCATTTAGGCTCTCTGCCTCAGTTTCCCCTCTGCAACCTGAGGATAAAAATAATTATCCAGCTTACTTCCCAAATTTACAAGAAGGTTAAAAATTTAATTAATATGCTTTGAAAGTTCTTTGAAAAGGTGAAAACTGTTTAACTTATTTTTTCTGAAGTACCAAGACCAGATTTTCTTTGAATTAAGCAAGATTTGCACTGTGGTCTTTGATTAATCAGAGTAGACCACCTCTCACAAATGAGACCTGAGCTCATTAGAGCCACATTCAGAGAAATAGCTTCCACAGCTTTAATTCTCACTTCAGTGTACATGACTGACATCAAATCCTTTTTGAGAGAAGATTTCGCTAGAGCAGAGGAGAGAGTACAGAGCCTCTGTGAGCTGAACATGTGCTCCACAAAGGGGCACCTGAGAACACCAGGCACTCCCCCACAGCTTCTGGTCCAGACAGTTGCTCTCGTCCCTGTCTTATGTTGTCCTCTCTCAGGACCAGCTGCCTCATCATTTATAAGTGGAGAAGAAGAGCTGGTTGTTGTAACATATCTCGTTTTGGAAACAAGTGTTTTTGCTACAAATATTCCAGCGACAGGTTCCCGGTGTCCCCAGTCTACCCGAATCCAGAACAAGTGTTCCTGCCCGTCTCCAGGCAGCCATCTCCCCAGGCAGATCTACAAATCACTGTGGGAGAGGAAGAGCTGCTGGTGGCCACTGCAGCAAGATCTGAGTCCTCCCTCTGAGCGGTCAGACCTCCCTGGCCCTCAAGCCCCACAGTTCCTGCCTCTTGTCATCAGGTCCAGGTGACGAACTCAAAGAATGCCCGCGTGAGCCAGGAATGTCTTTGTCTGGCTTGGCAAGTGGCTTCCCTGCCTTACAGTGGCCAGGATGTGGGGGTGGGGAAATGTTTTTGTTTCCTTCTGGAAATGACCTGCCTGGCCAGGCACAAACCCTTTGACTGCTCTGAGGATGATTCGCCTCCATTTGGAGGAGAGAGGGGGACTTGGCCAACCTTGTTTGAGAAACCCAAGTGTCTCCAGCACCAGATTCTACCCCAGACCAAAAGTGAAACCAGAAGGGCCTAGTTGGATGATATTGGTTCTCACTTGGATGTCTACTAGACCTTTCCTCAGATGTCCCAGACACCCTAAGTCTCTGCCACCATGGCTGCTGTTGACCTACTTTCTCACTGATGCTCCATTCATTCATTCAGGCGCTGATTGTGCGTCTGGCGCTCTGTGTGCCAGGCACTGCGTTCACACACAGGGAAGGGTCTATGGGAGGACCCCAATTTCATATCCTCCAGTTTCACTTCCCCTTCGCTTGAGGAGGTGGGAGGGAGAAGAGAGATTACTGTTATAATGGCCCCAGGAAAATGTTTCAGCCCCCATTGGAAACACTTTCCCTCAATTCCCTCTGCAAAGGTGGAACAGGTTGAAACCTTCCAAAGGGTTTTATTAAACTCTAAGAGTGCAGCCAGGGACAGGGAGGAGGAATGGAACTACTATTTATTCAACTGCTATTTGTTCAACAAATATTTAATGAACCAATATAATGTGCCAGGTACTGTGCCAGCAGTAGGAAAACAGATATGAAATAGCTAACCCATGACTTTAATTCATATTCAGCTGGTTCCCATGGAACAGCACCCCAACTCCCACCCTACCCCTTCTCCCATCGCCAATCATTTTATTAATAATGAAAGCCTAACATGATTTGGCCCCTTCATGTGAGGTAGGAGGACCTAAAGGCCCACAAGCTGAGTTATACACACATGTACATCCAAAATATTATCTCCAGAACAACCAGTGTGTGTGTGTGTGTGTGTGTGTGTGACGGAGTAGGGTGTGTGTGTGTGTGTGTGTGACGGAGTAGGGTGTGTGTGTGTGTGTGTGTGTGTGTGTGTGTGACAGAGTAGGCGAGGTTGTGCTCCACACACCAAAGGGTGTCTGAGCACATGGCCCATCGTTCCAGTCAAACGCACAATCGGTCCATCCATCCTGATGTGCCGTTGCATCCTGACTGTTGCCTAGTGGATGAAGCCTCTCATGTACCCCATAAGGTGTGCCAGGTGCCCGTATTAGCTGTCCATTGCTGCGTGACAAGTCACCCCCAAACGTAGCAGCTTAAGACAACAATATCATGTGATATTTCCCACAGTTTCCATGGGTCGGGAATTGGGGAACAGCTCAGCTGGAGGTTCTGGCTCAGAGTCTCTCATGAACTTGCAGTCCAGTGTGAGCTGGGGCTGCACCTGAAGACGACGAGCTACAGGATCCACACCCAAAGTAGCTCGCTCACACGGGTGGCAAGTTGGTGCTGGCGATCGGCCAGGGGCCTGTTTCTCTCCGGTGGGCCTTTCTGTCGGCCACCGTGAGTGTCCTGAAGATACAACAGCTGGCTTCCTCCAGAGTGAACAATGCAAGAGACCAAATTGACAGGACCGTGCCTTTTAGGATCTAGCCTTGGTCCTAGTCGTCATTTTTACAGTGTTCTATTGCTCACACAGGCAGCCCTGGTGCGATGTGGGAAGGCTTATACAAAAGCTTGAGGACCAGGAGGTATAGCTCACTGGGGCCATGTTGGATGCTGCTACCTCCAGTATTCTTCATCCCAAATGCTTCAGGCTGAGCTCTCTGCTCACCACCATGGTCAGCAGCAGGATATCCCCCTTCATCAAATCTCTGCATATTTGAGTGAAACTATGAGCAATTGGACACATTTTAGAGAATTTTGTAGCAACAGTATAGATAATACCAAAACTCCATCAAAATCTTTTGGGCTGTTTTTGAACATTCAGAGGCCTCTTGATTCCACTACCTACAGATAACCACTGTTAACATTTTGGCATGTCCTTCGAGATTTTTTTTTATGTCCTTCCATGGGCTCCCCTCCTAACATTTAGAAATGTTTATGTCTGTCTCATCTTAATGAAACTTTTTCTTTTTTAAAAAAAATATATTTTATTGATTTTCCACAGAGAGGAAGGGAAAGGGATAGAGAGCTAGAAACATCGAAGAGAGAGAAACATCAATCAGCTGCCTCCTGCACACCCCCCCCACTGGGGATGTGTCCGCAACCAAGGCACATGCCCTTGACTGGAATCGAACCTGGGACCTTTCAGTCCTCAGACCGACGCTCTATCCACTGAGCCAAACCGGCCAGGGCATGAAACCTTTTCTTTATCTCCTTCACAGCTCGGCTTCTTAAACAACTTGGCTAGACTCCTCACCTTCTAATTGTACCTCATACCACTTGGTCTGGCTTCAGGCTCCACTGTTTCATGGCAATTGTCCCTGCCAAAGTCGTCAATGACCTTGTGGCTAAATCCAGTGGACTGCTAAGTCCTGTTCAACCATTCAGTGCTGTTGACCACACATCTCCCTTCCCTCATTTTCCCCTTATTTCCATGACCACATCTTATCAGCCTCTATCCTGGGCTCCTATTCTTCTAGCCACTCCTTAAAGTTTGCGGTTCCTCAAGCCTGTGCTCTAGACCCACTTCTCACTCTACACATGTTGCCAGAGCAACCTTATCCATTTCCATGTCTTCAAACCAGCGATAAGCTAGTGCTTTTAAATCTCTCTCTCTCTCTCTCTCTCTCTCTCGCTCAGATGTCTCTCCTGAGCTTCAGACCCATATAACCAACTGTGTGAGGAATATCTCCAGTCAGGTATCTAACTCAACTTGTTGAAAACCGGCTTTATCATTTCCCCACACACATTTGTCATTTCTCCTCCAGTGTTCTCCCATCTCATTGAGTGGCACCTTCATCTACTCAGTTGCCTAAGCCTAAAACCCAAGCATTAATTATCCTTGACATCACCCTCTCCTTCATCTCTCACATCCACCGTTCACCCTGTCCTGGGAATTCTACCTCTAATACATCTCTAGAATCCATCCACTTTCTCCATCCCTATTGTCAGCTCTCTAATAACATTCACTATCATCAACTCAGCAGCTCTTAACTAATCTCCCAGTCCGAAGTCTCACCCCATAATTTACTTAATCGCTCTTCCATCATGGGATGTTTAGGTTTTTCACACGTGATTATACTTTTTTTTAAATGTGGTTACTTGAGTTCTTTGTTAGATTGGATTTTTATGTAATGATGTTAATATATTTGACTGTAAGGTATGCTTTGCAAATAAAGAATCAGGAATAGCCATCTGATCCTCTTCTATACGAACCCAATCTATCTCCAGAGTCCTGTGTGGTCCAGATTCTAGGGGAATAGATTCCAGGGTGTTCCTGTGAGTGGACACATCATTCTTCAGCCTGACAATCAAAGCCCTCCATAACCCCCTCTGACCACATCCAGCCAGCCTCTTTCCCACCCACACACCAGTATGTATCCACTCACTCCTTCATTCTCTCATGCATCTGGTTGTTCCCTCATCAAGTATATATTTAGCACAGACTACACATAAGGCATTATGCTAAGGAATGTCCTCACTTTAAACAAGTCTGTACACTCATGGCATGTTCCACCCCACCTCCCAAATTGCATTTAATTTCTGATTCTGGGCCTCTGCTCACCACCACCCCACCACCTCCTTCTCAGTAGCCAAGTCTTCTCCATCATTTGATGTAAACCTACCTTCACTGACCATCCCAGTCCACAGTGATCCCTATACCTTTCTTACCTCTTTTCTTATTTCAAAATGTAATCAGTCACCCTATCTTAACTTGCTATTTCATTATTTCTCATATTTATAGTTCTGACAATAGCTATCCCAGCTATATCAATACTGTCTCCCCCATCTAGGCTTAACCCCCAGAGAGTCAGAATCAGATTCTACATTTTTCCCTTTTTAAGGAATTATTTTAAGTAGTTAATTACTTGTTAATAGTTGGTTTATTGACTAGTTAATTATTTTACTTCTCAGAGCCTCGAACTCTTTATAGCTAGGACTGGATAATAATTCCAATGTTATAGGGTGGTTATGAGAATTAAGTGTGATAACAAATGAGAAAAGGCATTGTACTGTGCCTGGTAAATAGAAGGTGCCCAATAAATGTTAGTTCCTCCCATCCATCCTCCCAACATCTAATCCTGAGCTGAAAACATAGTTAACTACAAAGTAATTATTTGCAAAATGAATGAATGAATGGGTAAATGAATGACAAAGGACTGAAAGAATAAAACAATGCCTTCTGAACACACGAGAGTGGCCTTGCCAGAGATACAGAGAGCCTTTCCTTGGCTGGCTTGGGAATACTGTGAAGAAGATTCCTGCTTGGCTTCAAGATCATGAAATGTTGATTAATTGCAAATCAAGTTTGAATTGGGTATTTCTGCTGCAGCCAGTAGTTTGTAAGTTTGACTGAGTTTGTGATCTGTCAAGATTCCCAGAAGAAAGTAACAGTCACATGTTTCTTATAAACTGAAAAGAAATTCTTGTGTAAATTAATTTTCATTGGCATAGACCTGGCTCCAAGCTCTGTAAGAAATGAGAATATGTTGGTCTCAGAGCCCAGGCTATAAATATTTATTCCCACACTGTCACTGATATTTATAGAAACTCCTTTTTCACTAATGGGCATTCCATTTATTTTGAAAAAGACATAAAACTGTCCAAAAAGCACTGAAGTCATGACATAAAAGGCCTTTAGGGAGGGGCTGAGAGAGGCGGAGGGGTGTCATTTCCAGATGCTGACCTTTTGGTTTTCTAGTGTCATATATTGAGTTCATGGTATCAACTTTTCATTCTTTGTGGAGGGAATGGTTTTGCAGTCAGCCACAGTCAGTGTGACAATAACCCCTCTACTCCTATCTTCCCCACAGGAAGTTACAGAGGTGGTAGAGATTTCTCCAATATCCTCTGGTCCCTTCTTTGTTCTCCGCTCTCCTCTCCCCTTCTCATTCCTAACAGACCTCCCCATCATCCCACACCATGTCTCCTCAACTGCATGGGATGTTCCTGAAGAAGGGGGATCATGGTTAAGGACTTCAGTCTTGGCACACTGGTACTCCACAAATGCATAAACAAATTGGAGAAATTTATTTTATGTGATCGCAATATGGTAAACCCAGGGACTTCATGGAGCACCTGATGCAGAGTTCCTCACCAATGTTCATGACACTCTAAGGGATCTGTCAATAGAATTCAATGAATCCATGAATTTAAATGGAAAAGATTATAGCTTTATTTTTACTAACTGAAATTTAGCATTCCCTTCCATCATGAATGAATGCAACACATCACAGTAGTGTTGGCAGTATATGTGAATTTTCACCAAAGAAGTCATTACTCTTTTTTAATTTTTATTCTTTAGAGGGAGAGAGAGATAGAAACATCAATATGAGGGAGTATCTTTGATTGGCTGCCTCCTGCATGCCCCCTCCTGGGGACTGAGCCCACAACTAGGGCATGTGCCCTGACCGGGAATCCAACCGAGAGCTCTTGGTTCATAGGTCAACAATCAACCACTAAGCCACAACGGCCGGGCTCATTACTCATTTCTATATCTCATTATAACTAGAGCAAATTTTTCAAAATATAATTTACTTTTAACACTACTTCAAAATTACAGTAAAATTATAACATTATAAGTAACAATTACCTGCCACCAGGTCTTATTATTTGATGCATTAATAAGGAAATATACCTATTCTTATGTCAAACATTTATTCATTTTCAGTTATGTTGAAGGCTGTACAACATAATTGGTTTGTTTTGTAATCCTTGGTGTCTTGGTTATGATTTAAAGACCTTTTTCTGAGAGAGTAATCCATAGGTTTCAACAGACTACCAAAGGGGCCACAGGTCCCTGGACATGGTTTGTCTCACACACATATTCCAGAATCCCTGTGAAGGCTAGTGAAGACACATCAGGATGCGCTGGAAAGAATGTGATGGATTAGCAATGTCTGTCGAGGGCAGGCTATGGAGAAGAGTGGTGGAATGGAATTGTGTATTTCCAATCTAGGCCAGTGCTGCAAGTACAGTGGGGCCTTGACTTACGAGTGTCCCGACTAACGAGTTTTTCGAGATGCGAGCTAAAATTCGGGTTACGAGCCAGCTTCAGATACCCCACCGCTAGTTGGCGCAGCAAACGTCACAGTGAATGCCACAACATCAGCCCAGCATCACATGTCTCACTCGTTCACTTTTTGATTTGACATACGAGTAATTTGAGTTACAAGCTCCGTCACGGAATGAATTAAACTCGTAAGTCAAGGCCCCACTGTACAACTTTCTGCAGTGATGGAGGTGCTTGATCTGCACTGTTCCACATGGTGGCCACTAGCCACATGTGACTTTTGAACAGTTGACATGTCGATAGAGCAACTGAAAATTTGAATGTTTAATCCTATTTAATTTTAATGGACTTACATTTAAATATTCACTTGCGTCTAGTGGCTACCACATTGGACAACAGAGCTCCAGACTAATTCCACCCTGTAAGTACAGCATAGGGGAGTATAGTCAACAATATTGTAATGACTATGCATGATACCAGTGGGTATTAGAATTATCAGGGGGATCACTTCATAAATTATGTAATTGTCTAACCACTGTGCTGCACACCTGAAACTAATATAAAATAACATTGAATATCAGCTGTAATTAAAAAATAAATACAGGGGGAGAAATGAATCAATAAACTAATCCCATCACACCCACCCCGTCACCTCTCACCCCACCCCACCGCCTATCACAGAGGAGGAACCCGGACCCAGAGAGGGATGGCCCAGGCCGAAGGTCATTGGGCCCATTTGTAAGAAACTCACACCAATATCCCAGATCACTCTGCCTCCCAGTCAGCGTTTTCTAATTATCGTTGAGCAGAATGCTGGTTCCCTGAACAATGCATGGGTATGCCGTAAGAAAAGAAATAATTTAGTTACATATGTTCTCTTAGTAAAACAAGATACGATGTTATCTCTTCGTTTTAGCAAGGTTTGATTTAAGAATTTCCTTTTTGTTTTTGTTAGATACACCAGTCTAAAGGGGAAGGGGTGGAAGTAGGAATCATTTTGCTTTTTTATTCTGCTAATTTGTTTTAAGAAAATGTTCACAGGTGTTCTGGATTAAAAAAATGTTGCTGTTTTTCGTCTCCAAACATTTAAGAAACCTGCTCAGAGCCAGACTGCTTCTGGGGATGATTCATGCCAGAATCAGGCTCCCCACCACCTGTAACTCACCCTCTCTCAGCTGATGAAGAATGTGGGGTGGAAAGTCCTGGCCTGAGGAGGGATGTTTCTGATGAGGTCATGGGGAGGGAATGCCTGCCTCCGCAGAGGTGGGAGCCTGGGCAACTGCCAGGAACCAGGTCTGGGACGCACAGGCCCTCAGACAGAGGGAGAGGCATCCTGCACTTGCCCTGCGCTTAGAAATCTTTGGGGGTCTCAGCAAGGTGCTTCATAGTTTCAGCCTCCTGCAGGCTCAAGCTGCAAGGAAAAAACAATGGGCTTTTATCCTCCCCTCACTAGGAGAGGCCTTAACCTTGAGTTAACCTTGACGATCTGACCACAGCTAAGGCCTGCCACAACTCAAAACATTCAGACACAGCAAAGCTGCCCAACACACTGATTATAATGTTTTCTAAAGTTTCAGTGGTCTATGAACAATTTTCAGAGGCTTCTATGGCAGACCAGCAGGCCCTACCCCAGACACGCTGAATCAGAAAGTTAGAGGATATGCCCTGGAAATCTGGGTTTTAAATAAAATTCCCAGCTGATTCTGATGGGCAGTCTGAACTACTGGTTAAAGGGTGACATCCATACCCTTAATCCTGGCCCTCAGGGCCTCTGGGAACTGGCCCTGCTCTGTGCTGGTGGAGCATCACAGTGGGAAACACAAATTGTGTAGTAATGGCACAGATAACAGCTAACCTGTATTGGGTGCATGTATCAGACTAAGATACCTGGCCCTTAAATGATTCACCATTTAACCTGCACACTGGCTGTTATGACCATTTTGCAGACGAGGAAATGGAAGTGTAGAATAGTTAAATAATTTGTCCAGGAACACAAAGGCAGGAAGTGTAGAAATTGGAACTGAAACTGAGATCTGGCAAATTCCACAGTCTGTGCACCACAAAACACCACGTGCGGGCACGCATGTACAGTGCGATTGAAACTTCGTGGCCCATGCGCAGAAGTCGGTATTTTGTGGAAAAGCCACACTGAAGGGGCCCAAGAGCCACATGTGGCTCGCGAGCCACGGTTTGCCGAGCCGCAGTTTGCCTGGGTCCTAGGGTGCCTAGGTCCTAGAGTGACCAACTAGCCTCACTTGCTGGGGCCTGAAGGGCTCCACAACACATGGGGCTTTCTGTGCTGAAACAGGGAAGTCCTGGGCAGACTGAGGCAAGTTAGTCATCCCCTGTTCACTTGGAGATTTCTGCCTGAAATCAAAGCTCAACTCCACCACTTACTAGTACCAGTATGAGCGTATGACATCAGGCAAGCCAGCCCATCACGAAACTCCCAGGTTCCTCATCTGAAAACAGGAATTATCACATCTATCCCAGAAGGTGGTTGTCAGTATTAAATTAGTGCGTGTAGCAACATCCAGCTGTGTACCTGGCCCTGACAGGAAAGGTGAGCTCCCCTGCAGACCCACCTGGTAAAGCACTTCATTGCATTGTGTTTACTTCAAATCTTCTCAGCCATTATCCCTTCAAATAATCTTCTCCTCGGGCCCTCCATTCTCATCTTCTGGAACTATCCAATTAAACATGCGTTGGTGTCTCTCAAGCCTACATTTCTCAGGGGTTTTCTTTCATTTTGCAAAACCTTTGTGTGTGTGTACTTAGGGTGACGTTCCCAGCACTCTCTTTCACCTCATTCATTTTTTCTGAAGCTGCACCCAACTCCGCTTGATCTTGATTATTGAGCTTATCAGTGATGATGTCTTTCATTAACAGGATTTGTAGTTGGTTTTTCTTCATACCCATCTGGTCTTGCCTCTTATTTGCCTGCATTTTGCTTTGCAAATCACTAAGTGTTCAAGGTAATTTCTCTTTGTAGCTCTTACAAACACTTCTCCCAGTTACCAGTTTTAATGGCCATCTTTCTTGGAATCCCTTGCCTCCTGGTTTGGAAACTAGGTGTGCAGATGCCTCTGGTGCTGGAGCTTGCTATAGTGTGCTGTGCATTTTTCCTCCCTCTGTGGTCATTCCTCCCTCCCTCTTTAGCTGTCCTGTTGCCTCCGCTCTGACCTAGTTCAGAACCAAGTCTGTTATCAGTGACTCCAGGTTGTCTCTGGGGCTGACTCTGGCGAGGGGACAGATCTGAGCACAGAGTTGGGGCCAGCATTGCCCAGGACCTGGTTCCACCACTGGCCGTGTCTGCTGCTTCTGCCTCCCTCTGAATGCAGCTGGAGGGGAATGGGAGCCCAGGGAGGGGCCACTGCTCTCCTCCAGTCTCCTTTCAGGGTAGGGAAGCCCTTCCGGATCCCACACAGGGGACCTAGCTCTTGTCCTTACCTGACTTGGGGTATGTTTACTCCCCATTCTGTCAAGAGGAGCTGGAATGGCCAGTTTCCCCGGTCTGCTCCCAGACCCAGAGCCACACTCCCCTGCCTCATCTACCATCACCCACCCCACCCCACCCCCATGTCTTATGCTGTTTACTGAACGCTGGGATGTTTATCTTGTGTCTAAGTGTTCCTGTATCGTTTTGGTTTTCTCTCATTTCTAGTCTGTCTTTACTCAGTATTTAGAGAACAGAGGAACACTTTACAAAGCCACTTTGAATTGGGTATTTCCCTGAAATTGTGTTTTAAAAGAAACCAAGGAAGATTCCAAGTTCTCATGAATGTTTTCTTTGGCATTTAAAATGGTAGCCCTGAGCAACCAACAGAAAGAACAAGGAGGCCACACTGTGATAACAGCACCTTTCGCTGACTTTTCCAGACCAACCCAGTCACACGGGGTGGGAAGGGAGACTGGAAAATCCCTATGCCTGGTGCTCCCTCCTTTGAGAATCTACTGGCAACTCCCTGCAGACCTTGGTGCCATTTACTTAGCTTCTGGTCTCTCCCTGTTAAACTGAGACCTCTTCCAGGTCTGAAAGTCTGCGGTTCTCTAACCAAAGGGCAGCGTCGCCCAGCGCCCTGTGACCCTGAAGCAGTGTCATGAGTGTTTCCTTCTTATCGAACCCCCCCACCCCAGCCCCACTTCAGATGGCTGAGGTGATTACAGGGGTCACAGAAATTACAGAATCCAGCAAGTCTGTTTGGGCTTCACAGAATTCGTGCTCAAATGCTACTTATGCTTTTCATGTTTCCTCTTTCTTTTCCTCTGACACAAACTTCAATTCCTAACTAGTGTTTCAGAAAGGCCCCACTGAGGGGCGAGAGGAGCGGCTGAAGACAGCAGGGGTCCTGTCTCCATTCCACAGAGGAAGGCAGGCACTGCAGACAGCAGAGGCTGGGTAACTTGCACAAGGTCACTCAGCAAACAGAGAAGGCAGACTTGAATGCAGGTCCATCTGCTTCCACAGCCCCCCAACCCCCCACCCCAACCCCTCCCGCCAGTTGGAAGTGTCAGGATGCGGAGCGATTGGCATGGCAACAGGGATAGGGTCTCTCCATCCCCATTCTGCTGGCTCCAGGGGCAATTCCTCAGGCAGGGGAACTGCAGCAGCCCACAGGTGTTTACCAGCAACGCCAGCTCCCACTCCAGGTATTCCACAAATATCCTACAAATATCCCCCAAATCTTGCCAATTTGGGGTTTTATTAAAATCACAGGGTGCATATTTTACAGATCAAGTCTGATCTCTTTCTCTACTCACCCTCATCCCTCTGAGCAGGGTTATAACCTCAGAGCAAAGCTCCTTTGCCAAGGAAAATAGCCCTCAACTTACTGTTGTTTTCTTGGCGTCATAATTCCCAGCTCAGGGCAACACTGCGAAGCTGGGAAGTTGTTCATCCCCACCAGCCTGATGCCTCTCTCTTTGCTCCCTCTTCTCCCTTCAGAGTCCCTGTACCCTCACCCCACCTCACCCTCTGGGCTTCTTCACCGCCCCCTCCTCACTCACAGCGGAGAAGGCAGGCATTACTGTGGCAGCAGGAGGCTGCTTCCCCAGGGATCTCCACATTGAAGGGAGCACGTTCCTTGTTTTTGCTGATTGTTTTTGTGATTAGATGATTAATACGTGTCCATCATAGAAAATGTGAAAAGTACAAAAAATACAGCAGAAATCAAAACCCATAATCCCACCACCCAGACAAACCTCCATTAACTCTTTACTATATTTCCTTTCAGTTCTTTGTCTGTGTGTGTGTGTGTGTGTGTGTGTGTGTGTGTGTTCATTCTAGAGCAGGGGTGGGCAAACTTTTTGACTCGAGGGCCACAATGGGTTCTTAAACTGGACCGGAGGGCCGGAACAAAAGCATGGATGGCCGAAACCGGTTTGGCTCAGTGGATAGAGCGTCGGCTTGCGGACTGAAGGGTCCCAGGTTCAATTCCGGTCGAGGGCATGTACCTGGGTTGCAGGCACATCCCCAGTAGGAGATGTGCAGGAGGCAGCTGATCGATGTTTCTCTCTCATCAATGTTTCTGACTCTCTATCTCTCTCCCTTCCTCTCTGTAAAAAATCAATGAAATATATTAAAAAAAAAAAAGCATGGATGGAGTGTTTGTGTGAACTAATATAAATTCAAAGTAAACATCATTACATAAAAGGGTACAGTCTTTTTTTTTTTTAGTTTTATTCATTTCAAACAGCCGGATCCAGCCCACGGGCCGTAGTTTGCCCACGGCTGTTCTAGAGCCTGTTTCAAGGCGATATTGTTTCATTGTTGTGCCTGCCAATTCCTGCCCCAGTGTCACAGGGCTTACATTATTATTGTTTTACTAGAGGCCAAATGCACAAAATTTGTGCAAGAGTAGGCCTTCCTTCCCCCGGCTGCCGGCACCAGCTTCCCTCTGACACCCGGGACCTAGATTTCCCTCGCAGCCCCGGCTTCATCTGGAAGGACATCCGGTCTGATTAGCATATTACACTTTTATTATTATAGATAATAGACTGTAATCTTTTTTTTTTTTTCAGTTTTAAATTTTATTACTTCGTAAAAATCTTTCCTTTTTCTGTTCCTTTCCTCCATGTGACATCAGTAAAAGTTTGAAACACCACGAAATTGATTTGGCTGTAAATGGAGAAACGGTACCAGGGACCCAAACAAAGTGAAACGGAAAAACCCAAAGGACAAACAGAAAACCCTTAAATACACCCACAAGTTTGGTCTCGGGGGCTCACACATCACACAAGAACCGAATAGACTGTAATCTTGATGGCTCAAATGCTCCATCATCACTTTTGTTTCAACATATTAAAAATTATTCTCAACTATTTTTCTCTTTCCTGATGAATTTTAGATTCATTGTGACAAACAGCTAAATAAGCCCATTGCTTTTTTGATTGAAAGTTTATTACATTTAAAAATTAATTGGGTACAATATTCAAATTTTCCATCCAGAAATATGATATATAGTGATTTATTTAGTCAGACCTTCATTAATATCTTCCATTGAAGCAAAACGATTTCCTTCAAGTGAATCCTATACATTTGTGTTGAGGTTTTTATATATTTTTTATTTTTATTGGGGATTGGGGTCTCTTTTCTCTAATTGCTTCTAACTATTATCTAGCTTCTAACCTGCATCTAGCTATTATCTTACTTTCACTGAATAATTCTAATAGTTTTTCTATTGATTCCCTCCTTTTCCTAGGAAGATAATTATATTACCTGCAAATAATAATGATTTTATCTTCTATTTTATATGTATAATTTTATACAACTTCAAGAGCAATGTTAAATAATATCGGTAAAATCAGTGGTCTTGTCTTAAATTACTATGGATAATTTTATCCCCATTGAGGAACTATTTTTCTAATGTTAGTTTTTTTTTTATTTTTAAATCAGGAAGGGATATGGAAACTTACCAGATACATTTCATTATCTCTTGAAGTTATATTGTTTTTCTTATTTTACCTGTTGATGTCAGAAATGACCTTCATAATTTCTTAATACTAAAATATCTTTACATTATGGAATCAAACCTATCTTTTTCCTGGTGGAATTTTATAATGTAGCATCGAATTTGATTCATTAATATTATATTTAGGATTTTCGAAACTACTATATACACTATTGGGATTAGTTTACAGCAGCATGTCCCAACATGTATAGAACTCACTCTGCTATGAGTTGTGCTGCCAGAAAAGGGGAGGGGAGGGAACCGTAGGCACTTGTTAAAAATACAGATTCCAGGCCCCTGCCCTGAAGATTCTGATTCCGTACAGGCATACCTTGGAGCTATTGCAGGTTCGGGTGTAGACCACCACTATAAAGTGAGTATCACAGTCAAGCAAGTCATCACATAGAGGAGGGTCTTGCCTTCAAAAAACGCAACGTCTGTGAAGCACAATAAAGCAAAGTTCAATAAAGTGAGACGTGCCTGTGGGTCCAGAATGGAGCCCAGGAGTGTTTGTCTAACACATGGCCCAGGAGATCCTAAGGAGGGGCTTCGGGAAACTGCTCTCATGGGACTCAGAGGCACAAGCCCTGACTCTGACAGTTAGCGGGGCTTCGGGAAAGCTCACACTGTCTCCTCATCCATTTCATCAGGAGAGGCTTCCTGGGAGACAGAGAATTGGGGGGAGCAGTCCCAAAAGGACTGGAACAAAGGGAGAAACCTGGGCTCGCAGACAAGACCCTTCCTGTCTGTCGCAGGATCGGAGACAGCAGGAGAGGACGTGGTCATGGTGGGTTAGCCAGGGCCGTCACACAGGACCCAGGCACTTCATTGAGAATCACACACATTCGGAGTCCTGGACTGCCTGGCATCTGGCCAGTCTCCCCAGGGGTGTGACCTTCTTTCTACTCAGGATAAAATCCTGAGGTCCCCATACACAGGCCCATTTTTCCCAGAAATTCTAACCTACTTATTGAATCATGTGTTCATTGATTCAACCACACCTGAGCATGAAACTGAGTGTGAGTCTGTGACAGAGCTGCCCTGCAGAGTCTCTGTGAAGAAGCTCCAAGCTTGGTGTTCAGTGGGAAGGGCATGCGAACAGACACTAGCAACTCGAAGTGAAACGTGTGTGCTAACGGCATGCACAAAGGCCCATGGGACCTCCAGGACAGGGGAGCTTTCCCGGGGAGGGGAAATGTTGCAATCGTCAAAAGCTTCTCAAAGGAGCTGAGCCTGCTTTTGAAGAATGACAGAGTGCAACCAGACTGCCAACCCAAGAAAAGGTATTCTAGTTAAAACAAACAAACAAACAAACAACAACAACAACAGCTAGCTGGAGGAAAGACATGAAGGTTTAGAAGGGCCCATGTGTGGCTGGAATGCAGAGGGCTGGGCATGGGGTTGGGGAGGTAGGTGGGTCTGGCTCCCAAAGATCCCTGGCTTCCGTGAAGGTGGCTGGTGATGGAAACCACCGAGGGACTTGGTGAATTGGTTCCATTAACCAAAGGAAGAGCAAAAGGTGGAGGGATCAGGGGTAAACAGTCTGAATTTGGTTTGAGACAAGTTGAGTTTGAGTCACCAGTAGGGCCTCCACAGGGAGAGGTCCAGGAGGCTGTTAGATAGAACAGCCTGGGCTCCAGCAAGAGACCCAGGCTGGACGTAGAGATTGAGAATCCTTATCATGAAGCAGAGAGTTGATGCTGGGGCAGAAAAGGAAACATCCCTCCTTCCCCAGGGAGAGCAGCAGAGACAAGAATGCCACAGGATGGCTTTTGTCACCAACAAGGTCGTTCGCCCCCATAAGAACTGCAGGCCCTCACTGGCCAGGGACAGGAGGCAGCACTCCGTGTAACGGAGCCTTCAGGGGACTTGCTCCGCCCATTCTGGCCCAGTCTCTGCCTGACGCTGAATCAGGCCCCATGTTACCTATTGAACAAGTCACCTCTGGTGAAAGGAGTGTGGCTTCATAGTCATTTTGTAACTTTCTGAATATGTTTTCAAAGATTTGGAACAACAAGCGGGGGCTATATGCCTTTGGATCACTATAAGGAAAGAGTAAGTTACAGCCGTCTTCCCTAGCCCTGGGCGGGCGGGGGCAGGGCACTCTGAAATTGTCCTTTGCTCTTCCCAGCCAAAGATTCCACCACCCACCTATCCTGATGCTTTAAATTACCGCTCCCCCCCCCCCCCCCCCCACCACCACCACCACCACCTAAGTCACATTTACAACCCTGCGGAAGTGGGCAGGAATGTGTTGCTTTGGGTTGGGAAGTCAGCGGTATTTATTGGTGCTCCACCTCTCTGCTCTTTCTACCTGTCACCTCTGTTTAGATAACTGCAACAGTTGCCTGATGGCCAAGCATCTGGAATTTCCAATTGCCAGCAGGACATTTATGGCTGAGATAATATATATATCTTCGTTGTTAAGAAGGAGCTCTGGAGCCTGACTGAGTTTGAAACCCGGTTCCACTTCTTACTACCTATTTGGTCTTCACCTTTCTTGTCTCATTTTCTTTATCTGTGAAATGAGAATAGGAAAGGACTTAACCCCATAGGGCTGTGGTGAGAAGATAAAGAGCTTGTATAATAAATGTCTACAACAGTGCCTGGCACACAGTAAGCACACAATAAAAATTAGCTCTGATTACCTTCTTTCAGAAGTCCTGCTCTCACTTCAAACTCCTATGTCCAAGACGAAGAAGTGAGTCCTTAGTTCTGGCCTGGTTCCTCGGTTAAGAAGCTCTGGAGGCTCCTATTTAACAGACCAGGAAATGAGGTGCAGGGTGGTGAAGTGACTTGCTCAAGGTCACACAGCAAGCCAAAAGGAAAACTGGGGCTCAACTCATGGCACATGTAAACAACCCCAGAAGAACAGTTTAGACTCAGCACCAAAGTGACCTGGGTCCCCTACTGAAAATACAGATTCCTGGTGTCCCCTGTTGGATTCTGATTCAGTAAATCTAGAGGGGAGCCCCAATGAACATTTTAACAAGCATGTCTGCGCCCCTTCCCACAGCCTGGTGTTCTGATTCAGGTAGTCCCCACTTTGAAAAATGCCTCTCAAGCCCTAGCTGATTTGGCTCAGTGGATAGAAGGGTTCCGGATTTCATTCCAGTCAAGGGCACATGCCCAGGTTGTGGGCTGTATCCCCAGTAGGGAGTGTGCAGGAGGCAACCGATCAATGATTCTCTCTCATCATTGATGTTTCTATCTCTCTCTCCCTCTCCCTTCCTCTCGGAAATCAATAAAAATATATTTTTTTTAAAAAAAAGAAAAGAAAAAAAATGCTTCTTAGGAGCCAGTCTCCCTCATGTGGCTCCACTGGAGATGAATCCCAGTAAGGCCCTCTGGCTAGCCCTGGGTTGCTCTCTCTGGAAACACCCATGCATTGCAGTTACTGAGCGTGGCTGCAGACCCTGAATGGCATTTCAGGAATTTGGTCACATTCTTTCATACTCTCATCCTGAAAAGGAACCTCACCCTTTCAGACAAAGATGCACCTGTACCCCTGCAAAATGAGCGGGACATTCAACACCAGGATTATCATTCCACTGGCCATTGTTTACTGCAAGAGGAATGCTGGGAGCGAGAGGGCTTGTGGGTACTCTCATTCATTGCACCTGCCTCCTCCATGGGTGACCTCATCAAAGGCTCACTGCATGTTAACACTGCCTCAGAAACTTTTGTCCTCGCTTTCCTACAACAGTGACTGTGTGGCCTATATCTCTGCCTCTCACTAATCACCCCTTTCAGAGGAAGGAAATCAAAGCAGAGCAACCTGTTTGAAGAAAGAACAAATATTTGAAGAACATGTTTGTAGAGATAGTGGCAAGAGCTACAGTTCTTTGTGTCTGGTTTTTAAGGGGCCCTGGCTATGGACAACCATCCGCTGGGAAAAGAGCAAACATTCCAGAAGACAGTAAGTCTGAGATGTCACTTCAAAAAAGGTGACAGTCGTCAGCTTGTGGAGGATTTCATTGTGGAGGATTTTACTTCTCAGCTTTTGATTTTTTTCCAGCTCAGAACTAGTACCCACGCCTGTATCCTTTCATTTTCATTTCTGAATCATCACTGGTACATAGAGATAACAAGGTCTGCGGAGTACCGTGTGATAACTGTCCTTCTGCAGCCTCAGATTGCCAGCAGCGTGGCCTGCAATGGGAAGTGCTTAACCTTCAGGATCACCCAGAATGTGTTTCAGTCCCAGACCTGCTGGTCACTGGCTGTGGGGCCTTGGACAGGTCACCTAACTCTGTGCATCTCAGCTTTCCTTTCTATAGAATGGGAACACTCATATTGAATTTACAGGGCTTTGTGCTCATCAAAGGATATAGTGAATGAATGTCTGGCATGATGCCCTTCATAAGATATTCAATAAATAGTTGTTATTATTTTTCTATTTTCATCTTGGTAAATAGAGATGGGAAATGATTGTGCCATTGCTCAATTAAAGGACAGAAAACAAATCACTTTTAGGGTAGTAGAAAAGGAAATGTTAACAAAGAATATTTGAACCAATCCAGTAGTAGGCAATAAAGCAGGAAAGAAAAGAGAAGGAAAGACAAAACAGGTAGTAATTAGAAAACAAAAAATGGTAGAAGTCAGTCAATATGTCAATAATCACAAAAAATTTAAACAGATTAAACTCATCTGCTAAAGAACACATTTTCAGATTGGATTTAATTTTTTCCATTTATACATTCATTCGAGAAATAATTATTGAGCACCTACTATATTCTAGGCACTGGTCTAGGCAGTGGAATTTAGCTAAAGTCATTCAACTTTCTAAAAGTTATTCAGAAAAGACATTTCTAAAACCAAAGACAGAAAATGACTGAAAGCAAAAGATTAGGGGAAAATATACCAGGTAAGTATTAACTAAAAGAAAGCTGATTTAGCAATATTAATTTGAAACAAAACAGGCCTTAAGGCAGAAACTTGGCAATAAAGGTCTTGATAAAGGGAACAGTATATATATATATATATATATATATATATATATATCCTGAACCTGTACGTATCTTAGTTTGGCCTCAAAACATATAAAGCAAAAACTGACAACATTATAAGGAGACAGTGAAAACCCATAATTATAGTGGTAATTTTAATAACTTCTTTTAGAAAGTATTCAAACAAAAAGAATGTGAGAGATACAGATTTGAATCACAGTTATTTATGGACTCTTGCATCTCATAAGTAAAAAGGAAATAGCTTTTCAAATACGTACTTATAGGAATTCCCCAGGCCCCAAAGGAAATATCAAAGGCACTAAAGAACTGGTAATACACAGGTCACGTTCTCTGATGTCAGCACAATGAAGCTATGTCAGCAGCCAAAACATTTCCACACAAAACATGTGTTAAGAAAATTTCTAAACCTACTTCTAAATAATGAATGGGTCAAAGAGAGAATAATCATGAAAATTATAAAATATCTTATAATTGAATGACAACAAAATATTATGTCAAAAAGAACAACAGAAATATGGTTACTGCCCCACGGACATCTCCATAGCACAGGGCATCCCAAGAGACTGGGGCCGGGACAGCAGAGGGAAGCCCTGAAGACCAGGCAGGTGGACAGAAGGAGGAGTTATAGTTGTGCTGCCCGAGGTTATTTCTCTACTACCTGTCACTCCTCCCAGCTTTTGCTTCTGCTGTTGTCTCTACCTAGAATGCCCTTCTCCTGCAAACTCCCAACCTGCCTCTCCATCCCGACCTCACCTGGTGAACTCCTTTTCACACGTTAAGACCCAGTTCAAATGTCAAATGTCGCTCACTCGCTCGCAGGCTCACTTGCGGGGTGTGATTAAGTAATTACTCAGCTGACCCTTGGCTCCCAAAGCTTCTCTTTTCTAGAACACTTCAACTATAAGTAATTATCTGTGTGCATGTTTCTCCTTTACTAGCTATAAACTCTAGAGAGTAAAGGCTATATCCTTGTCATCTTCACCTATGTAGAGCCACACACAGTAGGCACTGGGTAAATCTTTGTGGAAAGACCTTTGGGACCTTCATCTCTACCCTGTGTCTTTAATTAGCTGGAGCATTCGACTGCAGTCTGTCTGCCGTGGCTGGAGGGGAGACCTCCTCCTCGGTTTGCATTCCCCAAAGGCTCCCACCACTTCTGTGCCCGAGAGAGCCAGGGAATGGCCTTCGCTGAAACCATCGCTAAAATGCAATGCCACCCTGAAGGAGATCACTGTAAGTCGGAGCCCAGGATTTTTAGCTGATTTCATTTCCAATCTGCCCCCGGAAGTCTGCTCACGTGGACGCTTGGCCTGAATCCTGCCTAGAAATTGGTGTTCACTGGCTTTTGCAGAAGAAGTATGATTTCCCTCTGGGCAAGAAAAAAACATATTAGAGACTCCTTTATCTTCCTGGGGAGCTGTTTGCCTGACTGCAACTGAAACTTAAAATGCAAATTGCATCTTGGGAATGAGTGTGGCAGCTGATGTTGCAACATCACTCAGGATAATTTGAGAGCAATTCTTTTATTATTATGACTATGGTCATCATTATCATTATTTCAACCTAGCAATTAGGTTAATACGATTAAGTCAGCACTTTCGGCAAATTGTTATGGCATGAAGGAGTGTGGGATGGGGGCGGGCGGGGATTACAGCTGCCATTACTTCTATCCTGTTTTAGGGGTTAATAATTTAACCACAAATATGTATGTGCTCCAGGCTGAATCTTGATGGGTGAGAGAGAGCCAGGGAGAAAGGGAGGCTCCTAACCATACCTTTTCTTATTAATATGAAGGTATTCAACGTGACTGCTTCATAAAGTATAGCCTGATGAGGCCTCAGTACATCCGTGTGTACACATCAACATCAGCACCTCCCATGGGACCCCCTCTCTCTATGGCTGAGCACTGGTGGCAGCCCAAACAAGGCTCAGATGAGCTTGACTTAAGCAATTGGAAGCAGCACCTGTGGTATGTATCCCCCAGGAGCCATGGCTTGATTTATTACCATATTACCCCACCCTTTAACAGAACTAGGGAAGCAGGGGCGTGGGCAAATGGCACTACCTTCCCTCCATGGAGAGTCAGGGCAGAATTATTGAAAGAGTTGGAGTGTTGGGATCAGCCAGACCTGAGTGTGAATCCTAGCTGTGTGACCTTGCAGAGACCTCTCTGAGTCTGTTTCCTCATCCACAAAATGGGAGCTACGACCCTTTCTCCGAGGGCAGTTATGAGCGTTAAATGGGATAAAATTCATATAACATTATCACTGTGTGCATAGGCACTGTAGGCACTCAGAAAAGAGCGGGCATTTTGTTGTTATAGTTATTCGGTTCTTGTTCATTCATAGCATCTTGATGCTTATTTTCTAGCTCCCAGAGTGCCTACGCCTAGCTCAGTGCCTGCCTCAGGGCTCCCCTGGTACTTGCTGGGAAGGCCTTCAGAACCCTGACAGCCACAGGGCTGTCCTAACGACATCAGGAGGAGGCACTGCACCAGGGAATCCCTCCACTCGCTTCCCCTGGCCCTGGGCAGTGATTTGAGATGTCGGGCGGGGCATTCCTCTTAGAGGACAACGTTTTCCATCCCTGCCAGGGCAGTGGCAGCGCATATTGTGACCAAAGGTTCGGGGACTTTGTTTGGGTCTCCCTTTCTTAGGGACTCCCTGTCAATCTGCAGTGTTCCGCAGTAGGCACTCACATGACACATCCCTGCATACACATGTGTGCATGAGCACACACACTCCATTATGCCTAATAGTTTTGTTTTGTTTTAAATAATTCTTTATTGTAGAAAGTATTAAATATGCCCCCTCCCCCCGCCATTGATCCCCTCCAGCCTGCACCGCCCCAGGCCTTCAGCACCCTATTGTCTGTGTCCATGGGTTATGCATATATGTACACAAGGACTTAGGTTGATTACCTCCCACCCACTCACCCTCCCCCACCTTCCCTCTGAGATTCCTCACTCTGTTCCATGCTTCCATATCTCTGGATCCACTACGTTCATCAGTTTATTTTGTGACTTAGATTCCACGTATGAGTTGAGATCATGTGATACTTGTCTTTCTCTGACTGACTTATTTTGCGTAGCATGATACTCTCCAGGTCCCTCCATGCTGTCTCAAAGGGTAAGAGATTCTTCTTTTTTACTGCTGCATAGTATTCCACAGTATAAATGTACCACAGGTTTTTTTACCCACTCATCTACTGATGGGCTGTTTCCAGATCTTAGCTATTGTTAATTGTGCTGCTATGAACATAGGGTGCATATGTTCTTTCTGATTGGTCCCGGGTTCAATTTCAGTCAAGGGCACATGCCCAGGTTGTGGGCTCGATCCCCAGTGGGGGGCATGCAGGAGGCAGCTGATTGATGATTGTGTTGGTTGGATGAGAGAGGAAATGCCAGCAAGCTCCCTCCCCTGCTAAAACCAATAGGCAAGAAATCAATCCCCAGAGACCTTACTGACTGCCACATAGGGGGTGCTTCATCATAATTGAAAAATAAACTTCATAAATAGCATATGATAAGTAGATGTTGAATCAATGAATGCTGTTGGGTAAATATTCCAGGGTATTCCTTTAACAGGGTACAGAGCTTTCTATTCTGCATGTAAATAATTGCTTCCATTTGTTGAGCACCTACTATGAGCCAGATGCTATGCTACCTTTATTGGTGAGGCCCCACAAGAAGCAGGCTGAACACTCAGATCAGGTAATTTGGGGAAAGTTGAATAAAGGGGCTAATTACAAAAATGTGGGTAGATTGTGGGGGAACCACACAGGAAAATGCAGTGTTCCAGAGTGGATGGCGAGGAAGCATTACCACCCTGGGCTAAAGGGATACGAAGTGGGGGTCAGAGCTGTGTGGAGAGGGTAGTGTGGCAGGAGCTGTGACATGGTGTCGAGGGACACAGCCTGCAGACTGGCTGGCGGTGCCCAGCAGGGAGGGAGACAGGCCCAGCCTCCTCAGTGGTGTAAGGGATCCAGGGGGCTCTCAGATTTCACTGGGCTTATGTCATTTGATTTTCACAATAACCCTATGAGGCAGGTACTCTTATTACCAACCCATTTCAGAGACGAGGACACTGAAGTTAAAAGAAGAAACAATTCCTGGTCACAGGTGGGCCAGGGTTTAAAACCAAATGTCCCCGATGCCACAGAACAGAGAGTTCTGTTCTCGCTGTTGTGCCATAATTTGCCACGAAATTAGCAAAATTTATCTTTTAAAGATAATTTCATAAAACTGTATTATCTCTTCAGCTTAGCTTTTTAGATCAAATATATCATTGTCTTTGTTATTTGGGGATGAAAAGACTAATTCATAAGGTAGCCAGTGAGCAATATAAAAATGTATTTAATCATTAGACTGTGAGGATCTGAATGTTCTGTGTGGGTGGGTGTTCAGAAAAAGAGGAGTTAGAGAAAAGATGAAATAAAATGTAGGCCGTGGGCACCAGAAGGGATCTTGGAGATCAGCGAGCCCACCCCCTCTCTGCACAGGGAAGAACTGAGAGGGAGTTGCCTGGGTGTGATGCACAGTAGGTCTCCTTGCAGATGAGGCAGGAAAGATCCCCAGCCTTACCTTCCACCTCTCCCCGGGCACACATGCCCTCACACCGTGGAGCAGCCTGTCCTGTCTTGAGCACAGCTGTCGAGGCTCTGGGCTTTGCTCATACTGTTCCTTCTGCTTGAAATAACTGGGAAGAGCAAGCGCTCACACTGCTCCAAGGGCTGCACGCACCTCTACTAGTAAGTTCATCTTTGAAACAACCTGTTAGTAGGTCCTATTACTATCATCAGTTTATAGCTGTGAGAGCAAGTAAGTAACCTACCCAAGATCACATAGCTAAATAAGTGGCAGAACAGGAATTCAGAGCCAAGGACTCTGATCTAAGTCCTTGCTCTTTTCTACTGAAATCTATTTTCTGGAATGCTCCAGCCATTTCCTCTCCGGCCTCTGCCAATGCATTCCTATGGAAATCTCAAAGACCTTAAGCTCAGGGCTGCTCAAATGTTCCTGCCAAAGACCTTTAATGTCAAAGGGGAATGGATAGGTACTCCTGAGGTCTGGGGCGGTAGGCTGAAGGAGACTGTCGTGTAGGACAAATTTATTTGCAGTCTCTTCTTTTAATTTAAAAATCCATTCAAATTCTGTATTCTACTTAATGTATTTTTTATTTTAAAACAATGTTTTTAATTACTTACCATTGAGTAAATTGATGCTCTAAAGAGAGGCACCAGGCTCATCCGCTGGCCCCACTCACCCCATTGCCTAAGCCCCGCAGCCTCCAGGAATGGGAGGTCCACCTTGGTTCAAGCACATCTTCCTCAGGAAAACCTTTGCTAACTTCACCCCTCCAGGTTGGGTTAGAGGCCTTGTTCACCGAGCATGCAACATACACCTCTTATTTCCAGAATTATTAACGCTCCCATCCCCTAAGATAGCACTCAGCCTTTCCTTGAGTAATTACGGCAGCTGCCATTAACGGCTCTTAGTTCCAAATGGCCCCAAGCAGAGTAGGCAAGAAACCAAGTGCTACCCTGCAAAAACACATGAGGCAGAGGGAGGAGTGCAGAACCAGTGAGGAAACATGGCCTTTCTCCAGTGCAGGGCTGGTAGTTGTTTAGCAACATTAGCAGCTCCAGGTATGGGGAAGGGAGCCCTGCCTTGTAGTGTTTGCCATTTTCCGTGGTGTAATTACTCTCACCATGGCTGACTTCAAGCTACCAATGTGATGTCACTGAACACAGAATTGGGTAGTGATGTACAACAAGTAGCACACGCATGGTACTCCACGGCATATAGATATAATAAATGTAAAAACCAGAAATAACCGTAAAGTGTTCTAAAACAAATACGAAGTAATGATTTTTAGTATTTATTAAATTTGTTTTAATATATTTCATTGTAAGTTTACATAATTTACTCTTTAATAATGATTATGACTAACAACTGGTTTGCAGAGGTCTATAACATTTATCAATCACCTGTGGCAAGCCAGTATGAACAGCTGAATTTCTCTTGTGTAGCTTAAACAGTACTATCTCTCCAAATTAATTACTGTTTGGGGGAGAAAGGATAGTCATAATTTAATAGGGCAATTAGATCATAGAACCCACATGCTTGCAGCTCACACTGATGGGACTATTGAGAAGAAATCCTAAGAGAAGGATTCATATCAATATTGACCATGAACTGCAGGACTTCAAACTTCTCCCTCCTTGGTCCCTGCTAGGATTTGAGTGGCCATGAGAGGGACTGGAGAGGAGAGGAGGGTGGAGATTTGAGGACCTGGGAAAAGCTCAGGGTTTAGTGAACCAGGTCAGGTGTAAGAGATTGTCATTGAGACCCCTGTTGATGATGGACTTTATTTTAAGTGATTTTTCTCTAAGATTCAGGAGAAAACCCAAATTAACAAGAAAGTTGACTTTTATTCTTCTATATTATAATTCCAAAGTAGTTGTGACCTCTTCAGTATAGAACTTAGCTTATGCCTATTCAGCCTGACGTGGCTGTTTTAAGAAACCCCACAAGGTGGGGTAGCAAAGGAGCACTCATCTGCTCACTGGCCTCAGAGAATAGGGAACAGTGCTTCTCAATTTCAGGGTTTCAGGGTTCCAGGAGCCGAACTCCAATACCAGGGGAGGCCCTGAGAGGACAGGTGGGTAATCAACCTTCTGCTCACTCCTGTAGATTAGAGAACATTGGCTCTGAAAGGAGGAGAGGGGCCTCCACATCAGGGTGGCATCCTGACTCTACCTAGCCCACAATAATGTCATTGTTGCTTTACTTGTCTGCTTCCTCCCCTAGATTCTACACTCTTTGAAGGGGAGAGATGTCCTCCCTAGCACAGAACCTCGTATGCAGTAGGTGCTCAAGAAATGTTTGGGGGTCTGAATGAGATCCAAGAAGGAGTGCCTTCAGTTTTCCCATGAGAAGAAAGCTCAGAGCAGTGGACCAGAACCCGTGGTGCAGCAATGAGCAAGTGAGATACCCTGGCCCAGCAGCACCCAGCAAAGTGGACTAGGGATGAACCAATGTCATGTTTGGCTACTAGTGAGTTTAAGGCACTGAACTGCAACTGGGAAAAGATGGAGAAGGAAAGACTGGCCTTCAGAGTGTCCTGAAGAAAGAAACTGTGTACACCTGAGGAGATCAAGTAAGTCCAAGGTGAGTCCATGGGCTCCTCTGTGAGGTTGGGTGACTTGCTGAAGGCTCAGTAGCAGGACTGAGTATGCTGCCCAGATTTCTTGCTCCTTCACCAATATTGGCCACTCCCCTCCTCTCTGGACCAGACAGAGTGCTGAGGGGGGGCTGGCAGGATCACCTCCAACTGAGGGGACTTCAGGCATGTAGGGTTGTCATGTGGCTTTCCAGGGATGGTGGAGATGACTGGTGAGGAGAAGGGGAAAAGGGAAGATGAGGAAGCCCAGGGTAAAGGACAAGTTGCGCCTGGGAAAAAGCATTGAGAGTCTGAATGGTGCTGGGAGTTAGATGGGAGAGTCGTGTGGGACAAAGTTGGAAAGTCTCTGGAGTCCAGCGCCTGGAGTGCCTAGCTAGGAATCTGGCACTTTCACAAATCAGTTTCTTCTTCTATGTTGGGAGAGGAGAGTTAGCATTTATTTCTGTCATTATTTAATTAATGTCTATTTCCCACACCAAAATGTAAACCTCATGAAGGAGGGGGCGACATTGCCTGGTTTTGCTCCCTACACCCGGAAACGTGTCAAGCATGGAGCAGGCACTTCAAATATGTTCACTGAATGAATGATCAGAGATTTTCAGTGTATATATTTGGTGTTAGATTCCAAGACAGCCTCAGGAGCCAGGGCGGCCCAGCCAAGAGGCTCCTAACTTTGTAGCTCCTCTTCCTCCAATCTTCTATATGCACTGGGGTATCATTAGTATCTCATTTGAAGCAAGAGGACCTTAACTAAAAATAATAATAAGTTTGGGAACCACTAGAGCAGGTGTCCTCCAAGGCCCTCACTGCTCTGTCATTCTGGGCGTTGCCTGGTGGCCAGCATCCAGAGGTCTGTGCGTGAATGGGCCAGGCCCTAGTTCTCTAAGTCAATCTGTCTCCACCACCAGTTGTAGCAGGATGTTTGCCCACTTTGGAGGGCACCTTTCTCTAAGTTCAGGGCCTGCTAACCAAACAGGGCCTCTCCTTTCCCATTGCCTGAGTTCCCAGGAGAATGACTCGGCAAAAGCTCATCTCGGCCCCTGCTCAGTCCCTGCTGTGCCCCACAGGCTCAGTATGCTCACCCCCTCGAGCTGGCAGCTGCCCTGACCTTGCTGGAGGGTCACCTCAATCATGCCAGCTCCCTCCAGCTCCATAGATTTTCTAGACCAAGACTCAGGGAAGCCGAGTCAGTTGAAAAGAAAATAGATATATCCTTCCTCCACACCCAGACCCCTCACACTTAAGCTGGGAAAGTGCCAACAAAAATAGCATGATGTCATCCCCCTGCTGATCCTGTTAATCCCTCTTCTGCTGAATATTGAGTCTTGGTTTTTATTTAAAAGCTATTTTATTGTCAGAGGCTGGTTAAAAACCTCTGAGAGCTATGCCTGGAAACCTGGGGTGTCTTTGATGTGCAGAGTGATATAGGACCCTCAGCCCCCTGAGCCCCACAAGGAAAGAAATGGGATTTGCAGAAGGCTGGGACCCGGAGGAATTCTGTCTCAGACAGTGTACTTTACCAACACCATCTGGTTTTGTATTCCGAGGCCTGTGCACCTCCGCAAAAGGCCTCTGAGAGGATTTCTCAGCCTCTACAGGAAGAATACTGCAGCCCCACTCCCTCTGGACCACCCCTTTTCCTAACCCCATTATTGCTAGAAAACACTCTCCCCTCTGCTGGGTGCCTTGCCCCCACTCACACCCCCATTATCCAGTATCCACATCCCAACCTATTCCAGGAGGGCTGCCTTTCTTTGAGAGGAGAGATGGATTTGGGGCCAGGACACATGGGTTTGAGGCTCAGCTTTGGACAAACCTGGAAAAGCCACTTGACCTCTTCCAGTCTTAGTACCTCATCCATAAGACAAAAAAGTGTGGATCCCTGACCTGCTACCTGCCCTACATTGGTTGTGACCACCCAAATGTTCAAACAAACACAAGAGCTCTATACTAAGGCCATACATTATTGCAGGGAGGGTAGAGTGCAAAGGAGGCCTAGAGGAGCAAGGGAGCTGGAAGTGTGTGCAAGTGAGTTATTCCAACGAAGGACCGTGGACATGAAGGGACATGAAGCCAGGCGTCTACTAATGGATAGTGAGAAAGACTTGGGCCCAGTAGGTCTGGGTTCATAGATCTGAGGTCAAGGAATTATTATAGGAAACCTTGAGGAAGTAAGCTGAGAGGATAGGAGATGGTGGCCAAAGGAGAAGGTGAGATGTTGAGATTTGGGATTTGATAGGTTATGCTCTTTGGGGGATGGGAAGGGAGTGGGTGGCTGAGGTTCAAAAGCATTCTTAGCAATGAGGTCAAGGGGATCCTGGAAAAGTTATTCACAATGATGAAGGACCCAGAAATGATAGGGAGCTGGGGTCCCTAGGAAACTTGTAGCAAGTTCTTTATTGGAAGAGTCTATTCAACTCCACAAGTAAGGTCAACTTTAAGAATTCTAAAGAACAATTGTTATTGAGAGTCCAGGCCATCCCAGGTAGTTCAAAGGACCTGTCATCAGATGGATTTGCCTCTTCAAGAGACCTTGTAAAGGGTTCACATAAGGAGGAACCACAGCATATGTCCATCATTGACATCACTATTATCATTTATTATTATGTAAAAGCAGTCATTAAGCATCTCCTATGTGTCAGGCACAGTGCTATGTGCTAATCCTCATAGCAATCTTGCAAGCTAGATGTTACTTTTCTCCTTTACAAGTGAAGTAACTCCAGTTCAGAAGTGTTAAATAACTTGCTGAAATTTAACTAGTTGCATTAAAGTGGAAAGGCTGGGATTCAAACCTACCTCTGTCTGATTCTGAAGTCTGTGTCCTACTTTGGCAACTGTTTACACAATAGCAGAAGAGATGTAATGACAAGTAAGCTACCTTTGAGTTTAACTGCTGGAAATGCAGAACCATTTCCTGGTTGCAAGCAACAGAAACTGAATAGCTAATTTAAACAGCAAATGGGCTTATTGGAGAGACATAGGGTAAACCAAATATTGACAGAAAGACTGAAGAACTTGGCAGGAACTTGCCCCTACCACGACTTACACAAATGGAAATTCCTCTAGGAAGATTTTGGAATACTGGGAAGCCAAAACAGAACAACAAACATTTACTGCAGATCCTAGGAATGGCAGAGCATCAAGGGTGGTAGGATTGGAACTCCCCAATAATGAAAATTTGTGGTCAAATGTAGCTAAAAAAGCTATAGCCATTGGTACCTAAGCCTTCATCTCCTCAAGACTGAGGGCCTGGAAAAACAAGTCACCTATACAGATTTAAACAAACAGGTGATAGAGTCCCTTCCATCTGTTCCTCCTCACACAACAGCCAAACTCAAGTGGGTGAGGATTTATAGTGACTATTCCCAATGACTAACCTCAGAACCCACTCATTCCATCCAGGCTCCAAGATGGCTCCCAGTGACCCTTGTCTCCTTGTATTCTTGCTCATTGAATCTTGGCTGACCTATGTGAACATTAGAATACAGTGGCTATGTGACACGTGACTTCCAGATCTAGGTCATTAAGACATTGCATCCCTTTCTTTGTCTCTTGGATAAATGGCTATGGGGGAAGCTAGTCCCCATGCTGTGAGGACACTCAAGCAGCCTCATGGAGAGATACTTGTGGTGAAGAACCAACTTGCCAGCCATGGGAGTGAGCCACTGAGTTGGCACACAGTAATTGGAGGTGAGAAAAAAAGGAGGTAGTATGTGTGACAGCAATAACCACTGGAACAATACCTGGCACATAGTTTTTCTCATGGCTGAAAGGGATGTTCATCCCTGACAGGTACCCCAGCTGTCAGCAAACCTGGAGCTCCCTTATCTATTCTTCATGTGCAGTTGTGTTGGCAAGGAATGCTAAATATCTTGGTCTCCTGGGACAAAGGTAGGACAATGGTAGGGCCCAGGTAAGGCAGTTCAGGAATAGCTTCCCCTCTATAGAAAGTTTCCTTCTGGCCCTCTGAGCCTGTCTGGCCCCTGACCTTCCTATATTGTATAAACCAGAGATTAGCACACTATGGCCCATGAATCACTCACCGGTATTTGTAAATAAAGCTTTATTAGAACTCAGCCATGCCCATTTGTTTGTGCATTGTCTAATATTGTGTTTGTACTATAAGAGCAGAGTTGAGTAATTCTAACAGATATCGTATGTGATTTTCGAAGCCTAAATACTTACTATCTGGCCTTCTAAGGATAAGTGTGTACTGACTCCTGGTAGAAACGGTCAAAGCATTGTTGACTAGCACAACTGAGAGCCAAAGGTTGTCCAATTCTCTGTTCCTAGCGCTACAGAGGACAGAGGGACTCTGGCCTCTCTCTTGCTCTCTTTGAAAATGAAGGGCTTTCATTTTCAACAGGACAGAGAGTAGAAATATCAAGGGAATCTCACCAATCCTGACACATGAGTCCACACTCCTGAATTAGTTTTCTGTTGCTGTGTAACAAAGTACCCCAAAACTTGGTGCCTTAAAACAATATACAATTATTATCTCTCACAGTTCCTAGGAGTGGCTTAGGTTGTGGCTTGGGGGTCTTTCATGAGGTCAAAATGTTGGCTGGGCAGTACATCAGAAGGATCATACACCATGACCAAGTAGGATTTATCCCAGAGATGCAAGGATGGTACAACATCCGTAAATCAATAAATGTGATACATCACATAAACAAATTGAAAGAAAAAAACCACATGGTCATATCAATTGATGCAGAAAAAGCATTCGACAAAATCCAACACCCATTTTTGATAAAAACTCTCAGAAAGGTGGGAATAGAAGGATCATACCTCAACATAATAAAAGCCATATATGACAGGCCCACAGCCAACATCATACTCAATGGACAAAAACTAACACCATTTCCCCTAAGAACAGGAACAAGACAGGGATGCCCACTCTCACCACTCCTGTTCAACATAGTACTGGAAGTATTAGCCATTGCAATTAGGCATGAAGAAGAAATAAAAGGCATCCAAATTGGAAAAGAGGAAGTAAAACTGTCCTTATTTGCAGATGACATGATATTATACATACAAAACCCTAGAGACTCCATCCAAAAGCTACTAGACTTAATACATGAATTTGGCAATGTAGCAGGATACAAAATTAACCCCAAGAAATCTGAGGCATTTCTATACACCAATAGTGAACTTTCAGAAAGGGAGATCAGAAAAACAATCCCATTTACCATCGCACCAAAAAAATTAAGATACCTAGGAATAAACTTAACTAAAGAGGTTAAAGACCTCTACTCAGAAAACTACAGGACGTTGAAAAAAGAGATAGAGGAAGACATAAACAGATGGAAGAACATACCATGTTCTTGGATTGGTAGAATCAACATCATTAAAATGTCCATACTACCCAAAGCAATCTATACATTCAACGCACTTCCCATTAAAATACCAATGGCCTTCTTCAAAGATCTAGAACGAACTCTCCAAAAATTCATCTGGAATAAAAAAAAGACCCCGAATAGCTGCAACGATCCTGAGAAAGAACAAAGTAGGTGGGATCTCAATGCCAGATATCAAGCTGTATTACAAAGCCACTGTTCTCAAAACTGCCTGGTACTGGCACAAGAACAGACATATAGATCAGTGGAATAGAATAGAGAGTCCAGAAATTAGCCCGAACCAATATGCTCAATTAATTTTTGACAAAGGAGGCATGAACATACAATGGAGCCAAGATAGTCTCTTCAATAAATGGTGTTGGGAAAATTGGACAGACATATGCAAGAAAATGAAACTAGAGCACCAACTTACACCATACACAAGAATAAACTCAAAATGGATAAAGGACTTAAATGTACGACAGGAAACCATAAAAATTCTAGAAGAATACAAGGGCAATAAAATCTCAGACTTATGCCAAAACAATTTCTTCACTGATACAGCTCCTAGGGCAGTTGAAACTAAAGAGAAACTGAACAAATGGGACTACATCAAAATAAAAAGCTTCTGCACAGCAAAAGAAACCATCAACAAAACAACAAGAAAACCCACCTCTTGGGAAAACATATTTGCCAACGTCATATCTGATAAGGGCTTAATCTCCAAAATTTATAGGGAACTCATACAACTTAACAAAAAGAAGATAAACAATCCAATCAAAAAATGGGCAAAGGATCTAAATAGACACCTTTCAAAAGAGGACATTCAGAAAGCCAAGAGGCATATGAAAACATGCTCAAAGTCACTAATCATCCGAGAGATGCAAATCAAAACAACAATGAGGTACCATCTCACACCTGTCAGAATGGCCATCATCAACAAATCAACAAACGACAAGTGCTGGAGAGGATGTGGAGAAAAAGGAACACTTGTGCACTGCTGGTGGGAATGCAGACTGGTGCAGCCACTATGGAAGGCAGTATGGAGGTTCCTCAAAAAATTGGAAATGGAACTCCCATTTGACCCTGTGATACCACTACTAGGAATATATCCCAAGAAACCAGGAACACCTATCAGAAAGGATATATGTAACCAGATGTTCATAGCAGCACAATTCACCATAGCTAAGATCTGGAAACAGCCTAAGTGCCCATCAGTAGATGAATGGATTAGAAAACTGTGGTACATCTACACGATGGAATACTATGCTGCTGTTAAAAAGAAGGAACTCCTACCATTTGCAACATCATGGATGGAACTGGAGAGCATTATGCTAAGTGAAACAAGCCAGTCAATGAAGGAAAAATACCACATGATCTCACTCATTCATGGATAATAAAGACCATTACAAACTTTTGAACAATAATAGATAGAGGCAGAGCTGCCTCAAACTGATTGTCAAACTGCAGTGGGAAGGCCAGAGAGAGTTGGGGGGCAGGAGGGAGGGGAGTAAGAGATCAACCGAAGGACTTGTATGCATGCATATAAGCATAACTAATGGACATAAGACACTGGGGGGTAAGGGAGGGTAGGGGTTTGTCAAGGGCGGGGGGGAAAAAAGGACACTTATGTAATACCCTTTGTAATACTTTAAGCGAAAAAAAAAAAAAAAGTATTAAAAAAAAAAAAAAAAAAAAAAGATGTTGGCTGGGGCTGCAGTCACCTGAAGGCCTGACTGAGGCTGGAAGATGTGATTTCACAGGTGGCTTCAGTCCCATCCCTGCAGCTCTGTTTAATCCTATTCTTCTTTGAGCTGGAGAAGCTGTTCCATGGTGCTTCACCTTCTCTAAGAGTTGGCCCTCAGCCTAGGCAGTGATGGCGAACCTTTTGAGCTCGGCGTGTCAGCATTTTGAAAAACCCTAACTTAACTCTGGTGCCGTGTCACATATAGAAATTTTTTGATATTTGCAACCATAGTAAAACAAAGACTTATATTTTTGATATTTATTTTATACTAGAGGCCCGGTGCACAAAAATTTGTGCACTCGGGGAGGGGGAGAGGGGGTCCCTCAGCCCGGCCTGTGCCCTCTCGCAGTCTGGGACCCCTCGGGAAATAACGACCTGTTGGCTTAGGCCTGCTCCCGGGTGGCAGAGGGCAGGCCCAATCCCTAGGTGCAGCCCCTGGTCAGGCTCAGAGCAGGGCCGATTGGGGAGTTGGGGCACCGCCCCCTGTCATGCACAGAGCAGGGCAGATCGGGAGGTTGTGATGCCACCCTCAGTCACGCTCAGGGTAGGGCCGATTAGGGGGTTGGGGCACCGCCCCCTGTCACACTCAAGGAAGGGTCTATGGGGAGGTTGTGGCGCCACCCCCTGTCATGCACAGAGCAGGGCCAATCAGGGGGTTGGGGTACTGCCCCCTGTAACTCACAGAGCAGGGCCAATCAGGGGGTTGGGGCTCCGTACCCTGTCACACACAGAATAGAGCCGATAGGGGAGTTGGGGCACCACCCACTGTCACACACAGAGCAGGGCGGATCAGGAGGTTGGGGCGCTGCACCCTGTCACACTCAGGGCAGGGCCAATGGGGAGGTTATGGCTCTCCCCCGTCACACACAGAGCAAGGCCCATGGAGGGGGGTTGGGGCGCCACCCCCTGTCACGCACAGAGCAGGGCCAATCAGGAGGTTGGGGTACTGCCCCCTGTCACTCACAGAGCAGGGCCCATCAGGGGGGTTGGGGCGCTGCCCCCTGTCACACACAGAGCAGGGTCGATCAGGGGGTTGGGGAGCTCCCCCCGTCACTCACAGAGCAGGACCAATAGGGGAGTTGGGGCACTGCCCCCTGTCACACACAGAGCAGGGCGGATCAGGAGGTTGGGGCGCTGCAACCTGCCACACTCAGGGCAGGGACAATGGGGAGGTTATGGCTCTCCCCCATCACACACAGAGCAAGGCCCATGGAGGGGGGTTGGGGCGCCACACCCTGTCACACACAGAGCAGGGCCGATCAGGGGGTTGGGGCGCCACCCTCTATCACCCACAGAGCAGGGCCGATCAGGGGGTTGGGGTGCCGCCACTGTCACACTCAGGGCAGGGCCAATGGAGAGGTTATGGCTCTACCCTGTCACACACAGAGCAGGGCCTGTGGGGGGGGGGGGGGGGGGGCTTGGGGCGCCTCACCCTGTCACACACAGAGCAGGGCAATCAGGGAATTGGGGAGCTCCCCCCTATCAGGCACAGAGCAGGGCTGATCAGGGGGTTGGGGCGCCTTCCCCTGTCACACACAGAGCCGCAGGGCGATCAGGGAATTGGGGAGCTCCCCCATATCAGGCACAGAGCCGCAGGGCGATCAGGGAATTGGGGAGCTCCCCCATATCAGGCACAGAGCAGGGTGGATAGGGAGTTTGTGGCGCCACCCCCTGTCACTCACAGAGCCGCAGGACGATCAGGGGGTTTGGGCGCTGCCCCCTGTCACGCTGATCCCGGTGCTGGGAGGCATATTACCCTTTTACTATATAGGATAGAGGCCTGGTGCATGGGTGGGGGCCGGCTGGTTTGCCCTGAAGGGTGTCCTGGATCAGGGTGGGGGTCCCCACTGGGGTGCCTGGCCAGTCTGGCTGAGGGGCTGAGGGCCGTTTTCTGGTTGGCGGGTGACTAAAGCTCCCAACCGCTCCTTTTTTTCTTTTCTTTTTTATTCTGGGCCAGCTTTAGCTCTGAGGCCTCACTGCTAAAAATATTGATACAATGTTGCGGTCTGGCTGGCTGAAGCCCGGCTGACTGAAAGCCGGTTTCTGGGGTTTTGTTTAGCTTCTATATTTGTTACATAGTTGCTGAGAGTTGCAGCTGAGAGGCCGGCAAGTCAGGCGGGGAACGTTGGAGTTCGCCGTCACTGGAGCAAGCAAGCTTCCCTGTTAGCTTCAGTGCATGGCTGCTGGCCGCCATCTTGGCTGACAGTTAATTTGCATAAGGATATGCTGATTAGCCAATGGGAAGGGTAGCGGTCGTATGCTAATTACCATGTTTCTCTTTTATTAGTGTAGATATTTAAGTGGCATTTAACAAAGAAAAATCAACCAAAAAAATGAGTTCACATGTCACCTCTGACACGCATGTCATAGGTTTGCCATCACTAGCCTAGGGTGTTCATGAGAAGTGATTTGCAAACCTCATCCCAGGTTGCTCTAAGAATTCACTCTCTAGTCTGACACCCCTCCTCCACTCCCTGCCCTAAATCCTGGCAATTGGGTGGTGACACCCTATGCTGGTTGCATGAGCATTGCAGATAAATAGGAACTGCCGGGTCAAGAAACATGACAGGAAATCTCACTTGTTGTGAGAATCCCTCCTTAAACATCTTAATAACACTATGGGGCCTTTCTTTGTCCTCCAGAGCATTAATTTGACACTTAGGACATGCATGTATGCCATCAACAGCTGAGTATCATCCATATCTTTTCCCAACTAGAGTGTAAGCTGCCGGAATGAACAGCCTTCTTACACGCTTCCTGTCCCTGCACACCTGACCCATTACCTAGAGAGGAATTAAACCTT
Source organism: Myotis yumanensis (assembly GCF_028538775.1). Taxonomy (NCBI): domain Eukaryota; kingdom Metazoa; phylum Chordata; class Mammalia; order Chiroptera; family Vespertilionidae; genus Myotis; species Myotis yumanensis. The sequence goes on along the minus strand of NW_027223752.1, from coordinate 53,111,358 downwards.
ACAGATGTTTGTCAGCTAGCTGTTGCATTGATGGCATAGAACACAGGTTGCGGGCCCTTTCTCCCAGGGCCCAAAGTAGCAAGCACTGTGGTCAGTGGGACAATGGGAAGCAGAGTGAGGGACAGGATGATTAGAAAGTCTTCTGACAGATAGGGGCACCCCAGCCCATGAGAGCCTGTGCATTTTTTCAGGTTGACAGGCAGGACAAGGCCGTCTGGGAAGCAGAGCTGAGCCCCAGCAAGTCTGCTGCCCAGAAAGCTGGTGCTCTCCCAGCTGGGATTTCAGGCCTGCTGGGGCGAGGTCTCAGGTTACACCCCATCTCCGGCTCCTCGGCCTTTGATGAGAGCTGCTTCAGCACAGAGCCATCACCACCACCCCATTAGTACAGGAAATATTTGCCAGAGTGTTACCTTCCAGGAGAATGACAACTGAAGATCAACATTTCATTTGTCTCAGGACTCTTGGTTTAGATGGATTCCTCAACCCTTCCTCCCCCCCCTAGTTGCATCAAAGATGTGCAGACCTTCCACTCATCTTCCACTCAGTGTCGCTTTTAAGTTTAGAAATTAATCCAACGCTGATGCCTCCTTGAACTATCCTTGCAAGTGCCCTAGAGGATCTGGGTGTCAACACTGTGAGGCAGGACAAGGAGATGGTTTAGTTCGGATATCTGAAGAGTGATTAATAACAAAATAACTACAACAGCTAACATTGTGCTGAACATTTTATAAATATTATCATAAGTATGCCTCAGAACAGCCATATGAGGGGACAATGTCACTATCCCCATTTTCAGATGAGTAAATTTGAGGCTCAGGTATTTTAAGAAACGTCCAAAGTCACCCACCTGGGAAGCAGTGAGACCAGGATTCAAGTTCAGGAGAGTCTGGCTCCCAAGAACTGCCAACTTGACTCAAGTTTTAACCTCACCAGGGAAACAAATATTAACATGGCATTTAAATTATATATTGCAATGTGATGTTTGTAATAATAAAATATATATATATAGAAGTGGTTCAAAGGATGGTAATTATTTCTGCCTATAGGGGATGAAGAGAGATTAGGAAAAGCTACACAAAGGAACACTCAAATATAGAACTTTATGGTTCAACTTATTTTCTACTTTGAAGCCTTTAGCCATCCTCCACCCACACTGGCATCGACTCACTGAGTCATCCATTGTGTGGGCAAGATCCAGGCAAAAGGGACCCCTTCTCTGAGCCCTTGGTTTACTAGGCATCACGTATCACTACCACGAAATAAGTTACTGTATTAAAGCCTACGAGAGTGCTTCTGTTGTTCTGGATCCAGAGCTCAGCATTGGCATAGCACAGGCCATAACCCTAACAATCTGCTCTCATGAGTAATGCCATTTAGGCCCCAGAGCAACACTTCTGCACATCTCTTGTCCAGTGTCTATGGGTCAAAACTGTGTCTAAAAGCCATGAAGTTTGGTAGGTTGTGCCTGCTGCCAATATTGCAGGTGGACTCCTTCCTTCAGAGGGTGCAGGGTTTGAGCAGCAGACACACTTAGAGAAGAGCAAAGGCAAATTAATTAACTTAAGTTCTCCCTCTCAGATATGAATGCAACGTGAAGAATACTTTCCTAGTAGTGCTGAATGTCTGTTTCTTCCTTCTATGTTCCAATGTGTGGTTATGGAGATACTCAAAAATTAATGCAGGCCCTAGCCAGTTTGGCTCAGTGGATAGAGCATCGACCTGTGGACTGAAGGGCCCTGGGTTCGGTTCTGGACAGGGGCATATGCCCGGGTTGCGGACTTGGTCCACAGTAGGGTAGGGGGTGTGCAGGAGGCAGCTGATTGATGATTCTCTCTCATCATAGATGTTTCTATCTCTCGCTCTCTGTGACTCTCTAAAATCAATAATAATCTACACTAATAAAAGAGAAACATGGTAATTAGCGTACGACTGCTACCTTTTTCATTGGCTAATCAGTGAGTATATGCAAATTAACTATCAGCCAAGATGGCGGCCGGCAGCCAGGCAGCTGGAAGCGAACATGAGGCTTGCTTGCTGCAGTGACTGCGGACTCCAACGTTCCCCGCCTGACTTGCCGGCCTCTCAGTTGCAACTCTAAGCAACTATGTACTATGTTGCAAATAAGAAGCTAAACAAAACCCCAGAAAACAGCTGGACTGAAAGCCAGGTGGACCGAAACATTGTATCCATGTTTTCAGCAGCGAGGCCTCAGAGCTAAAGCTGGCCCAGAATTAAAAAAAAAAGAAAAGAAAAGAAAACAAGGAGCGGTTGGAAACTTTAGTTACTCGCCAGCCGGAAAACAGCCCTCAGCCCCTCACCTACACTGGCCAGGCACCCCAGTGGGGACCCCCACCCTGATCCAGGACACCCTTCAGGGCAAACCAGCCAGCCCCTACCCATGTACCAGGCCTCTATCCTATATAGTAAAAGGGTAATATGCCTCCCGGCACCGGGATCAGCGGAGCAGCGAGGCTCCCGGCACCGGGATCAGCGTGACAGGGGGCAGCACCCAAACTCCCTGATCACCCTGCGGCTCTGTGTGTGACAGGGGGCGGGGCCACAACCTCCCTATCCGCCCTGCTCTGTTCGTGACAGGGTGCGCCACCCCAACCCCCCCACCCCCCACAGGCCCTGCTCTGTGCCCGATAGGGAGGAGCTCCCCAATCCCCTGATTGCCCTGTGGCTCTGTGTTTGACAGGGGGGAGCTCCCCAATCCCCTGATCGGCCCTGCTCTGTGTGTGACAGGGTGCGGCGCCCCAACCCCCCCCCCCCCCCACACGGGCCCTGCTCTGTGCCTGATAGCGGGGAGTTCCCCAATCCCCTGATTGCCCTGCGGCTCTGTGTTTGACAGGGTGCAACACACCAACCCCCTGATCGGCCCTGCTCTGTGTGTGACAGGGTAGAGCCATAACCTCTCCATCGGCCCTGCCCCGAGTATGACAGTGGTTGCGCCCCAACACCCTGATCGGCCCGGCTCTGTGGATGATAGAGGGTGGCACTCCAACCCCCCTCCACGGGCCTTGCTCTGTGTGTGACAGGGTAGAGCCATAACCTCCCCATTGGCCCTGCCCTGAGTGTGACAGGGTGCAGCGCCCCAACCCCCTGATCCGCCCTGCTCTGTGTGTGACAGGGGGCAGTGCCCCAACCCCCCTGATGGGCCCTGCTCTGAGTGACAGGGGGCAGCGCCCCAACCCCCTGATTGGCCCTGCTCTGTGAGTGACAGGGGGTGGCGCCGCAACCTCCCCATCGACCCTGCCTTGAGTGTGACAGGGGGCGGTGCCCCAACCCCCCAATCAGCCCTATCCTGAGCATGACTGAGGGTGGCATCGCAACCTCCCAATCCGCCCTGCTCTGTGCATGACAGGGGGCGGTGCCCCAACTCCCCAATCAGCCCTGCTCTGAGCCCCACCAGGGGCTGCACCTAGGGATTGGGCCTGCCCTCTGCCACCCAGGAGCAGGCCTAAGCCAGCAGGTCATTATCTCCTGAGGGGTCCCAGACTGCGAGAGGGCACAGGCCGGGCTGAGGGACCCCTCTTCCCCCCCGAGTGCACAAATTTTTGTGCACCGGGCCTCTAGTATATATATAAATAAAAACAATGAATGCAGTATTGCCCTAGCTGGTGTGCCTCAGTCTTGAGGGGATTAAGGCTTAAGTACCCAGTGGCTATGTTTTTTTAGCTACATTTGACCACAAATTTGCATTATCGGGTTCCAATCGCACCATCCTTGGTGCTGAGGTGAGATTATCAACAGTCCAAGACCCTACTTACTACTATCTTCTAAATGTACCTCTTCTTGATGAGTTATTGCTTTTAGCACTGAAATTTCTGTTACAATGTGTTCCTTGATATTAGAATAATTTATGTCCATTTCATTGATGTCATAATCTATTAATTTTTATCTGAATTTTCTCAGTTATTTAGCTAAAGAAAAGTTAGTTTTCCTAAGGAAGAATCCAAGTTAGTATCTATATTTTAAATATTCCACCTGTGAGACAGACCTACAAAGAGAAAGTGTAACTGTTGGAAAACACTGAAAATGTCAACAGCTTCAGGTCTCATGGAACAGGGATTTCTCCCGTGAGATTCAGGAAATCATCTGGACATGACACCTGTCCTGAGAACTGATAAATGTTTTTACAGGATGCTTATGGCTGCATTGTCTTGGGCAACTGTGAATGTTGTTAAACAGCAGGTTACCTTCTTCTAGAATTTGTTTCAGTTTGGTGAATGAAGTCACAGATAAATGGTTTTCATCTGCCAACATGTTTGGAATTGCCCTAGAAGGGCCCCTGCAAGTGAGAGGCCTGCGTGTCACTAGCTTCACAGGAAATCCTATAGCCCACAAGAGGGAGTTAGCCCAGTCTCCCAGCGTCATTTCACCTCCACCTAAAGATACCCACTCACAGCCAATGGGCATGGACAAAGCACTGTGAACTGGAGTCCCAGCGTGGTCATGTGATATGAGTAGACCACAGGCGGAGGAACATCAGATCCAGGACCGAGTGACTTTGTGCAATGCTTCACATATCTGAAATAAAGTAGTATTAATAGTACTATTAATACTTCTATAAAATAGCATTAATAATATTAGCCCTATTTACCTCCCAGAGGTGAGGATCAAATTGTTTAAGATGTGGAAAAGTACTTTATAGACTACATAGCATTTCCTGAATGTAATCTATATTGTTCACTCAATCATGCATTCACTTTTATCATGCATTTGATGTTTATTGAGTATCCATTATATGCTAGGCACTGTTCTAACACTGGCAATAAAGCATTAAACAAAATGATCTTTTTAATATATAACATTGATTTTCTTCCTGGTCTTTGTGTGGTGATCAGTCTCCACGGTGGTGCCTAACAATCCTTACCTCCTATAATCTACGCCTTTATGTTGTCCCTACCGCATTGAATCTGACCTATGTGACCAATACGATATGGCAGAAGTGACAGTCTGTGATTCCCAACGTTAGATCATCAAAGAGGTTGTTGCTTCATCCTTGGTCTCTGAGGAAACCAGCCTCCATGTCACAGGAACACTTTTGAAGCCAAGTAGAGGCTTGTGGGGAGAAACCTGGTGTTCTCTCGCACTAGCACCAAACTGGCAGGTGTGCGTAACATTGTCAGTAAGTCCTCCTTCACAATCAAACCTTCTGATCACTGCAGTCCAGCCGACATCTTGACTACAATCTCATTAGAAACCCCAAGCCACAGTTGCCCAGCTAAAACCTGACCCATAAAAAATGTGAGATAATAATTTTTTGTTTTAACCTGCTGAAGTTTGAGGTAATTTGTTATGCAGTATTAAATAACTCATACCTTTGGTCAAATAATTCTGCCAAAAGGGTAAATGAAGATAATTCCACATTTGGTCTCAGATCACTACAAACTGATGTTTGTTGCCTCTCATTGTCATTTACTGGAGGAAACTTGCTCCCATAGTCAGTGCTCCACAAACAATTACTTGTTGGCTGTTGGGTTAACGATTTTAGAACCTCTTAGTACAGCTATGGCTTAAAGGGCAGGGGATAGGTCACACAACGTTGGCCAAGACACAGAGACCCACAGGGACAGGTCAGGTGGTTGAGGATGGTCTCAGTGACGGGGGGTAACCAGTGGACATGCCAGTGGCTATTCAGAACATGACATTCAGGCAGATCCAGCCTGGAGGGTCTGGACTGCAGGAAGGGAAGTATTGGTCAAGTATAATTTGAGGGAAGGGCAAAGGACAGTACTGAGACTCAAGGGCAAGACTTCGGACTAAGAGATGACTGCTGAGTGGGGCGTGGTGGAGGCAAGATAGAGGACCCCAGTCTCGGAGGCTTAGGGAATCAAGGTAGAAATGGTAAACAAGTCAGAAGCCCTCACTTGGAGCTCGGGCCCAGGTGGAGCTGAGGGGTACATCCAGGACTGCTGCCAGGCTGACACAGTGCCAGCAGAACTATAGCTCCAGGTCTCTCCTGAGATGTAGCTTGACCAGGCGCCCAGAGCACATTGCAGCGTGCAGAGGATGCCCCATTAGGTGAAGTGAAGGGAGAGGTAAACAGAAATCAGATCCATCTGCAACCTGGGAGAGGGCTCTTGCTGTAGATCTCTTTCCCCAGTGGAGAGAGTTGAAATGCTTGCTGATTTCAGCCTCCGATCCTCCATCAGAACTGTTATTTTGATTTTGTGACTGGTTGGTGGCCACGTGGACTCTTGTATTTTCTCTGTGGTTCCTTCTCTCTGGCCACTTTCAGGTGGAGGCTCAGGTAAATAGGTAGATTCAACCAGTCATAGCAAAGTAAAGATAGCAAGATCGTTCAGAAAAACAGACAGGCATGAAGGTGAGTTCCATAGATTCTGGAGGGACTTGGGTGAGCATTCGGCCCTGCTGGCCCCTAAGGATCAACACTCTCCTCTGCAGAGTGACCCAGTCACTGGATGTCAAGGGTGCCCTAGTGCCTGATTCCTGTCACAGACCTGCTCCCGACTCTCCAGCCCAACCTCTTTCTCCACTCTGCCCTTTCTTTTCTGCAGCTTCTCTCCTGCCTCAGCCTTTTGGATTTGACACCTGGTATGGGCCCCTTGGACTCAGCATTGACCTCCTCCCCACTATGATTTTTCATCCTCAACCTGACAAAGCATCCTTGAGCTGCTGCACTAAGGGGCATCTTTCCTTCTCACCCAGCACCCCTCCCACTGATAAGTTCCCATTAGACTCACCTCCAACATTTCTGACTCCTAGGTATGAATTCACATTGATTTGGAATGAGGATGCTGAACCACGATCCTTCTATATCAGTGGTTCTCAACCTTGGCTGCACATTAGAATCACCTGGGAATCTTTTTAAAATCCTGATTTCTGGGCCTCATCCTCTGGAAATTCTGTTTCTTTGTTACTAATGTTGTGGCCCCACCCCATAACAGAGAAACAGAATTTCCAGAGGATGAGGCCCAGAAATCAGGATTTTAAAAAGATTCCCAGGTGATTCTAATGTGCAGCCAAGGTTGAGAACCATTGTTCTATATCAATATATTAGGAGAAGCTATCTTTCCTTAACTACATATCTTCACAGTTTTCCCTTTTGTGGTCTCTGGGCTTCTGGGGAAATAAACAATGTCACCAAAACAGGTGACAATGAAAATCTACCAATGATACCAAATTGTGAAATTCCAATATGGAGTCAAGGTAGGAAACTTCATTGAAAAAAGGACTTAGCACAGGAGCTCTCGGGATAAGCAAATGGAAACAAAATACAGTGACCAAAATAAGGCCCTCTCTTCCAAAAATATAGCCTTCTCCTAAAGCTGATGCCCTGACCACATGCCTATAACAATGTGAAATGACAATGTGAAATCCAAATTCCCTCCTAACACTTCAGGGACAAGCTGTGGTTTTGTAGCAGCTCCTGGTTTTACAAATACATCAAAGATAAATCTTCCAGGCATTCATCCCAAAAGTAAAATCTTTAAAAGAGTGTATCAGCTCAAGATAATGCGGATTGCACTGAGCTCGTCCATGTCAACCTCTGTTCTCTCCTGCCCACCCTCAACACACAATGTTCAGGTCCTGGGAGAGTTTTTCTATAGCAATTTCTCTACACAACGTTCGCCATTGTTAGCTGAATTGGCATGGATCATTGCACCTCGCTTGAGCTGTAAGAATTGTTGCTATTGGAAATGTTTCTGAATTAAATCAAATCGGGCTCCAATTTCTCACAAAACAAGCTCAGTATGAAGTCCCATGTTGGTCATTTTTGTGTGGCTTTCTTGACCTCTCTCTGGGGCTTTCATGAACCATGAGAACATAGAGGCAAGTCCTCTAGTTGTGGATCCCCATGGTCACTGTTGGAGTCCCCAGCCCATGCTTATGGGGTCCATTCCAAGATGGATTGCATCACCAACATATCCATGACCACCATACCAGGCTCAGCCCTGGAACAGAAGCCAAAGCATCACAGATGTGATGTTTGTGCCATGGTCCTTAAGAATCCAAGCAGCCATCCCACCCTGGGTCCTGCCACCCCCAGGAATGCAGGTCTCCCATCCTCTCCCCTTCACAGGTGCTTGATCCCTTCTCCTTTAGGGCAATCAAGCCTTCCTTCTATTTGGGTCCAGACCTTCCAAAAAAAATCTCAGATTATTTTCCTCTTATTCCTGGAATCACACACACAAAATAGCTATTCATCACCATCCTCCAGAGCAAGGCAAGCAGGACTCAGGAACAGAAGGACTGGCTGCCTGTCCAGTGAGACTCAAGGGAGAATAACTTTGTTCTGCTGATGATTCTGCTGAAGCAGGAATGACAAGGCCCTCATTTTTAAATAACTTGATTGCTAATCAGTTAACTGCCACGGTATTTTGAATTTAATTAAAAAAAAAGTCCACCGCTTGCATCTATAGACGCTTATGGCGTACAAATGGTTAAGATCATTAATTGATGATCACCTAAACACATTGTATGTCCTTGATTGTAAAATAATCTATTTCTTTAAAGCATAGTAAATGTAATAGAACTCACTTGTGCCCAGCACACAACAGGAGCTCAGTGCAGCTTTGTTCACAAGTATCAAGAATTGTGTGACACCCACCTTGCTGCTTTCAGCTCACTGAAATCTGTCCCATTATGATTTCAGGAAATAAGATGAGGTTCCAAAAAAACTACACCCAGGCACTGGTTGGTGCCATGCGCAAATATACCTTGCTAAGAATCTGTCTGCTTACTGAAACAATTTGTTGCGTGTTTGTTTGGCACTACTAAAGATTTAAAGGAATCAGTGACATGGCCTCTATCCTAAAGACTTTTATTTTCTAGTTGGGAAGGTATGCACCCAGGAGAAGGTTTAAGTTCAACAACAGTATAAATTAACCACGAAAGCAATGTACAAGACACACTGGCACATCTCATTGGGTTCCTGCAGCAATTGTGAGTAGTAGATACTATGCTCTCCCATTTTGTAGATGAGGAAACTGAGGCTCAGAGAAGAGATGCAACGTTTCCATGAGCCATGCCTCAGGAGGTGGAAACTAGCATGGGCCAGAGGAGGTCATGCCTAGCTGTTAAGCCCTGGCTGGCTTGCTCCCTATCCACTCTGACCTGCAAACTTCCCAATGCACACACACTCTACCTTACGGAGCAACTGACTGTAACAGTCTGTAAAAGTTTTATTGTTCCTTCCTTTAGAACATTGCTGGATCTTTCCAGCACTTGTAAATACTATGGCACTCCAACTCCTGCCCCCTCCCTGTCCCTAACCATAGGCAGCCAGTGAAGCTGAGAAAACTTGGTCATGGAATTCTGAGGTCACAGGCCTCCACCTGTGGGTTGTCAACCACGGTCCCATCTGCCCCAATCTATCAAGGAGACAAAGACCATGGCTCGGGTGAGAGGCACCCTGGTTTTCCAGTCTAATCTCTCACTCTACCCACCAGTCTCCCCAGTACATCCAAGACTTCCTCCTACTTCCTGAATCCTCTACCTCCCCAGGCTTTGGCTCATGTCGTCGAACCCTCCTGGTGTGCCCTTCCCTCAAATCATGCTTGCTTAATACCACCCACCTACAGGAACTGGGTCTAAATAGCACCGCCTTCTTCAGCCCGTCCTCAATTTCTTTCATCTGTATACGAGCTCACCCGTCTCTGAAACACAATCACACCTGGATCATATAGAAGGATCGACCAGACCATTGAGCCTCAGAGGGTGGGAAGGCAGGTGAGGGTGGAGGAGGGGAGTAAGAGATCAACCAAAAGACTTGTATGCATGCATACACTGGTAAGCATAATCAAAGGATACAGCCAGAAGGAGGGCGGGGACATGTGCTGAGGTGGGCAGAGCAGCCAGGGAGAGGTCAATGGGGGGGGAAAGAAACATATGTAATACTTTAAACAATAAAGAATTTTAAAAAAAAAAGAATACAAGAAAGAACATAACTATAGATTTTAAAGTGGTGATAAAAGAACATTACAAACAGAAAGAAAGAAAGGAAGAAAGAAAGAAAGAAAGAGAGAGAGAGAGAGAGAGAGAGAGAGAGAAAGAAAGGAAGGAAGGAAGGAAGAAAGAAAGAAAGAAAGAAAGAAAGAAAGAAAGAAAGAAAGAAAGAAAGAAAGAAAGAAAGAAAGAAAGAAAGAAAGAAAGACAGGCATTCTTCACCATCTGCTTATTACAATTATTTGTGGATTTGCCTTAGGGGATTGGAGTCAGAGTTCTGAGTCTGTCCATCCTCTGCCGCTTATGACCTGTGCAAAATCGGAAAACTGAGCCATAAGAACCTCATCTGTAAAATGGGGTTTCTCACGGTGTGAATGAAATAATAACGAGGAAAGCACTTAATAAGTGACTACAGGCTTTACTTGTGTTACACTTCACTACCTTCGGTCTCATTGGTACATTCATAAAAACGAGGAGAAGTACCAGTGTCTCCCTCTTGGGTTTGCAGTAAGGGTTCAATGGGCTCACAGATGTAAAGTAAACAGCCCAGTACCCTGCCTCCGTCTCCGTCCCACAGGATACAAGCAGAGCTTGGCCTGTACACCCAGCTCTTCACTCAGACCACAAGGTTATGCAGGATTCAGGATGCCGTGCAACCACTCCTTCACGTGGTGACTTTTGGAATCCAGGCAGGAATTTCAACTCTGCAATAATCATCATCATCGTAAACAGTTGGCGGTCCCTGAGTCCAGGAAATTAGTTTTCAGGGACCAGGTCTGTGCCGTGGTGGAATATGCCCCTCCCTCAGAGAGAGAAACTGCAGTGTCTATAAAACCACCGCTGATTCTCAGAACCAGATGAAAGAGCCGCCTCCCCAGTGGCTGGCTGAGCGTTGGAAATGCCCCTCCAATGGCCGTCTGGGGAGCAGTGGCCCTAGGCCTCCAGGAGCCGTCCTATCTAATGACTTCAGTTCACGTTTGGTGCACAGGGTGAATAATCTGTTCAGACTTTGGGTCAAGGATCTGAATCAGAGAAGAAAAAGAAACCCTAGAGCTACAAGGGGCCAGTGGGAACCACAGTCCTTGCTGAGAACCTCATGCTGGGCCCTCCCCCTTCCTCGGCAGTGCTCCCCCTTTTGGGGGCAGCGGTGGGAAGTGCACAGCCTTCTGGCATCATGTGTCCCTAACCGGAGGCCCATAGCTGACATGACCAGAGTGAACCAAGCCAGGCCAGTCTAATACTCTCTGCAGGAATCCTGGAACTGGAACTCGGATACACTGGTAGGTTTCTGTTGGGATCTTTACCCAGGAAGACTCGCTTTCAGGGATAAGACACAGAGTGGAAGCCCAGCCAGAGACAGCGTGTGGGGAATGTGGACCTCATTCCAGAGAGAATCAGCTCAGGGAGGCGGCTCCACAAGAGAGAGAGTTTCACAAAACACTCACCCAAGACACTGACCTTCTTTGACCTTGTGGCTTTAGGTAATTAACCCAGCGCCTTGCCTTGCCCGTAGCTGCTGCTGGAAAATGTTTGTTGACACTTGAATTAATAACCAAACAGGTGGAGCTCTAATCACAGTGTAGATTTAGGGGAGAAACAAATACACAGTGAGCTGCTCAAAATCAGGGACCAGATTTATATAAAGCTCCAAAATAGGAAATAGTCAGGGTAGTAGTTACCCTTAGGGACATGGTAGGTGGATAGGGGCACAAGGGGCTTCTGTAATGTTCTCTGGGTAGTGGTTACAAGGGTCTGTTGAGTTTGTGAGTATTTCATGAGCCATATGTGTACAATATATGTACAACTCTGTGTGTATGGTACATGTCAATAAAAAGTTTAAAAATAAAACGAACAGGGGTCAGGTCTTTATTTGGCCCCAGAACCTATGTGACACAGTCCTGGCAGGACTTCAAGGTCCCACCTCCCTGGAGGTTTCATACAAGAGATAGCTGCTTAAAATAAATAACCAAAGTGGCCTGGAAGGGAATAGGAATCAGGGGGCCGACTCACAAAAGAGTAGCCTTGTTCTGAGAAGAGTTTGGGGTAGAAAAGACTTTATCGTCAAGAAGGCAACTCCAAATGGTGTGATAATAATGGGTTGGGCTAATGTTTTATACACAGACCCACAAACACACATATGTGTGTGCATACGTTCACATGCTTTGAACCTTTTGATAAATTCAGAATAATTTTAAAAGTAGTATTTATTGAACCTTTCTACATGGAAGGCCTTGTGGTTTACATTCATTAAATAGTTCAATTATCACAACAACCTGATGAGATGGATACTATTATTTATCCTCATTTTTTTTAGATGAGGAAATTGGGGCACAGAGATGTTTAGTGACTTGGTTAATGTCACACAGCTAATAAATGGTAAAATTAGGTTGATCTATTTACAAAGCCTATACTTTTAAAATAGCACTTTTCAACTCCCCAAAAAGGTACAAACAGAAGTGTGTATTCTTGATTCCTCTGTGTGAAATGAAATATAAGACAAGAAATGTGGTAGCAAGACAAGTGAGCTTGTTTGTTTCAAGGAGTAAATAGGAGATAATTCATTTGCTGATCATTTCCCCAAATGTTAGAAGAAAAGTGATAGACATGGTGGCTCTGTTATCACATTTAATCCTCCTAACAATTTTATAAGGATCTTTAGTTTACAGAAGGAGAAACTGAGGCTGGGAGAGATTAAGGGCCTTCATCCCTATTCAGACTCTAGCCCGGGTGACTCCAAAGCTTCGGGAGGCGTATTTACTCTCAAACAAGGCAGTCGACACCCTGGTGTTGACTTCTGAAACTGGACGCACTTGGCTGTGGGTTGGACAGGAGGGCTGGTGTGTGGGCCGGCCTTGCACAGAGCCAGGTGTGCTCAGTGACAGTGCTGTTACTTCTCAGGGCTTCTGTTGGTCTCTGCCAATACTCAGGCACCCAGGTTCACCAGCTTGGCACCAACAGAAAATGATGACACAGGAGCAAACCCACCCTGAGTTCCTGGTAATGGAAGAGCCCAGAGAGAAACTGCCTTGGAGGAATATGGCTGATGCCTGAGAAGTCCCAAACCACGCTCGCTTCCCTGGGAGAGAAGGACGTGAGTACCAGCTTCCTCACTGACCTCACACCTGGGGGAAGTACATCATTCCCAGCAGGAGCTCGCCGGCTTGCTCAGGCTTCAAGAATGAGGAAGAGAGAGTGGAGGTGAAAACAGGCCGGAATGATCTTGGCTTTCTCTCCTCTCTGACTGCTGGCTTTGCCATTGCTATTGATGATGTGTGGCCACAAGATATTACAGCAGTAATTTTTTTTTAGATTCATTGAATATGGATTTAATTTAGGAAGAGATGACATCATCACGATATTGAGGTTTTCAATGTATGAATGTGGTCACTCTGTATTTGAGTCTCCTTTAACTTTATTGGTTAATATTTTACATTTTGAGTGCAGAGGTCTTGCACATATTTTATTAGATTTCCTGCTACAGATTACCAGGGATTTGATGTTATTGTAAATAATAACATTTTAGAAACCTGCTTTCTGTACAACTGTACTTTTGAACGTACATGTGTAATATCTGTTTACTCAACAAACGTGTTGTGGGGCTATTCCCATCATGCACTGAGAGGAGTGATATAGTCTAGAGGTCAAGAAAGTGAACCCCAGCCCTGGTCCGTGTGGCTCAGTTGGTTGAGCATCGTCCTGTACACCAGAAGGTGGTGATTAGATTCCCAGTCAGGGCACATAACCAGGTTGCAGGTTCAATCCCTAGTTGGGGTGCATGCGGGAGGCAACTCATTGATGTTTATCTCTCACAGTGGTATTTCTCTCTCCCTCTCTTCCTCTCTCTGAAATCAGTGAAGACACACAAGCAAACAAAAACTGTTTAAAAAAAAAAAGAAAGAAAGTGAACTCTGGTGCCTAAATTGGGTTCAACGGGTAGCCTTGTCCAGGCCTTGTGTAGTGCGGGTCCGCTGCTGTGATTACTTGTGTTACTACTCAGTGGAAGTCCGGAGCTGGGTGCTGGTGGGGAGGGGGTAGTACTTAAGGAGTGTTTGGCTAGGAGAGGTGCTAAGACATGTACACAAATAGCCCATGATTGTGAAATTGGAAACACGCAGATATGACCTAACAAGTAATTCAGAGCCATAAGCCTCTCTCTTTCAAAACTGTCCCTTTGGGAGGCCTCATATTTACATTGTTGCTGATGGTTAAAGGAGATTTTGAACATTTATTAATTTTTATCATTATAAAAGTAAAACATGTTCATTTTTTACACTTTGGAAACTATAAAAAGTCTTTCAGAAATGTCTCATAATTCTATAATCTAAGGAAACTGTAGCCAATATTTTGCTGTATGTTCTTTTATTTGTATTATTTTCAAAAGTATTTCTGAGCTCCACATTTGCAGCCTCTCTTCTTTTAGACTCTGTAGCACCATTTTTTTTTTAACTTCGCCTCATGAGTCAGATCTTTATCCTTTGAAGGCAGCTTAGCATTTTGGAAATATCCGTTAGTCATCAGGAGCCAGGTGCAGCAAATTTGAAAAAGTGATTGAGCTAGAGGCATGTTGCTTTTGGTCCAAAACAGGATGGTAAAAGTAATGAAACTAATTTTTTAATATTTGTATTGATCTTAGGGAGAGGAAGGGGGAGGGAGAGAGAGACACATCGGTGCAGTGTGAGAGGGAAGCATCAATCAGCTGCCTCCTGCATGCCCCCTACTGGGGATTGAGTCTACAACCCGGGCATGTGCCCTGACCAGGAATCAAACCAGCAACCTTTAGGTGCACAGGATGTTGCTGAACCAAGTGAGCACACTGGCCAGCAGTCATAAAACTAGTTTTATTGGGTGGCTTGTAAAATAGCAGTATCTGCAGTCCTAGTGAGTAGCTTAAAATTTTGAATTTGCCACAAGCTGTACAGAAATAAAGACTCTCATGGAAGGCCAGAATGCTGGATTGTTCCTTACATGTCTGGTGCCCAGTGTTGTGCCTGATTAATAATAGGTACTTAAAAAAAAAAACAGTTAGGTGCCCTGGAGGAGATCAACTACTTTATTTTTTAATTGATTTTTAATTGCTGTGTGCCTTTGGGTAGTACACATGCCGAAGTGAATTTCCCTTCCTGTGAGTGACTCATGCAATTATAAGCTCTCTAGAATTTTCTGTAAAATACTCAGAAATATATTTTGAAATAGCAGTAAAGAAAAATAAGAGATTGCTAACATTTTAATTATGTGATTCATAAAAATATGCTACTTATACAAATTAAACCTTGAAGAAATGGCAATACAGTGGGGCCTTGACTTATAAGTTTAATTCGTTCCGTGATGGAGCTCGTAACTCAAATTACTCGTATGTCAAATCAAAAAGTGAACGAGTGAGACACGAGATGCTGGGCTGATATTGTGGCGTTCACTGTGACGTTCGCTGCGCTAACTAGCGGTGGGGTATCTGAAGCTGGCTCGTAACCCGAATTTTAGCTCGCAACTCAAAGCAAAAAATCAGCCGAGAGACGGCTCGTATCTCGAAAAACTCTTTAGTCGGGGCACGCGTAAGTCAAGGCCCCACTATACTTGTCTGCCATATTCAATCCTATCCCCCCGCCCACCTTCTCAGAGGAAGGGAATTCAGTTATCAGATTGATGTGCAACTTTTCAAATTTTTTTATGCTTGTATGTGTATATGTATATAATATACATGTATATGATATATATTATATATCACACATATAATTTTTACTGCATTATACCACTGTATGTATGACTCACCGCTTGCATTTTCCACTCAACTAAATGAAAACTGACCACTGTAAAGGGCACAAAACCTATTTAGATATGTAAATTCTCGTTCAGTTCCTTTTGAAATAAGCGCTTAACTTTAGAACCAGGCCTTTCAGGGCATTTGCGAGAATTTAGAGTAGCCCGAGAAATTATCGGAGGCACATAAAATCTTCCAAAGCGGGCTAGCCCTGGAATCTATCAGCCCAGGATTGCACATCTGACAGTGGCACCAAGGAACGCGGTGGACAGTATGGGCTGATGTCAGAGTCCGGGATTAGAGACACCCTAAGACATTCTCATTATCCTTCACGACCCATGATGCATCTGTCCTCCACAAATGTATCAGCCTTCTTGAGAACATGCTTCTATTTCCAGCCTGCCCCATCTTTGGAGGATAAAGAGCTCGATGAGTTACATCTGCTCCGAAAAAGATGTTTGCATCCCCATCACCATTGTCTGAGCTAGAACATTCATTGGACTTTGTTCCTCCTCTTCATATATTTGTATGAATATCAAGAGAGAATGTTGCTGCGGGGAAAGATGGGTAGACATTCTCTTGTTGCTTCCATCTGGCATGAACAGTAGAGGGAAAGACTGAAGTTAGAAGAGACAAGAGCAGATTCAACAGAACAAAACTGTCTGGTATCGAGGGACACCGATCCAGGGCTTTTCTCCAACCTCTTCCCAAGGCAGATGCCACGCATCTCAGCCAGGACCTGTACCAGCTCCGCAGGTTGGGGAAAAACAAGGAAAGAAACAGAGCTGGTAATGACCTGACTCCCGCAGGAAAAGCCTCCCTTGGGTGGTATTTTAGGACATTAGCTCAGGCTGCCTTGTCCTCAGTCATCTCGCTGGCATTTAAGTAGCCCCTTGGGTTACAGATCATGGCAGGTGCTGGTAAGGAAAGAAGGCTGTGCTAAAAATACCAGCCTCTTCTGGCACCCTGCCGGCAGCCCAGCTCCCTCCTTGAGCAGCGGGACCTCAGGAAAAGAAGTTTCCTCTGCCTCAGTCACAAAGGACTGACTCCCTTCTCTACCGAAGTTACTGAGGTGGAAAGAGGCCTCTGGAGAAAACATACGCAAAGAAGCATTTCTATTGAGAAATACCAATTTCTACTAAATCAAGAAATAGTGGATACGGACAACAGAATGGTGGTTACCAGAGGGGAAAGAGGGGGTACAAATACATGGTAACAAAAGGAAACTAGACTTCGGGTGGTGAGCACGCAGTAGAGCACACAGATGTAGAATTATGTTATACACCTGAAAATCATACAATGTTATTAACCAATGTTACCCCAATACATTTAATACTTAAGAAAAACAGGCTACGTGAAGGAGAAGCCGGGGTCCCAGTAGAAAGCACTTGGGAAGAAGGGGTTTGCGAGTCGGCCAAGAAAGGGTTTTCACAAAAACAAGGAGCCCACTGTCTATTTTCAGTAACCTGGGCCTACCCATAGTCCTCCAAACCAAACAGCATCAACCCCAAATTAAGCTTTTGGCAGTGGGTCTGGCATAGGTGCTGGAACAAAATTTCAGAAATCCCCATTTTGCAGTTTGCTAACACAGTGGCCCTGCGAGAGCCCGGATGAGTGGTAGGAAGACGTCAGTGAGAGCAGGAGGCCCCGGGGTTGTCCACGTTCACGGCGTTTTTGCATCAGGTTTCACCATCTGCAGAGTCAGAGTAGAGAGAGCTCTACTTGCCACCCAGGAGACTGCGAAGGTCACGTTCACATATGTTCCTGTTAAGGGCATCATTGGAAACTTGAGAACCAAGTATAAAAATATAAAGATGAACAGGTGGCCTCCAATACAAAAGGAATGTGGGATTTGCCGGGAAGTGATGATTAAAACCATCCCAGAGTTTCGATGTGGCCCCTGAGGCTGACTCAGGTCTCCGGTCTGCAAAGCCTGGGGATGCTTTCATTTCGGCTCAGGCAGTGGCTCGAGCAGGCGCTACACGTTGTCCTGACCACGTTGTTTGTCTTCATTTTCCCCCGAAACGTTCTGCCTGGATTGATTAATGGGGCTCATTCCTTGGCCAACTCAGGGGTTTTGAGAGACACAGGTATAGATTTCTAACGATTACCTCAAACTCTCCCTTGAAGCTACCAGGGACAAAATGAACATACCTGCCTTTCTATCTTTGTGAACATATCCTTTTTTGTCCCATTTTGGGCCATAAACACATGAGTAGGAAAGATGTCCTTGGCCCAACCATACTTTCTCACGAGGTTCTCCCATTAGCTGAGTGTGGGGTGGGTTTAGGAGCCTGGGATACAGTCCCAAGCTGGTCCAGGCAGGGTAAGACACCCCTTTAGTCCCAGCCTCTTTACTCTCACCTTTTAACCATGTTCACATGTAGAAAAGACCTCTCGCAGCCCCCTATCGTCTCCCCTTCACCTTATAATGTGTTGCTTTTAAATATGTGAATGGTGAATGGGAACATGGGCCCCTTCCCATGCTCCAATCCCCCATCCCACCCTGTGGGAAATAGAGTGAAGGCCATCTGTAAGCGGACTGTGAGACCTGGGGAACCTGGCCAGAAGCTAAAGGCCAACGAGAAACTGCTTGTAGATGTGAGCCTGGATTATAAACAGCTAGTGTTTAGATCCCCTGTGTGCCCTGTTTTTCTCTGTTTTCTGTACTCTATAAAGCCCTGTGTTGGGAACCTCTGGGTGGAGACAATACAATAGCACCAGCTGGCCAACCGGATGGGACTTAGTGGTTCAAGTTCAGCGGTGGTAGCTGGTGTGGTGGTAAAGTTCACCCGCCGGCTGCCTCTGGTGTACAGGTAAGTCCTAATAAACCCATGTCTTTCACAGCCAGTCCTCCGGGTTATTTCTTTGGGAATCCAAAAGAATACACTGAGGTTTTTCTGGGACCTCAGCATTGCATAACAATATGAAATCAAATCTTAATGTAAAAACAGACTGGGCAATGGTTAATTAAAAGAGCCCTGTCCCTGGGACCTGGGACACCCTCACTCTTATCCCTGCACTGCCACCTCCCAGCTGGTTAATCTTGAGCCAGCCACTGCCCTTGGCTTTCTAATCCAGTGATGGAGAACGTACGACACGCGAACTCATTTTTTTGGTTGATTTTTCTTTGTTAAATGGCATTTAAATATATAAAATAAATATCAAAAATATGTCTTGCCAAAACCAGTTTGGCTCAGTGGATAGAGCATCGGCCTGTGGACTCAAAGGTCCCAGGTTCGATTCCGGTCAAGGGCATGTACCTGGGTTGCGGGCACATCCCCAGTGGGGAGTGTGCAGGAGGCAGCTGATCGATGTTTCTCTCTCATCTATGTTTCTAACTCTCTATCTCTCTCCCTTCCTCTCTGTAAAAAATCAATAAAATATATTTAAAAAATATATATAAGTCTTTGTTTTACTATGGTTGCAAATATCAAAAAAATTTCTATATGTGACATGGCACCAGAGTTAAGTTAGGGTTTTTGAAAATGCTGACATGCCAAACTCAAAAGGTTCGCCATCACTGTTCTAATCTATAAAGTGGGAATACTAGCAGGCTTCCTGATGCTGCCATAAGAGGCTGTGAGGCGATAATAAACTTGCAAGTGCTTTTTAGACTTACATACTTGGGCAATACTGCTATTCTTGAGACAGTTCAATTCCACCCACATCGGCTTGACTGAATTGCTACATAGTTGCTACTGTTGAAAGACAGAAGGTGAGATGCAAGGCAGGGAAATTCATTGCCTTTTGGACTTGGAGAACCATTTTGCACGTGCAAACCCACCCAGGTAGCAAGCATACTCAGGGGCCTTGCAGCAGAATCAGAACCAGCCGTGTGTCACTAAGCAATGGAGAAAGGCATAAAGACCTTCCTCAGAGTGCCAGGGCCTCCCTGGAAGCAGACCTCTTTCCCTTGTGCCCTGATGGTAGTACCACAGATCCTTGAGAAAGAAAACCCTATTGTATATGAAGAGAACACGCTGTATCTTGTTCCTCAGGACAATGAGCCCTGAGCATAACATGCTGCATTCCAAAACCCAGTGGAAGAAGCAATTGTCTCTGGGTTTAATTATAGATTCTTCACTTGCCCTTAATTGCCTGAGTCAGCACTGATGACTCTGAGGGAGTCACGGAACACAGGTAGAGCTCTTGTTGTTAAACAAGGTGTGACTATCAGGTAATGAGGTTTTTGTTTTGTTTTGTTTTTAAACAAACAACCCTTAATGTATATATTCAAGTGAGTGCTGACTCTCTTCCAAACAAATATTGGGAAATATGGTATGGCAAGTATGGGTGCTCTTATATGGGCAGGGGCAGTAATATATTTACTGTTAAAGGTCTCCTGGAACACCTGAGCTATGGGATCCTCACAGCCATAGGGGAGCCCAGATAGCATTTAGGACCATGGTAACACGGTTGAAAATACACATTAAATGACTCCCCCCCTCCCACCCCCCACCCCGCAGCGAGAGAGTTTTACCCCATAACATATATATAGATAGATACTTTTTCTGGAGGAAAAGATCCATCTCTTATCCACCTTCCTTTATTCCATAAAATCTAGTTAAATGCCTTGTACACAAACGGTGTCCAATAAATATGTGTGG
This sequence comes from Myotis yumanensis, assembly GCF_028538775.1. Lineage (NCBI taxonomy): Eukaryota > Metazoa > Chordata > Mammalia > Chiroptera > Vespertilionidae > Myotis > Myotis yumanensis. Next base: position 53,091,078 of record NW_027223752.1, on the reverse strand, counting down.
GACATTTGTTCTACCCTATCACAATACTTATATTCATTCTTCAGAAAATAAAATATAGAGTCCATATTTTTAATTTAAATAAGTCTTTTGAGCCTAATTTTTTTTAATATCGATTTTTATTGATTTCAGAGAGGAAGAGAGAGGGAGAGAAAAATAGAAACATCAATGATGGGAGAGAATCTTTGATAGGCTGTCTCCTGCATGCCCCCTACTGGGGATTGAGCCTGCAACCCCGGCATGTGCCCTGACTAGGAATCGAACTGTGACCTCCTGACTCATAGGTCGATGCTCAACCACTGAGCCACACTGGCTGGGCAGAGCCTAATTTTTAAATCTTTCCTTCCCAGACACTGTTTCTCCTACTTATTTGTATGGCTAATAGACAATAAACAATCATTCAACAAACATTTATCGAGAAATGACTAAATGCCAAACACTGGGGGAAATCTAGATTTTTCTTAGACATAGAACCGCAGGGCCTCCCATTAAACACAGACTCTCTCATGTAACTCAGGAAAGAAATGGAGCTATAATAAGGACCCCTAGAACTGAAATTTGGTCATAGTTTCCCAGTTTCTTTCTCTCAGTGGTGCTTGTATTTATCTTGCTATGTCTGCTCCATTCTCCTTCCCCTTCCTCTATAACCAGACTTCTCTACTTACCCATCACTTAGTTAATGCATGGTGGTGTATTAGTCAGGAAAAGCTAGTTATGCTTCAGTAACAAACAAGCCCCATATTTCAGTGATCTGAAATAGCAAAGGTTTATAGCTCGCTCTTGCTACATGACCACCAAGGCTTAGCTGAGGGGACAGGGGATCTCTGCTGATTATAACCACTTGGGAACCTAGAATGACAGAGCAGCAACAATCTTAAAAATGAACATGGTGAGGTATATGCTAACTCTTTAAGTGTCCACCATAAGTCACTTCTGCTCACATTTCCTTGGCCAAAGCAAATTGAATGACCATACCTAACTTAATTGAGGAAGGGTGGATAGAAATATGCAATCCTACCAAGACCCAGCTTAGGCAGAAAGCCTAAATATTTGTGAGTAGCCTTAACCATTCTCATACAGGCATCTCCAGCTCAAGACTGCAAAGCCTTTTTGTTTCAGCAACCTCAGCTAATGATTCATACTTTCCACATTCTTTATTTCAAGCTGCAGTTTGAGAGTGTCCCAGTCCATCTTTGCCTGACAGGCCACACACCAGTTGTCAGATTAGCCTCTGGATCTCTCCTGGAGTCATGGCCAGTCGGCTGGGGAACAAGGATATATACCATAGCACATGGCTGTCCAGCCCACCTCTCTTGATCCTATCCAGGGACTGAGAGACCTGTCTAGTACAGAAGAAATTGTTGTTTAAGTCATGCTTTGCTTGTCCTAGCTCTTGGCGATAGAAAGGTCATGAGTGGTGCAGTTCATGAAGCTGGGTTGGGTCTGGCTGGCTGTCAGGCTATTTATGGGGCAGAATCTCGACAGCGGTGAAATGGAAATGGTTGAGTCCAAGGACCTGCTGTGTTAACCCATTAGTCTAGGGACCAATGATGTTACACCCGGAGATTTCACATTTTAGCTCTGTGCAACTCTATATCCACAGTTGGACACCATGGTCTTCGACCTCTAAACATAGCCTTAGGTGAGAGGGGCAGGGAAGAGAATCTCACAATAAGACCTGAAGGTCTGAACCCAGAATTCAAGTCCCTTCACCAAATGCCCCCAATATACCTCTCCAGCCTCATATCCCAGTTCACCCCCAAATAAACCTACTGTCCAACCACCATCAAACATTCCCTTTTCTTTCCTTGGCTTTTACAATAACCTCCTCTCTAACAAACTACTACCCTTACTCTAAAATCAGTTTAAAAACCACCACTTTTCAAAAAAACAAACACCAATTTTCAGAGAAGTCTTTTTCTGTCTGCTCTGACCTGGTCATTTCAATTTCTCCCTCCTCTGAATTCCTACACCCCTTCTCATGCTGGACCCCTGGAGGGCTTGGATGTCTTATTCATTTGAGGATCCCAGAGCTAGTGCCTGCCTGTGGAACAGGGATATCTACTATGGTGGTATATTAGTCAGTGCTCACCAATGGTGTGTTTGATGAATTGTCTGCCCTTCCTGTTCATTCAAGGAAACTTTAACGCGTTCCTCTACAATGTTAGACATAGTGAATAAAAGTCAGTAATATATGGTCCCTCCAAGAGTTTCTCTAGTTCAGTTGCTTTATTTTATAGATGAGAAAACTGAAACCCAGAGAGGAGAAATGACTGGCCCTCTGCCACCCAAGCAGCCAGAATTTACTGAGCACTTTGCTATGTGCTAGACAAAATGCTTTTCATTCTTTTACATATATATAAATTGATTTCAGAGAGAGGAGAGGGAGAAAGATAGAAACATCAATGATGAGAGAGAATCATCGGTGGGCTGCCTCATGCACGCCCCCTACTGGGAATTGAATCTGCAACCTGAGCATGTGCCCTTGACTGGAATCAAACTCAGGACCCTTCAGTCCTCAGGCCTATGCTCTAGCCACTGAGTCAAACTGGCTAGGGTGATTTTCATTCTTTATTTCATTTTCATCTTTGTAACAACCCTAAGAGGGAAGAGTTTTCACCTACTTACAGAAGAGAAAACTGAGACTTAAAAAGGTGGTAACATGGCTAAGGAAGGAGGAGGCTAGGCCAGGTTTGGATCGCGGAGTCTAACTCTTGAGTCCCTACTCTTACCCCCTATGCTGAGCTCCATGCTGGGGACTCAGCTCCCTGTGATCCTGTATATTGCCCAGAGGCCTTGAACTTTGTCAGTGCTGCAGTGGCTGGGTTGACATACAGCGATTAAAGGGCTCTGGTGAGTTTCTGTGCCATGCAGCCCGTAGGCACACAGATCTACTGTTCTGACCATTAGGTCGGGGTATGTTTTCCCTCCTGGGCAGTTGGGTTAGTGGAGGAAACCTGATAAAATCCTGGAGAGGAACTTGATCTTTCTCTGAAGGACTTACAAGTTGTTTGGCCTGCCTAATCTGCTCAGATACCGTCCAGGGAATATTCGGTATCCGTGTAGTACAGGTTGTGAATTATTCTGTGGGGACTGTTAATGAGACCCTCACCAACTCCGCCTCAGCCAGTCTCAGGCAGGGCCTTGGGGCAGCCCCCTTTCTTTCCCTCCCACCGAAGCTTGGAAAAGAGCAGGCTTTTCCCATTGGGGCCTGGGAGGAGTGAGAGATGTAGGAAATCCTGCTGCCTCCAAGCGGAGCTGGGCCTGCCCCTCCTCAGAGTTCTGAATGTGGCTGCAATGACTTAGCTGGGTTAACATTTATCCCACATCTTGGCAACCTGGTACCTGAGCGTCTAACATGGCAAGAGGCCGAATCCCTAAAATCAGTGCAAGAAAAATCATAAAAAGTTTGCTCTTTAAAGATGGGGAAACTGAGACACGGAGGCTAACGCCTCGAGGTCACACAACTGCAGGTGACAGACCAGAGACCAAGTTCCTGAGTCTACACTCATATTCTTTCATCTTCAACTCCCACCCACCCACCTCCCCTCCCCTTGCGGAAGCCAGGCACTGACACACGGAGAACTCAGCCAGCTGGGTTCTGTGTCCCTAAAGCGTCTGACTAGCCCTCTCGGAGGGGAAGGGGGCGCAGAAGACAGATTCCCGGGCGTTCTGACCCACACCAGCAGCGAGAGTCTCCGGAGCGACCCCCAGGTCTTGCTCTCAACTCTTTCTCTGCTCCAGGTTAGTTTCCGGACAGTGAGCGCCCAGGAGGAAACCTGTCAAGCTGAGACGCTTGGGAGCGCTGGGCGGATGCCCGGAGCGCTCAGGCCTGGGTGCCGGGTCCGAGGCTGCTGGGGACCCCGGGGGAGCCTGATGCTGAGCGCGCCGGGGCCCAGCGGCTGAAGGGGGCAACGCACACCTGCCACCTGTCCCGCTCCCCGGGCTCCTGTGACTCGGGCGGCTGGGCTGGCGACCCTTATGGCGGGGCGCCGGCTCCCAGAGGAGGGGGCGCAGCGGGCAGAGGTTGGCGCCTCGGCCCCGGCTCGGCCCCAGCGAAGCCCCGACGCCCTCTCCCCGGTGTGCAGGTTGGGACACAGGGCGGCCCAGGCCGGCCGCCGCCTGGGCCGCTCGGGTCCCCATATATAGTCATATCCACCGTCAACCCGGAGGCTGGCGGGCGGCAGCGAATGGGCGCGCAGCCCCCGCGGGAGGAGCGGGGAGGGCGCAGGGGGCGGAGGGAGGAGAGGGGAGAGGGGGCAGGAGGGAAAAGCTTTTCCAAAAAAGTATTGGCTGTCTTGAGGAATGCGGTCGTCCCCTTGGGAAAGTACATATCTGGAAGGAGCAGGCGGCTGCGCTCGCACTCCGGCTCGGCCGCCCCTCCGCGCGCTCGCCTCGCCTCGCCGCTCCCGCCGCAGCCCCCGGGCCCCTCGCCGCCGCCGCCATGGACGCCATCAAGAAGAAGATGCAGATGCTGAAGCTCGACAAGGAGAACGCCTTGGACCGAGCCGAGCAGGCGGAGGCCGATAAGAAGGCGGCGGAGGACCGGAGCAAGCAGGTCTGCACCTCCCCGCCCCGAGCCCGCCGCGCGCCGGCGCTCCGCCCGCCCGCCCCAAGCCCGCCCGGGTCCCTGAGCCCTTGGATCCGGCCTGACACCCCTTCCCGGCCCTTCACCCCGAGGACTCGGGGAGCCACCCCCTTCCCCGGACGGCCAGGGGCGCGCGTCTCAGGGGGTGGGGAGTGGGGAGGAGAGCAAGACTCGGGCTTATTCTAACTTTTCATTCTCGTCTGAGGACGTGCATGTCTTTCAATGGCTCTCAGAGCCCCCGAAGTCCGTCCAAGCCCTAGAGGCACTTGATTCTCTGCGTCAGGAATCAAGTTTGGATCCGTGGGGGTGAGAAGGGTGCGGGCTTGAAGGGAATAAAGTCCAGCAAGTGTTAGAAGTTCTTCTGGACGTTTGAGAATAAACCCTGCAACCGGGACCGAACTGGGGCGGGGGGGGGGGGGGGGGGGGGGCGGGGATGGAAGAGGGGGCGCTAGGGTCATGGAGTTTATCCCTAAGAGCAAAGATGGGACGGAATAGAGAGTAGGGCCCGAAGGCCAGGAAGATGGGGCGTTTTTCTGCACCCCAAGTTGTGGGCTTGAGCCCGCTGATTCAGGGCAGGAGTCTCGCCCTCGGGCGGGGGGCGGGGGGGCGTCGGAATGTAGGTGGGCCACGGTTCGCCTCCGGCTCCAGCGAGAGGAGGGTACCTGGGGACCCTTGAACCTAAACTCGGGGGCGCCCCGGGCCGGAGGGGCCCCAGCCAACCCGGCGCCCGTGTGTTGTGTGTGTGTCTCACACCCGGTCCGTGCCGGCCGCCCGCGCCCGCCGCTGCCCCGCAGCTGGAGGAGGACATCGCGGCGAAGGAGAAGCTGTTGCGGGCGTCGGAGGACGAGCGGGACCGGGTGCTGGAGGACCTGCACAAGGCGGAGGACAGCCTCCTGGCCGCCGACGAGACCGCCGCCAAGGTACCGGGGCGCGCGGCTCGGCGCACGAATGGCTAACTGTCTCTCTCTCTCTCTCTCTCTCCCTCCCTCCCTCCCTGTCTTTCCCTCTGTCCCGCTGTCCCTGTCCTTCTGGTTCTGTGCACCCACACCCCTCCCCTGCGGGATCACGCTGCCTGCCGCACCCCCCACTCCCCGTCCCCCACGGCCAACTCCCAGCTGGAAGATGAGCTGGTGTCGCTACAAAAGAAACTCAAGGGCACCGAAGATGAACTGGACAAATACTCCGAGGCTCTCAAAGATGCCCAGGAAAAGCTGGAACTGGCGGAGAAAAAGGCCACCGACGTAAGTGCTTGCACACACTGCCTCCCTCACCTCCTGCCCGCGGGCTGCTCTGGAGTCACCAGGGGGCCAGAGGGACACCTGCACATCGCCCTGCCCTGGCCCAGAGCGCTGGGTGCTGCCGCAGACCGCTACTGCACACATTCTTCCTATTTCATCCATTCCTTTCTCTCTTTTTCTCCTTCTTTGACCCCACTCCTGGGGTCTGGGGGGTGAGAAGCTGGGAGTTCATGGCAGCTGAACTTGGGGTGAACCTTGCCTCCCCGGTAGCAGAAAACCTCTGAGGTGTCCTTACCAAGGTTTGTGCAAACAGAATGCCTAATTTCTTTCCTTTTGCCATCTCTGGTGGGTGGGGAGGCCTGGTGTCGGTGGTGTGTCTAGTCAGGGGACAGAGGCCTGTCCTCTAGATTAAAGGAATAGTTTCGGGCTACTTTTGCTTAGAAGGCTGAGCTTGAGAGTGGGGCACAGAGACCCCCGGGGCCTCCTTTCTTAGCAGGGAAGCCTTAATTCAGCCCTTAAGATCTGCCTGGGAAGATGATACTTGCTTGGGTCTGCAGTCTGAGGGCACTAGATCCAAAAAGTAAGCTGAGGGTTATATATAGCTCAGTGCTTTATATGGTATAGTGAGCTAGCTGCCCCCTGCCCCTCCTGCTCACCCCACCCCCACCTGTCAGCCTTCTGACAACCACCACATAGTTTCAGGGGTGATGCAAACAGGCCAAAGCTCTATCAGCACTCTGTTCACTGCCCTTTGCAGGGATCCTTTTAGCTGAAGAGCTTGCCTCTTGTGCTGTGTCAGTCAAGCCAAGCGTTAGATGTCCAAAGGACTTCTTTTCACACCGTTGGATTCCGTTCTAGAAGCTAATTAAGCCTAGAGGCCCAATTAGGAAAGAATTCCTTGGGGACAATTCCAAGAATGTATGAGCGCCAGGAAAAGCTGTGCCCACAAGTTATACTACCAAGTGCAACTGGCAGAATATTTTGTCCGAGAGCAACGTGCAAATTGCTGGAGGAGCTTGGGTCGAAATCAGTAAAGCCTTTCTGTGGTATGAAAGGCTTGAAATCTAATCTCCAAGTGTGTTTGTAAAGGAGAAATCCAGACTTGGGACATTTAGAATCTGCAAAAAAAAAAAAAAATTCAGTGAAAATCAAGGTTCCTGGAAAGGGGGTTAAGGGAAGCCCTGATTGAGCTAAAATATTAAAGTTACAAAACTACCTGGCTTTAGAAAAAGAGCCAAAGAACACATAACTCTGCCCGCGTTGTATAATGTAGATCAGATGTGTGCTCTCTGTGAGGCTAAATGGAGGGTGTCTGTCTCCCCCAAATTCTCCAGCAAGACGTTTATTTAGCTTTTTCAAAAGAGCCGCTGATAGATCAAGGAGAGATATTCCTTATAAGGTAAAGAATGCAGAGAATTTGAAAGTAGCCCAGTAAGGCTGAAGGCAAGAGAAGTGGCAAAAAAAAGATACTACAATTCTTAAGGAAAAATAGATAATAATTATTGTGACTAGGTAGAGCTATAGGTCTTTACTGAAGTCTTCTTTGAGGGAGCCTAGGAATGAGGTGGGCAGAAGTGGAAAAGAGGATATTGAAAGCCAGCTGGGGGGAAGGGGCGGGGCCAGCACTGGAGGGAGGTTTTTGGAACTCTGTTTGGATTCTTTTTTTTTCTTTCCAACTGGAAAACTGTCCCTAATATGGTACACATTTTTTTTTTTTTTGGCAGTATATTTTGATCACTTTCCCTTTAAGACATTTTATGTTGTTGGGAACCTGTAGGGATGTTGAAGAAGTTTGTGAATAAATGCTATATTTAGAGTGATTCCTAACTAGTAAAAAAATAGTTGACTTGAGCAGGAAAGGGGGAGGTGGGAGAGAGGTAGTATTATGTTACATCTGTGATAAGGACATTTCCCTGTCATTACCTTGTAGGTACATAGTTAAGAACTGTGGAACAGTCTTGCATTTTTCTACTACTACTAAAAACATTTTTCTAATTTACCAACATACTTTACACATCCTATTCCAGAAGTGGGCTCTTCCTAACTTAAAAGGTGGGTCATTCCTGAGGTAGCATCCCCAGTGGTTTTGTTTTGCATATTGTGTTGCCATCCCACCTAAGTGAGGCTGAAGGGGATCTAGGGCTCCGTTTTCTCTCTGGCCCCCAACCTCGGCCCCAATAACTGTATATACCTGAGATGTGCAGTATGTGAGTCAGTCTTTGCTTTCTGGATGAGTGATTCTCAGCCTTATCTAAATAGAATCACCTAGGGAGGTTTTAAAACCCCAAATCCAGGCTATCCCCCAGGCCAATTCAATCAGAATCTCTGGGAGTAGAACCCCGGCATTAACATTTTTTTTAAATACCCAGGGGACTCCAATGTGCAGCCATGGCTGAGAACTGCCTTTACACTCTTGTACAATGACATCAGCATGAAAATGAACTCACCTGAAACTGACTTTCCGCGGTGTTTGAAAAGCAGGACAATAAGTCACTCGTTGGCTGCTTAAAGCACTTGCAAGCGCCCAGCAGTTGCCCTGGCTCCTGGAGGCTCTCAGCCATTCCCTTGCCCACCCTCAAAGTTGGAGGCCCACGGTCTGCATTCTTTTAGGGGTGGAGATCTAGCCTCCTGCCTGGCCAGATGAACTGTGTGAAACAGAGCGAGAGGCTCCCCCTACAGGATGTGAGGGCCCATGCTGGGTTTTGGAGATCTCACAGAGGCTGAGAGAGTCCATAGGAAACGGCTCAGGAAAGCTAAGGAGGTTTGTGAGGGCTGTGGAGGAGGAGAGGGATGTCAATCTGTTTTCTTTTTCTCCATTATTCCCACACTTAAACATATCAGGAACTGACATGAAGGGTCTCCTTTGAGAAAGGTGAGGATTGAAAGCCCTGAGACTTAGCAGGCATTTAAAACACAGCCCAAGGGGCAAACTGGCAGAAAAACAGTTCCCAGAGATATTGTCCACAGTGGTTTTCACACAGCTGTTGCTAGGGCTCTCATAGGGTTCTGTAGTCTTCCTTGGTGTGCCTTTTAAAGGCAACCCAGTCCAGCCCAGAATTGGTCAGATGCCAGATCTCGGAGGCTAATTTAAAACTAGCGGTGGCTGTAACCAAAAGGAACCCTTGAGAGGATTGTATTTAGGGACAGGAAAGTGAGCTCCAGAGGGACCGGGGTACACAGCTGGTTATGGGCCCCAGCCTAACCCTTAAGACAATGCCTGCCTATATATTAAGTAAAGCTATCATCTGAGTTCTTAACTAATGTATGTACAAAATAGTGTGCTAAGCCAGTGGTTCTCAACCTTGGCTGCACATTAGAATCACCTGGGAATCTTTTTAAAATCCTGATTTCTGGGCCTCATCTTCCGGAAATTCTGTTTCTTTGTTATGGGGTGGGGTCACAAAATTAGTAATAAAGAAACAGAATTTCCAGAGGATGAGGCCCAGAAATCAGGATTTTAAAAAGATTCCCAGGTGATTCTAATGTGCAGCCAAGGTTGAGAACCACTGTGCTAAGCGCTTTACATTAATTATTTCATAGCCCTGACATCAGCTCATTGAGAAAGTACTACCATTAACCCCACTTTTACAGATGAAGCCGAGAAATCGAGTTCTTTATCCAAGGTCACACAGCAGGAGAGAACTAGGAACCAGATTCTAACCTGGGAAGACTGCATTTAAAACAGGAGGTTTAACATGAAACATGTTAGTCGTTTTCACTTCTTGAGTTTTGGAGGAGTAGGCCTATTATGGTTACAATCTTGTGTTCTGGGGTTCTTTACAAGGAGGAAGAGTCCCTTAGAGGCACATTCAGGCCCCAAACCCTTCGCTCAGCTCTCTCTCCTGGGCCTGGGAATACGGGATGCGGAGCGGAGCGCTTTCGCCGCCAGCAGGCGGCACCATCGCCCTTAGCGGCCAGGCCCGTTGCCCGGGACTAGTGGGAGCCGGGGAGCGGCGCTGGGAATCCAAGTAAAATCCCTGGAGCGGCGGCCTCTTCCCTGCAGGGCCCACCCAGTCCGCCAGGTGCTCCTTGTGCGCTCCCCGCTGCAGCGAGCATGCGCGGCGCCTCCCGCGGTTTGCAAATTCCCGGGGCCCGCGGCGCGCGCCCCGCCCCGCCCGCCGTGCCCGCCTCCGGCGCTCGCACACCCGCCCGCGGTTCGCCTGCGCTGCCCGGGCGACCGCGACTTCCGGGCTGGTCCGGGGCCGCAGGGGGCGCCGCCGTCGTGCGGCGAGGCTGGGCGGGGCGGCCGGGCGTTCGGGAGTGCGGCAGCGGCGGCCAGCGCGCAGCAGCCGGCCTCTCCCACCGCAGCCCGCCCGCCGCCCCGCGCGATGGCGGGGAGCAGCTCGCTGGAGGCCGTGCGCAGGAAGATCCGCAGCCTGCAGGAGCAGGCGGACGCCGCGGAGGAGCGCGCGGGCAGCTTGCAGCGCGAGCTGGACTACGAGAGGAAGCTGAGGGAGACCGTAAGGGACCCACCCAACACCCCCCCCCCCCCCAGCACCCAGTCCCCCCACACCCGGAGGCGCCTCCTCGAGCGCCGCCGGGCCTCTGGAGCGCACCGACCCCTTCCCCCGCGCTCCTGGGCGCACCTTGGCGGAGGGCGCCGGCTCTGCGGAGGGGCCCTGCGCGTGCTTCTCTGTCCTTCCATTCCACGTCTCTGGTCTAAAGTAAAAGCTCTGAGGGGAAGCAGGGGTGGTGCTGAGAAGGTTCTGGAAGCAGCCCTTTCCCAGAAGGGGCTCCATGTCTGGGGTGTTTGCGTCCTGTCCGGGTGTCTCGAGTCCCCCAGAAGGTGCACTTTGTGCTGCTGGCATTATTTACTCGGAGGGTGGGGAGGAGAGAGGGAAATCCTTTCGGAAATCCCTTCCTTTGGGACGGGGTGTCTGCAGGTCAAGTGTGAGGCTCTGCCAAGCTCTGGGGCCCGGGGATGCTGAGCTCCACCATCCCCACTGACCCTTCGTTTTCTGGGAGCCCTTTCTTTGGTGGATGAGACATTGACGGCCCCAGGTTCTGACTTGTTTAGCTTGCTGCCTGTTGAATTTCCCTTTCTTAACCATCCCTCCTTCCAAATTTTATTACACAGATAGATGCTCCCTTGTTACTGAGTCTTGGGGAAAAGTTGGCTGAATGTGAACGATTACTGGGTGTATTCTTGCCTGCTTCCCCCTCCTCCATGTTGAATGTAATACCTAGTTTCCTTTCTTTCTGCTAAGGCAAGTGTATCCAGCACACAGGAACAGGACTTCAGAGGTAGTTCAGGCATTTGCCCTTTATTGATTTTTTTGAATGTGTGTGAGTGCGCTTTAAATCAGGATATTCAAAACACCTTGGGAATTTTATGACAAGCGATAATATGGTGTCCAGCTGTGCTTAATATGGGCCTATTCTCAGCTGAGTACATTGTTGTTGCTTAAGTATGCAGCTGGCTGCAGAAACTATGTATTTGCATAAAATATATACTACAAGCAAACAGCTTCTCAGAGGAAGGCCTGACTAGAGGAAATTTCAGATAAAATACAGACAGGAATCAAAATCAATAAGCAAAAAGTTTTCTTTAGAGGACAAGTCAGAAGTAGTCCCGTGGATGTCTTTGAATTTGGCTATAAATTATGCCAACTGCCTCTCTGACTGGCTGGCTGTCCTTGAACCATTAGAACGAATGCAACATGATGGACAAGAACAAGCACCCTGGATCCTGATTGCCAGGATTTGAATCTTCACTACTTACCTATGAGACCTTAGGCAAATTAACTTCTCCGTCTCTCAGTTCCCTAACTGTAAATGTAGATAATAACAGCATCTACCATTTGTGAGGGTGAAAGGAGTTAGTGTGTGTCAAGAAATTACAGTGGTGATAGGCACAACAGAATAGATACTCTGTGTCAGCTGGTATTAAAAGTGCACAGCTCATACTCCAATCCAGTTCCCTACCTATCAAAGGATCTTGGAAATAGCCTGCTCATCTTTTTTTAAAATATATATATATATTTTATTGATTTCAGAGAGGAAGGAAGATGGAAAGATATAAACATCAGTGATGAGAGAGAATCATTGATCAGCAGCCTCCTGCATACCGGGGTTGAGCCTGCAACCCAGGCATGTGCCCTGCCTGGAATGGAACCCTGACCTCCTGGGTCATAAGTCAGCACCCAACCAATGAGCAAACTGGCCAGGCCAGCATATCTTAAAACAGCGGTTGCATCAGTCGCCAACCTTTCGGACCTCACGGACCACCAGTTGGCGACCGCTGTCTTAAAACACTCCATTTAAATGCTTTCAGTCAATTTGTTTTTCTTTTTGGAACTTGTTTTTCTTTTTGGAACTTGGAGAGCGGGTGCGGGCAGCCTAGAAAGAATGATTGGTGGGTTGAGGTGGTATTAATGGTGAAATCAGTAGAAATCCCCTCACCCCGCTAAGAAAGGGAACATGTGGTCCTGTATAGGAGAGCCTTTTATTGACTCCTAGCCTAGGGATTGATGTAAGACACAGAAGATGAATTGTAGGAAGGGCATGTTGTTACTCTTATACTCACCTTCTCTTTTGTGCTTTTTGTAAGTGATCTTCCAGTGCCCGCTGTCTAAAGGTAATGCTTTCATCCTTTTCAAAGCTTTATGTTAAAAGTAGTTTAAATAGCTTTAATTTTTAAAGTAATTTTTGAAAACAGCCTATCTGGGTGATTGGACACAGAACGTTTTAAGACAGCAACTTGAGGACTGGGTCAGGCCATGGAGAGAATTTCTGATTGAGAGCTGTTCTTCGCTTCTGAAACTGGAACTTAAAGATAGCTAATGCGCCCTAACTGGTTTGGCTCAGTGGAGAGAGTGTCGGCCTGCGGACTGAAAGGTCCTGGGTTCGATTCCAGTCAAGGGCATGTACCTTGGTTGCGGGCACATCCCCAGTAGGGGGTGTGCAGGAGGCAGCTGATCGATGTTTCTCTCTCATCGATGTTTCTAACTCTCTATCCCTCTCCCTTCCTCTCTGTAAAAAATCAATAAAATATTTTTTAAAAAGATAGCTAATGCAAGGTGGTTTCTTGTTAGTTGTCAGACACTGCTGTGAGCTCAGCTGGTAGTCGCAGTTTCTCTTGGCAGTGAAAATAGAGGTTAGGGACAAAGCCATAAGCCGCTGCAAAAAAAAGTATTTGAAGAGTTGGCCCAAATTCAGATTCTCAAAAGTTCAGAGAGGTTGTAGTTAATCGGCCCTATTATACTCAGCACTTACCTTGGGAAAATCAGCGGTTCCTTATTTCCTACTGGTTTGCTTTTCCAAGGTGAGTAGGGCCTTTCAAATTGTTGGAATGAGGCTGTTTGGTTTGATGTAATGGTTGACTAGGTGTTATGACTCAAGAGGGTTGGTTTGTTTTTTGTGTGGGGTTTTTTGTTTTGTTTTGTTTTGTGTTTTTTTGTCATTATCAAAGGAAAAGAAGTAGCCAATCCTCCTCCTTTCTGAATAGTTTCCAGCAAACAAGGACACTTAAAATTGCAACTTGTAGATTCTTAATTTGCAATTTTATTAAATCATGGAAATAACCAGTTCACAAAATTTCCAGCCCTTTTCCTTTGGAGTGGGTAAATATTTCTGAGGCCAAGACACTGAGGGTGCATTTTGTGCTCACATTGGCACCCCCAGCGTGGCAGTCACTGGAATGTATACTCTCAATTTCTGCTTTCATATGTAGGCAAGGCAAAGGCACCACAATGCCCTGTTCATGTCCGTTCTCCCTCATTATACAAACATGCCTCATAAATTAAAGGCCTTGGCACAGATAGAGGAGGTTGTGTTTATCTGCTATCCATGGGAGTGCCCCTTAATGTCATCAGTGTTTTTCCCCCTTTCCTTACCATATAAGGGCAGGAGTTTAACTTGGCTGGAGTCGCTTGATCTTACACAGCAAGTTGGGTGAAACCTTCTCTGTAAAACTATAGTTCGCATGAAATAAAAGGGCCTGACCTTTGATCATCGCTTGCTCCACTGTGGTCCAGGCAGGACTTTGGGAATATATTCCAGGGGATTCATTTTTAGGACATTATAATATTCTCCTATAATTATTTAAGTAACAATTGTTGTTTTTAATTTTTTTAAAGTTGTGTTGACTAAAACATCTGGATGCCTGAAAATATAGGCCTGGTAAAAGTTTTCTTTCAAATCTGATTTTGGAGTAATATTTTGCTATAGTGTGGCAGGCATGCCCTTGAGTTCTGTGTAGTACCTTGTTGGGATGGGGTGTGTGTGTGGGGGGGGGGGGGGGGGTCTGCCCATGTTTTCTGTAAGGTAGCTAATACCTTTAGGGGAAGGGGGCACAGGGAGGAGATAGGCTGACCTTGCAACTAACTTTAAGGCACTTCACAAGGGTAGAGCTCCTCAGGGTTATTTAACAACAGATCTGCAGGAAGACAATTGGTCTCCTTTACTTCCATGGCAGTCTCTTTTCTGAGTAGCTCATTACATGTGGGGACACAATAGCACTTTTGAAATAAAAGAAACCAGCATCCCAAACTGAAAGACTTCGCCAGCAGTATCAACACACAGGCTGTTGTTAGAAGCAGCTAACCCAGCACACTAAGAGTGATTTCCATGCCTGGAAATAATTTGCATCTTGGGTCTTGACCCTTCCCAAAAGCCTTGTTATTTATATCTGCTTTTCAAATAACAGGCGGTTGGCCATGGAGCTGTAGGCTTGTGCTGACAGAGGCAGCAGCAGGGTAAGTCTTAAGTAGACTGCCCAGGTGCTGGGATGAAAGGAACTTAGAAAGTGTCTAACTCCGAACTTAGAAAACACAACCCGGAAATAAAAGCTAGTGGGCCTTTTGAACACAGAACATGATTCTCCACTCCCTCCTAATAAAAAAATAAAGTAAAGGTGGAGCAGGGGAGGAAACGTAAAGAGGTGAATTCTAGGGAACCAAACAGAATTGTGATCAGACCAGTATGGTAGGGCCTGAGAACCAGGGGGCATCCAGGTTTTTCCCAGGGGAAGTTTACGTAGAGACAGATGTACCCCAGACACTGCTCTCGGGTCCAGGCTGTACCCTTACCCTAGGCACCTTGGTCCTGCTCTGAAACCTCTGGGGCAGCGGACATTGGCTTCTGGGGTTGAGAGCAAGGCCTGTGTTGAATGTCAGCTGTTACCTGTTAGTGTTACTTGATGGGTTACTTCAGTTTTATACCACAGCTTATTTCAAAAAGGACTGAGCGGACTTGTTTAGTGGGTGATATTGAATACAGCAACTGTCCTCCTGGTCCTGGTTAGTGTCTGTCACTCACGGCCATTGTGGGTTGGGGAGTTGGGGTGGGTGTGGCTGCAGAGAACCTCCCCCTCTGGCTTAGGAAGAGAGAAGACTCCAGGGGCGAGAACCACCAGTTCCAGGGCTTCCATGAGGGTCCAGGGGCCGTGAGGAGAAGTGACAGCCACGCACAAGGAGTCAGACAACTGGGATGTTAGTCTTGTCTCCCACCGATGGCTGTGGACCTGAGCCTACTTCAGCATTCCTGGTCAGAGATCCCACCCTCCTCCTATTTCCTTGTGAAGGGAGAGCTCAAACAGTAGTTCCCATGGAATTGGCCAGCGTCTTTAAGGCGGGGGTGGGGCGGAAAGGGTGGAGGAGTGGAACAGGTTGCTTCTTTATAGTACAGATTCTTGCCCTCCCCTCTGACCTGAAGCAGAATCTCTAGGGATGTGGGCTGGAAATTTATATTTTTAGTACACATCTCCATGTGGGCTCTGACCCTCAGCCAGTTGTGGGAACTGCTAGACCAGCGGTTCTCAACCTGTGGGTAGCGACCCCTCTGGCGGTCGAACGACCCTTTCACAGGGGTCGCCTAAGACCATCCTGCGTGTCAGATATTTACATTACGATTCATAACAGTAGCAACATTACAGTTATGAAGTAGCAACGAAAATTATTTTATGGTTGGGTCACAACATGAGGAACTGTATTTAAAGGGCCAGAAGGTTGAGAACCACTGTGCTAGACGATGCCTAGCTAGATGATGAGCTAGCCCTTCCAGCTAAACAACCGAAGCCTCTGTTTTGCAAACCACCCATAGGTCGGCTGTCTGTGTGTGCCAGTCCTGGCTCCTGGAACATATCTCCATTCCCAGTCATTGCTTTTGTGCCCTATAAGAGATCCTGTTGGCTGGTATTCCATAGGATACAACCCGTCATGTCAGGTGGAAGGTCCTATAAAATGCTCCTGGGGAGAAAAGAGTCAGTGACATTTATAAAACCGTGTCCAGAGCTAAAGGAAAGAATGGTTGTGTGTGTTGGGGGGTTGAGGGGGTGGGAGTAGAATAAGAGGGAAGATATATATTGATAGAGGGACCTCTCAAGAGAGAGATCTTGTGTGCAGAGGCAGAGCTAAACATGGGATGCTATCCCCTTACACACACTCCAATGCCCCAGCTGTGTGGAAAGCTGACCTAGACTGGCCTGTCACCCAGAAGTTTCTGTCCCCAAATCCTAAACAGTCTCCTTTCTATGAGTACAAAATCCTGAGGGCTGGGACCCAGATTGAAAGCGGAGCTGGGAACTTGGTGTGGTGGCTACAAAAAACAAACAAAACAAAAGAAGCATTTTAAAAAATTTCATTCATGTTTCTCTGGCCACACCACCTGTAACAAGGGTACCTGCCTTTATATTAATAACTAGAGGCTTGATGCACAAAATTTGTGCACTGAGGGGGGGCAGGAGGTCCCTCAGCTCAGCCCGTGCCCTCTTGCAGTCTGGAAGCCCATGGGGGATGTCCGACTGATGGCTTAGGCCCGCTTCCTCTGGGGAGCAGGCTTAAGCTGGCAGTCAGACATCCTTAGCGCTGCCACGGAAGTGGGAGAGGCTCCCGCCACCACAGCTGCGCTTGCCAGCCATGAGCTGGGCTTCTGGCTGAGCAGCGCTCCCCCTGTGGGAGTGCACTGACCACCAGGAGGCAGCTATGCATTGAGTGTTTGTCCCCTAGTGGTCAGTGCGTGTCATAGCGACCAGTCGTCCCATCATTCAGTCGATTTGCATATTATCCTTTTATTATATAGGATTATTATATAGGATTAGGAAAGGAAGGAGGGTACTTTTGAGTATATGATCTGTATGCTCTACTAAGGGTTTTCTTTTGCTTGATTTTGCTCTTCATTTTGTTTTCAACTTTGAGAGTTGCTTACTTGTTTCCCCCGTTCATAAAAGAATTGAATTTTGCCGAAACCGGTTTGGCTCAATGGATGGAGCGTCGGCCTGTGGACTGAAGGGTCCCAGGTTCGATTCCGGTCAGGGGCATGTACCTGGGTTGCGAGCACATCCCCAGTGGGAGATGTGCGGAAGGCAGCTGATCGGTGTTTCTCTCTCATCGATGTTTCTGGCTCTCTGTCCCTCTCCCTTCCTCTCTGTAAAATCAATAAAATATATTTAAAAAAAAAAAAAAAAAAAAGAATTGAATTTTACTGGACGTGGAAAATATAGAAAAATGAAGAAAGCAGACCTGACCCAAAACTATACCCTTAGTGTATACGTCTCCCAATTTTTAAAAAATAGGGCTGAAGACTTTAAAAAGACAGTTCCTTATACTTAAGGAATGTATTATCCCTGTTACCCTTACCCTCCTCCAAAAAATCCAACAGCCCCTGCAGGTCAGACTTAGTGGAGCCCATTCCTTGCTGCGCACCTACCATCTCCTTTGTGGGCCAGTACAGTTGTAAACCGCCCTTCTCAGATTCATTTCCTGTTTCCCACTGCTCCCTGCCTCCGTCAGCCAATTTTTACTACATAGTTAATTTTTGACAAGATGAAAGTCTACTTGAATGTTTTTTATCGAGTCCTTCACCAAATGCCCTAATCACTTATCTTTCCCAGACAAAACTTGGCACAGATGAGCAAAGAGCTGAATGTTCTTGTATTCCTTTGATTCAAGGCCATAATCACAGCCTCCCGCTAACTGTATGTGCATTTCAGACTGTGTATGTCATGTGTTCATGAGCTAAGAAAGTTGCTTTTGTTTAAATTAGCTTGGTTTTACTCATTTTACTCAATAGACATTTGCTGAGCTCATACTCTGTGCAGGGAATCCTGATTCCCTGTACATAAGAAGCTTACGGTTGAGTAAAGAAGACAGGAATGTAGATAGGGAACTAGTATAGGTCCATAAGTGTGTGTTGTAATTTTTAGAAAACTTTCCATGTGTCTTGAAAACCCCATCACCCCATGATAGCAGACATTCAAAATGGATGAGAATGAAGAAATAGTACCAGATTAATAAATTCCATATCTCACTTGCATATTTATTTATTTTGTGTGTGTTAATTCTCACCCAAGGATATTTTCCCATTGATTTTTTTAGAGAGAGTGGAAGAGGGAGGGAGGGAGTAATATTGATGTGAGAGAGACACATTGATTGGGTGCCCCCAGCACAAGCCCCTACTGGGGCCAGGGATCAAACTTGCAACCCAGGTACGTGTCCTTGACTGGGAATCAAACTCACGACCCTTCGGAGTGCAGGCCAAATGTTCTAACCACTGAGAAATATTGGCCAGGGCTGTTTGCATGCATAGTATTTAAACAGCTACCAATACAAGTGTATGTAATGGACCATCAGTCTTCCAAGTGTTCTGAGGCTTGTAGTAACAATGCTTTCACCAGTAGGTGATCATTGAATTCCCTAGAAAGAAACATCTTATTTCAGAGATAGATACAAATAAAACAGTATCTGTACTGCTTTTGACCTAAGGAATTTGAAATTTTTCTTGTAGCAACCTTGACTTGTAAGAAATTACAGGAGGGTGGGAACGGCTGGTGAGAGGTCTGTGGGGAGGCGGGGGAGGGAGACATGTAATACTTTAAACAATAAAGAATTTAAATTTTAAGGAAGGGAGGGAGGGAGGAATTCCAGTAGGCTTACGTTGGAAACACTTGGGAAATTTGTCTTGGTCCCATTCCAGTGTGGCTAGTTACTCTGAAGGGATTTCTGAAAGGGGGCTGGGAGGGGGGTACTGGATTTAGTGGTGTCTGTATGGTATATATTTTAGAGCCACTGAATTTTGAAATATTTTAGTGCCTTTAACAGTCAGGGAAAGCCAGTATGTTGAAATCTATGGAAGAAAGGAGCCAAGTGAGAAAGCATTTGCTAATGTCCCGTCTTCCCAGTGAGAATGGTGTGTATGGATGTGTATATACACAAATGTGGACATTCCGTGTGTAAAACAATGACCGAACATGTCCAGGAACTCCCAGGTTGACCAGGGCTTGCAGTGCACTTAGGGGTAGCTCACCACAAGGCCCTGGCTTCCTATCTGAAATCAGTATTTCAGTCTCAGCCACTTCCTGAAGGCACTACCCTCACTTCCCCCAACTCTGAACGCCTTTCACTCTCTCTGCCTAGGCCGAAGCCGATGTAGCTTCTCTGAACAGACGCATCCAGCTGGTTGAGGAAGAGTTGGATCGAGCCCAAGAGCGTCTGGCAACAGCTTTGCAGAAACTAGAGGAGGCTGAGAAGGCAGCAGATGAGAGTGAGAGGTGAGGAGGTCTCACCCAGCCCGGTTTTTAGCATCAGCCTTTCCTCCAGGTGGACCAGGAGGGCTTCTCTGATCTTGGGGCTTAAGAATTTTGCAGTCTCTGGGTGGGATCATTTCCTCTTTTGATCCCAGGTATAACTTTATTGGTTTTGTTCATTTAATATTAGTGGTGAATTTATTGGTTTTGTTTATTTAACATGGGTGCTTTTAGATAAAGCACAGAGGGGCTTTCAACTCCAGGGTTACAAAGAAGAAAAAGACCCTCTTCCTGTCCTCGTAGAGCTCACCATCCAACAAGGGAGATGACGTGTAAACAAGAAATTCTAGGGGTGCATAATGGTTCCTTCATTCCTGCTGGCCCTGGAGCAATGAGGCATTTTAAAAAGATAACTGTTCTAGGCTTAAGTAAAAATGAGCTGTCGGTTGTCGGATAGTCCAACAAACAGGTGGAAGAGAAAACACAGATAAAACAGAAATATGTTCTGCAAAAGCAAATTGCTTTGGGCTTAGCAATGCTAATAAGACACTCGCACATGTAAATGCAATCAGGTACTTGTTTCTTCTGAGCCTGCTTGCTCCCACTGACTTACTGCTCCAAGATCCAGCTTTGTGGTAGTAAAGGAAGACCGTGGCCATGTAGACCAGCACAACGCTGTGTGTTTTAGAAGGCATTTTCTCAGCTGTTGAAGTTAATGTATTCATATTGCATAGGAACACTCCTAGAAAGACACCCTGAGACCAGAGAGAGCTCTGTTGCTTCAGGGATGACACAGCAGTGTGGTGGCTCCGAACACTGCAGATCTGGGCTGGGACCTGGGCAGGGGAACGCGGTCAATCATTTTGTCCATTTCTTCTTCTTGGAAGTGACTTTCTGCTCCCTGCCACATGGATAAAGAGTGATTTCAGACTTTAGGATTAAAGAAGCTTTTTAGCTGAAGTTTTCAGCTCATAATTCACTGCTGCTTATTGTTTCTTCTTTAACCAAGAGTTTTGGAATTCTTTAAGATGACTCACCATCTTGAACAGTGTACACTACACATACCAGTGGTTTTGTGGCTGACGTCTTCCTGAAATACACTTGCTGATGAACCTAAAAGGCGATGATCTGAATCTGGCCATGTTAGACTTCGGAGTAAAAAGGAATGTCAAGATCTTTACTCCAGTCCCCTGATTTTACAGATGAGAAAACTAGGGCTCAGAGACTGGTCAGCCTGCCCAGCGTCCCACAGCCAACTTATGGCTGAGCCAAGACTAGAACTCGAGTCTCCTGAAACATATTGTAGGGCTTCATCAAAAAACAGTGGCTGCTTTATCTTACTGTCTACTTAGATTTTGGTCAGTGAATCCCATTTTAACATGAATTATTATTCTATAAATCTGTAACATATTGTAAGTCAGTTCACATTTTCCAAAACTTAACACCGTGCCATAGGGTCCAAACATACATATCAGCTTAGAAGATGGTGTCAGTCCTGTCTGTTGACACCTCTGTTATGAAAGGGTTCCATTAAAAGCAATACTCATCGTTTCTTATCTCAAGTGTTAGGTTGACCCATATGAACCTGCTGTTTATACAGGTTTGCCATGGTCAAATATCAGCAATTTCATATGATTCAATCTAATATTTACATTTGTGGCTCGAGGTAAGAACAACTACCTTCTGTGTAGGAGGAAGTGTATGAAGATAAATATGCTTTTGTTCTAACTTTGGTCCATTTTCCAGCCGAAGCTTCCCACGAGGAAAGGGAAGAAATCGCATTATTTCTGTAACAAGTAAAGCATGTTGGTCTCTCCTGTTGCCCTGCCTCCCCGTTTCAGACGGGATCCTGACACAGAACCTTTCATTTCACATTAGATTTCTGGACAGTTTCACCAGGACCGGGAGCGTGAGGTTTCACTCGCAGTAAACGGAAGGATATATCTTTCTGCCTCAGCATTGGAAACTCTTGCTCCATGGCTGGGAAAAGAAAAGTAGCTGTGTGCTCTGTTTTGGTCTGCTAGTCACACTAAGCCTCCCGAACCACTGTAGGGCAGGGTGTAGGTTTGTGGAGGTCAACTCTAAAACTGGGGTCTTGTTGCTTGTCTTCCTTTTCAGAGGCATGAAAGTCATTGAAAGTCGAGCCCAAAAGGATGAGGAGAAAATGGAAATTCAGGAGATCCAGCTGAAAGAGGCCAAGCACATTGCTGAAGATGCCGACCGCAAGTATGAAGAGGTCAGATCCTGGGGCCCAAAGCCTCTCGGACCTCCCTCCCCCCCCCCCCCCCCCCCCCCCCCCCCCCCGCAGTGGCCCGGGGGTCGGGGACAGGAGCAGGGCACACACCCTTGCATTCTTCAGTGAAACTATCAACTCGACTCCCTTGGCAGAAATGGTGGTTTTGAGAAGCAGAGTTCCTTTGTCTGCAGAACACGGTTCTTATTGGATCCTGCTGGGGGATCTAGGCTCCATCATGAAACCAATCAGTAACACTGAGAAAGACCAAAGCTTCCCCCACTGCCCCTCCCCTGCCCCCTAAAGACCAGGACAAAAAGTCTTGGCCAGGAGGAGGGAGAGTTGCCTCCTGTGTCTGTGGAAGGAGCCTCTCCTGCTGTCACCATGCACGCAGTTCTTGGAGTGCTCGCCCTGCATGGTCCCGTCCAGGCAGCCTAGAGAGATGGACCGTGTACTCACTGGGTTATTGATCACGGAGGACGTTTTCAATCTGTCCTCCTCTCTCCTCAAGACGGCATAATTCCGTTATCAGCCCAGGTTCACAGTTAAGTCAGCCTCTGGTCATGTCCCCATGAGCACCACTTCCTGTGATAACAGCAACATAACTGTTAGGGTTTTAGTTTTGCCCTTCATGCACCGTGGCTGTCTTGACATAGTTTTGACTCTCCTTATTATTATTGTTATGATTATTTCCAGATTACATTATGCCCGTTAATTTTGAAATGATTCAGAGGATTCCTTCTCTCAGGTTCTTTCTTTCACTGAGTACAGATTTCACTTCATTAGTCATCTCCCCGGCTCAAGTCATGTTAGCTTCCCTTGCTATTCTGTTGGCATTTTTAACCACC
The DNA here is from genome assembly GCF_028538775.1 of Myotis yumanensis. Taxonomy (NCBI): domain Eukaryota; kingdom Metazoa; phylum Chordata; class Mammalia; order Chiroptera; family Vespertilionidae; genus Myotis; species Myotis yumanensis. The sequence continues at coordinate 53,068,712 of NW_027223752.1, read as the reverse complement.
TCCACAAAAAGGAGATGGAGGTACAGAGCTCTAAATGGATGCAGTCCTCAGGATTATTTTCAGTATTTTCTTGGCAGCCCCTACCTCTTTGGCATAAAAATGCATCATTTCTCATCATACTGCTATTTTTGAGATTATGAATTTCATATTTCTCCCTTCTTCCACACTTTGGTTTGGCTGCTGTGTAATTATACAGACTTCATCTGGGTCAGACTTAAAATGAGACTGCCTGTTCATAACAAACCATTCTGGTCTCCTCCCATTGGCTCTCCTGGTGGAGAGCAGGTTCTCTCCAGTCCACAGGAAAGGGGATCATCTGATTTGTAGACAAGGTCTTCTAGGGGCTGATGGATCCATTCCCCACCCCACAACCCCTGACTCACAGCTTGCAAGCCCACGATGTGTGTATGCCTTGTGTTCGTCCCGCCGCAGGTGGCCCGTAAGCTGGTCATCATTGAGAGTGACCTGGAACGTGCAGAGGAGCGGGCTGAGCTCTCAGAAGGGTAAGCGGGCCCGGCGCCAGGACGCTGTGTGTGGGGTGCTGCAGAGCAGTGACTAAACAGCATGACCTTCTGGCAGCTGCACATTTACCTGTCTCAGCTCCGGGCTCCTTACGTGCCCATTTGACATGGATGAGCCACGAGTCTAGAACACGGAGGACTTGTGTGGGGTGTCTGTGTATGAATGCGTGTATCACTGCATGCCTTACCTGCACACTGATTTTGAGAATGGCCTTGTGCATTTCCTGTGTCCACTAACAGCCAAGTTCGACAGCTGGAAGAACAATTAAGAATAATGGATCAGACCTTGAAAGCATTAATGGCTGCAGAGGATAAGGTACTGATGGATCATGTGTGGTTTTTAGGTTTAACTCCAACCCAGACATCTTTCAGCTTCCAATACCTACTGGTTCGTTGGGTATAACAGCTGCACCTTCACTACACCCTCTGCTATCTTATATCTCGCTTTAAGTGCTGTCTTTGGGTTCTTTGTACTTCCTTTGTTTTTCCTTCATAAATGCTCTTCGGTGCAGCCAAAAAAAGAAGCCAAATTATCACACTTCTAAGTTGTTGGATTTTGTCACCCTGCCTTTCTGCTTTTGCAAGGTTGGGGGGCAGTGTCCCTGACGAAATTGAGTGTTTTACTACCTGATGATTTGGCTACTTTAAGGCAGCCCTTTGTTCTCTAGGACTCGGTTTTCATTTTTTCCCATCCTTCTCCTTTTTCTCTCCTCCTTCCTTTGGCTTGTCTCCCACCCTTTCTGCCTCTGGTCGAAAACATTAGCAAATGTGCCGAGCTTGAAGAAGAGTTGAAAACTGTGACGAACAACTTGAAGTCACTGGAGGCTCAGGCTGAGAAGGTAGGCCAGGAGCATGGTGTGGGGGAAAAGGCACCTTTTAACAGCTGCTCGAAAGACACCCACTTTTTCTCTTCGGAGGCCCTGCCAATAATAGTAGTAGTCCTTTAGGCATTTTTCATAAATAGCATCATCTTGAGGTGATTTCCTGATGGTTATCGAATAGCAGATTCTCTTTTTTTAATAGAGAATATATTTTATATTGAGTATGTGAGTCATCTGTAACAATTTAATTTAAACCCAGTGCCAAATGGATGTTATCTTGTTCTTATCCCATGTAAAACAATAGGCAGGAGAACAGAGACTGTATTGTAGTGTGCCATTTGATCTGGGAGGCTCCATTACCGCCTGAGAGATCCTCAACATCTGTTTGCTGGGCTGGCGCTTTCTTTGTATTAGAAGAGAGGAGTATAGAGTGAGCCGGGGCCTGACATCTGGAACGTTCTTTCTAATTACAGTACTCTCAGAAGGAAGACAAATATGAGGAGGAGATCAAGGTCCTTTCTGACAAGCTGAAGGAGGTAATGTTATGACTGTTTTGGGCAAAGCCACCTGAATTTTAAATGGGCTCATTTTCATGGAGCAGGTCAGGGCCTTTTCATTTTGAAGTTGTGCTGCTCCACGTCAGGGATAACCAGAGGTGGTCTCGGGGTTCCCGTGCTGTGCTAGCTGCCACCTCTCACTGTGGTGACTGGCTGACGAGTGGTTTCTGGCCCAGTTTATGGGTGCTGCGCTGGATTTCCATTTTCATGTTTTTCCCTGTATTCATCACTCCTGGAAACCTAAAACATCCCAATTTTGACCGAAACAAATTGAATCATTACAGGCTGAGACTCGGGCTGAGTTTGCGGAGAGGTCAGTAACTAAATTGGAGAAAAGCATTGATGACTTAGAAGGTAAGGTCTTAAGTTTTGTTTTCACTTGAACTCTTACGGTTGAGGATTGACCTGGCAAAACGGTTTTCTAGTCCAAGTGCATTCACCTTGACATATATTCACCTTTGCTCTTGCACATTCCTCCTGTCTGTCCTTGGGGTTTCATTCTGTGGCACTTAAACTCTCGGACCTGAGTGGCCTGCGCACCAGGTGACTGAGCCACCAGACAGGGCACATCTGTTTGGTAACAGCAGATGCTGCCCAGTTTTACCTCACACTCCTCGGTGGGGCAAGGTTATTTTTCACGGTGGGTCAGGTGGTTGTAGGTAAGAGTGACTCCAGTATATTTTCTGTCGATAGTGATACCTCCTAAGTGTCAGATGGTATGGATTTGTTCTTGGACACAGCCTATCTTCTTCCAAGTATGAATTCAGTGTAAGGGTTTTTTGTCATTAGTTATCTTGGTACTGAAAGGATTCGGGGATAACAGGACGTCGTATTTTGAGATTACACTTTAGCATTTCTCCCCTAAGATATTTAGGTTTTATTGTAGCACCCACTCTGTGTCACAGAAATCCTAAATGTTGAGCTCAGAGGCTTGTGAAGGGTCAGCAATGAAAAAGAATGAAAAAAATCAAGGCTAAAAAAGGTACTGGAGGTCTGTGTAGGTGATAACCACGCTAGTAGAGAGGAGAGAATGACAAAAAGTCGCAGTCCACCCCAGGGCGGCAAAATGTGCAGCCGTCACTACAAAAACTACAGTGCAGACTTGGCACAGCGCCACCGTAAAAAGTGTGGCTCCCCTCGCTTGTCAGGCCTTCTAGACCACGAGCAGGGCAGCTTGAGTGAGAAGACCACGAGTGGTTCACATGCACTAAGAAATCCATATCCCAGTGGTCTAGTCTGGTCAGCAAGACCGTGGTTTGCAGGTGGAGCCAGATAAGGACAACAGACTAGGGTCACAAACTGTTGTTCCAAAACACTGCCCTTGTATGTTTTTTCCTCTGTTTATAGTTGCAGTTGGCTGCCTGCTGCACTGTAATTAAAATATAACTCTAGAAAAGAAAGACCTTCCATTACTCACCCAGGAGACATCCTTCTGTGGTTTTATTTAGAGCTAAACGTGGTTTACTGATATACCTACCATATTTGTTATGATTTTCATATTGCGTCATTCTTGTTTTATTTTCTAATGGGTTTTGTTCTTTTTGTTTTTGTTTCAATTCATTTAAAAACAAAACGCACGCCTCCTGCATTGGCCACCTGCTGCGGCACCACTTCCTTCATGCATTGCCCTTTTCTTGCTGCTGTGTCGGGATGGCGCCCGTGCCACCCTCACTCACCTTCCATCTCTTGATCACTCTCCATGTCCTTGCACCTCTGCCTTCCACTTCCTGGTCATAGACGAGCTGTACGCTCAGAAACTGAAGTACAAAGCCATCAGCGAGGAGCTGGACCACGCTCTCAACGATATGACTTCCATGTAAATGCGCATCCACCCTGCCTGCTCACATCCGTGCGCTCATGCTAATACGATAACCGCACCACTGCTCCCTTCTGGGCCTCCAGAATCTCCATCTTCACTCCTTCCTGCTTACTCTTTCTGCATAACCTAGGCATAATCATTGGTGGTTGTTTTTTTACATTCTACTAATACAAAGGCCAAGTAGATTAAGTCTGTCTGTGCAAGTCATTTTCCCTTCAGAATCCATTCATTTCTCAATCTCTAGGCTGGGTTCTTCCCACAAAGCAGTGAACTGGAATGTGAATGTCTTGAGTACTATCCTTTCAGGAAATTAAACTAGGCTCAAGTAAAATGAGAAAGCCATGCAGTTGTACAGGAACTTCCCAAAGCACTATCAAAAAATGGTTTTCTGAGACCCAATTAAATAAAATACCATTTTCAAAAAAAGAAATATGAATTTAAGAACCCTAAAGTGTCAGATGACAGAGGCTCTGAGGGAAAGGAAATCGATCCAGTACAGCTGTAAAATATCTTCTCTTTCTCACGGTTAAGAGTTGTAGAGAAATGAACCCTCTGCTGAGAAACCACGCCTTTCATTTCTGTTTACGTAAAAGGAATTAAAATACTCCCAATAAATACCACAACTTGTGTCAAAGAAATGGGGCATAAACAGCACAATGTGCATTTGGGAGTTAATGGCCCGCTTTTATACTGTGAGGTAGTGAGTGCTGGAGTCAGTAGTCTTGTTCTCATGAGAACCTTGAGCAGACATGACCAATTTACACACTACTAACCAAACCTAAACGTTAGCTTACTCTGCCTCTACATTCTAACCTGGAGTGCTTCACAGAGGGTTCTCTTCGTTGTAATAATCTGGCCCTGAATTCCGGATAAGCAGGAAATTTCATTTTCCTGGCCCACCTGTCCTTCCTTATTAACCCGTGCAGGAAAACGGAAGTGTGGCATGGGCCTGCTGCCTCCAGCTTATAGAGTCTCCACGTTACCCTTGGAGACATACATGACGGTCACCATGGAAACTAGAGAGCATGTCACCCTCTCTTCCTTCATTTGAAAAAGAGAGCGTGGGTCAGATGATCTGTCTCCAGGGCCTTTTCCATAAGACCATACATGTGGTGATTCTATGTGGGAAATTTGAAGCATCAAGTATGATTAACTATTCTGAAAGATGGGTTGAGTTCAAAATTTTGTTTTAAAATTCTGTTCATGGGTCTTGTTAAAATGGACCCTGACCCAGAGGGGCCCCGTGATGCCTCCGGTCCAGAGCCGGGGGGCGAGGACCGGCCTCCCTCAGGTATAGCTGGCAGCGGGTTTGCATGTCTGCTTCTCACCTGTGCTTCCAGCGCTCCTCTCATGTTGGTCCGGGTTTCCTTTTTTCCATTGTGCCACTTTTTTCTTTTTCTCTCACCTTTTCTCTTCATGCAGATAAGTCTCTTTGCTTCACTTCTCCCAAGACCCCTTCATCAAGCTGGGTGTCCCACCTCTCTGCGCTCCGCAGTTGGTCTCTCCTCCAGCTGACCCTGTTCTCTCTCTTAGCATCCTGCCTTCGGGCCGGGCACACCCTGCGCTTCCTATTGTACAGAAGCTCTTCAGTTCAGTGTAAAATAAACACTGTGTAAGCTATTTCTGTTTGCTATTCTTTTTACTTCACGTTTTAGTTTCAACACTGAATAAAACTGCAAATCTGCTTCACGCATGTGAGGGTTCATTTTTTGGCTGCTGCTTTTTTTTTTTATTTCCCATTCTGAACATTATATATTAGTATCAAGAGTTTCTGAGACAGTAGTTCCTTGTGGAACTTTTTTAAAAAATGCTAATGCCCAGCTGGAGTGGCTCAGTTGATTGAGCATTGTCTTGGGCACCGAAAGGTTGCCAGTTCAATTCCCTGTCAGGGCACATGCCTGGGTTTTGGGTTCAGTCCCTGGTTGGGGCATGTATGGAAGGCAACCAACCAATGTTTCTCTTTCACATCAATATTTCTCTCTCCCTTCCTCTCCCTAAGCATGTCCTCAGGTGAGGAAATAATCAGTCAATCAATCTCATGCCTGGGTCCCTCTCAGAGTTTTGATTTCCAAAGGTTAGAGTGAGACCCTGGGCATTTGTGTTTTTTTAGGGATTATGATGACTCTGGCATGTGGCCCAGATTAGAACCTTTGCACAGGACACTCCTTGTTGGAGTCGGAAGATGCACCTTGAGCAGCGTCTTCCTCTGCCAGAGGTTTAGTTGGGGATGTGGTGAGTCCTCTATGCTGATATTGGATGGCCCGGCTTCGGAGGACGTGCCTGACCAATGAAGGGCTCCTGATGAAGGCTCCACAGCCATCCCACAGTGCTAGGAATTTACATGTTGGGAATGATGAAAAAGAACTTGGATCACGCTATGTAAGTTGAGGTTATCATTGATCCTCCTTTTACAGCACAAAGAGCAGTTAAAGCTTTTTAAACCTTCATTTTGATCATGAAATGACTTCTCAAATTTTCTAAATCTGATTATGTTCAAGTTGAGATTTATTTTTGTGCTCTTTAGCACATCTGTATTCTTTAGAAGAGGTACATACATAATCTTTGCAATAATAACTGGTTTGGGTCTTTTTTTTAATTTGTGGACACTTAAAGTATAGTCATTAATGTTTCTTCCACCCCCCACCTCCTCCCTCCCCCCCCGCCCCCCAAAAAAAGTAGTTAGTGAGAATTGTTCAGAACACAATTACTTTTTATTTGTGCTTCACTATTTACTTCAGAAACAGCAATTAAGTGATTTTTTTTTTTTAAATTACAACTCCATAATGATGTGGACTTTTGTTTTCTAATTTCCAACATTTCTCCCTCAATAGTCTAGCTGTATTTCTCCTGTGTTTTAAATATGGGTGACCTTCATCTGTTTGTGTGTAGTTTTTTGTTAGCCTAAGAGATTTGATGTACCACTATTTTATATATTTGGTATACTCAATTTTTACTCAAATAAATTTGAACAAGCTGGAAATAATATCAGTTACTCTACAAAGACTTCAGAGCAGGTAATAAATGCCCTATGAGGGCCGTAAAGTGTTTTAGTAATGGTATAGTAGACTCTTTAAAAATTAGATTCCGAACAATGTCTCTCCCTTGAGAGTGTAAAGACTTCTGTAATTTCATGTTTTTCTTTGCCTAAGGCCCCATGGGCCTGCTTTTGACTATGATTCCTGCCCTGTTCTTTTTAAGTTCAGAGTAATAGAGGTGGGCTCCTCTGTGAGTAACCCCGCTTCCCGCAATAGGCAAAACGACCAGTCTGCAGGTTCTCCTGAGCGTGTGCTCAGTGCATTGTGGAGGCACGTCTGTGGTTTCAAACCCTCCCAGAGGCTTCCACACTTCTATAAGTAGATTCTACTTGGGGAAATGGGAAACTGATAAATTGGGAAAGCAAATCTGGAATAGCCCAAGAAGGTATGGGTACACGAGAGAGGAAATAGCAAGTTGATTTTACCAAGAAATTGTCAGAGCCCAGGCTTCCAGTTCAGAGTGCCAGGCCCTAGCTCCAGCTGCGACAGGAGCCTCATTTGGACCAAACCAAAGGCATGGCTGAGTCTGAGCACCAGAGGCCCCAGACATCTGGGAGGTAGTGGAGGAGGGGGAAGCACGTCCAAATATATAAGTGGTTCTGGTCCCTGCCCTCAGGCCACCGGGGCATACCAGCTCCAGGGCAGCTGAAAGGGGCAGGTCCCAAGGGGGAGGTGGTAGGGACAGCTGTCACGGAAGCTGAATTCACATTGATCCTCTGGATTCTCTAGGGTTTCTGCAAAGCCCTGCCATCCAGCTTGGCTGAGCACTGGCTCACAGAGAGATATCCTGCCTGCCCTTGGCAATAGTTCCCCATCTGCAAGTGTGATGTACTAATCCGGTTAGATTTTGAAACCCCGAAACCTATGCCATATACAAGACACTGGAAGGAAGGTAGTTGGGATGTGGTAGAGAGATGAACCAGAAATGTTCTTTGCCATCTTCTGGGAAGATAGATGAGCGAAGTGAGCCTGAACTAATAGGTGGTATGTACAGTGGAACCTCGGTTCTCGAACTTAAACTCGTTCCAGAAGGCTGTTGGAGAAGCAATTTGTTAAAAAACCAAATCACTTTTTTTCCATTAGAAATAACGTAAATGGAATTAATCCTTTCCAAACCCCCAAGTGATTACCTCTTTTAACCTATCTAATATATAGTACATGTCTACTGTACTGTTTAATCTGCAAACACTTCTTTTCTTAAATTTACCGACTCATCCCCTACCAGCCTCAAAGGAATCACTTTCAGGAAATCAGCATGAGGCATCTTCAGTTTTTCACATATCACTGCCTCTGATAGGCTGTCACCTGCTAGCTGCTTTTCCTTTATCCAAATCAACAACAGTTTCTACCTCTTCCATTGCCTGGCATCGTTGTTTCTTTCACAACCTTAGCAACATTAGCACTCTTGATGGCCTCTTTATGTTTTAAAATTGTGCTGATCCTATTTGGCCAGCAACAAAAACATTCTCCCTTTTGTTGCCTGACAGATGCCTTCTGTCATGATGAGTTGTCAGCCTGAAAGGGTTGTGGGGTCAAAAAACAAAGTTTGGTTCACAACAACTTGGTGGAGAACCGAATTGTTGGAGATGGGAGACGTTCAAGAACCGAGGTTTGACTGTAGTCAGAGTCAGAGAGGAAGAGAACAATTCTGACTGGGAGCTACCTGGAGGAGGTGACATTTGGCCAGGGTTTTGAATGTTCAGAAAATTTGGGTGAGCAAAGAGGACAAGGCAGGATATACTTCCAGCTGGAAAGCGTCTCCTACCATTTATAAGAGAAAGTTAAAATAAGAATTGATCAATTTCCCACAGACATAGGGCTAGAGACTGGACATTTCCATTTTCCCCAGGGACAGGACTGCCAGCTTTTCGAGATCATTAAGTAGAATTTCTGGGTTCAGGTTGTCACCATCGTTCGAAACAATCATGTGTTCTCCAGGTTTTTGTCATTGTCTGGGTGTCCCCTGGATCCTCATATGTAGACTAACTCCTGTGCTTGGCTTCCTTGCCATGTGGAGCAGATTACATGGCAGCCTGTAAAATTTATATTATGCTGATCTCCGTGTAAATGTTTGAGATTTTGTTCACTTTATACACATCCATCTAGCTCCAAACAAATACCATCTTCAAGAAGTAAAGATAAATTTTAAGTCAGTTTTGAGTGGAGATAAATTCCGATATTTGGCTATTTGAGTAGGTTGGCACACACCCCGTATCAGAACTGGGCAAGAGTTCAGAATGTGCACCCTGTATCATGGGGATTGGAGGACAGGGAGCTTAGTTCTGCATTTCAAAAAGTGTTAATGCAGCAATGGTAGCCCCTCTTGGGACTTCCTGAAAGAAAAGCCAGCCCTCGGAGTGGAGATGAAAAGGGTAAGAGGTGAGCGGATATGGGCAGGTGGAGGTTTCGCCATAGATCTCCACTAAGCACAGCAAGGAGTGGATGCCGTGCTGGACTCACCTCCAGCCCTGCCTGGGTTCCTCAGGCTGTTGCCAGAAACTGGATTCGGCTCAGTTCATGTAGTGGTGGTAGCGAGGCGGGAGAAGAAACTCCATTCTCTCTTCTTCTTACCCTGTTGCTCCCTTTCCTTCCCCACCCCTCCCACCGAGAGAGAAATCCTGGCTCTAAGTCTGCCAGGCCTTTACCATCCACCTTCCTGGGCACAGGACAGATGACCATGGGGTAAGGGTAACCTGTCCAGCAAGTAACCAGTGCCGGAGGCATCTCTGTTCTGTCTGTTAACTCCCTCTCTTCAAGTCTAGCTAACCTCTCTTCTTCTGCCTCTTCTCTTCTGCTAACCTGCTTGCTGACCTGTACAGATGAACTCTATCAACAACTTGAGCAAAACCGTCGCCTAACTAACCAACTAAAGCTGGCCCTGAATGAGGATTAAACTTAAGTGGGAAAGAGCTTGGGCTGAATTCTAGGAATGGAGCCCATGGTCAGAAATCTAAGACTGTTATACCTTCAACTGTAGGGGTTGCTTCTGTAGAAATGAACATGGAAGGATTCAGCTGAAAAGCTGGTCTTGCCTGCATTTTCCTCTTATATCTGGAATATTTCAGTTCTCTTTAATCCTGAAATAGTTTTTATGGTAAAATACAATCATTGTGTATATGAATAAATATTTATAACAATCAATTTAGCACTCCTCTTTGCAACAGAAGGTCCTCTTGTTTGAATTGATACATAATGAAGACCTCAAAAAAATTGTTTTCTATTTCCTACAGAGAACTGAGTCCTACTTTAAGTTAGAAAACCAAAGCAGAGGGGCGTGCATGTGTATAACTATATACATATATATATATTATATGTGGGATGTAATATATATAATATGTACATTCCTATTATATACTCATATTCCTAACTTCTAATATCTGGTATAGTGTTTGAAATATTATTAAATGTACCTATGCTTGGGCAAAATAGCTTTTGAAAACAGGAGCTCATGTCAGAAGTCCCCGATTGTCTGAAAGGTATGCTTTTATTCAGTCTAACGGTGTTGCTGGAATCTAGTGAGAATGTCATGTGATAATAAATAGAACACTGTAAGAATAGTAAGAGAATGTCCTACTGAAGTGTGCATGAATCATGTTGATAACTTTTTTTAATGAGCAACCAAAATAAATCATTTCAAAAGTTGTCAGAAAACCTAATTTATGTCATCTGTTTTCTGTGAGATTGTGTTACAGCACAACTCCCAGACCATTAACTGCCTGTAACTCAGAAGTGTCTGCTGTCATTAACTTCGTGCTGCCAGCACCTCTCCCTGTTCCCACAGCGCGCGGCCCATGGACCTTCACCAGCCTCACCTGCGTGTTGTTCTCGGTGGAGTGCTGGTGGGGGTCACCCGGCCACTCTGTGAGAGCCTTCTGTGCCTGTAGTTCCTCTGGGTCACAGACGGCCTCCCTCTCCGTAGGTCCTTGTCTGGAAATGAGGAATGTCTTACAAGCATGCCTAGTCCTAATCATCTCATCCTGTGTTTGTGATTGATGTTTGCCTGCTTAAATGTACAAACCACCATTGTGTCCAAAGCGCAGCTATTCATGACTTAATTTTCTAATCCCACCACAGAGAAAGTGGCTCATGCCAAAGAAGAAAACCTTAGTATGCATCAGATGCTGGATCAGACTTTACTGGAGTTAAACAACATGTGAAAACCTCCTTAGCTGCGACCACATTCGTTCATGTTGTTTTTGTTGCTTTTTGTCTTATTTTGTGTTTTTGGTTTTTTTTAACACCATGCTTACCATGAAACCCCTTAAATGCATTTTTATTTACTTTTACCACTGTCACAAAAACACCCACAAGTACGGCTGCATCATGGGGTGGGGAAACACACACACACACAAAGGCAGGCCCCTGACAGAGCGAGGGCGATTTCAATGTGCCATTTCCCAGGTTGACGTTGCCACACTTCCTAGAGAGTTTAGCAACACGGTATGCTTAGTCAGTCTAGCAATCCTCACTGGAGCAGAAAGATTCCCACTCAGAGTGCCAACGACATAATCAGTAGGAAGATTACTGTTGGAAACAATCAGGTGTGGATTGGTGCTACTTGAAACAAAAGGTCCCACTGTGGTCTTTTGTTCAATGTTGTACAATTTAGAATTCTGTCCAACACTAATTTATTTTGTCTTGAGTTTTACTATGAGACGAGACTATGGATTCTGTGTGTCCGAATTCATTAAAGCCAACAGTTTGTAAGCCACACTGCTCTTTCAAGACTTCTATTTCCTTCTTATCGGCACACTTGGAGCTCATTTCCATTCGTAGGATAGCAGGCAATGTGGATTCCCACTCTTTCTCTGTCCTCATGTTAAAGTGGAAATTTAGGCACTACATGCAATTGATTAAAAAAAAACATTTTCTTAAGAGTGATAACTACAGTAGCTCCCCTCCCTTTATCCACGGGGATTATGTTCCAAGACCCCTAATGGATGCCTGAGACCGTGGATAGTACTGAACCCTGTATGCTACGTGTGGTTTCCTGTACATACATTCCTTTTCACTTGGGGAGCACTTTACAGCTTCTCTTTGGCATATCTGAATTGCCAGCATCACCACTCTTGCACTTTGGGGCCATTAAGTAAAGTAAGGGTCACTTAAACACAAGCACTGTGATACTGAGATGGTCCATCTGTAACCAAGATGGCGACTAAGTGCCTAAGGGGCGGGGACCGTAGAGTGTGGGTGCTGGACCAAGGGATGATGCACGTCCTGGGCGGGACGGAACAGGACCACGCAAGATTTCAACACGCTACTCAGAACGACGCGCAATTTAAAACGTATGAATTGTTTATTTCTGAAATCTTTTCATTTAATATTTTCCAACCATGGTTGACCTCAGTTAACTGAAACCAAGGACCACGAAACCGCGGATAAGGGGGGGCTACTGTACATAAAGACATTGTATAATGATATGGAATAAAATGCACATTGTAAGACATTTTCTAAACTTGGTGGTCCTGTCGTTTGTATGTTTTTACTGTGTGAACTTTAGATCATGTGATCAACCTACCTTCTCTCATGAGTGGTTTCTTAAAGCAAAACAATAAACCAAAGTCAGGGGAACACTGGGTTCCATGTATTATCCTCCCAAAAACATTTGAGGCAGCATCTCTTTTGGTCTGTTCAAGTGGCCAGCAAGCTGAAAAGACCCTTCCCCAAAGCCTTTCTCTGTGTTGTTGGTGTTAATCTGCATACACATAGAGGCCTTTTGTAGTAATTTTGCTGGTTTGGAGATTGTCCCTCAAATATTAGCTAAATCTTCAGCAGTGGCATACACACGCATCAACAGACTGGGTTGAGCACCAAATCTGCGCTCTCTACCAGCAGTGTGACTCTACTTAGAAGTATTGCTTTAAGAGCCTTTATGATTTCCTGCTTTCTAACAGTGAGTTCTAAATTCCAATACATCTTTATTTCCTCAGACTTGGAAACTGAAAATATCATAGACTGTTTGACTTTAAGCTAACAAACAAAAAAGGTTACAAGCACTGGTAGTTGGCCGGACTTGTGCTGCGCGGAGAAGAGGGACATCCTCAGGAAAAGCAAACATGGTGGACTAGAAATAAAACGCATTGGGATGCATGGGTAATGGTGTCTCTGTAACTGCTCTTACAAGCCCTTCGATCAGGTATTTTCACAGAACAAAAGTGTAAGATGAATAAACGCTCTGGGTCTCACCTCTTCACCACCATAGGCTCCCCCTGCCAGTCCTCACTAGACAGACACCTCTCTACCTACCCTGGTCAGAGGCCTTTCCTAAACCCAGCACGCTTGCACTGTGGGAGCCAGATCTGGCTTCCTCTTTGCTAGCTGTCTAGCCTGTCAGGTCCCTGGATCTTAGATTCCTCATCTCTGAAAGGGGGAGATTAGTACCTAGCTCTTTGGTGATGATTGTGGAGTTCGAATGGATAGCCCGTGTAGTAATGTACATAGCACAGCCCCTGTGTTAATGACCATTAACTGCTGCTGTCCTCAGCCTTCCATGTTGGTAGGCCACCACGGACGGTATTTAATATCCTCCTTGCTGAAGCTGGGGCAATGCTAACTTTGCCCCAAATGATAATGGGTTTTTGTTGTTGTTCGAGACAGTGGAATCAGACACGGGATTCTTCAGTCCATGGGCTGATGTTCTGTCCACTGAACCCAACCAGCTAGGGCCAAATGATGGTTATTAATGCTATTCTCAGATCCCATGTGCCAGGACCTGTAGTGAGCACCTGACAAGTGTTATTTCAGCTTCACGTCTGTCCCCATTTTACTAACAGGCTCAGGGCGGCTGAGTGAACCTACTCAGTTCCATAGCTCACAAGTGGTGGGGTTGGGTTCCAAACCCAGAGCAAAGCCCTGTGTGGATTCTTCCTCTCCTTGTTTCAGACATTTTACAGCAGAAGGAAGGCACCTACTAGACGTAGAAACAGATGAAGCAGCGGGTATAGTTGGGAGAGGAGGAAACAGTGACCACAAGTGGGTAGTTGAACTTCCTCCCTGGGTCCCAGGGATCAGATGAAATCAATTAATGAACATCATGCCATTTCAAAGAATTAGTACCTGATCTTTCTGATAAACAGAAAAGGGAGAACACCCTGTCCCCACATGACACACACCTTGGTTCTGACCCAGTGAGATAAATGGAACGCGCCGCTCTGTGAGGTCAGGGGAGAGAGATTAGGGCTCTTCAATGTGGCAACGCCGAGGCTGGGAGCCCATGTGGTCACCTTCAGAGAACCGTGAAGTACAGAGAAGGAATTCAGGATTCAGACTCTAAATTCCATTGCTGAAACCAGGCAGGCCCAGACTTCAGCACCAACAGCTGGAAGGTGCCCTGTTGAGAGTAAAACACTGGAACTCTACAGAGAAAGGCTTAGGAGAAGAATATATAAGCATCTTCCGAAAATGTTGAAATTTGTGATGAGAGTTCTATAATCTGTCGTTAAGGATGAAAGAAAAGGGCTTTGTGGATACAGTCTGAGATGCGTTGAACAGTTCCCCTACTTATTGATCCTAGAGGTGCCGGTTTCGTTCACTAGTATGTGTCCTCCAGGATTTAATACATTTAGCCTGGTTCTTTTTTCTCCAGAAAACAAAAAAGTCTTTTTCTTGAACAAATATTTGAGTGTATGTTAACCATTTTTTTCTACTTGTCAACACGATTTGTAGATGTGATTTTTTTTTCAATCTACAGTCAGATGTTCAGAAAAAAATATCTGAATTATCCAATTTAAAAAAAAAATAAAGCACAGAGGTGCTCAGGGAACCATCATTTTCAGAATTGGAGACAGGGGTTTGGAAAGAAATTAGAAATGTCAGGCAGTGCAAGAAGTGTTCCTTCCATTATATACACTTTTTGACACTGAGGGTTTTCAGAGCTACATTCCTCCAACAGATGTCATAAATTCTCTGTGTCAAACCGTGCATGCAGCTATGCTGAGGTTTCACTAATACGAATGCAACTTTTGCCAAATTTTTGACAAATGGGTATTGACCTGGAGGGTGGAACTGGTTTCTGCTGCCTGTGAGTTTTATTTCCATCGCTTGCCAGGGCCGTGGAGAGCAGAGTGGAGTGCAGACCTTATCAGGGCCTGCCAGGGCTGATGCCCTAACTGAAATGCCGATTCAGGGCGGGAAGAAGGCTTATGTTCATCGAGGCCTAGAGACGGTTAGCTGGTTAGCGGCTTGCTCAAGGTCATTCAGCTGGTGGGGTCAACCCCGTGGAGCTCAGCTCTCGTGTGGGGCAGGCAGCCCGTGTGGGGGTTGGCAAGCAGAGGGGCCAGCTTTGAATCCTGCTCCAGCTCTCACTGTGTGCTCTGGGTTAATTTCACCTTTTGAGCAGCAAGTTCTTTATCCTTAAAGGAGATAGATGGTTTGCCTCTTCACGTGCTTGTGCGCTTCTTCACAAGGCTGAGAACAAAACGAGGTGAGGTGATGTGAGTAGAGTCCCTCTCCCCCCTTACTCTTCCTCCACTTCCTTTCTGCTCCTCAGCCCTGAGCCTCCTTCCCACACTGCATTGGGTCTTTAGGGAAACTGGAAATAACTTTTTTCCTCTTAAACGTGAAAATCCCCAGTACCACTCCCCCAGAGGCCACTCATTGCCTTGCACGAATTCAAAATATATTTGTTGATAGGACAAATGGCCCAAGACACAAATGCTAAAGTAATAATTCTGGAGTCATGACCCACCTGTACACAGGAGGTGAAGAATGTCTCAAAGTAATAGGTTCACATTTCATTTTGAAGCAAAACACTGGCCCTTGAAAATAGGTTTCTGTTGCTCCATCCATGAACTGCCCTGGGCATGCTGCGGAGTGAGGGGCAGAGCATGGGATCGGCTCCGAGGCCTTGCTGCAGGCGTCAGTGAAGGCGGTTCAGACCTCACGCGCTCTCGAGGAACCACTTGGCGGGACCACTTCCGAATCCAGAGGAAAGCTAATGAGGGAAAGGTAAAAAGCCCTGTGTGTGTGTGTGTGTGTGTGTGTGTGTGTGTGTGTGGCCGAGGGAGATTCTCCGTGTGTGTGTGTGTGTGTGTGTGTGTGTGGCCGAGGGAGATTCTCCATTCTGTCTCCCAAGGGGCCCACCAGGCCTGGCTGGGCCGGAGGCATGGAAGAGTTGGCTCCTCTGGGTGGATGGTGTGTGGGGATGGGGATGAGGAGGTGGTGAGTTCTGATCTGTTTTCAACTCAGAAGATACTCAGGGTTTGGAATACTGCCTTGCCAGTGGAACTCTTGTTGCCTAGACTCATAAATCAAATATTAAACTCCCAAGTACATGCAGTGGAATAATGTAGCCCCCATGGCCTTCTAATGAGCCAGGTTTTGATATACTGATCACATCTCACATCAGCACCCCTGGCCCCCACCCATCCTAAGCCCACTTCCTCTGGGAAAACCATGTTTGACAATAAAACAAAGTGCCAAGTAACCCCTTGAATCACGCTGTGATCAAAGGACACTGGGGAGGAAGTGCCTCTACCCTTCAAGGTTCCTTCAGCTGGTCTACATGATCAAATTAACAAGCAAAAATAGCTAAACTTAACTACATATGTTCGTATGAGAATCCCACATACATGAGGCTCAGAAATAGGTTAAAATGAGGTATATATGACTTTTTAAAATTGATTTCAGAGAGGAAGGGAGAGGGAGAGAGAAGCATCAATGATGAGAGAGAATCATTGATCAGCTGCCTCCTGCATGCCCCCAACTGGGGATCAAGTCTGAAACCCCGCATGTGCCCTGACCAGGAATCTAACCATAACCTCTTAGTTCATAGGTCAGCGCTCAACCACTGAGTCACACCAGCTGGGCTATATGACTTTCTGAATAGGGATAAGACGAGATACTTTGCAGCTTCAGAGGGAAAAAAGGTTGTTTGCAGACAAAAGAGCAGATTTTCAATAATGAGATGTTGGCCCTGCCCTGTGGATAGATAGGTCATAATATGTTATCGCTAGAAATAACTCTTTAAGTTATTTATAAGGCCCGAGTTTACATTCTTTAAGGACGAGGTAAAAGTTTCATGAGCCAAAGGGTCTTGATTACCTTTAGTTCAAGATAATTTACATGCCAAAGTGGCATATCTTGGGGGGACCCTGAACCCATTCAACACCATTAGCTGATACAAAATGGTGAAGTATTATTGCTAAAAACCCAGTGAGCAGCCTATTAGAAATGTGCACCGGACCTCTAGTAGGTCTATAACAGAGTTGCATCTTACTGGTCATGTCGCGTAATGAGTTTGCATCTAATTGGTTAATTATTTTATTTTTATTATTTTTAATCCTTACCCAAGGCAGAAGGTTTTTCGTTTTTGTTTTTAGGTGGCTCCATAGAGATGGCTAGCATGTCTGCATCTGGGAACCCAGCTAGGGCGTAATTGTTGGCTTATTCAACTGGAAGATTGCCATTCCGTGATTTGTCTTCCTGCTATGTTCTCAGAAATGGTTCTTTCTAGAACACTCCAGGATTGTCTGCCTTAGCAGTTTCGCAAGAAATTAAAAGGGAACAAGGTAGAATAATTTGCCTAGGAGTAGGAATGTGCTAAATGTAAAGAAAATGTGCCTCAATGAAGTGTTTCTAGTCTCAAATCCTGAATATATTGCTCACATCTCTCCAATCGCTAATCCTCTACTTAAAAGTTCTATCTGGGGATGTCTATGTTTCTGTCTTGTGCTCTTTCTCCTCTGACTAATTTTGTTATTATTCTAACCCAGCAATTTTCAAACTATCTCATGGCACAACAAACTAATTGCTAAAATTCTGCGGCACACCAAAAAATATATTTTTTGCTAATCTGACAAAAAAAATGGGTATAATTTTGATGGATTTACAAAAAAATTAGTAATAATACTAATTACCTACCCTTTTTGTTCCAAAAACTGACTTTCTAAAAAATCAGGTGCTGCCCTGGCTGGTGTGGCTCAGTTGGTTGGAGCATCATCCCATACACCAGAGGGTCGTGTATTTGATTCCTGGTCAGGGCACATACCCAGATTGCAGGTTTGATCCTCAGCCAGGGTGTGTATGGCAGGCAACCAACTGATGTTTCTTTCTCACATTGATTTTTCTCTCTCTCTCCCTCCCCCTTCCTCTCTCTCTCTCTCGAGAATCAGTAAATACATATCCTTGGGTAAGGATTAAAAATAAAAATAAAATAATTAACCAATCAGATGCAAACTCATTTTGCAACATGACCAATAAGATGCAACTCTGTTATAGACCTACTAGAGGTCCGGTGCACGAAATTTGTGCATGGGGGGGTCCCCTCAGCCCAGCCTGCACCCTCTCCAATCTGGGACCCCTTGGGGGATGTCCGACTGCCAGTCTAGACCAGCAGTCAGAAATACCTCTCACAATCCTGGACCGCTGGCTCCTAATCATTCACCTGCCTGCCTGCCTGGTCACGCCTAACTGCCCTCCCTGCTGGCCTAGTTGCCCCTAACTGCCCCCCGCTGCTGGCCAGGTCACCCCCAACTGCCCCCCCTCTGCTGGCCTGGTTGCCCCTAACTGCCCCCTGCCTGCTGGCCTGGTCACTCCCAACTGCCCCCCCACCGGCCTAGTCCCCCCTCACTGTGCCCCCTGCCAGCCTAAATGCCCCCAACTGCTCCCCTGCCAGCCCCCCCCCCTGGCATGGTTGCCTCCAACTGCCCCCCCTGCCAGCCTGGTCTCCCCTCACGGCCCCCCCACCAGCCTGGTCACCCCACACAACCTACTATTCAGTCGTTTGGTCGTCCCTCAGTAACCCCCCTGCCGGCCTGGTCACCCCATGCAGCCTGCTTGCTCAGTCGTTTGGTCATCCCTCGGGCCAGCCCTGGGCAGCTGGGCAGCTGCCATCCAAGGCTTGCCTGCACCTTGGGCCAGCCCTGGGCAGCTGGGGGGCTGAGGGGACCGGGTGCCGCCATCTTGTGGCTTAGGGCACCGCCATATTTGAGGGCGTGGCAGTCAATTAGCATATTCCCTCCTTATTGGCTGTGGGTGCTGCCATCTTTTAGGGTGGGGCAGTCAATTAGCATATTTTCTCCTTATTGGCTGTGGGTGCCGCCATCTTTTGCGACAGCGTGAGGGTCAATTAGCATATTCCCTCTTTATTAGATAGGATATATTTGTCATTCAAAACAGGATATTCACACTGGATGGCTGTTGTTGTGTTGGCTGTTGTCATTTTTTAATTTGACAATCTAAGGGTAAAGAGGTCAGTGCCTCTGACTAGTCAGGCATTGCATGTTTTAAAAATCATTGCAGCACACCAGTGTGCCGTGACACAGGGGTTGAAAATCACTGCTCTAACCTCTTACTCTGCTCACTTTCTCTTAAACACAAAAAGGACTTTCATGTTGTCTTCTAGTCACTAGAAAATATATGGAAATTAAGATTACACATGATTTGGCCCATGGGACTAAGAATTAAATTCTATTTCCACTTAAGAAGTACATTATTTTAGTGTCTATAGGTTGGGGGTTGTAGGACAATATAGAAAAAGCATAAAGGAGGCTCCTTGCCCTCAGGAAACTTATTCTAGAGGAAGCAATGCACACACATTAAAAAATAGCAGGATATATAGTATGATAGCATGGCAAATTGAGAGTCAATGATACAGGAATGCATTGAAACAGACATTGTGCCCCCCTCCTGGAAGATTTTTAACCACCTGAAGGCAATGGAAACAGCTCTCTTGGGCATGCTGTATAATTCCCTCAGGAGCCTCCAGCCACAGGCCGGTCTCAACTCACCCTGACCTGTCAAACCTTAGCAACAAGATCTCTGCTAGTTTGGTTTTGCTATTTACCCTAGCCCACCAAGCTTTTTGTTCTCACTTTTTTTTTTTTTTTGATGTTTTTATTGATTTTTTTTTTTTTAGAGAGAGAGAAGAAGGGAGAGGGAGAGAGATAGAAACATCCGTCTGCTACCTCCTGCACACCCCCAACTGGGGATCGAGTACGCTACCCTGGCGTGTGCCCTGACTGGGAGTCGAACCAGTAACCTCTTGGTACATGAAATGACATTCAATCCACTGAGCCATTCCGGCCGGGCAAGCTTTTTGTTATTTATTGTAGGTTTCTTCAGCTGGCCTTCATTTAAGATTTCTCCCCTCCTTACCTATCCCCACCCCTTATTTTATGCCATTTAATCGGGGGATGGGGAGGAGATCTTACTACACACTTTTGCTTTTATCCTAGCACACCTGTCAATCTTCAGAACAAAGAGCAGAATATAATAAACAATTACATAGATGCTGAGAGACTATAAAGTCTGCTTTCTACTCCAGCAGGGAGGTGGAGGAGCTGGGAGTCACCTTGACACTCTGCCCTAGGGAGACTCCCCAGTGTTCTTCCTTGTGGTCCTTAGAGAAGACAGTGGCCTCATCGGCTGGGGTCACCAGACTTCGGCCTCGCTAATGTTAGGAGCCCTGGGGATCTCCAGATAACCCCTTTCCCAGCCTTCCAGGAAAGATGAAAAGTGAGGTGGTGTGCCAGACAGAATTGGGTTTCACGACTGGGTAGATAGGAGCAGCCGGGGGTGGCGAGGTCTTTTGCTTTTCTAGTTGTGGTTCCCACCCAAGAAAGATAAAGTGTTACTGATAAACATGGCACACTGAAATCTGGATTGAAAAAACTAACCCGGAGGATTAATTTCAGTTTGTAGAACAGCAATAGAGACGTGATATGTAGTTAAAGGAACATGTAAATTTCATGCAGCAATTTGCAAGTTCAAATGAAAAGCTCTTTGCCACATTTGGATACAGGGTTCAAAGTAAATAAACTGAAATGTACACATAAAGTTCAAGCCACCGTATAACTGAGTTTATGTCACAAAACAGTATAAGAACAATAGAGAAAATCACTCATAATCTCACCACAACTTAAAATATTTTCCATGGGTTTTGCCAGTGTGCAGAGCTTCTTATTCTAACTTGATTTTTTTATTCAGAAACTTTTGCATAAGCCCTCCTTATGTTGCTAAATTAGTCCTCGTGGTATCATTATATGATATTCCATCTGGTTACTGTGCCATAATTTGTTCTCCTATTTTTTATCATTTAGATCATTTCTGATTTGTGGCTTTCATAACAAGAACTGATGTGAATTCTTTGTAATTTGGATATGTTCTGACTCATAGGAAATGAAAACATACATGTTTCCTAAAAAAGTTTTTTTTTTAATGTAGGCATACCCTAAATATAGGGTGGGGCAAAAATAGGTTTACAGTTGATCATATGGAAAATAATAATAATACAAGAATAAACTCTGTGGTTTGCGTACTCACAACTGTACACCTACTTTTGTCCCACTCTGCATGGTGCTAAACTCTAACTATGCAGAGATTCCTGCTCCAACCTGGACCCGACAGCCCATTTGATTTCCAGGCTTTGGGTTCTTTAAAAAGAAACAAAACGCTTTCTCCGAACTAGCTGAAATAGAGATCTTTAAGAAATCTAGCATGTTATCTGTTCCTCCCTGCCCCTCTTCCTCCCCCCAACAAAACACACAATCTTGAACTTCAAGAGATTGCTTGCACAGCAGCCAGCCTCCCTCTTTCCTGTACCTCATGTCTAGACCCAGAGCTGACAAAAGTGAATAATCGGTGTGTGGGCTCAGGCGTACTGCCCAGGGCCATTCTTGCCTGGGTTTTGAGAAGACCCTTAATTAGTGGTAATGAGCAGTGATAGAGGGAAGAAAAGACAAAACAAGCTTAAACTGCTCACAGTCGAAGATGGTGGTTAAAATCCCAGGCTTTGCAGTAAGACCAGAATTTGAATGCCACCTCTGCCACTTACTGGTCTCCTGACTGTGAGTAAGCTACTTCACTTCCTTCCCCCATCGGCAAGATGAGGGCATAAAAACAGGACCTGTATTCAGGGCATGATTGACAGTACATGTAAAGTGTTCAGTGCAGTGTCTGACACAGCCAACTCTCAGTGACAGACTTCTTGTGTTGCGTTATTATGTAAACACACCTGAGTCTTGTGTCCTTGAAATCAGCCCTTAGACCACTCCCCCAGGCTTCAAAGAGAAGGCTGCCCTTTGCTGCTTCCATACTCACCTGTGAAGCTGCCGGATGGGGCTGTCTCTGCTCCCTCAAAAACGCCTCTGATGCTCGAGGCAGCAGGACGGTTCAGGGCCAGGTAGCCCAGTTGGATCTTCACCTGAAACCACAAGGAGGCCAGGCTTCAGGGCCCTTCGGGACTAACATCCAGTGCTGGTGAACGGTAAGAACAGCCCCTCTCCAGCGGGGAGGGCCCTGAGTAGGCTGTGAGTGGCGGAGGGGATGCCCAGCCATCACCAGCTGTCTGAGAGCTGCCTCCTCCTGGCATCCAGTGGTGAGTGCCAGCTCCTGTGTCTCCCCCAGGGCAGGTTGGGGGTTTGGTTTCCTGGGGACTTCTCAATGACACTATGAAAACCCCCGCTCACCTGCTTGGTGATCCTGTTCTCAGACACAGGAAAGTTACCTCGGGCCCTTGAAGTTTTCTTCAGACGGTAACAGCATCCTCATCCTCCCCGGGTGGAATCCTCAGCATCCGAGGTCCTGCTTCGTGGTGTCCTCTTCGGGGATGTGGCTCCTGCCTCTGAACCTTAGCCTTGAAACTGGGGTCGGCAGGAGGAAGCAGGCCTTCCTCCGTCAGAGCAGGTCCTGGATCGGGCAGGAGCCCAGCTGCATAGCTGTGGCTTTTGTCTAGAGGGGTGTGGGGTGGGGGGCCAGGCACAGGGGCCCAGCCAACAGCGGGAACAAAAGCCAAGCACCTGCTCTCTGCATTTGGATCTGGTTGGTCAGGATATCCGACACCAGGGAACATCTTTCCTTTCACTCTATTGTCCTGAGGCTTCAATTACATTCTTGACTGGGAGCCCAGGAAGGGGATACCGAGCACTCCAGATCTCCTTAGAGCAGGGACTCCCTTGAGTTTTCAGCCTCCCACCTCCTCACCACGCTGCATCCCACTGGTCTCCCAGGTAGAGGGTCTCAGGGCCGCCTCCACGGAGCTGGGTGAGCATCCCTCAGCCTCAGAGCTGGCACTAAGCTGGTCCCACAGGCTGCATACTGAGTGTATCATCAGCAAAAGCAGGGCGCCCAAGAGAATGAGAAAGAAAATGATAGAATTTAATGTTTTCCATCCCCCCCCCCAAAAAAGGATTGAAGTCATCATTAGAAAAAATCTGAGTATCCTCGCTCTACTTCCACTTATTTTATAGTGAATTTTTAAATTTTATTTTGAATTACAGATGTGGAAAGGGTGTCCTAAACAGACTGCATAGCTCACCAATGCCATGGCCCGTCTTGGGAGGGACAGAGCCAGCCCTGAGCTTCCTTGAGTTGTGTATTTCCAGGAAAGACCCCTTTCCCAGGCCCCTGTGGTTGTGAAGCTCAAGGCAGCAGCAATGGAGAGCAGCGGTGATGGGGCGGGAGGTGGGGGGCGGGGGGGGGGGGGGTGGGGGAAGGTTAGAGGAAGGTGTAGATTTGCACTTCCCACACATAAGTGAACGCAGGAATCACCTGGGGGTCTTGTCAAAATCAGGTTCTGACTATGATGAGGGCTGAGGGGCAGGCTTGCGGTTCTGTATGTCTTTGGAGACCTTCAGTAAAGGTCAGACCTTCTTCAAAGGTCTCTATTACTGAATGGGCAGGACCCTTCATCATTTAATAACCAGAAACAAAGACATACAGACCCCAGGAGTGCCAAGGTTGCTGGTCTGTGGGCCGTACAGAGTGGTGGGGCTCCTGGTCCAAGGTGTGTCTTGGTGTATAACACTGGCATCGCTCAGAGACTGCAGCTGTCACATGGGTGGTAGGAAGAAACAGAAATCAACCCATTCAGCTCAGGAGTCACAGCCCAGAAAGGAAGCGTGTGATGGCCACACCAGCCTGGGATCTGGGAGGGTGAGGCCTGGGAGAGTTCAAGACTATACAGTGAGAAAGAAGTTCCTCACCAGGAAACAGGAGCATCTCAGGAAGGTGACATGAACACGAGGTATCCCAGACCCACAAATGCTCTCTCCAGCCCTCTCAGGACCACAGCAGGGCTGAGGAGGAGCTAAGGACTAGGCTAGTGATGGCAAACCTATGACACGCGTGTCAGAGGTGACACGCAAACTCATTTTTTTGGTTGATTTTTCTTTGTTAAATGGCATTGAAATATATAAAATAAATATCAAAAATATAAGTCTTTGTTTTACTATGGTTGCAAATATCAAAAAATTTCTATATGTGACACGGCACCAGAGTTAAGTTAGGGTTTTTCAAAATGCTGACACGCCGAGCTCAAAAGGTTCGCCATCACTGGACTAGGAGGAGGCAAGTAAACCACTAAGGTGCAAAGTTTAAGGAGGTGCTCACTCTCAAGGTCATGCACCTGATGCCTCCTTAACTCTTGCACCCTGGGGGCCTCACCACCTCACCCTCGTCCCAGCCCTGCTAAGACAGACAGATACTAACCACACTTTGGTTTCCCTCTTTGATATTCCGTCTTGGACAGCCAGCTTGACCCTCTCTGTGCCTCTGTTTTTCCCTCAAGAAAATAAGATTATTTTGAGAAACAGAGTCACTTACCATCAGTATCTTCAGAATTTATTCATCTAAGGACATCTGGCACCTAACTCAGGACCTGCCTTATAGTAGGTGCTCAAAACATCTTGTCCAATGAACGATAGGATCCTATTACTGAATGGGCAGGACCCTTCATTATTTAATGGTAGTTGCCCCTGTGAGAGGGCAGGGGCTCTTTTCATCATCTCTGCACTTGGTGTGCTCCTAGAAGATAAAAGAAGTCGGGAAAAGTGTAAGGAATTCGATAGAGTGAAACTCATCCCCCTGAAGGTAAAGTCAATAGTTGTTTACAAGGTGGCAATTAGAGAGCTCCTTCAAAATACTTCCCCTTACTCTTCTTGGAATCCCTGTGTTGCTCACACATTCCTTTGGTTTTCCTTACCCACTTGTCTTATTTTAAAATGCCAGAGCCACAGGGAAAGGCCTACAATAACCAGAAACAAAGCTTCACCTTCATTTCGCTTTTGCCTTGGAAGTTTTCTAAACCAGGCACACCATCGCTTATGGGCCAAATGGACCCACAACCTGATTTTGTACAACCTGAGAACTAAGGATGGTTTTTAAATTTTTTTAATGGTCGGAAAAAAACGGAAAAGAAGAATAATTCCTGATTTGTAAAAATTTGAAAAATTCCAATTTCAGTGTTTATAAAAGTTTTATTGGAACACGGCCACATCCACTCACTCATGTGATGTCTGTGGCTGCTTCTGTGTCACAAAGACAGAGCTGAGGAGCTGTGACCGAGATTTATGGTTCACAAAGTCTAAAATATTAACTATCCGGCCTTTTTCAGAAAAAGCGTGTTGACCCCTTCCTCTAAAGGGCGGCTGTTTGTCCTCAGACTTATCTCACATCTTGTTCCAGGGTTTTTTTACAAAATTAATCTAATTTTAGTGAGGATGTAACACTTGCTATCGGGTAGTTATGTGTACTTAGAAATCTTATAAATAAAATCGTCTTTTAAATATTTTTTGTATTTATACTTAAAATTATTATTTAGGTTTTGAAAATGCAAATGTCTTCTTTCTGGGTTGGGAGGGGTCAAGTTTGTCTGAAGCAGGCACTGTGTTACCCCAGAATCACCTCCTCTTTACCTTGTCTTTTCACTGCTCATCAATCCTTGGAGCTCAGACCATTGGCGCGGGTGTTCTCCATCCTTAATCTCCGTCTCCGCTCCCTGGAGACAGATCGTTCACGTTACGATCCCAGCCAGAGAGACACTTTTCCCAGGGGTGGGGAAGGAAGTGATTTACTCTGGGTGCTGCCCACACTATGACTGGGAAATTATCTAACTGCACAATTATCTAAGTGGTTTCCATACTGCAAGGAGGATGGGGTGGAACACACAGGATAGGAATTCCAGCATTGCTATCTCTTCCGTTGTTCCCCACCCCACTCTCAAGTTTATGGGTGTGGGGTTGTCCTTTGGGGCCCCCCCCAGGCCCCCATGTGGGCTTTCCCTAAATGTCTGTGTTTGCAGCGGGTCAACTTCAGGGAAAGGAACTTGGGCTGCACTGGCAGCACAGTGATTTTCAAGTTGGATGCAGGAAAGTTGGTGAGGTCTGATCTTGGTCTGAAAGTTGTGACCTCCCCTGGCTCTTTGGAATTCGAGATTCTCCTGGATTTGCAGAGAGATTTTGTTGGTCTCACCAGTGTGAGCCATGAAGGTCCATTTTCCCTATCACCTTAGTCAGAGTATCGCTGAAGGGCACACCGGGAGCAGCATAGGAGCCTTCCAGCCGCTCTTTGGATTGCTGATGCACTACTTCAAAGTCACCTTCACCTTCAGGACATGAACCTAGGGGAGTTAATGCAAGGCAGCAGCCTTCCATTCTGCCTGCCCTGGTGAGGTTTTCCATGTCCCCGTGTTCATAGCGTAGTGTGATGTATATCACGAAATACCCTTCAACAAAGACTCCCCAATCTTTTCCCAATGTGAACAAACATTGCTTTTGCCCAGAATTATGCAATCAAAGTACTACCACACTCAAAACACTTCTGACATCAGATGTGCGGGTTGTCCACACATCAAGAAATTCTCTGACGCCAGCTGGGTGTCCTACAATTCAATCCAGTTTTGACACTACTTACCTGGAGTTAGCATCTGGCCCCACAGGTTAAGGGCTCAGTCCCACAAGACCACCCCCACTTCAGGCACCTGCACTTCCGACTGACCAACTATAAATCAGGGTTCCCATAACCCCCTCCTTGGGTTCAATAATTTGCTCAAATGGCTCACAGAACTCAGGAAACCATGTTTACCAATGATTACAAAGTATATGCTAAAGCAGGAGCTTCTTGCCATGGCGTTGGCGTGTGCCACCCTCCCAGCATGGAGACGTGGCTCCCCAAGCCCCATACTATTGGGATTCTTATGGAGGCTTCATATAGACATGGTTGATTATTCACTTCATCTTCAGCCCCTGCCTTCTCCAGAGAATGGGCCCAGGGCCTGAAAGTTCCAAACTTCTGATCAAGGCTTGGTCTTTGTGAGGACTAGGCCCCATCCAGGATTTAAGAGTCACCTCATTAGAACAAAAGGCACACCTATCACTCAGGAAATTAAAAGGCCTTAGAGCTCTGTCAGGAACTGGGGTCAAAGACTGAATTTTAGAACAAAAGATTCCCCTACCACCCCTATTTACAAGGGTTTTAAGAGCTCTGTGTCAGAAACCATGGATAGACAGACAGACAGATAGAGATTGAGATCAATGTTATTTCACAAAGGAAGACCTACTTTTATGGATATGGAACTGAAGACCAGATTGTTGAAACAAGTTGCCCAAATCCTACAGCTAAGGGGCAACAAGCTTCACATTAGAATCCAGGGTCCCTGACCTAGCATCCTAGCACTTTCCATCTCACCACACTGTCTTCCCAGGGCTGGGGAAGGCCGGGTGGCAGGTAGAACCATGAAGGCAGATTACTGGTTGGTGGGACGAGTCATTAAAAAGAAGAGAGAACTACTCCGTGCCAGACAGAGGAAGCACCAAGGACTGCACAACCCCACAACCCCATCTTTGATACAAGCTATTGCTATTTCTTTATATTATAAGAGTATGTGCCCCAGACCCTGCTTTCAGACCTGGGCTCCCACTGGTTCTATGGGCTTTGCATAAGTTACCTCATTCAATAGTCACAACTACATGAATAGGTAAAATAGCCCCATTTTCATGGATAACAAAATTGAGGCTCTTGAAAGGACACAGGGCCAGGAAGTAGTAGGGCTGAGGTTGGAACACATGGTTGGCTGTGTGCAAACTCAAGTTCTTTTTACCAGTTTATGCTGCTTCCCTGCGGAGGATGCTAACACAGGAGAGGAGGGCCACCATGGGGTGGTCAGTTTGAGGATGAGCCTGGCAAGGCTCCAAGCCTTCTGATAGACTACCCATCTGTCTGTCCTGCAGGGAGCCGGGAGTTGAGCTGTAACTGAGGAGAAAGTCCAAGGCAGGAAACAAACTGCCTTTATGGAAAATACCCTAAGACAGTGGTTGGCAAACCGCGGCTCGCGAGCCACATGCGGCTCTTTGGCCCCTTGAGTGTGGCTCTTCCACAAAATACCACGCGCGGGCACGCACATACAGTGCGATTGAAACTTCGTGGCCCATGCGCAGAAGTCAGTATTTTGTGGAAGAGCCACACTCAAGGGGCCAAAGAGCCCCATGTGGCTCGAGAGCCCCAGTGTGCCGACCACTGCCCTAAGAGGCTTGGGCAGTTGGACCCAAACCATGCCGACCGTGATGACAGAATCAGCCTTTTCATTAGTTCACCTGGTTCACCTGGTGGGAGAGGTGATTGCTTATAGTCCATGCGGTGCCAGCTCTCTATCCCCCTGGTAGCACCCTGTCCCATTAAATGGGCTCTCTCATGCCAAGTTCAGCCCAGAGACCCCTGCCCCCCTGGACTGCATTATGACTGATGTGAACTCTGACTACTCTTGCCTTTGTGGGCCCTCTTCCTCCACAAAAAAAATAAAATTATATTTTAAGTCTGCATCTGTATGAAGACCAATATGTTACTATTCTATGTTAAAACACTGTCCTCTATCTATAAGGTATTTTTTCTTCTGATTTTGAAAGAAATTAAACCATTTTTGTGGGTGTCTGACGGCATCTGGGCTCCGGGCATCGTGCCTCCTGTGCCTGATGGAGGAGTTGGCCCTGATGCCCTCCCTGCACCCTCTGCTCCGTCCCACTAGCCAAGGCCCCGTTTGCCTGTATTTGCTGAAGGAAATTCACAGAGCAGTGCATTTCTTCCCTGAGACCCTGAGAAAGGCAGGGCGGGCAGTCCAGAAGCCTGAGTCTCAGTTGTCTAGGGAGATACAACTCTGTCTCAGGGGTATGTTGAAGGTCAAAGAAGCCAGAGGCAGGACAAGGAGCAGAAGTGAAGTTTCAATGAACTAGAATTGAGATTGATCTTATTACATTCTAGCAGAGAAGACAAGCCAAAGGCCAGCCAAAGCCTTGACCTGAAGGGTGGGGAGGTCCCCATCCTGGGATGTGTCCTGCAGGGGCTCCTGCCGGGTGCTCTCAGGGAATAGCGCATCAGATAATGTTGTGTAAGTAGAAGGAAACCACTCCAGGGGTGTGGGGAGTGTGGGCATTCCTGGCATGTCTGCTGTTGGAGAGAGAAGGAACCAGAACAGGGAAGGGGACACGGTGCATAGGTTCCCTGAAGAACAGGGTGGCCACGTGCTGGCATAGGTAGTTTGGAGGACATGGAGGGAGTGAAGGTGGGTGCTGGGTGGAAAAGGGTGGAGGCAACCAGATGGCGAAAGGCTCTGAGATGCAGGAGTGACCTTTCTTCATGGCCCTCAGCAGGTGTCCAGTTACCAGCTTGCCCAGTGTGGTTGGATATTTTATAGGAGACAATGAAAGAGCTGAGCTTGTGACTGTTTTGGTACCAGCTGAAGCCAAAACATGAGCACATATGCAGGAGCAAGGAATCTGCAAGACACTGGAAGTGAGGTGAGACCGGGCCCAAACCTCGGGAAGGGCTTTCAACAGCCACAGGCAGGGCCATCTGGTCGGCAGGCAGCCCCACGGCACGGGGCCGCTGGCGCAGGAGCTCTTTCCGAGGCCTGTGAAAACACATGTGATGAGAAAAAAATTTAACGGATCTAAAACACAAAGAGAAAAGTAATACATTTCAGTTAAATGTCCATAAAATACATAATTATGTCAACTTCATTTTAAAATGGTGTTATGAAATTTTTATATTTGAAAATAATACGACAGTTTGATTTTCTCACTCTATAAAATTTCCTATGAATTCATGATGACAGCCCAGCAATCCTAGCCAATCGTGTAGTAAATGAATGACTGGTAGCTAAATAATTTCAAAAGCAAACTGTTATACTTGACAATTAACTATAACAGCAAAAATGTGATGTGTAATGTGAAATATGGGTTTATTCTAGTATTTTATATAATGTGGAATGTGGACACCATAATGAAAAGACTCTGGGGCGAGAAATGATCTGAAAACAGCCCTGTTCACAGGCCCTGGAATTGGGGGAGAGGCCAATGTGAACCCAGTCTCCGAGGGGTAAGACGGGGACCCAGCTGATATGGAAAAATAACTGAGTCCGGTGAACTCAGAACCTTCCAATTCATAGTCACCTGCACACAAGGGCTTTCAACCCGGAAGGGCTGCGCAGATGTTTGAGCCTTTCGACGTGAAGCTCTCTGAGAGGAGGAAGCACCCTACGAGTGTAGTAAACTGTTATGTCACGTCTCCGCTCATGAAAGAGAAGGTGAACAGAATGAGTGGGTGATGGATCACTGCATGGCTGGTGGTGCTGGCCCGAACAGGTCAGGGGGCCTGGGTGTGAGGCAAGGAGGCGCCGGGGTGGCTCTGGCCAGGCCGGCAGCCTCAGCCTCACTTAGCAGTGGTAGGTCTGGTAGCAGCTGAAATGTGCTGTCACCCACTCAGGCACTAACAGCTGACGCTCGCTGCTATTTCCTCTTTGAAGGACATCTTCTTTTTTTCCTTGCTGATTTCACTCTTACACTTGAGAAAAGGGAGGAGAAGAAATATGGTGCTCCCAGTCATCTCTCTCTCCCTCATGTTTTGCCTCTGGTCCTGTCTCCAGGTTTATAGCTTTGCTCGCCCTCTACTGTCACACTCACCTGTGTGCTCCACTCTCCCCAGCCCTCCCAGCCAGGTCTCTTTGAATTCAGGTTTCTTTCTGTGAGGCAAGCAGCAAAAGCAGCTGGCAGACCCCCGCCTCGGAACCCTCTCCGGATGGGTTCAGAGCTGTGAGTGGTGGAGAAAGAAGAAGCCAGGCTGAGGAGGAGCTCACAGCCTGGCCATGTAGGCCCAGGAGCGGCTGTGGAAGAATCCAGACTCTTCGTCTCACCCTCACCTCGAGACCTCAGCCCTGAAGTGACCAGAGAGGAAGTATGGCAAGGCCATTGGTGTTTGCCTGCTCTCCGTTGACAGACCCGGGGAAGGCAATCTAGGTCTGTGTGTCTCTCTATCATAGGTGTCAGTGACTGGAAAGGCAGAGGCTAAAGAGCAAAGGGGAGGAGTGACCCTGCTGGCCATCCTGTCCGCAAGGAGATCCCGCCCCCTCCCTCTACTCCCTCTACCACACCCACACATGGTCACTTTGAACCCTGAAGTCTGATAGTTTTAACAATAATGAGCTTACATTCATCTAGCACAGTGATGGCGAACCTATGACACGCAAACTCATTTTTTTGGTTGATTTTTCTTTGTTAAATGGCATATAAATATCAAAAATATAAGTCTTTGTTTTACTATGGTTGCAAATATCAAAAAATTTCTATATGTGACACGGCACCAGAGTTAAGTTAGGATTTTTCAAAATGCTGACACACCGAGCTCAAAAGGTTCGCCATCACTGATAGCACTTCCCTACTCTCAGAGAGTAGCTACATTTTAAAATATATATTTTATTGATTTTTTACGGAGAGGAAGGGAGAGGGATAGAGAGTTAGAAACATCAATGAGAGAGAAACATCGATCAGCTGCCTCCTGCACACCCCCTACTGGGGATGTGCCTGCAACCAAGGTACATGCCCTTGACCGGAATCGAACCCGGGACCCTTCAGTCCGCAGGCCGACGCTCTACCCACTGAGCCAAACTGGTTAGGGCGTAGCTACATATTTTATTTGATCTTGACAGTGATGCTGGGAAAGGTAGGCATCAGAATTATGCCAAATGTATAGTTGAAACAGTTCAAGGGCGGACTGACTGACCAGTGCTCTGCAGCTCATAGATGAGTGAGCCAAGGGAGACTGCAAGCCTGTAGTATGTGGGCTTTGACCCTGAGCCAACAGGAAAGCACCAACTCTCCCTTAGAAGCCAGCCAGGCTGTGAGCATGGATTTGGAGTAAGGGTACGCACACAATGAGTATGAGTGATTCTAGCGAGAACCAGAATTTCTGTCGAAGCTCTTAGAATGCTGACATCAGGTAAAGTCATTGATCTTCAGAAGGAAATATCATTTCGTTTCTCGAAAGATGCAATGCATTCATTCATTCATTCATTCATTTATATGTTCATTCACTCAAGTAGATATATTGAGGACTATTCCACGTCCAATAGAGGCAGGCAATTTGCCAAAAATCAGTGCACCCCAAACCCAATGTGCTGAGTAATCAGTTCACTCAATTTATCAATTTGTCAAATGACCAGTTTATTGCTTTTTCTTTTAAAAAAATATTTTTATTGATTTCAGAAAGGAAGGGAGAGGGAGAGAGATAGAAACATCAATGATGAGAGAGAATTATTGATTGGCTGCCTCCTGCACACCCCCTATTGAAGATCGAGCCCCCAACCCAGGCATGTGCCCTGACTGGGAATTGAATCATGACCCCCTGGTTCATAGGTCAGCCCTCAACTACTGAGCCAAGCTGGCCAGGCTAGTTTACTGCTTTTATCAAATTTACCATCCTATCTAATAAAAGACAAAAAGGGTAATTAACCGTACCTCCGCTATGCTTCCCATTGGCTAATCAGGACAATATGCAAATTAACTGCCAACAAAGATGGGGGCCGGCATCCATGCAGCTGAAGCGAGCAGGAGGCTTGCTTGCTCCAGTGATGGAGGAAGCCAAGGTTCCCTGACTGCCGAGGCCCCGGCTCTGAGCTCCAGAAGCAACAATGTTTCAATTATAGAAGCTAAACAAACCCCAGATA
Source organism: Myotis yumanensis (assembly GCF_028538775.1). NCBI lineage: Eukaryota > Metazoa > Chordata > Mammalia > Chiroptera > Vespertilionidae > Myotis > Myotis yumanensis. The sequence goes on along the minus strand of NW_027223752.1, from coordinate 53,036,248 downwards.
CCTGCTTTCAGCTGGCCGCGGCCTCAGAGCTGGGAGTGCCAGTAACGGCAACAGTGTTTCAATTATAGAAGGTAAATAAATCCCAGAATTTAAAAAAAAGAAAAAAAAGAGAGGCTGGGAGCTTCAGTGGCCGGCCAGCCTGAAAACGGCCCTCAGCCCCTCACCCAGACTGGCCAGGAACCCCAGTGGGGACCCCCACCCTGAAGGGGGTGTGACCAGCTGCAAACAGCCATCAGCCCCTCACCCAGGCTGGCCAGGCACCCAAGCGGGACCTCCACCCTGATCCAGGACACCCTTCAGGGCAAACCAGCCAGCCCCCACCCATGCACCAGGCCTCTATCCTATATAGTAAAAGGGTAATATGCAAACTGACCCTAACAGCAGAAAGACTGGGAATGACTGGTCACTATGACACACACTGACCACCAGGGGGCAGACGCTCAATGCAGGAGCTGCCCTCTGGTGGTCAGTGCGCTCCCACATGGGGGAGCTCTGCTCAGCCACAAGCCAGGCTGATGGCTGCCAGTACAGCGGTGGTGGTGGGAGCCTCTCCTGCCTCCTCAGCAGCGCTAAGGATGTCCAACTGCAGCTTAGGTCTGCTCCCCGCTGGCAAGTGGACATCCCCCGAGGGCTGCTGGGCTGCCAGAGGGATGTCTGATTGCCAGCTTAGGCCCAATCCCCCGGGGAGCAGGCCTAAGCCAGCAGGTGGTCATCCCCTGAGGGGTCCCAGACTGCGAGAGGGCACAGGCCGGGCTGAGGGACACCCCCCCCCTCCCCCGAGTGCACAAATTTTTGTGCACCGGGCCTTCAGTTGTAATTATAACAGCTTTGAACACTAATGTTTTAACAATTAAAACGTTGGCCAAACAGAAATATGTGACAAGTCAAAAATTTTCCCCACAAAGTACTACTTTTCCAGGCAAAATTCCAGCCTCTAACTATATGATCAGATTGTTTTGGCTACATCTGGTTTCTTTACACACTTTTGAATGTAAGTATGTATTTTCAAACTTGAAACATTTGAAGGTTTTTTCACTAGTTTCTCAAAAGGGCTTTAAGGCTGAACTTTATAGAGGCAATATAAGCAGTGGCCACACACAAGAGCCTGGACCTGGAGCCGGTCTCCCCAGTGCATAAGCCCAGCTCTGCCACATTCTTTAGACGCAGCACCTGGGTCAAGTTACTGTACATGTCTGATGTGATCTTAGCCATATTCCCCTCAAACACTGGGGTAAAAAAACAACAACATCCCAACAATAATTCCTGGGAGGTGGGATTGTAACTTTACTTGCCTTTCTTATAACTTTTTTATATGTCTTATTTTAAGACATCATTTTAGGAATTTTAAGTGTTCACTATAGAAAAGGAACTACACCAGATGGCCTCATGTATGTTATTTTATTTAATACTCATCATAAATGCACAGGTTAGATAATATCACCATTTTACAAAGAAACTGCAGCTTGGAAGTATTAAGTAACTTGCACGTGTCCCACACACAAAGAAGTCTGACTTCCAGTCTGCTTGACTTCAAAGCTCATGCTTTTTTTTTTCTTCCTCTGGCTCAACCTAAGAGTCCTTTTCTGTTAAAGGGGTGTGATATCTGCAACTCAAAATATGGAGTGAGGATGGAATGAAATGATAGGTATGAAAGCCCACTGCAAAGGATAAAGCCTCTACAAAGACTGATACCACACATAGCGTGGGTTGTATTCACCTTGCTGCCCTAAGGTTTTTTGTGTATCATGTTCCTTCAATCATGTCAATGACCCTGTGAGGCAGGTGGTCATTATTGTCACCATTTTACAGAAAAGCTATTGAGGAACACAGAAGGTAACATGCCAGGGTCACACAATTGTACATGACATTATTTATCTAGATGTGAGTCTTTCCATTGTGAGTGACTTCTGGGTCATCTTCCCAATCTTCTCCCCTATGCATTCCTCAGGGGGACACCCTACAGGAAGACAGGCAGTCCCCTGGCTCAGTAGGGAGTGGATGAAGGGTGGGAGACAGGGCAGAGATCAGAGGTCAGGTGTTAGATCCACCCCTCTCCCGGGTACATATTGACCTTGCTTTCCAGGGACTGTAGGGGACAACCACAAACTCCAAGGACACTGCTGCCACCTGCTGTTCACACATTCTCCATCCCAGGGTTTCTCCCCAATGCAATTTGGGGGCAAGGCCCTTTGCTTTCTTGAGTCTGTCTTCATCTGTACAGTGAAGACAACAGTAATATCTACTTCATACAGTTGTTTTCATGATGAAATAAGATTATATTTCTTTCTCTACAATCTACTTTCCTACCAGAAAAAAAGTTAAATATGTAAAAGGCAAGTTAGGGTGGGGAACAAACATCCCTAAATGCCTAAAATCACTTCTGTTTACATTAACATTTTTAACAATTAAAAACATTTTTTCCTAGTAAAGCATTTCCCTTTATATTTTACTATTGATTTTGAATTTTTTAAAGTTAAGTCTCAAATCACTTTCTGTGCATTTTATTAAGAGTGTTTGCACCAGCCTTAGCTGGTTTGGCTCAGTGGATAGAGCGTTGGCCTGCGGACTGAAGGGTCCTAGGTTCCATTCCTGTCAACGGCACATGCCTGGGTTGCAGGCTTGATCCCACGGCGGGGGGCGGGGGGGGGGGGGGGAAGCTGAGCAGGAGGCAGCTGATCAATGATTCTCTCTCATCATTGATGTTTCTATCTCTCTCTCCCTCTCCCTTCCTCTCTGAAATCAATAAATATATATATATATTTTTTTTTTTAAAAAAGAGTGTTTGCACCAGAATATGAAATAGTGAAAAGGGTATATAATTTTTTTTAATAGGAAAAGCTTTCAAACTAAAATTTCCCCTTCCATCTGAGGCTGTCAGAGTTATTTCCAAGATTCTAGTTCACAAATTTCACGTTAATTTTTTCAGGCAAGGCATCCAGCAAATGGGCAACTGAAAACTGAGAAAACTGGAGTGGGCTTTTTCCACTCAAGTTCCCTTGGGAACTGATGTAAACAGCAAAGCTAAGAGGCCTGGCTCCCTCTCGGCAGCTATAAACATCACACCAGATTGTTTGCCTGAAAATTCCTTCTGAATGGGCCTAGATGCCAGTAGTTGGAAGATAATCCACTTTCATGTTGCCAACCTAATATTCCTGACTGGAATATTCGCAGTTTATATTGCTGGTGTAGTTCAGCAACACTGAAGCTCTCTGTTGGTGAATTCTGGCAAGTACAGGTTAACTATTTCAGGACCATCCGCTCTACAACACACTATAGGCCTGGGTAGGACGTGGACTTGAGGAGCAGGTCTGGCTGTCTTCATCCTCTAAAATGGAGGTTGGGTACCAACTCGCTCTCCCAGCCTTTGGTATGTACATTACCACTATCACCGTGTTAAGCTACGTGTGCCTATGGATGACAACTGAGCTGTAATGGGCAAATACACAAAGAGTTGTATGCAGATAGTAGGTTTCTGGATTATTTTTATTTTGTTTTTACTTCCAAATTGCCTTTAATATAGTTACATTATAAAAAGAAAACGGGCCTTTCAGGGTGCAGATAATCTCTCTCTCAGCTGAATCTAGCTACTCTACAGAGCATCTCTTTTGGGAAGAGGGAGGCAGTCATGGTCTATTTGGAGAGGCTAATAACCTCCCAGATCCAACAGTAACAGGTTGCAAAACAATTTCACTAAGCACCACAATGTTCAAATATGATACATTTTAATTTGAAGAAACAAATACCATGCAGGGGGGGAAAATCTTGTGTTCCTAAATCTGCACTGTGTTGCTCTGTGCTGAGGTGACACTCTTGTCTAGCCTCAGTGGGAAGAGTGATAAAGTGACAATGAAATATATCAATGTCTGTCTTACCACCAACTTGCCTTTAACTAACATTTTCAAATCACTTCCACACCTTTCATCAAATGTGAGCTTCATGACAACTCCACGTGGCAGGTAGCGCGCGTGGGATTATGACCATTTTACAGGCGGGACATTGAGGCCCAGGAAGCTGAGTGATACACCAGCTCACACAGCTAGTGAGTGGAAGGGCTAGAACTAAATATTTGGCGCTTGTCTTACATAAGAGGACATGACCGCCCTCCCAGTGAGTGTCCCCATATCAATTCCGAGGCGCAGGGATTATGGAGAAAATACTGATGGACTTTTTAAGGGAAGAAAGGACTGTTTTGTGATACGCGAATGTTAGTGAATCTGGGAGAAGCACACGATCTCTTGGTGGTGAATGAAGCCAGAGTGGGGGCAGTTGAAGGAAGAGGACTCAGGACCTCTGTACCCAGAACAAGGAGGCATCCACTAGAGGGAGACAAGGTTTGTGAAGCGTGGGATGGAGAGTTTGGGAGGAAGAACTTGGGATGGGCCTGGACTTAGATCTTTAGTCCAGTGTTAATCAAGGAAGCTGAGAGGTAAACATTTCACACGGAGACCCGGGACATAGAAATAAGAATAATAACTCTTACAATGATATTTAGGACTAGCTCTTAAAGGAACTATGAAGTAAATTCCTTCACGTAATTGGTGGTAAGACAGCAGCACTGCATTATCTCTGAGGTTCATTCGGCACGTGGTTTGGGTCATTGTGTTGAGCCAGCTAGCTCAGGCTTCCCCACGTGGGGCCTGCAGACTCACTTTTGGGGTTCTGAGAGCGCTCCATAAGGACTTCCACAGTTTTCTTTCCATGTGATGCCTACTTAACATAAGATTGTGTTTGCAGATTCTGGGTCATCTGGATAGCCACTGAATATCATAGCATGATTTCAGTGACTACATTGACTGCACTGTATTTAGATAGTATTGGGGCCAAATATCATTAGAATTATCACAGCTAGCGGAAAAAAGAACAGAGATGTATTTAATATGTAAACAAATAGAGGCCAAAGGCCATCACAAAACATTGTATAAAGAAAACTTTCCCAGTAATTCAACTAGAAAACTGGTGGGTATACAGAACTATCACCCAGCCCATGAGGTATAAGCATGCCAAATACAGAAGAACTCTGTTTTTAAAAAAATCCAAAAAAGGTGGGCAGTATGTCCCTCACATGTCACACAGGGCTGAAGGTCTATCCAAGGATGATCTTCTTTTGGTTTCAGGATCCATTTACACTTTTAAAAATTACTGGGAATCCCAAAGAGCTTTTGTTTGTGTGGGATAAATATGTTGGTCATAAACAGAAAGTCAGCCAGATAGTAATTTCTCCAGCATAAATAGGTTTATTTGGGGGGAAATGAGAAATTGCAATCTGATACATGAAACCATGGTAAGCCACATACCAGTCCACTGGAACAAGGAGAGGAAGTTGGAAGAGGGAGAGGAGGTTGGAAGGACTATTACAAACAAAGAGCTCACTCTTTTGTGCTTCATGATAGACATAAGCATGACAGCTTCCTTTCTGGCCTCCCTACTTCACTTTATGTGAGGTTTTTGTTTATTAATTTTCACATATTTATCAATATTTATGTATGAGAAATTAAAACTGAGAAACCTATTTACAATGACAATAATAAACCCATTCTACCTTAGCATAGCTAACATTTTTAATGAAAATATATTCGTATGTTGAAGCTCTAACCCCCATGTGACTATATTTGGTGGTAAGTCCTGTAAGGTTTACTGAGGTCATAAGGGTGGGGCCCTGATACCATGGGGATTAGTGGTCTCATAAGAGACAGGGGAGACTGCCATGTGATCTAGCCAAGATGAGGGTCATTACCAGAACCTGACCTTATTGGTACCTGCTGTCAGACTTCAAACCTCCAGAACTGTGAGAATATAACATTTCTATTAAGCCACTCAACCTATGACATTTTGTTAGCAACCAGAGCTGGCCAATACAAAGCACTTGGGCTAATATTTTACCCACCATTTATTCATTTGGCTCCCAATGACCTGAGTCTTATTTATGCTATTCTCATTAATTTTGTATCTATGTCTTTTTAATCGTCACCATCCAAGGAAGTGGGTAATGATGTTTTATGTTTTACAGCTAATATTAGAATAAAGAATTCTTCAGATTGCAGACTCAAAAGCAGAAAAGCCCAGAGTTCGGTGGTCTTATGTGAATCACTTACCCTTTCTGGGCATTAATCTCCCCATCAATAGAATGGGGATCACATTAGTTCCTACTTTACAAATTGCTTATGAGGATCTAAGTAGCTGCCCCAAACCCCCAGTGGGAGGTGCAGGCATTGACCAAGCAGGTCAGAGTCAAGAGCTGGTTCCTAGAAGCCAGAATTAGGGAAAGCCAGAAAGGAGGGAGCCAGAGGGGTGAGTGTCCATGTTTTGAAATAGCGTAAGGTTCCAGTGCTAATACAGGGTGTGGGGAGTGGGCTCCACCAGGAAACACGGGCGAGTGCCTTGTTGCTGTTGTCATCTGAACCAATAGAACAGATGACAGAACAGAAGTGAAGTGACCACAGCTTGCCTTACTGGCCATCAGGTAAGATACAAATGGAGTGAGTTGGGGTGACTCACATCTTATGTGGTAATGAGGGAAAATCTTTACCAAAGGCATTAGTTTGTTTGCTTTTTAACACCCCTGCCCCCATGATGTAGATTGAGAATCACAGAAGTTAATGATGAAGTAGAGGGTGTGGTAGGGGTCAGGGCTCAGGTGTGCATAGATCTCAACTATGAGATGCTGTAGCCTTAAATGTGCATTTGATGCAATAGTTAAAATTAAGCATTAATTTGCTTTCCTCATTCCTTCCCCTTTTTATAATCTGTAATTGAACAAAAAAATAACGGCCCAGTTCAGAGCTCACGGGCCATGCTCCCGGTTTGAGAGCCTTCAGTGCTCATCCCAGGGTTCTGTACATGCCTTTCCCCACTGCCCCCTGCTGAGCGGGGAGACCAGATCCCTGGCCCTTGGGTAGCAGAATCTCACAAGATGTTCCAAAGGGCCCACTCGCTTTACCCAGAGACTTTAGAACATCCACGTGGTGCCACCAGGATACTTAGGACCAGAGACTCAAGTTTCAAAGCTTGGGAACTCACTTCCAATGAAGCAGCCGACTGCCTTGAAATAGAAAAGCATGCTGAGAAAAGAAAATGTTTATGCAGATCCTCATTATACCAGACAGTCTGTGCTCACTGAAAAGGGCAAGGATTCTGAGACATGCCCGTCAAAGACATCTAATCTGAGACAATGAGGCAGAGATGGTTCTGGACTCCTTCGGCTTTTGCACCCTAGAGTTATTTGGTTTGAGTGACTGCCAATACTAAAGTTCAAAAGATAGTGGCAAGTGGGAAAAGGGACCAGCATTCTTGCGGTTGGATTCCAAAATTCTCCAGTTTATTGTAAGCCTCTCACTCTAAGGTCTGGTGGTTTGGGTTTAGAGACAGCTCCTCCTCCTACCAGGAAGAATGTCCCCTGAGCATCCATCTTTGCCTGCAGCCACACTAACCTCCAGCTTCCCATCTCTCCCACCACCCACCCAATGATCACAGTTCAGATGGCACTTCCTAAGGAAGTTTCCCTTAAGGACCCCAATCTAGGGCAGATCTCATTGTTTTAAGTTTTCATTAACCATTTTTCTTTTCCTAAGAGCAATTACCTTCTTTTTAATTACACATTAATAAGTGTGATTAGTTGATAAAGATCCGTCTTTCCTACTGTTCTCTAGGCTCCCTGAGAGCAGGGGCGAGTCTGCTCACCATTATATCACCCTTCCCCATGCCGGGCACACCACCGAACATTCTTTTTTTTTTTTTTTTTAAATATATTTTATTGATTTTTTACAGAGAGGAAGGGAGAGAGATAGAGAGTTAGAAACATCGATGAGAGAGAAACATCGATCAGCTGCCTACCGGGGATGTGCCCGCAACCCAGGTACATGCCCTTGACCGGAATCAAACCCAGGACCCTTCGGTCCGCAGGCCGACGCTCTATCCACTGAGCCAAACCGGTTTCGGCCACTGAACATTCTTGGAATGAATTTCAGAGAGGGAGATACTGAGTAGGAAACAGACAACTGTGAATCCGAGGGTTTTTGTTTTAAAGATCAGCACATTTGAGGCTAAGGTAAGTTATTCCCCAAACTTGAAGATGAGGTTCCTCATAAAAACCAACACACAATAGATGAGATCATCTGTGCACGGAAGGCAGAGGAAAAGCAGTCCTAACATCTTGTCAAAGCCACAGACGAAGGGCAGAGCGAATTTTGGACCCTGGAGTGGGTAGTTACAATTCAGAGCAATAGGGAGGGAAGGGCTGGGGCAGAGAAGGCCTGGGTTGAATACTGTCTCTAGAGACTGTTGTGTAACGTGGTCTGTCAGACCACATTAATGGGCACAGATAAAGGGGAGACAGATCCCATCAAGTAACATAAAAGATGATTTGTAGATGTGCCAGGGGTAGGGAGTTGGGAGCCGCCCAAATCAGTAACTAAAGAGCAGTAGCTGACAGTTGGTACGTTGTCCACCTGACAAAAGTGCACTCCTCTACAAGAAGGAGGCCTGGGTGCCGAGGTCCCCACTGCCTGTCTGTGGGATGCAGGATTGGTGCCCAGCGGGCTCACAGTTGGCTAATAACCCTGATGTTCTGGCCTTAGGTTCCCCAAACAGCCTCTGATCATAGACTGGCCTTACACAAAATCTTTAGGGGAGAGAAAAAAATTGGTCAAGTGTGGTAGGTTGAATAATGGTCCCAAATGTTCACACCTTAATCCCTGGAACCTGTGGATATATTCCTTCACATGGTAAAAAGGACTTTGCTGATGTGATTAATAAGAATGTTGAGCCCTAGCTGGTTTGCCTCAGTGGATAGAGTGTCAGCCTACAGACTGAAGGGTCCCAGGTTCAATTCTGGTCAAGGGCACATGCCCGGGTGGCGGCCTCAATCCCCAGTGGGGAGGTGTGCAGAAGGCAGCCAATCAATGATTCTCATCATTGATGTTTCTATCTTCCTCTCTGAAATCAATAAACATATATTTTTTTAAAAAGAATGTTGAGATCGGGAGATTATCCTGTATTAATTAGATAAACCAAATGTAACCACAAGGGGGAAGCAGAAGGAGAGAGAAAAAAAGGGAGAGAGGGAGGGGGAGAGAGCCATGCTGCTGGCTCTGAAGATAGATGAAGGGGCCAAAGAATGAGGTAGGTCTCTAGATGGTGGAAAAGTCAAGGAAGCTGATTCCCTTCTAGAGCCTAGAAGAAACACAGCCCTGCCCACACCTTGATTTTAGGCAAGTGAAACTGATTTCAGACTTCTGACCTCCAGAACTGTAAGATAATAGATATGTGTAGTTTGAAGCCAGTAAATGTGTGGTAATTTGTTGAAGCAACCATAGGAAACTAATACACTAACTAACATGAATTAGTATCCGGATCATACATGAGTCTCTGGAGAATTTAGTTGTTTTCATACAGTTCCCCTGGGTCAGATCACTACAAGGGACATAGATCAAATTTCTGGATCTGCTGAGAACCAGTGTGGCTGACCTCAACTTTCTTAAAGGCCACCTACCTAGGAAACCTGGCCTGGCCTGGCGAATTCCTGTTCCTTTTCCAAGACCCTCTGAAATGTCTCTCCCTCTCTGTCACTCTCCTTAACTCCTTCCCTAGGCACACTCACCTGCTCTCTCCTCCCTTCACATGACTATTGCGATCTGCCTCTATCACAGCACTTACCTTATTGTATTCCATGAGCTCTAAGTGTGCACCTCAGTCCAGGACTGCCAGGAGCACACATGGCTCCTTTGTGCATATTCGAAAACGTCCCCCTTCTTCCAGAGGAAGTGGATTTCAGCCCTCGGCCCCCGCCGCCTCCCAGGCCCCCTCCCAGGCCCCCTTGAGCATGTGCAGGGCCTCTCCACCTGTCTTCTCTGCTGTGAGCTCCTAAGTGTTTGCTGGTTCATCTTTGTATGTCCCCAGCATAGAAACCAGTCCCCTTAGTGACTCCGTAAAAGGTTTTCTAAGCAGAAATGAATTGAATGCAGCCTGTGAGCATAGGCAGGGCTGCTCCACCCACGAGTCATCACATGCTGTGAACTGCAGAAGGTCCTCAGAGCAGCAGAGGCAGGAAGAATAATGTCATCTGTTCTGCTCTCCATGGATTCTGGGTATTTTAACATCTGCAGCTGGAAATTGTTTAGGGCTGTGGGACTAAAATAGATGCCTACAGCATTCTGTTACCTCATTCTTTGCCTTTGGGACCTAAAAACAATTCTTCCCCACTTCCCCAGGATGCACATCTATCGGGGGCCAGTTGTTATTAAGGCCACAGGAGAAAGTGCCTGATTGAAAGGCCCTCTGTGGGATCCCTTCTGCTGCACCGCTTGCTCATCAGTGAAGTGTGACACCATCACACTCCCCTGACTAATCCAGGACACACAGTCAGCTGCAGCAGCAGAGCTAAGAGCAGTGTTTCAGGCTCCCTGTGGATCTGCAGACATGTGACAAGGGAGAGCCACAAGGGTTTGGTTTGGTCCAGCTCCCAAGAGTTACACATTCCCATTGCTACAGTGAGAATGCGCTCATGTATGACTTGATCGCTTTCTTCCAAAAGGGTATTCTGACATTTCGAGACAGGACTGTTTGTGAACTTTGCATCAGTCCCAATGCAGGGGAGGCACAGGCTGGCTCTCGGATGACAGGAATTAAATTCCTATTTTGTCTTTAATCACGGAGGCAGTGACCAAACAAGTTGACAAGTTGAGGGGAAGAAATGTGGGGAGGAAGACAAACTGTACGAGTATAAACTGGAAGATTGTTCACGTGTAGCAGGAAAAGAACTAGGGACTTCAGTAGTTGACATCTTGTTTTTTAACTGAAAATATTATTAGAAGGGAACAAACAGCTCTAATCTCTACTACTGCTAAGCCAGATTATTCATTGAAGTTTATATTTTTTTACAGATTGAAGCACATGTACTCTTCACAACAAATCTTTATTATTAGTCCTAACCTACAGATGAGGAAACTGAGGTTCAGAATTCATCACCCAAACCCATCAGATAACAAAATAAGTCCTGAGCTTTGCATATGAAAAACACAAACACGTGTAAGACAAAGTTATGCCTTCCATAATTCGTAATCTAAATCAGAATAAACAACGTGGGCAATAATTAGAAAACAAAAGATCGAGGGAGAGGAGAAAACATTTAGGACTGATATTGACCCAGGATGTCTCCATACAAGAGGCAGGACTTGAGTTGGGCTTTGGAAGTTATGCAATAATTCCATTCAGGAAAAGACATGAAAATGTTCTGAGGGTGGTAAGGTGTGTTTGGTGTTTTTACACAGTTAGTACGAGAGCAGTGATTTGGACTCACTTCAGTACTCATCACTATGTTATGTCTACCCTACATTTGAAACATACACTATTTTCTAGAGCTGCTTTAGGTTTACAGCAATATTGAGCAGTTACAGAGATCTCCCATGCTACCCCTGCCCACACACAGGCATAGCCTCCCCACTGTAACATCCCACACCTGAGTAGTACATTTGTTACAATTAATGAGCTTACATGACACATGATTATCACCCACTGCCCACAGTTTACATTAGGGTTCATTCATGGACAAATGTATAATGACATGTGTCCACCATTATAGTATTATATGGAGCAGTTTCATTGCCCTAAAATTCCTTTGTGCTCTATTCATCCCTACCTACCCTAACCTCTGACAACCACTGATTTTTTTTACTGTCTCTGTAGTTATGCTTTTTCCAGAATGTCATAGTTGGAATCATACAGTATGTTGCCTTTTCAGATTGACTTCTTTCACTTAGTAATATGCATTAAAGTTTCCTCTATGTCTTCCCATGGCTCAATAGCTTTTTTTTTTTTCACTGCTGAATAACATTCCATTATCTGAATGTACCACAGTTTATGTATTCATTCATCCTGTTTGCTTCCAAGTTTTGGCAATTATTAATAACGCTTCTGTAAATATCCATGTGCAGGTTTTTGTGTGGACATAAGTTTTCAACTCCTTTGGGTAAATAAATACCAAGGAACATGATTGTTGGATCAATGGTAAGAATATGTTTAGTTTATAAGAAATCACTAAGCTATCTTCCAAAGTGGCTGGACCATTTTACACTCCCACCAGCAAAGGGTGAGAATTTCTGTTGCCCCATAGCCTCACCATCATTGGTGGTATTGTCAGTATTCTGGATTTTGACTACTATAATAGGTGTGTAGAAGTATCTCATTGTTGTTTTTAAAAACATGTTGTTTTCTATCAACCCGTCTTTTTTTTTTTCTTAGCCAGGGAATTGTCTCTTTTTTTTTACTTTTCATATAGATTGTTCTACTGCTTTCTTTTGTCTAAGGTGATTTCACTTTTTGATTATTGATTTTGTTGCCAGTCTTACTTAGAAATATTTTCCTTCATATGTTTTGGAAATTTACAGAAAGATGCATAAAATATCTATGTACAGTTTTTAAAATAATGATATAGTCAGATTTTATTATAACCACCACTGGCTGTCTTCCGTATTTTTCTCTTTAATATATTTTCTCTCTCTGTCATGTGCTTGGAGTAGTGGGACCCCTAAGATAGGAACCTCCAATACCATTTTGACAGAGTGCACCTGTCCACTCTAACAGCAGGTGGTGCTCCAGAGACCTTTGTGAGTTCATTTGCTAAACTGCTAAATTCTTTGGGTCCTAGGATTCCCTGATCTCTTGGGGGTTGTGGTCTTTGATATTACTTCACCTCCTGACTAGGTGTGATTACCATTATTGCCTTTTCCTCCAGTTAAACAATTATTAGCTCAAGATGTTTACAGTTTTTTCTCCTGACAACAGCTTGTCAATTCAAGCCTATAAACTCTCTCTATACTCCACCTGCAAGAAAAGACAGGATTATTTTATATTGCCCAGGTAACTAAGGCCAAAAGCTTTCAAAAATCTTTCAGAAATGTGTGTGTGTGTGTGTGTGTGCGCGCGCGGATGCACATGAGTGTGTGTATCCCAAAGTATAAAGATAAAATTGTAACATTGGAGTGGCCGTTTAATCATCTTCAAAATTAACATTATGTCCTTGTTCAATTAAGATTATACACCTTTTACATTTTGTAGCAATTCGAGGTTAGATGTCTTATTTCACAAGAATAGCTGATTATCTACAGGTGCCAGAAATCATCGCTAACTGTAAATTGTATGAGTTATTTTGGATAAGACATTTTCAAGTGCAAAATTTTTTGAACCTTTCTTTCCAACAACAAATAATAATGATAAAAGGCCCGGATATAACTTAATGTGTTTGATGTGGTGTGGCGCTAGACTCCCGGAAATAGATTTTTACAAGAGCATTATGAGCTGAAATGAGACATAGACTATGGAGAAGGCAAGAGAGAGAACAGAGGGTCCTGGCGGGAAGGAGATGCGGGGCTGCCGCAGGCGCGGAGGATCCAGGGGTCCCGGTCCCCGAGGAATCGGGGTGTTGTTCCGTGAGCACAGTGCGAAGTGATGCTGAGGCCCCGCGCGCCCGGCGGTCCAGGGTGGCGCGCACCCCAGAGGGAACGGGACTGGGCGGGCTTCCCGAGCAGGTGGCACTGGATCCGAGAGGGTAAGAGGTGGGGAGAGACGACCAGTCTAGAGACCGGCCCGGGGAAGGACAGGAGGAAGGACTCGATGCGCTCGGCGCTCCGCCCTCGGGCGTCGACTGCTAGGGCCTGAGCGCGGTCGCCGCCCTCCGCGGGTCCTGTCCCTCCCTCCCATCCCTCCGTACAGTCCCTCCCCCTCCTCCCCCTCCTCCCCCTCCTTCCTCTCCTTCCCCTTTTCCTTCCCCAGCGCCTCTGCCGCCGCCCGGCGCGAGCGATCGCCGAGGCTGCGGGTCTCCGGAGACGCCATGTACCGACTCCTCTTGGCCGTGACGACCCGGGCCGCGACCCCGCGGGGCTGGGCCTGGGGTTGCGGGCGGCGCGGAGCCCACCATCGCGCGGGGTCCGGGCTGCCGCGGCTCGGGCCGGGCTGGGCCGGGGGCCTCGGGCTGGGGCTGGGGCTGGCGCTCGGGGTGAAGCTGGTGGGAGCGCTGAGGGGCGCCGCCCCCGCGCCGGCCCCCGCGGCCCCCGACCCCGACGCCGAGGCGTCGCCCCAGGCCGAGCAGCCGCCGCCGCGGGAGCAGCCCCTCGCCCCTCGGTCTCCGCAGACCCCGACGGCGTCCCCGCCCGGGCGCTACGCCCGAGCTATTGACAGCAGCCGGGACCTGCTGCACCGGATCAAGGTACCCGACGCAGGCGCCGGCGGCCGGGACCCGGGAGGGGGCCCCTCGGGGGTCATCTCCCCGGGCCGAGCCCACCCCAGCCTGGGCGACCCGCGGTCAGCTTCCGAGAAGGACTTCCCGTTTCCCGACCCTCCGGCCATGGTCAGACGCTTTGGGGGGTTGCCCAATTCGAGGAGGTCACCGCCCTTCCCTTTTCTGGGTGCCAATTCGGCACACCTCTCGGGCTAGCACAGAACTGCCGCCGAAGTGGGCGGGGCGCAGCCGGGGTGGGCGGGGCACACAGAGGGGCGTGTCGGGGCGGGGCCTGGAGACGCCCGGGTGACAGTGCCCGTGGCCCCGCGAGGTATTTCCTCGCGTCTCTGAACTGTCTGTTCCTTCCCCCTTCCTCTTAGGATGAGGTGGGCGCCCCTGGCATCGTGGTGGGAGTCTCTGTAGATGGAAAAGAAATCTGGTCAGAAGGTAGGCTCGGAAAAGTGTTCTTGTGCCAGGTGGTGAATGACATCTTGATGTTTTACTGCTTGGAGTGAATCTCATGAAATGCCCTTCGTGAAATTATCCATGTTGTGGAGAAAAATGTGTCCAACAGAATAATGTATCGAGTTTTCTATCCGTAAGATTTAAAATGTAACTAATGGGTAAGTTGGAGTCTTAAAAATGGCTTGTTTCTACACCCACTCTAAAAGGACTGGATTTATTGTTTTGAAAGTTGTATATAGAACAGCCTGTTAACTGCATGTTTGTAGATAACCCTTATCCTCCTTTCCTATATAATAAAAGGGTAATTAATATGCAAAACGACCAAAGCGGAATCAGCAGTCGCTATGATGCCCACTGACCACCAGGGGGAGCACTGCTCAGCCAGAAGCTCTGAGCCAGGCTCACAGCTGGCGAGCCCACTGTGGTGGCGGGAGCCTCTCCCACCTCTGGGGCAGTGCTAAGGAGCAGGGAGCCAAGGGGATAAGGAGCGAGGCGACTGGGACTGTGAGAGGGAGGTCCGACTGCTGGCTTAGGCCCGCTCCTCGTGGGGTCCTGGACTGTGGGAGGGGGCAGGGCAGGCTGAGAGACACTCCCGACCCCTCACCCCCCCCCCCCCCCGCCTCAGTGCAGGAATTTCATGCACCAGGCCTCTAGTGCAGCGGTTCTCAACCTGTGGGTCGCGACCCCTTTGGCAGTCGAACGACCCTTTCACAGGGTCACCTAAGACCATCCTGCATATCAGATATTTACATTATGATTCATAACCGTAGCAACATTACAGTTATGAAATAGCAACGAAAATAATTTTATGGTTGGGTCACAACATGAGGAGCTGTATTTAAAGGGCCAGAAGGTTGAGAACCACTGCTCTAGTGAGTAGATAAAAACATCAGAATTTTGTATTTTTCTTTTTTAATTCACTCAACAATTTGAGTCGCCTAGTCTGTAAAAGGCATTCCTGTCCTTAATGAGTTTATGATCTACTTTATTACTTTTTTTGAGTAGGCAGAGGTAGTAGCTATTTTTTGAAACAAAAAGCTAGAACCTTTGGGAAAGGGATTTCTAATCATTTTATGATACTTTTATCAAATCATATTTTACAACTTGATTTACTTCTTCATTCAACACAAATTGGTCCAACTGGTCATCCTAGGTTTTAAAGAACCATACTTTTAGGAAATGTTGTTTCAGACATTATTTAAATGAAGTAGTACTTATTTACTCTTACTATGGGGGCAGTAGGGAAGTGAATTTAAAGAAAAATGATTCTTCCTCCAAATATAGGTATAGCCTAATCTGTATGCCTGACTTATGAAAAATATTGTAACCAAAATTATATAAATGTCAGCTTTATGGGTGGGGGCTTTGTTTTTATGCAAATATTCTAGCATAATCCCTTTACAGTTTAAAAACAATCGTTGTACCCCCTTTTTTTTCTTTTCAGATGTCAGTTCTTTATATCTCTTAGGATTCTACTTTCAAATCAAACTTAATTTTTTTTTCAGAATGAGCTTTAAATTGGTGGTACATTATTGTGGGTTCCCCCCACCCCCCTGATTTGCAGCTAAAGTGGATTTGCAGGACCTCTTTTCACTTATTTTTAACTAGACAGGTATTTTCAGGAATTCAGTGGAAACTCGCTCAAGAATAAATATAATCTGAACAACAATGATGTTTTCTTTAAAGAATGAAGAGTAATTTATTAGAAATGTGGTATAACCAAATTGCTTAGATAAGCTAAGAAAAATTAGTGTTTGAATCAGATGGAAAATTACTATTCTGTACAAGGCACAATTCTGTTTAGTTATAAGGTTAAATTGTTAGACTTACTGTTGTCCGTGTTAAGACTTATCCCTTGCGATCACATTAGAAAGGAGAGGCAGCATGTGGGATAAGAATGCTCGTATTCGATGCGGCATAGGTAAACACCGGAAATTGCTTCCTCGAACAACCACTTCAAAAATACAACTAAAAGACAAAACGGACATCATCCAGAAGCACAGGAAGGCTGGCTGAGTGGAAATTCTACAACTAGAAGGAAAGAGAAAAGCACTGAGACTCAGAGGAGGTGTGGAAGTAAAGTGCAGAGGTATGGAGGTGCAGGTGGAAAGGGCTGGCAGCTGAGGACGTGGTTGTCTTTTTCAGTGGGGAGGGAGTCTCAAGCTCCCAACTGCTCTGAACTCCAGTTCCGGGTGAGTCTCTGGGGACCCAGACTCATACGGGGAGAAACTGGACTGTCTGGCATCGGTCAGAACTTGAGGGCGGGTTTCTCTCAGAGGTGCTTGCAGCAATTACCAGGACACTGAGACGCGGGGCCTCTTAGGGTAGAACTGGGGAGCAGCCATAGCTGCTTGCTCCACCCTGTTGATCCCCTGAGACCCCGCTTCACCCAAGCTGTGCACAGAGTCTTTTGCATATGAAAGGCCTGGCCCTTTGCAACCTGAAAATTACCTAACAAACTGCAGTTGAATCAGAGAGACCCAGAACTTCCAAAAGAAGGTCCAAGGCCCCACAACAGCTTGTATTGCTTCACAGCTGGGCCTCATCTGGGCACCTCCAAACCCCAAACAAAGAAGAGGAATCTCTCCATAGCTCCTGCTGGGTAGCCTCAGGAAGAGGCTAAATTAGCACCTCCTTAGAGATCCAAGAGCCAGTGTACCCAGAGGTCAGAGTGGGACCATCCAGATTACAACTCCTCAGATCCATAAGGGACACACTCAGGGGGCAGACTCAGTGAGCACCAAAGCCCCACTGAAGCAAGTCTTGCCCCTAAGGGTGTCTCCAGCTCAGAAGTTCTCCCACTGCAGACACAGCTGATTCTCATAGCCAATTGGCCTGGAGGTCAATTCCTCCCAGTGATACCTACAACAATCAAGGCTTAACTACAACAAGACTGTGCACAAAGCCCACAAAGGGGTGCACCAAGAGTGTCCACCTCAGGTAATTGGGAAGGCTGAGCCACTGGGCCCTATAGGACACCTAACACAGAAAGCCACTCTATCAACACAGGGAAGCATGAAAAATGCGGAGACAAAGAAACAAGTCACAAATGACAGAAATGGAGGAAAGCAAACTACAGGATATAGAGTTCAAAACCACACTTTTAAGGTTTTTCAAGAATTTTCTAGAAACCACCAATAAATTTGGTGAGACCCTCAAGAAATCTAGTGAGACCCTTGAGGTTATGAAAAAGGACCAACTAGAAATTAAGCATACACTGACTGAAATAAAGGATATTATGCAGAGTTCCAACAGCAGACTAGAGGATCGCAAGAATCAAGTCAAAGATTTGAAATATGAAGAAGCAAAAATCACCCAATCGGAAAAACAAAAAAGAAAAAAGAATCCAAAAATATGGAGATAGTGTAAGGAGCCTCTGGGACAACTTCAAGTGTACCAACATCTGAATTATGGGGGTGCCAGAAGAAGAGAGAGAGCAAGATATTGAAAACCTATTTGAAGAAATAATGACAGAAAACTTCCCCTACCTGGTGAAAGAAATAGGCTTACAAGTCCAGGAAGCGCAGAGAACCCCAAACAAAAGGAATCCAAAGAGGACCACACCAAGACACATCATAATTAAAATGCCAAGAGCAAAAGACAAAGAGAGAATCTTAAAAGCAGCAAGAGAAAGACAGTCAGTTCCTACAAGGGAGTACCCATACGACTGTCAGCTGATTTCTCAACAGAAACTTTGCAGACCAGAAGGGAGTGGCAAGAAATATTCAAAGTGATGAATAGCAAGAACCTACAACCAAGATTACTTTATCCAGCAAAGCTATCATTCAGAATTGAAGGTCAGATAAAGAGCTTCACAGATAAGAAAAAGCTAAAGGAGTTCATCACCACCAAACCAGTATTATATGAAATGCTGAAAGGTATCCTTTAAGAAGAGGAAGAAGAAAAAGGTAAAGATACAAATTATGAACAACAAATACACATCTATCAACAAGTGAATCTAAAAATCAAGTGAATAAATAATCTGATGAACAGAATAAACCAGTGAATATAATAGAATCAGGGGCATAGAAAGGGAGTGGACTGATTATTCTTGGTGTGGGGGGGAAGGGTTATGGGGGGGTATGGGAAGAGACTGGACAAAAATTGTACACTTATGGATGAGAACAGTGGGAGGCGGGGGTAAGGGCAGAGGGTGGGGTGGGAACCGGGTGGAGGGGAGCTATGGCGAGGAAAAAAGAGGAACAACTGTAATAATCTGAACAATAAAGATTTAATTTATAAAAAAAGAGACTTACCCCTTGCATGTTAAGTTTTCATTAACTTATAAAAGTGGAATATCTTTCTTTCAGATGAATATACAGGAAATTTTAAGATAGTATTATTTCAGTTTTTCAAGATTCCTTTGACTTTGAAGGTTATTAATGGTGACTTTTCACTTTTTTTCAAAGGCTTAGGCTATGCCGATATTGAGAACCGTGTACCATGCAAACCAGAGACAGTTATGAGAATTGCCAGTATCAGCAAAAGCCTTACCATGGTTGCTATTGCCAAATTGTGGGAAACAGGAAAACTTGATCTTGATATTCCAGTACAACATTATGTTCCTGAATTCCCTGAAAAAGAATATGAAGGTGAAAAGGTAATGAAACTCACAGTTCATTTTACAAGTGGCACGTTTAGTGGTTGAAAAGGTTGCATAGGATTCTTTGGTTTGTTTTAAATTATTGTTAATTTTTTTATCCAGATGATAATCGAGATTTTCTGAAATTTAAAACTAAAGATGTGTATATTACGTATTTTTTCAATAGCAGTTTAAAATGGAAAATATTACTGAGGCATTATTCCAAGGCTACTAACTTTTTATTATAGTTTAGTAATGTAATTAGTTTTCATGTTTTTACAATTAGGTTTCTGTCACAACAAGATTATTGATTTCCCATTTAAGTGGAATTCGTCATTATGAAAAGGACATGAAAAAGGTGAAAGAAGAGAAAGCTTATAAAGCCTTGAAGATGATGAAAGAGATGATGGAATCCGACCAAGGAAAAGAGTTAAAAGATAAAGGAGACAAAAATAATGAAAAGAATGACTTTGCTAAAGCTAAGACAGAGCAGGAGAATGAAGCCAAAGGCCGGAATTCCAAACCTGTCAAGAAAAAAAATGATTTTGAACAAGACGAATTGTATTTGAAAGAGAAGTTTGAAAATTCTATTGAATCCCTAAAATTATTTAAAAATGACCCTTTGTTCTTTAAACCTGGTGAGTGTTAATTCCCTCTCGTAGCAAACTCATCATTATTGAAGTGTTAATTTTCAGAAAATGGAAAATACCACCCTGAGTGCTTTAGATGTGGCAGATGATTGTGGCATGGATTTTGTTGTCAGTCCATTGCTTGCCTTTTGTCTGCATTTCTTAACAGTAGTTAAAAGCGTAGAGCATAGTTCCTGCCTAACATCCAGGCAGCTACTTGTTTAGATTTAGCCTCATGGAGGCTACCCAGTCATTTAGTAGATTCTAAATATCAAAATATTTGTAAAAGATTATGGAGAAATGTTGGAATAATAGTTCTCCAAACAAAATCTGGATCAAAGTGAATGTGATAATGTATTGCTAGTATCTTGTTTTTTAATTAGACTTCATTTTTTAAAATATATCTTTATTGATTTCAGAGAGGGAAGGGAGAGAGAGAGAGAAGAGAGAGAGAAACATCAATGATAAGAGAGAATCATTGATTGACTGCCTCCTGCATGTTCCCCACTGGGGATTGAACCTGCAACCCGGGCATGTGCTCTGACAGGGAATCAAACTGTGACCTCCTGGTTCATAGGTTGAAGCTGAATCACTGAGCCATGCCAGCCGGGCTTAGTTAGACCTTAAATTGCTCAACTTATTTTGTGCCTTCATTTCTTAAAGAAATCAGTGTTCATCAACTTAATTTTATTTCCAAAAATAACTAATATATAAAAATAACTCTTTGTTTTTGTATATTTTTTGGTATGATGCCTACTGAAACTACTTCATAGCTTTAAAGAAATTTACCATAGATTTTTAAATTCCATTTTCATATTAAAAGATGTTTCTACCATGAGTAGATATTACATAGGTATAACCAGTAACGGCAAAGAAATATGATTATGGATTTTGTCTTTAAAAATAAAGTTCTCACCCATTTTTAGTACAGATAGTATAATCTACATTTCCAGAATCCAAAATGAGATAAAGGTATATATTTGAATATGTATTTGTATTTTAATATGTATTTGAAATAAGGTTTTTATATCTATACTAGAGGTCTGGTGCATGGATTTGTGCACCGGTGGGGTCCCTGGGCTTAGCCTGTGCCCTCTCGCAATCCAGGACCCCTCAGGGGATGTCGAAGAGCTGGTTTTAGCTCGATCCCTGCAGGCCCCTGCAGGCCGGGCCTCTAGTATGCATATAAGATCTATGGTTAATCTCATCTCACCCTCTCCCCTTCCATCTGAGATGCTCCTGCACTGAGCATCTGCCCCCTGGTGGTCAGTGCGCATCATAGCTACTGGCCAATTGGCCAGTCGGCCGGTTGCTTAGGATTTTATATATATAGATATGTTTTATTAAAATAACTTATATAACTACTTATGCCTTAAGCAATAGGGAATAGGTACATTAGGAACAAGATAGTTGACTCAAAGAATCCAAATCTGTTTTTCTTTCTCTTCCTATTTTGTTGCCAGTTTGTAGAATTTCTATTATGTTTGAGGTAGGATCGTTTGCTTATTTTTTTATCATAGAAAGGAGTGGAGTAGATTCATGTGAAATTGTAAACATATTGATCATCATTTTATTCTTGTGTTAGGCACATGGAATAAGTAGGGCCATTACAGAGCTGACTAATATATCATCCATGATGTTTTATAAATGTTGAAGTAAAATATTCCAGTTTTAAGGTATATACCAGTTTTTAATGGAAAAGTATTTTACATATATTTAAATAATAATGAATCATTTTCTCTTTTTTTCTCCTTGCAATGATGTCTCAAGGTAGTCAGTTTTTGTATTCAACTTTTGGCTATACCCTACTGGCAGCCATAATTGAAAGAGCTTCAGGATATAAATTTTTGGACTATATGCAGAAAATATTCCATGAATTGGATATGCTGACAACTGTGCAGGATGAACACGAACCAGTGATTTACAACAGAGCAAGGTAAATGAATATTTTTTGGTGTGTCTGCCTATATCACATCTTAATACTATGTTATCAATTGAAACTCAAATTTTATCTTCTTTCCAAAATCAACTTGTCACATTTTGGAAGCTTTTCTACATGTCTGTTTTTCCATTTATAAAGTGTATTTGTAAAATATTCCCAAAATCCTTAGATGAAAGGCAGCAGTAATAATTTAACCACATCAATAATTAAACCAAAATTGCACCCATCATTGGCATCTATAATTTGCTCTTTAACCATCTCTTTTTCTTAAGTGTTTATAAACTAATGCTTTATTTATTTATCTTTTGTTATTTTTAATTGTTTTAACTTTTATTTTGAAATAATTTTATACTTATAGAAAAGTTATAAGAATAAGTTATAAGTATAAAGAATTTCCATATACTCTTCACCCAGATTCTACAAATGTTACCATTTTACCACATTTGCTTTATCTATCTATATGTTTTTGGTTTTCTTTTCTTGAACCATTTGAAAATAAGTTGCAGGCATGGTATGCCTTTACTGCAGTGGTTCTCGACCTTCCTAACGCCGCGACCCTTTAATACAGTTCCTCATGTTGTGGTGACCCCCAATTTCATTGTTACAAATGGAACATAATTAAAGCATAGTGATTAATCACAAAAACAATACGTAATTATATATGTTTTCCGATGGTCTTAGGCGACCCCTGTGAAAAGGTCATTCGACCCCCAAAGGGGTCGCGACCCACAGATTGAGAACCGCTGCTTTACTAGTAAATACTTAAATGTGCATTTTCTAAAAACCAGGATATTCAGGAAATTAACATTGACGCAATGCTTTTATCAAATCTGCAGGCCTTATTCACATTTTGCCAATTGTCCAAATAATGTTCTTTATAGCTGAACTGTCATGATGTCAGATTGTCCCATTATTGGTGATGGTGATTTTAATTGCTTTGTTGAGATGGTACCTGCCAGTTTTCTGCACTATGAAAATTTGAAAGTAATTTAATTGAAATATAGCAAGTGAAAAATTTATTGTAATTTTATTAGTAACCTGTAAAGGGGCATTGAGAGAAAATTTTGAAGCTAATGACTTTTCCATTTTACTCTAATTATTTGATTTGTTAGAAAAGTAAAATTTAATCAGCTGTTACCTGTTTCCAGTAGTACATGCTTTAAATGGTTTAATGGCACTTGAAATAGATGAAATGGTGGAATGTTTTTAGCTTTATCTTCCTATCTCCACACTAGTTTTGTTTAATCTTCTGTTGTATTTAAATTATCATTTTAAGTTAATCAGCTTATTTAAAGGACTTAAATGTGCATTGCTAGTCAGCCTGAAGGAGACTTTTTTTTGGACCTAAAAGAATTTGGGTTAGTAGCAAGCAATGAATTTTAATTTTTTTTTTTAAATGGCCTGTAGTTCTCAACCAGTTCAGAGACTCTTAGTGTTTTTTGGTGGGGGGGTTTTGTCCAACATTATATTTTACTGGAAAGTATAAGAAAAATTGACAAATGCCATAGGTTGTCAATTGAATCTAAAAAAGATTCTCTAATAAAGATGGCATAGATGCATGACCTTATTTTGATTTAGATCTAGGCATTTGATAATGAATGCCTAGACTTTTATATAAGGGAGAGGAGAAAATTATATATCATTGAGCTTCTTTTCTAAACTGAAAATTACGGATCTATGAATGTATAGACTGCAGAGCAGCTATCATTTGTTTGCTGTTTTCTTAATGAGTGATTAATTTATAACTAGCACAAAAATCAAAATATGGCATGTGATGAAGAGTTCATCTTATTTTAGCCCCCATGTTTTGTTTTGTTTTTTTAAAGGCAGTGGACTTCCATTTGTATTATAAAAGGTTCCTATCTGCTTTGGGTTTTTTCTTCAGATTTTGGTAGTACCCACTGGTGCTACAGGGGTGATTCATTTTAGTTAGATTAATGGACTGCAGAAATAAAATAGGTTGGAAGGATTGTTATCTAGGAAAATGTTCTGTCCATTTGCTTTGTTTTTATTTTAATTGATACATTATGTACTTGGGCCTATACAAGTCGTCTGTTGTGTGTTTTTTAATTCTCACCTGAGGACATATTTTACTGATTTTAGAGAGATAGAGATAGAGAGAGAGAGAAATGAGAGAGAGAGAGAGAAACATCCATGTATGAGAGAAACATCACCAATGGATTGTCTCCTGTACACACCTCAACTGGGGATCAAACCTGAAACCTAGGTATGTGCCCTGACAGGGGAATCGAACCAGCAACCTTTCTGAGCATGAGATGATGCTCCAACCAACTGAGCCACCTGCCAAGGCTTGCTTGCTTGCTTGCTTGCTTGCTTTTCTTTTTTCTTTCTTTGTAATAATTATTTAAAAGAGTTTAAAGGGACCACGTTTTTTCTTTTAGAGAGAGTTCAGGGAGTAAAACGAATCATTTCCATATAAGTATTTTTAAAAAGAAAACAGACAACCTTCACCCTGGCCGGTGTGGCTCAGTGATTAGAATGTCAGCTCATGCGGACTCCTTGGCCATAATCATAAAGTGAACATGTTTATGCTATCCTGACCAAATCTTTTAGAGTTATTGTATCCCAAATATTTATTGTCTTTATCACTTTTACATTTGTGTGTTTAAAATAGTGCTTCTCAGTGTCTGTCACCTGTTAAAGTATTTCCCCAGAATCCCACCCCAAAATACTATTTACATTTCTTTGTTCAGAATTTTAGCTACAGGCCACACTTAGCTGTATGGTAAAGCAGGCAGAGAGAGCCCTGGCCAGTGTGGCTCAGTTGGTTGAGCATCTGTCCCATGCACCAGAAGGTCGCTGGTGTCGATGTTTCTCTCTCTCCCTCCTCTCTCTAAAACATAAAACAATAAAAACATACTTTCTCTTCTTTTAATAATAATGCAGAGAGCCCTAACTGGTTTGGCTCAGTGGATAGAGCGTCAGCCAGCGGACCGAAAGGTCCCAGGTTCGATTCCGGTGAAGGGCATGTACCTTGTTTGTGGACACATCCCCAGTAGGAGGTGTGCAGGAGGCAGCTGATCGATGTTTCTCTCTCATCGATGTTTCTAACTCTCTATCCCTCTCCCTTCCTCTCTGTAAAAAACCAATAAAATATATTAAAAAAAAAAAAAAAAAGAATGCAGAGAAACTAGTTTTTAGCTGGGTACATTGCTCTCCTGAATAAAATTGGGTTGTGTGTTTTTTTTTAATGAAAGAATAGGAATATTGATTCTATGTATGCAAATAGGTATATTGACTCTGTATAGCAAGTACTAGTATATTCTGTATAGGCAAACAAACTAAATAACCCTTTAAGCAAATACCCACAAGGGAGTGGAGTAAATGTTCTTGCCACAGAAAGACACTCAGTTTGTTGATATGAGAATCCTTAGTCAATGCATTATCTTATTATTAGACTTTGTTTACATTTTCTATGCATCTGGCACAATACTTGCAACAAAAATCTCTTTTATAATTGGATGAGACCAAAACTAAACAGAATGTTTTCTGAAGTGTTTGCTGTATTTTGACAGTATAGATATAGTCTTTACTTTATGGTATTATCTTTTTTATTATTATTTATTGTCTTTATTTTCTAGATTATCTTCTAAAATTAAGTCTTGTTTCTTATGCCTTCAGCTGACAGACTCTAGTAGTAGATTCAATCCAGATGTTAAAGCTGAATGTTAAAGTGGGATTGGTTTTTATAATATGCATTTTAAGTTCTTTGGCTTTTTTAACTTCTCATAACAATAAAATACAAAGTAGTGCATAATTGTTTCTAAAGGCATTTAAGAAGTATTTAAAAAATAAAAGTATTAAAAATTTTTTTTAATATATTTTTATTGATTTCAGAGAGGAAAGGAGAGGAAGAGAGAGAGATAGGAACATCAATGAAGAGAGAGAATCATTGATTGGCTGCATCCTGCACTCCCCCTACTGGGGATCGGGCCTACCACCCAGGCATGTGCCCTTGACCAGAATTGAACCTGGGACCCTTCAGTCAGCAGGCTGACACTCTATCCACTGAGCCAAATCGGCTAGGGCAAAATAAAAGTATTCTGAATTTCTGAGTTTGTAGGTGTAGATTTCTGTGGTTATATAATGTTCTTGTGTAGAAGCTAGAGATTCTTAAGTAAGTAGGAAGAGGCTGCTTGTCATCTGGCATCATTCCATCAGTTATTCAGTTACAAAGGTAGCCCAGTTACTGACTGAAGAACTTATGTCTATATCCCATTCTTTTTAAAGCAGAAATTCCTTAAGAAATTAAAATAAATTTAATATCCAGCCGAACAAATTACTTTTATGAAAAGCCATTAGTTTGTCCTCTATGAAAAGGAATCAAAGGATTAAAGTCTAAAATCTATTTAAAGTTTAAAATTCTAGATTAAAGTCTGGAATTCTCCATAGTTTTGTATCTTAAAGGAGGAATGACTGAGGAGTTCTAATTTCCAACCTTGATATATGTGGTTTGAAATGCTTTACACAAAGCTGATTATTAGCCAAAATATACTGGTAGTTCTCTCCTCATTTACCGACATGGAGTTCATGCTAAGAACTATGTTTCTCAATAAGAAAATGTATTTCTGTTGCCAGTGGGGAGCTTTCTGTGTCCCCAACAGTTGCCCGTGAAAGTGGGGTTCTTGCGATGTCACAAGAAAAGGAGTTTTCTGAGACTTGCACAGGAGAACGAGTGGCATTTATTTGCATGAAATTACATCCCTGAGTTTCCAAGGCTCCGTTTCCCTTTGTCCTGCCAAGGAAGAAGTCCAGCTGTGTCTTTAGCAGGGCCAGGATTAAAGCCGTTGCCCAGAGTTTCCGTTCCATATTTGCATAATCCAATCCAGCATTGGGCTAGTTTAGCTTGTGTTCCCAGCTGCAGTTCATCCGTCCATTGAGTTTAGGATCCCCATGGCCATGGGCCATGTGGCCTATAGGACCACATAGCTATGGAGGGAACACTGGCAAATGCAAGGACGCAGGAGCAAAACCAGAGGAACCAGAGAGCCACAAAAGCTAAGAGAGAGAGAGAACTCCTTTGTCTGGGGGGTTATATATTCCAAAATTTTCACAGGCTTGCATAGGCTCCATCCCCTCTAGACAATGATCTCTGTTCCATCCCCTCTAGACAATGATCTCTAACAGGCACCCAACCTTACTTCGCATGCACCCATCTCCCCTTTGTCCAGTCTCTTCCCCCAGTAATCTGCAGGGAATGGGCCAGGTGGTTCCCTGGGGAGTATAAAGTTGCAGCTTCCTGGTGAAGCTGCCCAGATGGCCAAGCTTATAATGTCTGGCCTCTCTTTTGCTACTTTCTATTATTAATAACCAGAGGCACAGTGCATGACATTTGTGTACTGGGGGAGGGTCCTCAGCCTGGCCTGCGCCCTCTCGCAGTCCGGGACCCCTTGGGGGATGTCCATCTGCCGGCTTAGGCCCGCTCCCCGAGGGGTCCTTAGTGCTGCCGCAGAGGTGGGAGAGGCTCCCACCACCTCTGCTGTACTCACCAACTGTGAGCCCGGCTCAGGGCTTCTGGCTGAGTGGTGCTCCCCTGGTCAATTTGCATATTCGCCTTTTATTATATAGAACTAGAGGCCCAGTACACAAAAATTTGTGCACTCGGCAGGGCCTGTGCCCTCTCGCAGTCTGGGACCCGTCAGGGGATGACCACCTGCTGGCTTAGGCCTGCTCCCCGGGGGATTGGGCCTAAGCTGGCAATCAGACATCCCTCTGGCAGCCCAGCAGCCCTCGGGGGATGTCCACTTGCCAGCGGGGAGCAGACCTAAGCTGCAGTCGGACATCCTTAGCGCTGCTGAGGAGGCAGGAGAGGCTCCCACCACCGCCGCCGTACTGGCAGCCATCAGCCTGGCTTGTGGCTGAGCAGAGCTCCCCCATGTGGGAGCACACTGACCACCAGAGGGCAGCTCCTGCATTGAGCGTCTGCCCCCTGGTGGTCAGTGTGTGTCATAGTGAC
Source organism: Myotis yumanensis (assembly GCF_028538775.1). Lineage (NCBI taxonomy): Eukaryota > Metazoa > Chordata > Mammalia > Chiroptera > Vespertilionidae > Myotis > Myotis yumanensis. Next base: position 53,008,444 of record NW_027223752.1, on the reverse strand, counting down.
CAGTCATTCCCAGTTTTTCTGCTGTTAGGGTCAGTTTGCATATTACCTTTTTACTATATAGGACAGAGGCCTGATGCACGGGTGGGGGCTGGCTGGTTTGCCCTGAAGGGTGTCCCGGATCAGAGTGGGAGTCCCGCTTGGGTGCCTGGCCAGCCTGGGTGAGGGGCTGATGGCTGTTTGCAGCTGGTCACACCCCCTTCAGAGTGGGGATCCCCACTGGGGTACCTGGCAAGTCTTGGTGAGGGGCTGAGGGCCATTTTCAGGCTGGCTGGCGACTGAAGCTCCCAGCCTTTCCTTTTTTTCTTTTTTTTTCTTTTTTATTCTGGGATTTATTTACCTTCTATAATTGAAACTTTGTTGCCGTCACTGGAGCTGAGAGCCGGGCTCCTGCTCGCTCCAGCTCTGAGGCCATGGCCTGCTGAAAGCAGGTATCTGGGGTTTGTTTAGCTTCTGTAATTGAAACTTTGTTGCTTTCGGAGCTCAGAGCCGGGCTGCAGCAGGCGGGGAACCTTGGCTTCCTCCATCACTGGAGCAACCAAGCCTCCTACTCAAGCCTCCTACTCGCTTCAGCTGCGTGGCTGCCAGCCGCCATCTTGGTTGGGTTAATTTGCATATCATGCTGATTAGCCAATGGGAGGTGTAGCGAAGGTATGGTCAGTTACCATGTTTGTCTATTATTAGATAGGATTAGCTAATTACAGTAGTGACATTTCTATTATTTGGCTTCTTTTAGATTTGATTGGCTTGGAATTCCAAGTGTAATCAGTGTTTAGGCAGAATGTTAGAGTTTAGCGTCTTATTGTATATAAGAGTTGAGGGCAAGAGAGTCAACCAAGATTTTAATGGAGAGGAAAATATGAGGAGGTTTAGAGGAGATTCATTTAGATTTATTCCTTTTGAGACATGAAAAGACCACATATCAAGTCATTGGTTCTCAAGAGAGCATATTAAGATTCTCTGCAGACTTTCTTTAAAAAAAAAAAAAAATATATATATATATATATATTGATTTCAGAGAGGAAGGTAGAGAGAGATAGAAACATCTATGATTGGCTGCCTCGTGCATGTCCCACACTGGGGATTGAGCCCACAACCCGGGCATATGCCTTGACTAGGAATAGAACCATGACCCTCTGTTTCATAGGTTGATGCTCAACCACTGAGCCACGCTGGCCGGGCTGTAGACTTTTTCTTTTAATCTTTAAAGCACATACCTATGGCCACCCCTGCTTCATTCAATATTATGACTTTGGCTTTTAGGGGACATATAAGAATCTTGAAGGAAGAAAGAGGAGTTACTTTTCAAACTATGCCCCCAGTCCCTCCAAAGTTATGAATTTTTAAGGGAGGATATAATTTTGGGAGGTAGGAGGTCCAGAGGTGAGTCTGATAAACAACTTTCCTGCCCTTCTCCAAAACCAGTTGTAAATTTGGAACGGGTTGTGGTACAGGTACAAATTTATAGTTATCTCCATAGAAGAAAATTTACAGTTATCTCCACTAGTGTTTGGAGGAGTATATGGGATTAGAACTAGAAAAGAGAGCTCAGAGCAGAATTGTGTGAGGGGAGTGTCAGGGAAGTGCTGGTTAATAGTGCTACATGGGGGCAAATAGGATGAGAACTGTAAAAGGGAATTAGAAGATCCTTGATGACCCATAAGAGATCTTCTAATTTAGTTGTGATGGGAGAACAGCAGCCAGATTAGAAGGAATTGAATGAATGCAGAAGGTGAGTGCATGGAAACAGCAGGTGTAGACTAGACTGTTTTACATAGTTGGGCAGTAAATGAGAGAGAAAGGACAGTTAACTGGAAGATGTAACAAGGATAAAAAGATAAAAGTGTTGTTGTTTTGCCCTGCCTGGGTGGTTCATTTGTTTGGAGAATCATCCCATACACCAAAAGGTTGTGGGTTCAATTCCTGATCAGGGCACATACCTACTTTGGGGATTCAATCCCTGTTTGGGGAACGTATGAGAGGCAACCCATTGATGTCTGTCTCTCTTTCTCCCTTTCTCCCTTCTCCACCTAATATTCAATTAAAAGATTTTAAAAATATATCCTTGGGTAAGGATTTTTTAAAAATATATTTTATTGATTTTTTACAGAGAGGAAGGGAGAGGGATAGAGAGTTAGAAGCATCGATGAGAGAGAAACATTGATCAGCTGCTTCCTGCACACTCCCCACTGGGGATGTGCCCGCAACCAAGGTACATGCCCTTGACCGGAATCGAACCTGGGACCCTTCAGTCCGCAGGCCGATGCTCTATCCACTGAGCCAAACTGGTTAGGGCGGGTGAGGATTTTTTAAAAGATAAAAAAAGATAAAAGTTTTTCCCCCGCTTAGGATCTAGGAAACTAGAGCATTTTGGAACTAAGGTGAAGGAGTCAAAGTTCCCAGCATAGCACAGAAAGTCTTGCAGCATACGGGAGAATGGACCATTGTGTGGGACTTTTCCATGCACCACAGGACATTTAGGAACTTTGGGCCCCTATCTATTAAATGTCAGTAAAATCCTTCTAATAACTGTGACCACTGAAAAAAAATGCCTCCAAAATGTTTGCTTATGGGGTTGGTACTGCCTCTGTTGAGGACCATTGATTGTGTTCTAGGCCATGGTAGGAAAGTTGGATTTTATTATCATTACAGTGGTAGCCATTGGAGGGTTTCCAATGGATGGGAGAAGGAGGAGACAATCTCAGGCTTCTGCATGGAGAATGGACTGCAAGGAGATAAATCATCTTGGGGGTATAACTGATGGAGCAAAGTTTAGAGGCAAAGATGTAGATCGTGGAATTAGTCTTAAAAATAACAGGGACATTTCTTAAGTGACAAGGGAAGGAAAAAATGGATGATGATGTAAATACCTTTTGAGATAAAGATTGGAGTTTCTAGCTCACTTTGGATGGTCTCAATCTTTTCAGTAAAACAAAAGGTACAGTTATCTGCTGATTGGGCCTGAGGTAGAGTAGAGGGCTAAGAGTGGAAGAGATTGGGAATGGCTATTATGAAGAATATACCAGGGAATAACCAGGAAGAGAATGAAAAGATTTGATAACAGCAGTCAAGACCCTTAGCAAGAGTACGAATTGGTATCAGTCACCTTTGTTAGATGAATTTCTATAGCCTTTCTTGGCAGATAATGGAGCCAAGGAAAGGGTTGCCTATATGTATTCAGGGTTGGTCAGAAGAGTGAGGAACCTAAAGGAGCTAGTAAGATGGCAGCTGAAGTAGTTGAAATGGCTGATGGTTTAGTTCAGGTTAGGACAGAAAATCCGGTGAAATCAGTAGGAACAAAAAACCTGGGGAGATGGAAGAGCCGGGGGACTAGATGGAGGGGAATAGACGGAGGTCACAGGGAGGGCAGAGAGCAGGTTCATTGAAGGGCTCAAAGAATCGAAGTCATAGGAAGAAATTTCTGAGTCTGAGACCTTAGAGATAAAACAGTTCAGCGTGATGGTGAGATCCAGGTCTGACAGGGCTTTGCACAGCCAACATAGAAGGAAGCAAGATCGTCAGAGTGAGACAGTCACAAACCAAAAACCTAAGAGCATCATTTTATTATGAATCTTGAAAGAAAGGATTCTCCTGAGCCAAGTTTCATTTTTTGTTTAATTATTTTGTGACTTCATTTTTTTTACCTCATTTATGTTACAGCCTCCTCACATTAGCATAGAAACCTCATGAGGTCAGACACTGTCTCTTTTGTTTAACACTTTATCCCAGCATCCAAACAGTCCCTGCCACAGAGTGAGTGCTCCACAGTAATTGTTGAATGCATGAGTAAATAATAACTATCATTTATTAAGTACCTGCCAGAAATATGCAGTGTTTCATACATATCTTCCTAACTCTGCAAATAGATATTTTTGTCCTCATTTTACAAGATAGGATGCTAAAGCAGTGAATAGGAATGCCATACTGCCTGGGTTTAAATTCACACTCTGCCACTTACAAGCTGTGTGAATGTGGTGTAAGCTATGAGAGTATAAGCTATTTATACTCTCCGGGTCTCAGTTTCCTCATCTATAAAATAGGAATTAAAATAGTACCTATCTCCTAATGTTGTTACAAAAATAAATTAGTTCATATTTATGTAGTTCTTAGAACAATGCTTGGCACATAGTAAGAACTGTATAAGTGTTTGTTAATCAAATAAAATAAGCATAGATAGAAAGGGTGAGATTATGGTCCAGACTGAGGTTTGCTGACTCCAGCTTCTACACCAAGAAAGTACCACATCACATCATTATATATGGTATTTCTATGGTACTTTTAGCCAAGAGAACTAGTCTCCTTACAAATATTAATCTTATTTCTAAGCATCTTTTAAAAATATATTTTATTGATTTTTTAGAGAGGAAGGGAGAGGGATAGAGAGTTAGAAACATCAATGAGAGAGCAACATCGATCAGCTGCCTCCTGCACACTCCCGCAACCACGGTACATGCCCTTGACCGGAATCGAACCTGGGACCCTTCAGTCCGCAGGCTGATGCTCTATCCACTGAGCCAAACTGGTTAGGGCTTATTTCTAAACATCTTGATGTGTACACTTTTACTTATAAAGTTCATGTGTGGCACATGATTCACTAAGTCTAAGGACTCTCTGCCAAACCATAAGTGTTTCTGCATATGCATGAGGTAAATATATCATGTGTAATCGTTTTTTAAAATTTATTTCAGAGAGGAAGGGAGAGGGAGAGAAAGAAATGTCAATGATGAGAGAGAATCATTGATTGGCTGCCTCCTGCATACCCCCTAGTAGGGATCAAGCCTACAACCTGGGCATGTTCCCTAACCAGGAATCAAACCATGACCTCCTGGTTCATAGGTCAACACTCAACCACTGAGCCATGCTGACCAGGCATGTGTAATCTTAATCATTAAATTTTTTGCAGTTATTTAAAGTTTGATACACTCAATATGGGCAAACATGACAATAGAAAAAACAACCCACTTTCGATGCTTTAAGTCACAAGGCAATTAGACTACTCAGTTATTTGTATTTCATTAAGATCTGAATTATACTGAAAATTAGTGGTTAGTTCCTGAGAATGTGTGATTACTACAATAAAATGCAGTCTGTCTCGTGTACATTTTCCTATTCGTTTTCATGTGTAAAGTCAACAATAGACTATTAAATTTTTAATCACCATTCTTATTTTATTTTAGATTTTATGCTTACAATAAAAAGAGACGTCTTGTCAACACACCTTACGTGGATAACTCCTATAAGTGGGCTGGTGGTGGATTTCTGTCTACAGTGGGTGACCTTCTGAAATTTGGGAATGCAATGCTGTATGGTTATCAAGTCAGGCTGTTTAAGAACTCAAATGAAAACCTTTTGCCTGGATATCTCAAACCAGAAACCATGGTTATGATTTGGACACCAGTCCCTAACACAGAGATGTCTTGGGATAAAGAGGGGAAATATGCAATGGCATGGGGTGTTGTGGAAAAGAAGCAAACATACGGCTCTTGTAGGAAGCAGCGGCATTATGCCTCACATACCGGAGGTGCCGTGGGTGCCAGTAGTGTCCTGCTCATCCTTCCTGAAGAACTGGATGCAGAATCTGTATGTAACAAGGTTCCTCCAAGGGGAGTAGTTGTTTCCATCATATGTAACATGCAGTCTGTAGGACTCAATGGCACTGCTTTAAAGATTGCCCTGGAATTTGATAAAGACAGATCAGACATACCTTAACGTCACAGGTGCAAAATGAACTGTTTTGCTTTTTTAAACGTTAACTAAAGTTCCAAAAAACATGAGGTTTTTAAGAATAAATTTGTAATATAGTATAATTGAATACAGAAAATATGTACCTCTAATTGTTTTAATTTTGTAATTGTCTTTTATTGTAGGGTTAGTTCTTTATACTCAGGGAAGTAACAATATTGTATTTACTTTTTGAAAAAAAGTTAATTCTTGAAATAAAATATTCTGATAAAAATATATACTTTTTGAATGTGTAAAATAGAGAAAATCTCATTCAGTAGGAACCTTCAAATACTGCTTTTTTTCCTTTTTAAAAAATCCATCCCCTCACCACCTCCCCTTTGATAACCACCAGCTTGTTCTCCATATCTATGAGCCTGTTTTGTTTTGTTTATTTAGATTTGTTTTGGTTTATTTGGATTCCACATATAAGTGGAATCAAATAGTGTTTATATTTCTGTGTTATTTATTTCACTTAGCATAATACCATCTAGGTCCACCCATGTTGTTGCAAATGGCAAGATTTTGTTCTTTTTTATTGCTGCATAATGTTCTATTGTACATATATGCCACTTCTTTATCCACTCATCTATCAATGGATACCTAGGTTGCTTCCATATCTTGGCTATTGTAATTAAGGCTGAAATGAACATAAGGGTGTATAGATCTTTTTGAATTAGCTTTTTTATTTTATTTGGATAAATACCCAGAAATGAAAGTGTTGGGTCATATGGCAGCTATATTTTTAATTTTTTGAAGAATCTCCATAGTTTTCCATAGTGGGTGCACCAATTTACAATCCCACCAATAGTGCACAAGGGCTCCTTTTTCTCCACATGCTCGTTTTTTTATATTTTAATGATAGCTATTCTGACTGCTTCGAGATAATATCTCATTGTGTTTTTGATTTGCATTTCCTTGAAGATTAGTGATGCTGAGCATCTTTACATATGTCTGTGGGCCATGAGTATGCCCTCTTTGGAGAAATGGCTACTTGTTCCGCTGCCAACTTTTTAATTGGATTATTTGGGAAGAGGGGATTTAGCATTAAGTTGTATGAGTTCCTTATACATTTTGGAGTTTAACTCCTTATCAGATGTATCACTTATGAATATCTTCTCCCATTCAGTAGGTTGTCTTTTTATTTTGTTGGTGTTTTTCTTCACTATGTAAAAACTTTTCAGTTTAATGTAGTCCCTTTTGTTTACTTTTTGTTTGTTTGTTTACCTTGCCCAAGGAGACATATCCAAAAAGATATTGCTAAGACCATCAAAGAATTTTTTTTAGGGTTTTATTTATTTATTTTTTAGTTTAAATTCTTTATTGTTTAAAGTGTTAGTATATATATATATTTTTTTAATTTTGTTTTATTGCTTAAAGTATTACAAAGAGTATTACATATCTCTCCTTCTCCCACACCTTGACATTCCCCTGGCCCCCCCTACCCCTCAGTGTCTTATGTCCATTGGTTATGCTTATATGCATGCATACAAGTCCTTCGGTTGATCTCTTACCCCCCTCCCGCCCCCAACCCTCCCCAGCCTTCCCGCTGTAGTTTGACAGTCTGTTCGATGCTATTCTGCCTCTGTATCTATTTTTGTTCATCAGTTTATAAGGACCATCAAAGAATTTACTGCCTATGTTTTCTTCTAGCATTTTTATGGTTTCGGGTCTTACATTTAAGTCTTTAATCCATTTTGAGTTTATTTTTGTACATGGTGTAAAAAGTTGGTCCAATTTATTTTTGTACTATTTGTCCAGTTTTCCCACTGCCACTTATTGAAGCAACTATCTTTACCCTCATTGTATAGTCTTTCCCCCTTTGTTGTAGATTAGTTGACCATATCAGTGAAGATTTATTTCTGGACTCCCTATTCTAGTCCATTGATCTATTTTTATGCCAGTACCATACTGTTTTGATTATTGTAGCTTTGTAATATAGTTTAAAATCAGGCTTGACTGGGGCTAGAGGATCTGATTCCAAGATGGCTCACCCATGTGGCTATAGGTACGCGGGCTTACTTACTGGATTTTGGCAGGAGGTCTCAGTTTTTCATCACATGAGTCTCTCCAAGGGATGCTTGGCTATTCCATGGCTTCCTTCAGATTGCGTGAAGAGTGAAAAAGGCAAAAGCCACACTGTATTTTATAATCCAGAATTGGAAATCATATACCATCATTTATGCCAAATTCTGTCGGTCACACAGACCAACCCTGATTCAATTTGAGAGATGACTACACAAAGGCTAAATACCAGAGGTAGGGGTCATTGAGAGCTATCTTGGAGACTGGCTCCACAAATAGCTTATTGTAGTGTGGACATACGGGAAATTTTGTTCTAACAGCCATGGGTGTGTATATTGGAGACTAAACTGAATTCAGAAAATTTCAAAAGGAAATCGTTTTTTATACACTCTAATAAAAGGGTTTTCTATCATTCTGAGCCCTAAGCCTGTTTCTTCACTTTCCACTTCAATATATAAAGGTAAATAGATGAACATCTCTAAGCTGGTTGAAATATGAAAAAAGCTGCTTTCTAAAACGGATCCATTTCACCTTTTTTTCTTGCTTCTCCTGATCTGTAGACCTTGTATTCATGTATGTAAACTTTTTCAATCCATGCTCTCTTTGATAAATATAAAAATGTCATACCTTCCTTTAATGTTATTTTAAATTTTAAACATTAGATATGTGACTAAAAGCAAATCAAATATAATGGTAATTTTTAAAATTAATTGGGGTAATACTGGTCAGTAGGGTCATACAGGTTTCAAGTGTACATTTCTATGATACATAATCTGTATATGGCATTGTGTGCCCACCACCCAAAGTCAAACCATTCTCCATCACCATATATTAGGCCCCCTTTATCCTTTATTCTCCCCATCCCCCTTTTCTCCTTTGCAACGTGGTTTAGCCGCTCTTCCCAGCCAGTGGTGGAACCTGTTTGTCCACGCCCTTGAATGTGGGCTGACTTTGTGGCTTCTCTGCCCCCCAGAATGTGGTGGAAATGATGATGCACAAGTTCCAGAGCGTAGGCTTTAGGAGGCCTTCAAGCTTGTTTTCACCCTCTAAGAACACTGCCCCAGGGCTGCCATGGAACACAGAAGCTCCAATAGCTTCCTGGAACAGGGAGGCCACGTGGAGAACTGAGGTGCCCCAGCTGCCAGCCAGCACCAGCTGCCAGCTATGTGACTGAAGCCATTTTGGACCTTCCAAACCAGTTGAGCCTCCAGCTGACTGCAGCCGCGTGAGTGAGTCCAACCCACAGAATCATGAGAAATAATAAATCATCATTATTTTAAGCTACTACAATTTGGGGTGGCTTGCTTTGCAGCAATAGTTAACACAACTATACTCTGGTGTGATAACAGGTGTGTAAATAATTTGGGCGAAAAAGTAGAACTTGAGAGTACTTGAATAGATAAGATCCTTTTATTTAAATAAACACTTAAAAAAAAAAGTAATCCTCACCCAAGGACATGCTTAGAGAGAAGGAGAGAGAAGCATCCACATGAGAAAGACCAATCAGCTGCCTCCAGGGATTGAACCAGCAACCTAGGTACGTGCCCTGAGCAGCAATCGGTACTGCAACCTTTGGATGCATGGGACAACACTCAGCCAACTGGGCCACTCTGACCAGGCTAAATTCTATTAACAGCACTCTGTGTCAGGCATTGTGCTAAGCATTCTATATATGTTGTCTCATCTTTATCTTCAAAACAACCCTATTAAGTAGAAATTAATAACCTCCTTTTGCTCAAGATCACACAACCATTGACCATTTGAACTTGTTTCAAACCCAGGTATACCCGACTCTAAAAATTGTTTAACCATTACCTTGCCTTCCCATAAGAAAGAAAAAGTCTCAAATAATTTACAGATCCAATAAAAGGCACAAAAATAAATATATATTGGGATTTGAATTAGTAAATCTGGCTGCAAATAAAAAAATGACACCTTTTACATTAATATACAAATTAATATGAAGGATGACATAGTAGAGTCATGCTTTTATGCATCTCCTCTGTTAAATACATAACATGATATATAAAGTGGGAAATAAGTGCCCTGGCCAGGTGGCTCAATTGGTTGGAGCATCGTCCCATATAGCAAAAAGTCATGGGTTCAATTCCAGTCAGGGCACATACCTAGGTTGCTGGTTTGATCCCCAGGGAGGGCACATATGGGAGGCAACAGGTTGATATTTCAATAAATAGCTGAGGATTAAAATGTGAAATAAGAAAATTAAAAAGACATTCATGGACTTAAGAATACAACACACACACACACACACACACACACACACACACACACACAAACCAAGAAAGTATGGGAACCTCTGGGTTATCTACTTTTCCATTTTTTAAATGCACCCCTAACTTTCCAGTTTTTCAGTATGATATATGAATCATACTGAAGGATCCATCTCTCCAATTGGGGGTATATATATGCCTCTTATGAGAGGGGGTTAAAGAAATTTTTAATTTTTAAAAATATCTTCCTTCATCTGCATTTGATGTATGTAAGCAGATTACTGCAGAAGTAATTTTTGAATTACAGATATTTTCAAGGTTTTGATAGGAAATACCTGAAGTGCCTGCCTTAAAGGTAACAAAATAGAAGCAGTTATCTTCCCAGTCCAATGAGGAGTCGTACTGTGGCTGGAGAAGGAAAGATACACTCCGATTCCTAGCTCCACAGACCATTTCATAAACTATAGAAATGACAGTGAGACACCAGAGCCACTCAACACGTGTAGTCAGGAGTGCTTATCTGTCTAGACCAGAGAATTCAATACCTTCTACCATCTCCCGTCACACATCCTAGGGCAGTGATGGCGAACCTTTTGAGCTCGGCATGTCAGCATTTTGGAAAACCCTAACTTAACTCTGGTGCCGTGTCACATATAGAAATTTTTTGGTATTTGCAACCATAGTAAAACAAAGACTTATATTTTTGATATTTATTTTATATATTTAAATGCCATTTAACAAAGAAAAATCAACCAAAAAAAATGAGTTCGCATGTCACCTCTGACACGCGTGTCATAGGTTCGCCATCACTGTCCTAGGGTAAGTCATGATGCTTCTGATTCCTCCTCACATTTTTTTAAAAATATATTTGATTGATTTTTTACAGAGAGGAAGGGAGAGGGATTGAGAGTTAGAAACATTGATGAGAGAGAAGCATCTATCAGCTGCCTCCTGCACACCCCCAACTGGGGATGTGCCCACAACCAAGATACATGCCCTTGACCGGAATCAAACCTGGGGCCCTTCAGTCCGCAGGCCGACACTCTATCCACTGAGCCAAACAGGTTAGGGCCCTCCTCACATTTTCTATCCCAAAAGGAGTTTCCTATAACTCAGATCCCCAACACAGTCCTAATTATGCCGTGTATTAGGACCACATAAATCCAAGGCATTACACTGTGATTGTTACATTAAACATGTACTTCTAAAATGCATTTCCATGGTTATAATAGCAAAACTATATTTAGAATTAACAAATAATGGACTTTTTTCCATTTGTAATTATTTAGCTCCATTCATTTAAACCAAATTAACAAAGTATATATTAATGTATAGCATTAATGTATTTATTAATGGAAAGGTAGATAACCCAGAGGTTCCCATACTTTCTTGGTTTGTGTGTGTGTGTGTGTGTGTGTGTGTAATAGTATATATTAATGTAAAGTATGCACACATACTTTGAAAAAAAGGCAAAAAGGGGGAATTTTCCCATAATCAAAACTTTATTGAAAAATTGACACCAAAATAGGAGATCACTGTTGTATACTTACAAAATTAAATGTAATTACATTATCCTGGTAGATTAACTAGAATTACTAAACTGATAAGGCTTTTTGTGAAATAACCCAAATTCAGGAAGCTGTGTGGATCATTAGTGTTGCTTTCTTCTAAATGAACATCCTGCAACAGAATTACAAAAGCATATTAAACACAAGTCTAATTCTATCCTTGGTATAGTTTTTTTGTTTGTTTTCCTCTGGTATAGTTTTAATGGCAAAAAAACACAAGGAAAAACTTATATTTTAGGAATATTACATTAATATTCATATTTAGGTTATTTATTCTTTCGTACCAGAAATTTGCTATAATAAATCGTTTATATTTGAATTTACTCTAATGTGACTATAACTGTCACTCCTGTTTCTCAAATGCTATAATGGAGTCTATTTAAGACCAGGAGCCTGAATTTGTTAGTTAAAACTTTAATATTGGCATGATTTAAAGGTTTTGGAAATCTTGCAAGTATGTTGACTTCATACTTATATCTTACCAGATCATATCAAATAGATCTTGAATTTGTTGCCAATCCACTTATAACTCTCCCAGTGAGAACAACATAGAATTCACAGCTCCCCAAAATATCACAAGCAAATTTCAAGTATCATATAGAATTCTAAATCTATAAGTTGTACCATGGAAAACTATATACGGAATTATTTTTTTCTTACTGCACGAAAATGAAAAACGATTAAAACTTAATTTTTTATATTAACCATTAAGTAGTTACTCAGAGATAGCATTTAAATTTATATATTATCTGTTACTTAACTAGCAATGATAAAAACTGTCTTAAGTCTTATGTACCATATACATATGAAACAAAATATTTACAAGACAAATCAGTCCATGGGCCCACACTCTATCCACTGAGCCAAACAGGCTAGGGCAGGGGTGGGCAAACTATTTGACTCGAGGGCCACAATGGGTTCTTAAACTGGACCGGAGGGCAGGAACAAAAGCATGGATGGAGTGTTTGTGTGAACTAATATAAATTCAAAGTAAACATCATTACATAAAAGGGTATGGTCTTTTTTTTTTTAGTTTTATTCATTTCAAACGGGCCGGATCCGGCCTGCGGGCCGTAGTTTGCCCACGGCTGGGCTAGGGCTACAAGAGAAGTTTTTAAATCCTGTTTTTTAAAAAAACCATGTCCTATTGTATACTCTTCTTTTGCTCCATTCTGATTTATGTTTAATATCCCAAGTTAGGCAAACTAAGTGATTAAATACAGCAAAGTAAAGTGTTCCATCCTAAAAAATAATATTCAAAGGAGTTCTTTGTAAGGTCAAATTGAACAGGACACGCTTTACTAAAAGAGTACACAATGAAAAGACAAAATTATTTTGGTAATCACGAATTTAAGGTTTCTTTTAAATTGGCTTTTAGTAAAGACAGACATTTACAATCATGAAATCTCATCACGGCTTAGAAAATGCCAAGTGCTATACCTTCCGTGAGTCGAGCCTTTCCTCCTGTCGGCTGGCACAACACTGTTGAGCAACCTACGCACAGAACCACCGTCTGAGCGTGGCTGAAAACCGTGGTGATCTTGTAGCAACCTGGAAAAAGGGCAGTTAAAAGTGAAAAGCAGAAGAATACACAGCACTTGTTCAACATAACTCTAGGAAAGACCTTGTGAAAGATGAAGTACTCTAGTGCTGTGCAATAGCAAGCCACATATGCAACCAACTTGCCTAGTAGCCACAAACTTGTTAAATATTATCATCTCAACATGTAACCAATACATGGGGGAGGGAAGCTACACCTTCAAAATGGGGGTGTGTTTTGCACTTATAGAATATTTTCATTTTCACTGGCCACATTTCAAGTGTTCAGTAGCCACACATACAGCTAATGACCGCACCGCCACACTGGGCAGCACAGCTTCACCCTCAAGAATCAACATACTTTTCACTGCATCATGAAAAAGCAGCTCATCGTCTCATCAGCTTGAAGACTTAGTACATCAAATGTCATATTCCCTGGGGAGTCCCATCTTCACCCCTCACCCCCGACCGACCCCCACCCCGAAATGTTTCTATGGTGGTCTGAATACGTTTATGATGAAAACACCCCGTTCTGTAACCCCACTTCTCCTCACCAGAGGGTCCCAAGGTACCGAATACACACGCCACACTAGCAATCCCCTTAGGAATTTTCATTAGGAAAGAATTAAGTTTGAAACTTTACCTGGGCATTTTACATCCATAAAATAAGAATTTGGACTCTGAACTAGCCGTTTCTTTTTATGTTTTTTCTTTTCCTCTTCCAAGGACGGGTGTAGTAAATCTCGAGCCAACTGAATAAAAAAAGCACATGATTACTACCGGAATGAAACCACAGCGCCGGCAGATGCGACCAGACGCGAAAAGTACACGCAAAAAGCAGTCCGATCGGCAGAGGCCACGCCCCGGGTGTTGCTGGGTGGAGCTCGCCAACCCTCATCGGTACTTTTCATGACGTTTGCGTCCCCCGGTCCCGGGATAGGGCTCTCCGGCCACCGGGAAACATATGGCCAGGCTCACCCGGTTCTCCTCGGCCCCACTGAGTAACCGTCTCCAATAGAAACACCCCTGCGGTGCCAAGTCGGGACGGGACCGCCACCCCGGGCCCGCCGGGTCCGACCCGCGGAGGAGGGGGGCTGCGGACACCAGGGCTCGACATCTGCCCGGACCGGGCCCTGCGTGGCTGCGGCGCGACCGCCCTGGGCGGAGCTCACGCGAAAGGCAACTGCGAAGTTCGGTTTTAAAAAGGAAATGGGCAGAAAACAAGGCGGAGGGGGCGAGCACCACGCCACTCAGAGAGCGCCCCAAGGCCTCCGAAGGTCCCGGCTGAGGTTCCGGAGCGGCCCCTCCCCGCCGCCGATCCTCCCCCCCCCCTCCCCGCCGCAGGGCCGGCCGGGCGCGCCGCCCCGCAAGTCCGCCACGCGCGACCCCGGCCGCGTGGCCGCGAGCCGCAGGGAGCCCCAGGGAGCCCCAGGGAGCCCCAGGCCCGCGGGGCGTCGGGCCAACCCGCCCCGGCCCCGCGGCACCCGGAGCAGCCCCGGCCCGAAAGTAAACGGCTCACAGGCATGTTGATCGTCTCGCAGGCGCAGCCCGTCCAGATCTCCGAGCGACACCCAGGGGAGCAGCACGCGATCGGGCGGCCGCACCGACTTCCGGGAGAGAGGGGGCCGGAGGGGGCGGGGCGGCGCGGCCGGCCGCTCTAGGCGCTGCTCTCGGTGGTGGGGTGCGGCTCGGCACGGCCGGCCCGCGGGTCCCGGCCAGGGCGCTCCGAGCGTCGGGCCTGTCCGTGGTCCGGGGCTCCGGCCGCGCTCCGCGAACCTAACGGACCCAGGCTGCGCCGCCGGCCGTAGGGCTCCGCACTGGACCCGCGGCGCCCGGGTCGGCCCGGCGGGGTGTGCCCGGCCGGGAAGCCCCTCGGGCGCAGGCCGCGGAGCGGGGGTGCGGCTGCTGGTCGCTAGGCCACCGTCCTCTGCTCTTTTGGGTACTAAACACAGTATTATTAGTTAAAACTGTAACCTGTGCCAGCGGTTAGGAAAGAGGCTCCTATACGAGAGCATCGGCTTGCAAGGCAGCGGCTGCCAAACGCCTCGTGGGTGAAGCTGTGCCTGGGGCTGGCTTTGCCCCGGGAAAGTTTCTCGGCGCGATTCGCTGCCAGGTCGCTGCCACGCTCCTTCACTAGCGGCTCCTTCCTCTCCCCGAGGCACAAAGACTCCAGGCTGGGGTCACCGATAGAAAGTATTCTGATGAGGAGGACAAGCTTGAGGGATGAGTGTGAGGGAATATGATCGACAGCTAGGAAACCAGGGAGACGCTTGACCAGAAAATGGCCCTAGATAGGCGTTCTTAATCACCTGTTTCTCTGTTTGCAAAAATAAAATATGTCTAATACACATTTTGGAAAATGCAGAAAAACAGAAAATTAAGATTACCGTGCAGAGATAAACATATTAAACATTTCGACCTATGTCCTTTCAAACATTTCTTTATTCACTTACAAATAGGTTTGTTTTGGGTTTTGTTTAACATAATGGATACCTTGTGCATATTCCTTTTTAGACTTCATCTCCCCCACACTTAGTGTATAATGAACATTGTTCCATGTTACTACACATTTTCCTAATTAACTAGAGGCCTGGTGCACAAAATTTCATGCACTGGGGGGAAGAGGGGTCCCTCAGCCCAACCTGTGCTCCCCTCTCACAGTCCCAGACCCCTCGGGGGATGTCCGACTGCCAGGGGATGACTGTGGGTAGAAGGCCTAAGCTGGCAGGCGGGCAGGCAGACATCCCTCTCACAGCCCAGGACCCCTTGCTCCTTACTGCCCGCCTGCAGCTGAGGCCAGAGAGGCTCCCACCACTGCAGCTGCACTCACCAGCAGTGAGCCCAGCTTCTGGCTGAGTGGCACTCCCCCTGTGGGAGCACACTGACCACCAGGGGGCAGCTCCTGCATTGAGTGTCTGCCCCCTGGTGGTCAGTGTGCCTTATAGTGTCCAGTGGTTCTACCATTTGGTCGATTTGCATATTAGGGTTTTATTATATAGGATAGGCATGTAGTAGTCATCGTATGAATATATATCCTCCTTTCATCCATATGCTAAATTGGAATTAAGTTTGGGTTTTTAAATATTTAATATCTTAAATAATAAATATTTTCAGACGGATAAGTATATAGAATAATACAATTGAGTAGGCAGAATAGTGGGCCCCAAAGTCTTCAGTGTCCTAATCCCCAAGACTGACGATTACATGGCAAGTTGAATTAAGGTTACAAACTACCTGACTTTAAACCAGGAAAATTTTGCTTGGTTACCCAGGTAGGGCCAATGTAATCACAAGAGTCCTTAAAAGTGGAAGAAAAAGACAGAAAAAGAAAAAAGCTGTGATGATGAAGAAGGGTCTGGGAGATGCTATGTTGCTGGCTTTGAAGATGGAAGAAGGGACATGGGCCAAGGAATGTGAGCAGCCCCCAGAAGCTGGAAAAGGCAAGGAAATGGACTCTCTTCAAGAGCCTCCAGGAGGGACTCATTGCTGCCAGCCCCTCAATTTTAACAGTGAGACCCGGGGCAGACTGAACTACAGAACTGTAAGATAACAAATTTGCGTCGTTTTAAGCCACTAACTTTATGGTAATTTGTTATAGCAACAATAGAAAACAAATACAATAATGAAGACCCATGTACCCATCACCCACCTCTGTCATATCTTTTTTTAAAATATATTTTATTGATTTTTTACAGAGAGGAAGGGAGAGGGATAGAGAGTTAGAAACATAGATCAGCTGCCCTGCACACTCCCTACTGGGGATGTGACCACAACCAAGGTACATGCCCTTGACCGGAATCAAACCCGGGACCCTTGAATCCTCAGGCTGATGCTCTATCCACTGAGCCAAACCAGTTAGGGCCCAACTCTGTCATATCTTAACAGTCAATACAACTGACCCCCAAGTTTTCACTATTAAAATAACACTGTGGTAAACATTCCTGTAGATTAGTCTTTGTGCACATCCTTGATTATGTTCTTAGGATAAATTTCTAGAAGAGGAATTGCTGAGTGAAAAGTTATGCAATATTAACAATAAAATGGTTTATAATATTAACTACCAAATTACCTTCCAGAAAAGTCAAACCAATTTACATTCCAAATGGATTGAAAATGCCCCCTTTTTTGCACCCTTGGCAATATTGAATATTATGTTTTTCCCTATCTCAGTCAATCCAGAAAAACTATATGGTGTTTTGTCATATTTCACTGTTGTATTAATTAATATTTTCCATATGCTTATTTCTCATTAGCAGTTTTCTGTTGGGCTCATCATCTATTTCCTCCTTATGTGTTCTTCTGTATTAAGGATATTAACCAAATATTTTCCCAATTTTTTTCTATTAATTTTATTTTTGTGTGGCTTAAAAATCATACAGTAAATTTTAATTGTGTACACACAAACACACACACACACTGTATAATGCAGGCATACCTCGTTTTATTGCATCATGCTTTATTGTGTATCACAGATGTCACATGTTTTACAAATGTAAGTCAAGACTCTCCACCAGCAAAAGGATTCTGTCTCTCTTTAATGCGATACTTGCTTTGTTACAGTGGTCTGGAACCGAACCCGAAATATCTCCAGGGTATGCTGTATATTTTAAACCTATTGGGTGTTTCTTTTTAAGACAGGCCTTGGCCACCTTAGAATCGGCTAAACATTTGCCTATATTTTCTTCTAATTTTTTTGTTGCGATATTTAGTCTTTAACTTTTTAATTAACCTGGAATTTATTTTGGCGCTTGATGGTTTCAGAACAACTTCTAATGATCAGGCCTAGTTATGGCTTCAGTTCCTTAACCAATGCCCAGTACAGTGTGGAAACCCTCCAACTTCTGAGAAACTGTGGTAACCTGAGAAATAAAACTCTCAAGACCTGAACTATGTTTATAACTCTGCCTCCCTCTCCAGCGCTCAGTTTATCCTAAATAGTCCCCCAGGCCCTTGCACTGATTTCAGATGAAGGGACCCAGAGTCCCTCTGCCTTGGTAGCCTATTCTCAGGCATCCTGCAGGAGGAGCTCCCACCTGCTTCCCAAAGAACCATGAAAAGCCAGCTGGAGTTCTGTTTACTGCCTGAGAACTCTCCAGCTGTTCTCTCTGGCCGGGTCTGGGAAGGTGCTGCTGAACTCCCAGTCAGCATCTGGTTCGCTTCACCTCAGAAATGCAGTCATCTCCTCTCCTTTCCCCCTTTATCAACTTCAGACACTGGGAAAACTCACAGGTGTTTAGGATAAGCTGTAAGCGGGAGCTCTACTCCTGCTAAATTTCAAGCCGGCCAAGACTGGTTCTAAATAGGTCAGATCCCACTTTTCCCTGGGTCAGAGTTCCTCACGCTTGTACCTTTCTTTTCCCAGAAAGATGGTCAGAGGTTTTGTTTTTAAGAAACTTGGGATGTGAGGTGGGGGCCTAAATAACTTTTCACACTCCTGCCTTTCTGAGTATTTTTTTTTTTCCTGAGAAGCTCAGAGAAATCTGTGTTATCAGTAAACTATAACAAGGCTGCATTCTTTTTTTTCTTCCTTCTATTGTCCACCTGTTGGCAGGTTTCAAAGCACATGTGACTTATTCTCCACACATTCCTGAAATCAGCAGCAACTTCTGAAAGTCCACGTCTTCTCTACACACCAGTTCAACAGGGTCACAACCATTGTCCCAAAAGCTCCATTGCAGGGGTTAAGATCCATCTGTCATTCATGAAGACGTTTGACACTCTCAGGTAAGCGCCCACCTGTTAGGGGTAAGAGTCTCAGATGCAGACTGTGCTGTCCTTTTCTTTACCTTCCATACCAACTTAATTTCTGACTGAGGCTGAGCCCTTATTGGGATGGCGCTATAGACTGAATGTTGGTGTCCCCCCACCCCCAGGTTCAAATGTTGAATCCTAACCTCCTATATGATGATATTGGGAGGTGGGGCCTTTGGGAGGTGTCAGGTCACCAGGGTGGAGCCCATCATTGGGATTAGTGCCCTTACATGAGGCCCCAGAGCACTTCCTTCTGCCATGTAAGGACAGTTTGAAGACTGCCATCTATGAACAAGGAGGATGGCTCTCTCCAGACACCAACTCTGCCGATGCCCTTGATCTTGGACTTCCCAGCCTCCATAAATGTGAGAAATAAATATCTGTTGTTTAAACCACCCAATCTGTGCCCAGAAGGCTGACTTTGATGGGCTACAGCAGCTGAGTTCTCTTGCCCTCTGGTTTCTAGTTGGTTTAGGCCGATGGGAGGCATCAGTAGGAAATCACAGGGTGGGAGAAGAGCTGTATTGGATAATTTATTCCCCTAGATTTATCCTTGATGATTCATTTTCTCCCAAGTGGCTGTGTTTCTCTACAAATAACAGTTGCTTCAGGTGTCCCTTTCCCACAGCTCTCATGGGATTCCAGTCACTACTCCCTCCCCTTCAGCCTGAGAGGTGGTGCCTCCAAATGTTTTGTTGGTTTCTGTTAACCCCGCCCCAACCTTGTAAATAGTCCCCGTATGGCTGAATGGGCCACCTGTAATCTGCCAGAACCTGGACATGGGGATCCCCTGCTGGGATGTGCTCCTTTTTATTTGAGCCTGGAAGGCTTTGCAGATGCACTCCATCTGCTCCTCAGTCATCAATTTAACCAGGTTACCCCAGGGATGTCATTGTCCCTGCCTGTGGAACCCTTTGGGTTTAACAGGTCATGGCTTGAGATGAATATGGGAATATTAAGGGGGACCACCTAGAGTCCTAGCCATGCAGATCTTTGCCACTCTGTGGACCAGCAGCACTGGGAAAACCTAGGAACTTTTTGGAAACACAGACCTTCTGAGTCAGAACCTGCATTTTAACAAGATGCCCTGGTGATTGGTGTGCACATCCCAGTGTGAGAAGTACTGGCCTAGATACACCACACTGCCATCCCCCTGGAGCCCTCCTACCGACACCTGTGGGGCTGTCAGGAAGCCAGAATCCAGATTCCTACTACTCCAGGGTAACAACTCAAGGCTATTTTTCTAAACTGGAGCAAGGAAGCTCCCCCTTTCCCCTGCTTCTCCAAGATATTTTGTTCATTACAGCAAACCTCATTCTCTCTTACTGTGTCTAGGAATCCTGTAAGTCAATGATACTCCAACTTGGTTGCACATTAGAACCACCAAAGGAACATCCTAGGTCAACTAAATTAGAGTATTTGGGGATGGGACCCAGGCAGCAGAGCTTTTAAAACTCCCCAGGTGGTATCATGAGGAGCCAAGTTGAGAACTGCTGCTCTAAGTTCTCCTGAGGCCTCAAATTTTCGAAAGCAAATCCCAGGAAGAACTACAGTCTGTTCCTGCTTCAAGGTAGAGATAGGAAAAATGCATAGAGGAAGAAAAAACATTAATATCTAGCCTCAGTAGTCAGGTGAGATCTCCCAGCATTGTCTTGCCTGCCTTGACGATCAGGTCTCCGGTCTCCTCATCTCTCCACCTATTGCTTCTTGCAAATCCTCTCACTACCTGCCTGAGTCTCTAGGAAGAGTGAGCTGCTTAAAGGCCAGATACTCTCTCAAACTACATTGTCTTCCCACAGCTCATAGTGAAGATGTTTTATGAAGATGCTGAGGTAAGCAAAAATTTATACAGATGTAATCTCTCCTATTTCTGAACTCTTGCAGCTCTTACATTAATCATCTATACTAATAATAGAGGAATATGCAAATTGTCTGGGACACCATCACAGTAACAGTAACAACTAAACAGCAGGCTGCATGAGGCAACAAGGCCAGCAGGGGGGTTAGTGAGAGATGACCAAACAACTGAACAGCAGCCTGTGTGGGGTGACCAGGCCAGCAGGGGGGACAGTTGGGGGTGACCAAGTTGGGGTCACCAGGCTGCCAGGGGGATAGTTGGGGGTGACCAGGCTGGCCGGGGGGGGGGGGGGGGATTGGGGGCAACCAGGCTGGCAGTTGGGGATGACCAGGCCAGCAGTCAGAGGTAGTTAGGGGTGATCAGGCAGGCAGGCAGGTGAGCAGTTAGGCGCCAGCAGTCCCAGATTGTGAGAGGGATGTCTGACTGCCAGTTTAGGCCTGATCCCTAGGCAGTTGGACATCCCCTGGGGCATCCCAGATTAGAGAGGGTGCAGGCTGGGCTGAGGGAATCCTCTCCCCTGTGCACAAATTTCATGCACCGGGCCTCTAGTTGCTTAATAATCATTGTTGCCTTGTATGGTTTTCGTTTTATGCCTTTTTACTGTAATTTCAGCTCCTGTATTTATGTGTCTATGTCTTCTCTTCTCTAAAAGTCCACAGGCTTAAGATTAGGATTTGGTCTCATCCCCCCACATGCCTAGTGCCATGCATAATAAGTGCAGGGATGTGTCCATTGAGTGCTATACTCAACATAGCTAACTGGATGGTCATTCTTTGAGAACTATTGCACCACTAGGTTATCTGGAACCCTTCTATTTCAGTTGTAACTTTACTATGTTCTTCATGATGCATGCCTTTGACCGTTTTCCTCTGCCACAACCTGGTGTGATGAAAAAGCCGAAAGACCACTTAATTCTGGCTAAGCCTCAGTTACCTTGTTTCTAAAACTGGGAAAACAATCCTAAGTCATTGTGGGGTTGGTCGGATTTTAAAGTGAGCTCTTCCCTTGGAAAGTGTGTACAGGCAAAATAAATGAAATCATTCTGTTTTATCATTAGATGAAAGCTGGTTAAAAGTCTAATGAGCCAAAGGGTTCAAAGTATTAAGAATGGTATTTTATTTATTCACATTAAAGAACTTATTCAACTATTTATGAAATGTCTGCTGTATACAAAGCAGTAAGTAATAGAAACCCTGTTTCTTAGGACACAGAAACTTTTTAATTCTAACAGCCACTTAACCTCTTTAAGCTGTTTCTCCATCTCAAAAATGAAAATATTTATACCTGTTTCATAAGGTTAAATGAATATAAAGTGAGATAATATTGTAAAGTGTATAGTATGCTGTAAGTGCTCAATAAATGCCCAATTGTAATTGCTAGAGCTTGTTGATAATATAAAAATCATTTGGCTCTGGGAATCTTGGGCCGACGGTGATTTCCTTAAAATAATTTGTAAAATGCAATGTTTTTACAGCAATCCTGCCTGAGGGGAGATTGTGAATACGTTCCATCTGCAGGAAGTTTGCAGGAATCTTACCTTTGATCAAAAGCTGAGAGCTTGCTCTTTCAAAATCCAACAGGTGGCACAAGGAGGCACTTGTGTGGGACAAGCATTGGCCTTGGAGAGCTGTACCTCTCTGCTTCCAGAGGGCCTTCGTCTTGGAGATGTCTTCCTCGTCTGTTGCATGGTCACTCTGAAAGCAGCTGTGCAGACCGTGATTATTTGGATTTTCCTGAAAGAAAAAGGTGTGGCCTAGAAGGCAGTGGAGAGCGAGACTAGTCTTCCACAAATATTTTCTCCTAAATATTCCACTCATCTGAAATTAGTTAACTATATTAAACTACTTCAATTCCAAATTGCCCTTACATAAAGTAAATACCATTGGCTCTAAATATATTTTTTATAGAAACATATAGTCCAAAATATAGTAGGAGGTGTATCTTCATTATTACTCGTGCCAGCTTGGTAGTCACTGGGTAGCAGAGACTGAAGCAGTGGAGCACTGGAAAGTGAGCTGGGGGGGGGAGAGTTGTGCTACTGATCTACAGTGTTTGCTAATTTCCATAAATGTTGCCATCATGGCCAATGTCAAGTACTAAGATGAAGTTAGTTTACACAGAATGGGGAAGAGATGAGAACAATCTTCTGTTCAGGTAATGCCAAAATGTAATTTTAGGAATATTGCCATTATCATCAGAGCTACTAATAAAATATCCATATTGACAATTTTGGGCTTCCTTTTCTCCTTCCTCAGGTCAAAAATCAGAGAATGGGAATGAAAAATAAGAGAAAGAATGGACTACTAGACAAACCCAAACTGGATGACCTTGAATAAAGAAGAGTTGACTGACTTTATCATTTTGCCCACCTGAGCACAACATATAACAGAGTAAGAGCTCTATAAGATGTTTCTCTCTGACTTGCAGATAAAGAGGTTTATATTAAATATAGAATTTCAGGTTAGGAAGGAACAATTCATTCCAATTTTAGATAGCTCTAATTGTTCCTTAAATCATGTAAAAATCTTCTTTTTAACTTAAATTCACCTATTGAGGTTCTGGTCTAGGAAGGGAACATAGACAATACCTTCACTTATTTTCCAAATGACACCCCCAGAGCTAATTGAGGATGGCTTTACTTCTTCATGATGAATATCACGGGCTCCTACATCTTTGCAGTTTCTCATCACCCTTTTCATGTTTCTCTGGACGTGCTCCAGTTTGTCCATATCCCTCTTAAAATAGGCCCAATGACTTAACACATTGCCAGCTCAGAATAACATGGCGCCATTACTTATCTTATTCTGCTCATCATATATGTGTCAGTACAGCCCAATATCACATTAACTTTTTGGGCAATGCAATGGCACCACATGATTGATTTCCATAAACATATAGCTGATACAATCCTTAATTTTTTAACTGTTACTAAATCTCATATCCCTTATGCTATAATTGCATTTTAAGGAATCTAAGTCCAGGGAATATACTAAATACCATTGAAGTATATCCTTTAAACCAATGGGTTGAATGATATGTGAATTATATACCAATAAATCTGTTAAAAAACATAAGTGCAGGAAAGAAAGGTAGATGTATCTTATTAAGTACTAAATTTTGTATTTTATTCAAAAACTAATAAATTTTGCCAGATACATTATCTTATGTAATCCCTTCAACAGTCCTTTTTGAGTTCTAGAGGAATTAAGAAACTTGTGCAAGTGAAGGAGCAAGGATTTGAACCCAGATCTACTCGGGATGCCCATGCTCATGGCATGCTCATCCACCTTACCACACTGTCTTCCTGTCACCCTGCTGTGAGGGAGGCTTTGTAATTGGTGCCCAAAGTCGGTGGGCAGAAGTCTGCCAGGCAGACAGAGCTGCAGGAAGGACCATGTGGCTCCTCAGAGTAGTCAAAGGTGATATGGTGATTTAGATCTGGAAGGCAGTAAAAGGTAGATGTCCCAGAAGTGGAGCAAATATGATTTTTGGCAGTGGTGAAGTGGGGTGGCGGAATGGTGGGGAGATATTGGGAAGAATAGCGTAAGTGACCCAGGCTGGCAGTGTGGGTCAGACAGGACAAGGGGCAGGCAGCAAACTCTCAGCTTGGTCTGCATTTCAGGTATGTTATGGGGAAAAACAGATGTACTCAAATTAGAGTCCTGATTTTGAAGAGACCAGGGTTCTGGCCAGGCCATGGAGGCAGGGACTGAAGCCCGAGCAATCAAGGACTCAAGCCCTGCAAGAGGGAATCAGAACTGAGACTGTCAGGATAAAGGCAGAAGCCCAGGAGCCAGAACCAGGGTATTTGGTCAGAGCAAGACAAGCCACAGGGTAACCTAACCGTGTCCCCTGGACTGGGGAAACAGCTTCTCAAAGCCTTCAGCTGGAGACAGATTTGTCGCTGACTCTGGTGCAGGGCCAAAGCTGTGGACGAGTGTCAAGTGGCCCAGCAACAGCGACTGACAGATCATGAGAAGAGACCAGTGCCTGTCCAGTGTTTTTGTTTTTGCTGCAACAGGCATGACCAATGACAGCCACAGACACACACACCCCTGTAGAAGGATTCAGGGTTGGACAAAATTCTGGGGTGCCATCTGTACTGCCACCTATTTTACCTTATTACACAAGAAAATATATCAGGAATTACTCTGAATCTGTTCCTTTCCATTTTATCATCAGCGAAAACTACTTGTGTGCGTGTCTGATTCTGGCAGGTCAGTGTGATTGGGCCACCCAGGTGGTCCTCTCAGGCAGACCCTGCCTGTGTAACCAGAATCCCTGGCTTAGCCTCCCTCTCAGTGCCAGCTCTCTCTCAGCCAAGGCTCCTTGGGTTTCACGTAACAGATACATCCTAACCTTGCCTGAGCTAAAACGGAGAGTGTACCGGACCTGGGCCAGGGCAGGAAGGGTAGCTGGGCTTCCTGGGGGTCAGAACAAAGCCCTGAGAGGCCACTGGGAATGGAGATGGCTATTCTTTTGCCACTTCCCTTCTTCTCTCAGGGGTGACCTGGTTTTTCATCTCGACTTCTCCCTGACACCATTTCAGTCTCCTTTCTCTACATTCCAGTTTTTCTGCCTCCCAGAACACACAATGAAAATGGCCATGCCAGCTCCCTGTTATATGCTGTCCTAGTTCCAGGGCCAGTAGTGACTGACCAGAAGGCTCGTGTCCCAATTCCAGATGCCTTGGAAAAGACCCTGGTTGTCTCAGCGTGGGCCGGGAGTATCTACTCTAATAACCTGTGGGCACTTGGGGTGATCGTGACTCCTGAGGCCCGCCCCTATGGACGGGGCTGAGGAAAGCTCTGAGGAAAAAAGGCAGAGACTGAATGGAGATCCTGTAGGTGGCTACTCCCTCCAGCGGTCTAAGTCTTCACCCTTCTCCCTGAAACATTGAACATTAACTGGACATAGCTTGTTAACTGAAAACACCTTCACGAGTGTCAGCAAATCAGTAATGAATATATGCAACAAGAACATTTTTTTCCCATGTAGAATAATAAAATCTTGGGACCACATGGTGAGGGGAGAGGCCAGTTTAAACTAAAAACATACAAAGTATATTGGAACTAAGCCTGTTTACAAGGATCCACATTGCCTAACAATATATTTTACAACCAACAAAGTTACTTATGCACAGACACAAGTAATTAATTTGCAAAGTGCCTTTTTAAATAGCCTTCATATTACGTCTGAATGAAAACTGTCTTATTCATACTTCTTTAACTATCCAAAGAATAAAATCTGAAATCAGGGGCTAAATGCAGAAAATCTGGAGGTTTTGACCTTAATAGGCCGTACTTCAGATTCATAAGGTGGCGTGAAGGGAGCTATGGGGGCCGGTTGTTAAATCTGAAGACTTACTCTTAGGCTCTGAGAGCAACCAAGACTCCTTCCCCTACAGCCTATGATGATGATGACCATAATATCATGAGTGCTTACTTTGTGCCAAGCACTGTGTGAAGCACTTTCCATGGATTATCTCATTTACTCTGTACAACATCGCTATAAGATGGATAGTAGTATTGTCCTCATTTTACAGATGAGGGGACTAAGGCACAGAACCATTCCCAAGGTCCCACGGATGGTAACTTGCTGAACCAAGATATAAGTCTAAGTCTTGCTGAAAACCTTTGATCTTAATCAATATAATATACTTAGATCTTCCAATATTTGAAAATGAAGCTCCCTAATGGGCATTAGGCCTTCTTAATGCGCAGATTACTCTGCACTTTACTCCCATTACCATTCCTGTCATTGTTCCTCACTCATTAGGTCTTTTTATTTTTTTTTTTAAATATATTTTATTGATTTTTTACAGAGAGGAAGGAAGAGGGATAGAGAGTTAGAAACATCGATGAGAGAGAAACATCGATCAGCTGCCTGCTGCACACCCCCAACTGGGGATGTGCCCACAACCAAGATACATGCCCTTGACCGGAATCGAACCTGGGACCTTTCAGTCCGTAGGCTGATGCTCTAGCCACTGAGCCAAACCGGTTAGGGCAGGTCTTTTTATTTTAAATGCATTTGAACAAGTGTGTGTTTTTTTGTGTGTGTCTCCTATAAGAAAGGCACTGATGTCAAGGACAATGAGAAAATGATTAAGATCTCAGGGTTTTCAAGGAACTCAAAGTCATCTAATATTAAGGAAGAAGCTGTACAAATCTATATATGTAAAAGGCTAATATGCAAAGTGTCCCCTCGGAGTTCAACTGGGAGACTGGGAATTTGATCACTTGCTATGATCTTCGCTGAACACCAGGGGGTGGCATGGAGCAAAAGAAGGCCCTGGCTGGCAGTCTGCAGCAGGGGAAGGAAGGCCCTGATTGGCCCTGATCACTGGCCAGGCCTAGGGACCCTACCCATGCACGAATTTCATGCACCGGGCCCCTATTATAGCTATAATATGAATGTTACTCCATCCTAGGAACACAAAGGCTCCAGGAGATTAAGGGAAGCAGAGATCATGTCTACTGAGTATATAAAAGTTATGATTTGCTGTATATGAATGTTGTTAGATGAATTGTGTGGGAGAGACAGAAATCCCATACAGTGGGGCCTTGACTTACGAGTTTAATTCATTCCGAGACCGAGCTCATTAAGGAGCTTGTTAAGGAGCTCGTTAACTCAAATTACTCTATCAACTCAATGCAAAAAATCAGCCGAGAGACAGCTGGTATCTCAAAAAACTCATTAGTCGGGACACTCGTAAGTCAAGGCCCCACTGTATTAGCCAAAGTAACCAACAATTCCCAGGTGTGATTTTCACCAGGCTGGGTATGACTTCTGGTAGGTCATGTAGCCATGTCTTTAAGTGAACTGTGGAATGTTCCCCCTAAGGATAAGACAGGCTTGACCCACACTGCTGCAGAGGAAAACACCTCTAAGGTGAGCTGTCAGCCAGCAAACCACAGCAGGGACAACAGGAAGAAGCTCAGCAAGATCTTTGGAAAGAGATCTCCCTTTAGTGTGATACTTCAGATCTCAAAGATCTTACCAGGACAATGTTAAGAATAAATGGGTACACCTGTTCTTTGTACTTGGCTTGCAGAAACCATTCCATCACCTGCCACCAGCTGGACCCAGTGGATCCTGGTGCCGCCAGAAATCTGAACCGTGCACTGCTTACTCACTCTGTGCTCCACTCCCATTACCAAACCCTGCTTTCTGTTCAGGTAATGTGACCCAACTCTGCTTTTCGGCACCCCTGAAGTCTGTAGCAGTCTGTGATCAGGACTTAGCGGCTTAACTGTGGCCGTGGAAAGCAGGATGCACTCCAGACTTTGGATAATATGGCTCCAGTGCTTCTTTTCGTGTATATACAACTTTATGTTACAAAGCCTGTCCCCATCATCATTAATTAAACCTGCCACTCCAAGGTAGGGCCGAATTAGTCTGCTCATTTTACAGCTGACAAAACAGACAGAAGGGCTTAGAGATTTGCTGAAGTGAAGTGGCATTCAATCAAGGACACCTGGCCCAATTCCCTTTCTCTATAGTTTCTTTTTTTTTTTTCACTTGAAAGAGGCCTTCAGAGTGCCCAGCTCTCAACTCCAAGCAGCTTAAGGAAGTCAACTGGGAAGAGTTGCTTGGCAGGGGAACAGCAATAAACTAAACCAGAGCAACAGTGTGGGGCTTGAATTATTTCAAAATAGCCAAGTCATATTCTTCTGTTTCTTAATGGATGTTAAACACGCACATGCACGCATGTGCACACACATACACACATGCACACACATATAATTTCTCCTATAAGGCCAGGGAACAGGGCCACTGAGACATAGTTGGAATGTTGCTTGGGAGCTGGGCTACATTTGACCTGGTAGAAAGCAGCCTACCCACTACTCATACTTCAACCCTCTGTTATCAGATCCTTTATATTATAAACTAGGGGCCCAGTACACGAATTTGTGCACCTTGAACGGAACTGTGGACCGCAAGGCTGCAGTAGGCATAGGGGCAGGTCTCGGCCCATCCCCTGCGCCCCCGCCCAGCCCCTCCCACTGCAGCCCTCGGTCCCCTGTCTGCTGGCAGCCCCACTCCTGCTGCCACCGCCACTCCCATTCTCTGACAGTGCTGGCCCCGCTCACACTTGCTGACGGCACAGAGCGATTGGGGCTGGCACCAGCAGTGGGTGTGAGCAGTGGCTGCTGCCCTGATTGCCCCTCAGGAGCAGGGGGAGGTGGAGAAGCCCTCAGGGGTGATCAGAGCTGGCAGCCGCTGCTCACACCTGCTGATAGCACTGAGTGGATAGTGCTGAGTGATCAAGACTGGCATCAGGCACCGGCAGCAGGTATAAGCAGGGCCGGCACTGGCAGCAGGTGTGAGCACTGGGTGGGACTGCGGCACACGGGAGCAGAATTTTTAGTAACCACCAGAGGCTTGCCCTGATGACAGTGACCAGCGCCCCACCTTGGTCTGGTGCCCCACTCACCTGCTCCACCATCCCACCACAGCCAATGCCCTCTATGTTCCGCACACACTCCCTGGTGGTCAGTGCATGTCATAGCAGCCGGTTGTTCAGTTGTTCCGGTTGTTCCGCCATTTGGTCTATTTGCATATTACCCTTTTATTATATAGGATAGAGGCCCAGTGCACGAAATTTGTGCACTGGGGGGGGGGGGTTCTTTTAGCCCAGCCTGCGCCCTCTCACAGTCTGGGACCCCTCGGGGGATGTCCGACTGCCTGCTTAGGCCTGGGGGATCGGGCCTAAGCCAGCAGTCAGACATCTATCTCACAGTCCAGGGCTCTCGCAGTCCAGGATCCCTCGCTCCTTACTGCCTGCTTGCAGCAGAGGCGGGAGAGGCTCCTGCCACCGCCGCTGTGCTCACCAGCCATGAACTCGGCTTCTGGCTGAGTGGCACTCCCCTGGGAGCACACTGACCACCAGGGGGCAGCTCCTGCATCGAACGTCTGCCCTCTGGTGGTCAGTGTGCATCATAGCAACCGGTCATTCTGCCATTTGGTCGACTTGCATAGTAGGGTTTTATTATATAGGATGTTAAAACAAACTCAAAATCAAACCTATTCTAAAAGCAGGTCTAGCCCCATATTTGTGAGGCCTGGGGCAAGAATAAAAATGGAGGCCCATATATCATGTGTCTAAATACTTAGAAATTGTAGCTGAAGCTGACAAGTTAGTTTCCTACCTTAACAGAAAAACAGGGTGTTCCAAAAAAAAATGTATACACACTTTAACAGCTGAAGCTCAATTTTGAAAGTGAAATGTATTTTAATAAAAACTGCTTTTATAATTATTCAAAGTGTACATGCAATTTTGGGACATGCTGTATGTTTATAATGACCTGGAATATGGGTTTGGATTTAGAGTTTTCTGGCTCCTCAGAGCTCCACACCAGAGTGTGGTAGTTCATGGAGAGCAGTCCTGGCCCTGGCCCGTGTCCTTCTTCCCCACTGCAGACCTGGCCCACAACATGACAGGCCACACACACACACACACACAATGAGGACCCCTGCCCATAAGCTCGAGCTCTGGCTACATCACAACCACTTTTGGCCACTGCTTGGGCCTGTGGTGCCATAGCAATGACATAGTCCAGCCTTGGAAGGGTAGATCAGGATAAGAGGCCCACACGAATCTTGGAAGCAGGGCTTTTGGCAGGAATTCTGAGGTCTGAATTCCTAGAGTGTGGCCCAAGAGGGGGGCATGGCTCTGAGTAAATACGTCCACCTGGCCTGTGGATTCCTTGCCCAGTGGGGAGGGTAACTAGAAGAGAGCAAGGGTGAGGTCTCTAAGGAGGGGGCCTCAGGAGAAGGCTTCTTCGTGCCAAGACCTAAGAGCAAATGATATCTGGCCAAATAATAAGGAAGCCAAAAGTGTGAGTTAATACTGGAACCTGTACAAATCTGGATAGCATAAGTAATTGTTCAACTGTAAAACAGAGGCCTGAGCTGTTTCAAGTGTTTTGTTTGCTGCCTTTCACAGATAACTTACTTATTCTGGGCGGTAGGCATGGTCTCCAGAAGGTATAAGGGCTAGAACCCAAATGAATAAACTCCATACTTAAATATTTTACTGGAGAGGTTAAGCTCCCATGAAAAACCAGATGCCAAAGCTCTAGATGGTGATCCTAGGGTGGGTATCCCTGCTAGTGTCTCCCCAAAAGGGACCAAGTGGGAGAAAGGAGAAAAGCATGACTCTCTGGGCCACCCGGTGGGCATGTGCTGCCTTGCCCTTTGTGGAGGGGGTCCTTGTGTCAGCCAAGTTGCAAGGAGCTATGGGACAAACCAATCCCTGTGTCCATAGCATTCCCCTCAGAATCAGTCATGATCATAGTCCTGGCTTGACATGCAAAGAAGTTAAAATTATGAGCTTCCTTATTAACTCAATTTTTAAAACAATGAATGATTCACAACATTTAATTTTTAAAGAACTATGTCCACACATAAAAGTTATTTTTTATCAATTCTCAAGGCAAGAATGTCAATAGGGAAAGGTGTAAAGTGTGTACTTTGATGCTAATTTGTTGTGTTATACTAACTCTAGAGGCCCAGTGCACAAAATTCATGCCTGGGTGTGGTCCCTAGGCCTGGCCGGCGATCAAGGCCAATCAGGTTCCCTGCCTCCTCCTTCCCTCGCCACCCATGCACCGTCACTGTGTGGTTCCCTGCCTCCCCACTTCCCCACTTCTCCCTTCCGTCTTTCCTTGTCACCCATGTCTGCCACCACCCACCCCCAGTTCCCCATCCCAGCCCTGGTCCCAGCCCCATCAGGTGATCGGGGCCTGCTGGCTGGGGTTGGGGTGGGGGGTGGGGGGGAGACTGGGAGATTGGCCCGCAGGCCACATCAGTTATTGGGGCCTGCAGGCTGGGGGCAGCTCCTGTGTTGAGCGTCTGCCCCCTGGTGGTCAGTGTGCATCATAGTGACCAATCATTCCGGTCATTCCATCTTAATGGTCACTTAGGCTTTTATATATAGAGATGTGTATATGTTAATAATGCTAACAGAATTCTGGACTCTTGGCTCAGACCAAGGCTTTAGTCTCACCTTCTCTGACAGCATTGTTCCTAATATATAAAGGAGGTATTTCCATAATGGTCTTCACATGTTGGTTATATAAACTATTTTCTTAAATTTTTCTTTTT
Organism: Myotis yumanensis; assembly: GCF_028538775.1. Classification (NCBI taxonomy): domain Eukaryota; kingdom Metazoa; phylum Chordata; class Mammalia; order Chiroptera; family Vespertilionidae; genus Myotis; species Myotis yumanensis. The sequence continues at coordinate 52,976,642 of NW_027223752.1, read as the reverse complement.
GCTTTTTAAATGGAGACAAAAATATGGGCCAAATCAGAATAAAAGAATCAATTCCCAAAATCAGGTGGTAGTGACTTCTAGGGTGTGGAGAGACAGGTCTTTCCCCTGCCCCCGTAGTCTCCTCCCCCACGAATTCACTCTCCGTTCAGTCAAAACCACTCTGCAGAGCCAGCAACAATCTGTGTGCCTATACTGACCCCATTTCTGGTTATCACTTGACAGCTTGGCCCGTCTACCACTGCATTGCTGCCCACACAAGTATCCGACTTCCTGAAAGCATACCCACAGCCTCCCCACCAGAAGTCAGGTTCCCACGCCATCCTCTCTGCCCATCCAGTTCAGGTGAGTTGTGTGTCCACAGTAAGTGACTTGGTGCTGGTCAATAGATCTTGCCAGGATGGTCCTGTCTTGCCATCTAATGAGAAGCATGGCTCTTGATGGTGCTGGTGACTGCTAGTAAAATCTAATATCACTGACAACCAAGTGATGTAGCCTTCTATTTATCCAGCTTGTAGGGAATGGGGAGTTCTAATACACTGGGTAATCTGCTTAACTGTAGACTACCAGTTTTGTAAGAAAAATAAACTAATTTGAAAGAACCATAAACTAACACAATAGCACATTACTTGCATATCCTAATTTTACCTAGCATTGTAATTATTTATGTGTGTGCCCCACCTCTCCTTCCAGAACATAGGCTTCTTAAGGGATGGTTTGTATAAATTTCATCTTTATTTCCTTATAGTACCTAGTGAATTGCTTTATATACTGTAGGTACTAAAAAAGTTTTTATTAAGTGAATGAAAATATAGAATACAAACTAATTTACCAACATGACTTCATCCGTCTTTGATGACTCAGAAGGCCCTCCAGGATCACACATTTCTTCAGATTCATTATTATGTGCAATGTCTCTAAGGATGCTTAAAACAGTCCGAGTGGCTGAAAGGGGAATTCTACAATGACTGGAAGTTAGGACTCATTATCAACTGGCTCATTCCAGTTAGAGGTCTGTGTGCATAAGTTTAAAAGTCAAATGTTGAGGTGAGCTCATTTATTATTATCTAAAAGAAACATCACATCACAGTGCAATTGTTTATTAAAATAAAAGATTACATGGGGATAAGGACACATATGTAATAACTTAATCAATAAAAAATTAAAAAAATAAATAAATAAAAGATTACAATAAGGAGTGTTAACCAGTTTATAAACCTCAACCAGGTCAAGGAATTTATCTTTGAGATTTTTGAAAAGGTAGGATATCATTAATACCATTAATATATTATTACCATTATTAAAGTCCAATCATCAGATTATAATTTACTAATTAATGCAAAAATATTTACCACCATGTGCCTAATATATGCCAAGCCCTGTGTTAGTCATTAGGTATACAATACGAATATAATCCATGCCTACAAGAAATTGAAATAATTTATCTTTAAAAACATTTTATTGTGCAGATCATTTTACAGAATTTACATGTCACTCTAGGGAGTTAGCCTGGGTGTGATGTGACCCTCTAACATCCTACAGCTCCTTTAAAATACAGACTAATACAAAAGGAAAAAAAGCTTATATTAGCTTAATTACTTGACATTAGTGGTGTTCGGTTTTTTTGTTTTGTTTTGTTTTGTTTTTCTGAAAAACAAACAAACAAACAGCATCCAGAATGTTCATTTAAGAATCTAGTTTTTTGCACTTTAGAATTCTGGGTAAATTTGCCTCTGCACATAAGATGACTTTCACTTCAGTTTAATACAATGTATGCCAGTCCCCCAGGACTCGGGGGTAAAGCAACTGCCCCAGGTAGGGAGGAAACAGCCATCTGCCACCCCCACCCTCCTTGGCTGATCGTTCTGTGGATGTGGTGACAGAAGCTGCAGGAGACGCCCTGCCCTGGGGTTCAGGAGAAACCCCGGAGGCAGGAACAGGTGTTCTAGGTCCAGGAGGACTTCACAATGTAGCCCTTCGTATCTAAAATGAAGGGCTTAGATTAAATCAGAGTTTCTCAACGTATATTCTGCAGGACACAGTCCCATAAGATGCTCAAAAAGGGGCCTCAGGCAGGAGTGTGGGGAGAGTGCACACCACACCCAGCTGTGTGCACACTGCACATCAGCATATTGAGGGTTCTGAGAAGTTGTACCATCAAAACGCTATGATAACAGCATTTTTCCAAAGGGTTTGGCCATGAAACCCTTTCTTCTAGTTTCACCTACTAATATCTGCTGACTCACTCAGTATGCTGAGGTATGAACTTTGGAAACATTACAATAAACGATCTCTATATTTATTGGTTTTATAGCATCTTAAGCAGAAACTAGTCTTAGAAGTCAGAGGGCCATGAGGTAGGATCTCATAGCTGGTCTGGCCAAACCAGGTCCCTTTCATTGGTCAATTTCTTACGGTCCATATGTTAATAACTCCAATGAATGAAATTATACAGCGAGGAGGGCTAGAAAAAGCATCAATAATAGAAATCTACAGGTAATCTGTAAGCTCCAGGATTTCTACTTTTGGATAAACTCTGTTGTTTGAAGTTACTTCTGATTAAGCACAACTGATGGTCTATATCTATAGGCTAGTGGAGATGTTACTGAGCAGAGAATTATCTACGATTCAAGAAGCTAAGGAGAAGGTGGAAGGAAAAACAAGTGGCACAGAGTCCAAAGCCCAGGTTATTAGCTCCTGGGTGATTAAGATTAAATGACCTTTTCTTTGATACTGAGCTCAAGGAGATCCTTTAATTATTTTTTTGAAGTGTTGAGTCATATATTTCTTTGGTCAGGACTCAGAAAAGAGAAACTGATGCTTGCTAAACTGACCTTAAAGTCCAGTGCCCTAGATAGTGTCTCCCTAAGGCCAACTCCTAAAAATGTCACATATCGCTTCACAGTGGTCTTTGCATTGAGTTAAAAGGACAACGATGATATTAGGCTTCCATGTCTTTTCAGGTCATTTGCTTGTAAAGAATTCTTTAAGTTGGTGCCTAAGTAAACAACAGTATTCTCCTTCGTAGTGAACTGACTGGCCCACAGTCCCAACTATCACATAGCCTAACCTCGAAGTAATTAAAGAACCAAGCGATTTGTATTCTTTTTCGACAAAACTGCTCTTGAGTAGCAGATGGCAAACACAAATGTTTTGCTCTAGAGACATATGGAAACCTCTCTGTTTCATAAAAGCCTTAACGAATATTAAATGTCCAATGATGCCACTCATTGCAGAAGTGAGATGTTGTGATAATCCCCCAAACAGGCCCAGTTAGACCATACAGCTACTTGAGTTTCAGAAAGTAATAAGTGGGAAATTACCATGTGATTGGAATTTCATTAGCAGTTTTCCTTAACCTGAGTATTCACCCTTGATCCAAAGAATCACCTATTCTGCCTTATTTGTTCAACATTCTATTAGGTTGTCACCATCATGTATACATCATTGTAAATCTTAAAAATGAGTAATCAAAGAGTTCTGCTTGACTTCATATTAACTCTTCAGTTCTGCCTGAGCAGTGAGAACAAGGAATTTCAAGAGAGAGAGTGTGTTTTAGCATAAGTCCTGGGCACTCGGCCTGCTCTCTAGTTAACTCCATCTGTAAGCCCTTGTTAAAGTGGTGGGAAATAGTCTATGATTCAGGAAAAAGATGATTAAGGAAAAATTATTAAGTCGTAATTTGAGGTAGGAGTCTGATTTGGATATGGTTCAAAATACAAAGCAGAAGTTCATTTTTCTCTTAACCCTATAGATTGGCAACTCAATAAACTGTTGTCAGCACAGAGAGGACTCAAACTTTTCACTCCTCCGAAAGAGAGAAGTGCTGATAACTGAGTCATAGGGTGAACTGAATGCTATTTAGAACAAGGAACTAGGTGTCTTGGGCTCCTTTCCCAGCACCACACCCTGCCTGGCCTCCTGGGACCCCCTAGGCCTGGAGGCTGTTGGTAAATCCCTTTAATTCACCAGGGTGTTTGGTTTGTCTGTAAGACTAGAAATCCCATGGCAAACCTTAGGTCACCTGTTATGGGAGCTTGGATTCGAGAGCCAAAGGATTTTATAGACAGAAAAGGATTATCTAATCTAGCCTCCCTCCCCCATTTTACAGATGAGGAAACTGAGGCCCAGAAAGTTTGTTCTTTTTTAAGGTCACAGAGCTGGGAACTGAACCCAGGTCACCAGATGCTTAGTCTACCCCTCTTTCCATTCCAGAATCCCAGGACAGACTTGACAGAGCCTGATAGAGAACTTGCAAAGCTCTAGGCTGCCAAAGTGCTTATCCTTAGCTGGTTGCTGAAGTAGGGAAGGAAAGGGACCAGGTGTCTAAGCGCTTACATTAATTCTAGCTTTGGACCACACCTCCTTTCTTTAGAAAACAATGTTTCTTTCCTGCCTCTTCTTCCCAGTTAAGATTTGTTTAAGAGAATGACAAGTCATGCCCTAGCTGGTTTGGCTCAATGGATAGAGTGTCAGTTTGCGGACTGAAGGGTCCCAGGTTTGATTCTGGCCTAGGGCACATGCCTGGATTGTGGGCTTGATCCCCAGTAGGGGGGCGTGCAGGAGGCAGCTAATCAATGATTCTCTCTCATTGATATTTCTATCTCTCTCTCCCTCTCCCTTCCTCTCTAAAATCAATAAAATATATTTTTTTAAAAAGGAGAGAATGACAAGTCAGAAATTTCCTGTATTCAGCTCCAAGACTTCTCCAGAAATTTCCACATAACCAACCACTTAGCAGTACTTGGTACAACTATCAATATGCACTTGACACTGAAACAGGTGGAGGTATTCATTTGTTGCTTCTGCAGCCTTGTCTCCTCTATTTCTAACATAACCCAGTGATTCAGGATGAGTCTGACCCCACACTCAGCCTCAGTGGCTTAAGCCAATTGGCCTATGCCATCTTCTTGGACCCCAGGGTTGGTTCACAGAAGGGCAGTCAGGGCCCAGGGAACTCAGTTAGTTCTAGTGCAGTGATGGCGAACCTATGACACGCGTGTCAGAGTTGACACTCGAACTCATTTTTTTGGTTGATTTTTCTTTGTTAAATGGCATTTAAATATATAAAATAAATATCAAAAATATAAGTCTTTGTTTTCCTATGGTTGCAAATATCAAAAAATTTCTATATGTGACACGGCACCAGAGTTAAGTTGGCGTTTTTCAAAATGCTGACATGCCGAGTTCAAAAGGTTCGCCATCACTGTCCTAGGGTATTTATTTGAACTCTTGAAAAAGAGGATGCTGTACATTTTGCTGTTTGAATCTGGAAGCAAGGAGTCCCAGGAGTTTCAGAAAGACATTTTGCAACCACCTGGGGCGAGCCTGTTGAAATAAGTATTACTTTGAGGAAGCACTGCTAAGAAACCAAAAGAGAGACACGGGGTCCCCTGCATGTCATTTGAGCTGCTGGATTACTCACCTGTCCCTACCTCTATTTCTTATTATTTCAGTATGTGATTGAATAAATAGTTTTACTAGTTAAGCCATTTAGTGTTTTATTTACTACCACATGCTTCCCAATACCTGTTTTGATGCTGATTGTGAGCTTTGACACATCTTGACTTTGCCTTTGGGTCAGTGTCCATTTTAAAGTTGGTCCCAAAAGTCTTTATTTAATCACTTAGCTTATGTGAGACTATCCTCAAAACTCCTAGGACTTACTGAATATGCCCCATTTGACACAAAATCCTATATAGCAATGCCGAGGGTAATGAAAGGAATGAGTTTTACTAACATATTTTATTGTCAGAAACTTTATTATCAGAGAAAGAAATAATATAAGCGGTATAAGAACGGCTCATTCCCATCCACCCTTTAGTGGAGTAATGTTGAGCTAACTCTCTATGCAGGCTACGCTCTACCTCCCCTTTCTGTGGGTTGGACCCTGCCCAGAAATGGAGCCATCCAGAATATTTGCAATTTGGGTGGCTTCTTCTCTATTCTGGATGATTAGGTTCCTACTCCCAAGAAAAGAATTTTGCCTTCATCTGGGCATTGACCATGGCCTTTGCCTATATTCTAGGGGCCCATGCCATAGATAGCCTCCCATTCAGTTATGTTTATTAACCCAGGTCTGAGAAATGCAGACTGTCCTTTCATCCTCTCTACGTCTTGCTGACTTTGTTATAAGAAGTTAGGCTTATAGAGATTGGTTGTTCAAGTGGATTCTGTACTTTCATGTAGCAATTTTTTTGTATTTCCATGTCATTTTTATTTAACTTTTTCATGCAGTGTAAAATATTTTACTATCAGTTTTGCATGAACATTTGACCAATCAGATTGGAAGTTTAATTAATCATAGTATATGTGCAAATAATTAAAATGGACACCCAACTAATCAGAATGAATGCTTAATCAATCTTAATTAAAACCAACCAATCAAAATGGACACCTGACCCATCAGAATAAATGAAGTGTGTACCAGCCAAATATCTGCCTCCCATTTATCATTAAACTTTTCACCTGTGCGTTCTCTCCTCAATTAGCTGGGAAATAAACTGAGGACAGGGACCACGTGATAGACCTCTATATCCTCCAGGTGGCCTAGCTGAGCTGGTTGTATAGTGTGAGCTTAATGAATATTTGTTTGAGTGGACATTATTCACCTAGTGATTACTCAGGAAACAACAGCGGGTAGAAAGAGTATAGTGTGTCCCTCTCTGATAAAGATAATTATAGAATTATCCACTGGAACATCACTAAACAAATAGCATGTTTTTTGATGACACACAGGTGATAAAGAGAAATTGGTGTTTTTGAGGAGTTATCATTCAATATGATCTTGACAAGCTAGAGAAATAATATAGGATAACACTAATTTCTTAAACACAACAATGAGTAGTATACTTAGAAAATGAATAACATATAAATATAAGCTAGAGTACAACCAGAAAGGTATTGGTGAGGCCAAAAATACCTAAGTCTTGTGCCAAATAATAAACTGAAGGTGTCCCAGATGTTTTTAAAATACGTTGACTGCTGGCATGATAGTCAGTTGTTCATCCATTCAACAACTCAGTTGGGTACCTAATGTGTATAAGGCATCATGCTAGGCATGCTGGGAACAAAGTGAAAAACTAGCAATGTCCTTTTTCTCCATCAGCTCAAGTTTTAAGGGAGAAGACAAAGAAGTACACAAACTATTATTAGATAACAGAGAGACAGCTTATTCGATGGCTGAGTCATCAGTCAGTGAAAATAATCACCGTGAAGGACATCTTTGTAGCCCACCGGGACAGCTGTGCTCAACAGATGGCAGAGGACCAGAACTCAAGAGTGGTTGGGCAGAAGCGTCAACACTCATGGGTGCAGACTGATGGCCAGAAGATATTTTGCCCCTAATTTTTCAGAACCACGCAAGTGCCGGGATTCTTGTAGGATACAGTTAAAGGGAGGAAAAGTCCCAATGACCATTGCTACCAGTTGTGCCAGCCCTTGACAAGTAGGAGTCTCAGCCAAATATAATTTCATTTAAGCAATTAAGAAAGGTGACATTTCTTGCACTCAAGTGTCAGGAGCAATTCAAACCAGTTAAAGAATGCCTGAATTGATTTGAAAATTTGCCTAGAGAACACATACACCCTCATGAATATGTTTGTAGATTCTTGGAGGTCTTTAACCCGCAGGATGATTAAACTACTGTAAGAAGTGAATAATGCCTTTGGAATTGTGCAACACGGCAGTCTTGCCTGCTACCGTGAGTGAAGCTAGCCTGAGTATAAACTAAACATATCGAGGAGGGCAGCAACAAGAGACTACAGAAAAATGAACTGCAGTCTGATTAAAACCAAAAGCTCACAGAGACCTCACACCACACAGACTTCCTTTCTGCATCATTAGAAAATGCACAGAGAAGAACTCAGATTGACCCAGCCCGGTCATATGCCCATCTCTGTGGCTGGAGGAGTAAAGTACCATGATTCACAGTCACCAGCTGGGGAGGAGCAGCTTCCAAAAAGCAGGAAGAAAAAGTGCTGGCTTGACAAAAAATACAGAGGGTAGACTACTTGGACATCTAGATTTCTGTAAGTCAAGCTGCCATGTGCAAAAGCTTCAATAAACATTTTCAAGGTCAAACTGAATGTGCTGGTCCGCCTAGAGCTCTACAGTGATGTAGTATTTCAAGGGTGGGTTTGGGTAACTGGCACAAGAGTATTGATGTGGTTTCCTTTAGAAAGAGATCTAAAGATGCCATTTGGAGAAAGAAAGTGGCAACCTGTCACCTTTGGTACCTTTAGATCTACAAATAGATTGTCCAGTCTTTTGAGCAAAATGCCTTCATTCAATAGTATTGTTACTACCACCAAAACCTCATTTCTAAGTAACATACTGTTGTACAAAATATGAAGATGAACAATGCATAAAAGAAAAAATGGGATCTTCAAAGCAATGTCAATGTATCAAAATGCTTGAATGGTTCAACGGTGGTGCACAGACTTACCTGCTAGAAAGTCACAATGTTATATACACTTGGTAGCAGAGAAAGACCAGGGAAGTGAGAATAAAACAGAATTTTTTAAAAAAATTCCCATCAATTAACAAAATTCCCCTAAGGAAATTTAGGGACTTTAAAATTCCTAACTCTAGCTTCTTTTCTGACCTTAGGTTTTTTACCACATCAGTGTGTTCTTTTTATTTATTTATTTATTTTTAAAATAATCACCTGAGGATACATTTTTATTGATTTTAAAGAGAGAGGGAGAGAGAGAAACACGGATGTGAGAGAAACATGGATAGAGATCTCTAACTAGAGATCGAACCCACAACCTGGGTATGTGCCCTGACTGGGAATGGAGCCTGAGACCTTTCGGTATATGGGAGGATGCTCCAACCAACTGAGCCACACCAGCCGGGGCTTTTTTTTTTTTTAAAGATTTTTCTATTAATCTTTTTTAGAAAGAGAGGAAGGGAGCGGGAGAGAGAAAAATCCATCAGCTGCCTCAGCACGTGCCCTGACTGGGGATCAAACCCCAAATCTGGATATATGCCCTGACTGGGAATTGAACCCGAGAGCCTTGGGTACATGGGGGGATGTTTTAACCAACTGAGCCACAAGGGCCAGAGCAGTGTGTTCTTATTCACACAAAAAGAGAATGCCAACATTGCATGCAGATAGTGGGACTAAAAGTTACTTTATTTATTTATTTATTTATTTTTAAAAATATATTTTATTGATTTTTTACAGAGAGGAAGGGAGAGGAATAGAGAGTTAGAAACATCGATGAGAGAGAAACATCGATCAGCTGCCTCCTGCACACTCCCTACTGGGGATGTGCCCACAACCAAGGTACATGCCCTTGACCGGAATCGAACCTGGGACCCTTGAGTCCGCAGGCCGACGCTCTATCCACTGAGCCAAACCGGTTAGGGCTAAAAGTTACTTTAATCAGCGCACATTTTATAAAAAAGATCCCACTGTCTTTGCAGATATCTTTTTTCTTTTTCAGAATAAAGATGAACATGTAGCACTGAGCTGTCCACACTTGTTCAGTCTTTGCTCAGGCAAAGTTCAAAGACTTGCCCAAGAACTGGCTGGGGCAGGGAGGGTCCGCCTGGGGCAGAGGGCAGAAACCCTCCTCATTAGGCAGCAGAAATTGTGACTTTTGACCTCCTTAGAGCTTTGTTCCCATCAAGTGGGCTCTAGGAATTAGACTTTAGATCAGTGATGGCGAACCTATGACACGCGTGTCAGAGGTGACACGCGAACTCATTTTTTTGGTTGATTTTTCTTTGTTAAATGGCATTTAAATATATAAAATAAATATCAAAAATATAAATCTTTGTTTTACTATGGTTGCAAATATCAAAAAATTTCTATATGTGACACGGCACCAGAGTTAAGTTAGGGTTTTTCAAAATGCTGACACGCCAAGCTCAAAAGGTTCGCCATCACTGCTTTAGATTAACAGCAACCTTCTGGGTACTATATGATCAATAGGTGTGAATTAATGATACATTTCATCTTCTTTCCATATAGGTGAAGGCCAACACTAGGGTCAACTAAATTTTCATACCAAAACGAAGAATGAAATATCGCTGTCATTGTATATGAAGTCACAAAGATGTGTTTTATAAAAGCCTGCTATCTTGTTCAACTAACTGTCCATGTTTTTTCTTTATTCCACTAATGGTTGGGTCCACTGGTTCCCTTAATAACCTCCTATAACCTACCAGAAGTTGTTTCCTTTGATCTAAGGTAAATGCCTAGGCCAGTTTCTCAAATATTTTGGCCTCAGGACCCCTTTATCCTCTTAAAAATTATTGAGGACCCTAAAGAGTTTTTGTTCATGTGGGTCTTATCTGTTGGTATCTGACATATTAGAATTAAAACTGAGAAGGAAAAAGAAGAGATGAGAGACAGAGAGCCCTGACTGGGCCAGACCTCCTTAGCTATTTATTTGTCCTTCAGCTTTACCTGAGCCAGTAAACTCTACTTTCTGGAGAACTTGCTCTGATGGGGTTTCCGCTACTAGAGAATGAAAGAGGCCTGAATGGTAGTACATCCACAAAAACAAAAAATAGTCTAAGATAGTAAATAAAGGATTAAATCGGGTATGACAGAATGTTGCTTTCCACTCCTTCATTTGTCATCCATTAAGTGAGGGCCTGTCTTCTGAGGGTTGAAGAAGGGAACCATCACTATTAACATTTGTACAAGGCCTTGTGGATTTCAAAGTTTTTTCACATTTAGTTTTCCCTACAATCCTATGAAAGAGTTAGTTTTATACCCATTCTACAGAGGAGAAAACCGAGGCACAGAGAGCCTGTGTGCAGTTAATCAGCTAAACCAAGACAAAATCCAAATCATAGGCTCTAGATTCCCGTAGTCATCGTTCCTGCCTCGCATGATGCTTGCAATTTTTAAGGGCATAGACCTGTAGCACAATCCTACTATGTTCAATTCCAAGATTGTTTTTTACCCATCCTCCTGCGGGGAGAGGGGAGTGGTCTGCATAGCAGATCCCCTAAAATACCCATCGTATTTGGCTTTGGTCTGGAAGTCTGAATAAGAGAACAGGAGTGTGGTTCAAGTTAGAATGGCAATCATTCTTTTCCAGCTCTGTAACTGAGGGGCTGCGGGAGGGGGTTTAGAGGTGGTGCAGGGCAGGCACTGAAGGAGAAGCCAGATAATGCACTGCAGATAATCCACACGCTGTGCCACAGCAGCGATAAGGAAAGAAAGCATCTCAGCTCTGGGTCCCGGCGGCAGAGATGCAGGAACCGCGGGATTCAGATTCCGAGGTCCTGGATTTGAAAGCAGCCCGCACACAAAAGAAATGACGAAGTTAAGAACCCGATAATGCACTGCAGATAACCCACAGGCGCGATACGCAGAGTTCGAAACTGGGCCTCCCTTCCTCACTTGGATGGAAACGCCTAGTGCACCTGGTCGCCCCTCCCAGAGCGGACCTTCTTTTATCCTGTGGGGCAGTCCGCACGGCCAGAGCCAGACGCGCCAGGCACGCCCGAAGCTCCTCGAAGGAACTACAAGTCCCATGAAGCGCTGGGTTTCGGGGCGGTGATGACAAAACCCCCGCGGATTGGCCACGCGGGGCGGGGCGCGCAGGCCTTCTCCTAGGGTAGGGGCGGGGCGAGGGGCGGGGCGAGCGGCGGCTGGGCGGGCACGCCCCCTCGCCGCGGCCCCCTCTCCGCCTCGCTCCGCTGCTGCTCTCGCTCCCGGGTCAGACGGCCGGAGCGAGAAGATGGCGAAGACGTACGATTATCTGTTCAAGCTGCTGCTGATCGGCGACTCGGGGGTGGGCAAGACCTGCCTCCTTTTCCGCTTCTCGGAGGACGCCTTTAACACCACCTTCATCTCCACCATCGGTGAGGGAGGGGCCGCTGCCAGGGACGGGGAGTGAGAAACAGGGGGCGAGGGCGAGGGCGAGGGGGCCTGGAGAGGGGGCGGGGGAGGGCTTGGGGGCCTCAGGGAGAGGACCCTGGGGCCGGCGGGACGGCGAGGGCCGTGGGAGAGGGAGACGGAGACAGGAAAGGGGCGGGCGGAGATGTGAGGCTGGGAGGTGAAGGGGAAACTTGGGGGCAAAGAAAGGGAAAGGGGAACCAATGGAACAAGGACGCAGGGGTGTTGGGGGAATCGAGAGGGGTGGGAGTGCCAGGGAAGGGCCTTAGGGGGACAAAGTGTGTGTGTGTGGAACACAAGAAACCTCACGGAGGGAGAGAAAGGGATAGTGGGTGTGAGATGGATGGAAAGGCAGGAAAGAGGAAGGAAATGTGAAGGGGAAATGAAGGGTTGGGGGAACGGGAGGGACGCGAAGTAGAGGAACAGGAGACACCGGGGCACGAATGGGGCGAGTCCAGCAGCGGGAGGGGGTTGGTGGGGGGGTGGGGGGGGGGAGTGGTCGGAGGCGAGGGACCGGGCACCGGGGTCTGGGGAGGTGTCCTGGCGGGGGCAGAAGGAAGCTGCAGGTCGGGGCAGGGTTCAGGGGACCAGAGGACAGAGTGGGGTGCGTGGGGGAGAAAGTGAAGGAGAGCTGGTGTGAGATGAAAGCGGGGAGGAGGCTGGGCACTCGGTGGAGGAGGTGGGAGAGGGGAGGGCATGGACAGCAGGACTTTCTTCAGGAACTGGGAGCACTGTTACCCTCTTCTGTCCTCGCTTCCTCGGGACCAAGTGCAGGAAAAAGAGAAAAAGTGACCAAGGAGAGGAGGATGTCTCCAGAGCATTAAACTGTTCTGCGAGTGTGAAGGGGCGTTAAGAGAATCGGTGACTTTGGGGAGCGGTGTGGTCAGGAAAATAGGAGACCTTTACTACCATCTCCTGAAAAGCAACACTTAATTGTTAAATTCTTGGGCTTGAATGTTTAAGAACTTCGCAGCCGAGGAGTCTGCCTGGGTCCCTGTATTTTTTGCTCTGGTTTTAATTATGAGTTGCTCAACGAATCACAACAAGCAACATCCCTCCGGTTATTTTCAGTTGATTCAGTTTTTTTTTTTTTTTTCTGATCTGGGCTGGGAGCTGTCCTTCCACCTTTTGTACTGGAAGACTTTGTGTTCAGGTAACAAGTTCTCTAACTTCCTATAAACTGAAGAGGAAATCAAAGCTGGTCTTAAGCTGCCTATCCCAGTGACCTTAACATCCTTTTCCTTGTTAAATAGCTGCGGTTAATTAAGTGCCTGAAGGATCTTAACTTTTGGTCGTCTGGGTGATGCTTGTGGCTTCTCCGAGGAGCTCACTTAAGCGTCTTTCAAATGAATTCTTACAGCATATTTTACCATTAATCTCTGGGATTATTGGGGGCTAGTGCGATGGTCATAAGTGTTACTTGATTATTTGTATGTTTTAGGGATAATTTATTATTTTTTTAAAAAGCATAGTTGGGTATAGAGTGCCCTTCAAATCAAGTACGAGGCAAAGCTGTGTGGTTGGCTGGTTTGCTCTGGCCTCTTTCACAGGAATTGAGTGGTCTGAAAGCTCCCCGGTGTTATGATGTCTTCGCTTAGGGAAGTTTGAGCTGCAAGTTCTTGGCAGTCAGTCTTGAGTGGGACTTTTTCTTTTCTGAGGAAGCAGATTTTAAATGTCACGTCTCAAGTATATTTCTGAGAGATTTGGTTGGAGCTGTTACAGCAGCTAAAGGGCATTAATTTTGATGCTGGTACTCATCTCAAAACCTAGAGTAACCTCCTTACATTGTTGAATGCATGCTGCAGTCCAGTTGGTAAAGGACAGTTTCTGACAAGTTGAGTGGGTGGTCTTTTGTCCACTCTATGCTTGACGCTCCCAGAAGCAGTCTCCTGCTTTGAAAGTGAGTGAGTCGCTTGGGTGCTATTTCTGTTAAGCTCCTTGGATGACCTTTGCTTGTTTATAATAGTTTAATTAGTTTTCCCCTTTTTGCCTTAATTTTTGCCCCATATTTCCTGTAAGGGTGATTACTTCCTTTTAAAATAGTAGCTTTTAAAAATTACTTTTCATTCTGAAGGATTAGAATTCTTTTTGTGTTGATTTTTTTTTTTTTTAATGATTGCAGTTCAGTTCAATGGAGGGCTGCAGCTATTAAGGCATAAAAAACAGTGTCCTGACACTGTTTGGAACAGGTGGTAGACAGTTAAACTGGGTGAATCTCATGAATAATCTTAGTCTTTGTATTTTCTGTGGGGTGGATGTGGTAAAAAGAGACTATGAACTGTGTCTGCAGTTGACATGGAGGAGGGGGAAATCTTCCATGCCTCCACTTACCCTCCCCCTCCCCCCAGAGCCCCAACAGGAAGTGGTAGCACACTGCCTTCAAACAGTAGAAGAGTTTATATACCTTAAACCCAATGCTTTGCAATTGAAATGAAGTTAGGAAACTAAGGAGAATGTTAATACCATCATAGTAAAAATCTCCACAAACATAGGTTTGGAGTGTCCACATCGCTAGTAGCAAAATCCCACTACTCCAGTGGTTCTCAACCTTCTGGCCCTTTAAATACAGTTCCTCATGTTGTGACCCAACATAAAATTATTTTCGTTGCTACTTCATAACTGTACTGTTGCTACTGTTATGAATCGTAATGTAAATATCTGCTATGCAGGATGGTCTCAGGCGACCCCTGTGAAAGGGTCGTTCGACCGCCAAAGGGGTCGCGACCCACAGGTTGAGAACCACTGCACTACTCCCTCAACACCCTCATCCCATTCCCAGGTGATAGGAAGTTGTTGAAGTGAGAGTTGGTGGTTCATCTCCTCCCAGTCATAGTTATTTCTTGAAGTTCCTAGGTGTGTAAGTTCCTGGGTATTGGAACTGGGTTTTGACAAGGTCTGCCACAGCATAGCTGACAAACCTTGATAAGGTCTAAGTCACAGGAAAGACGCATTTCTTAATGCCTGGAGTCTGTGTGTGTGTGTGTGTGTGTGTGTGTGTGTGTGTGGTTTGGTAGATACGTATACCTTGTGCCTGTTTCTTCTAATGAGGGGGCATTTTAAGACTTAGTTTTGGTTTGTCGAAGTTTAAGTAGTTTTAAAAAGCGCCTCTTGCCATCTTTAGACACTTTTCATGAGGCGTCTGCCATCATGAGAGGAAGGCGACAATTAGTCATTTTCAGAGCAGATACAGTTGTCGCCCAGATACTTTTCCTTACTTCTCCAAGGTCCTGCTGTTCTCTCAGATATCCTGGCTCCCCTCATTTCCTTTTTGCTCTTGGGGTGGTGGAGGGGTACGTTTTCTTCCAACGGACTTATTGGGAATCTTCCAGTATATCAGTCAGATAATATTTGTCAACTATTGAGTAGGATTGTTTTATCCATTTGAAATAATGGGCCCAGTGCTAGCCTTTCAGTTCAAATATTTGAGAACTGAAAAAAGTTTTTTAATTGGCTTCCCAAACCTCTTACATAATCATAATTAATGCTTAATTAAATGTCTATAAAATGTAACATTAAGACAACCAGGAAACAGCTATACAGTTAGCTACGTGTTATATTTCCTCTGGGCTGTGGGTGCATTTTAATATTGATAGGAGGGCGCATTGACATGTTGGAATGACCTGTACTGGATAAGGTGCTGGTAGAAGAAAAAGAAAAGCAGATCCTGTTCTCTAACAAGACAATCTAAGCTTCTTCCCTTTGCTGTCTTTCCCCTGGCCTGCCCCCCTTCCACCCCCGCTCCCCCCGCCCCGTCTTCCGGTTAGGGTATTTCCTGAGTGGTTTCATTTTAGTATAGTCATAGTTTGACAGTAGAAAGAGTCTTAGAGATGATCTACTTTATGCCCCTGCCCCAATTTTATAAATAAGAAAACTAAGGTTAAGTTGACATTGTCAAGATCACAGCGGGCTGTAACATAGCCTCCAGTGCACTCCAAATCCAAGTCTGTGTCGCTTTTCACAATCAAGCTGCTGCTCTATCTAATCAGTATGACCATCTCCACAAATTTGTCACCACCTTTTCTAGGAAGAAATTAGATTTTGCCCGTATGCTTTATGTGGAGAAAGTTAAATGTTCCCACTTTGATGAGCCAAATCTGTTCCGGGAAATAGTAAATGCTCATACAGTGGTTCAGAGTGCTGCAGGAGTGGATACGGGGACAGCTCAGCACCTGAAGCTGTCCTTTGCTCTTTCTGTGGTTTCAGGTTAGGAGATCAAAGGGCACCCTGTCATTAAAATTCCTTCCCTGTGCAAAATAACTAATGCAATCATATTAATAAGGGGATGATGGCAGTTGTTGCAGCCTTCTCTCACCAGAGCACTTTTAGATGTTTTCTTCTGTAACATTACTTTTTTTTTTCCTTGGATTCAGTTTCCTCAAAATCATGGGTTGACAAACTGTTGCCCATAGGCCAATGTGGCCTGCAGCCTGTTTTTTTGCAGTCCACTGTAAGAATGGTCTTTTTACAGTATTAAAGGGTTATTAAAAAAATCAAACAAAACAAAGAATATGCAACAGAGACCATATGTGTCCCACAAAGCTTAAAAATATTTACTTTCTTTATATAAAAAGTTTGCTGACCCCAACTTTATTAAAAACTGTTTTTCGTTGGTAGCAATTCAAAGCTTTTATCAAGACTTATTGACTGAAAAACAAACTTTGTCATGTTTACATTTTTAGCCAAGATGATATCAACATTTGGCTGAGCGTAATCCAGATATGTAGAGCAAGTTGATTTTAATTTTCATAGTTGTTTTCATTCGTTTCATCCTTGCAAACAAAAATATGCAAGGAACACTCAACTTTAAATTGAACATTTTGTACATGAAGCCTTATTTTAATGTCATGTGTTCTTTCAAAGCTGTCAGTAGACTTCCTATCTATTTCAGAACATGTCGAATTTAATACTTGGTAGTAGAGGGTTAAACTCATCTCCTTAGTTTGTGTTCTAGCATATGAAAAAAGCCACTCAACAAATTACGGAGGAGAGCAGGGAAACTGAGTCCTGGCTACAGAAATTGATGTGTCTTAAACATAAGTGTTCTTTAATAAAGAACTTGGCCAGCTGTTCTGCATGGCAGCAAATCAGGGAGGAGATTCTCTTGGCAACAGCACCAAGATTGTTTGGATCCACTGAGAAAAGCTGGAGGGAAATTGGTTTGCATCTTGTTTTAGAGGGAGATAAGTCTAATCTGTGAAGATAAGGCAAACTAAGGAATAAAATAGCAGTTAGTTTTTGAACTGAATCTGATAACTGAATCTGAACAGAACTGTGGAATCAGAAATGGAAGGCCAGGATGCTGCCGGCAAGGCCTGAAGCTGGTTCTAGTTTAGGTCTGACTGCCTGCACACTGAGCCGTCCTGGGGACCAGCTCTCTTGCGTGTGTTAGAATTGCTGCTTGGAAGAATTTTGTAGGAAATAGTTTTTCGTAGTAGATTGAGAAGAACATTGTAGTGGGGATGAGGGGAGTAGATTTAGGTGAGTAATAATATTGTGGAACGTAACAGTGTGGATCTTCTGACATGTAAGTAGCCAATGAAGTGGACTTGTTCATGTTTGGTGTTAGGGAAAGGGCATGGCACATTAAGAAGAGCAGTGGGTCTGGAGTCAGATCTGGGTTCATGTCCTGACATCTGCCTTTCCTAGTTTTCTGGCCTTTAGTGAGTCAGTTGTCCTTCTCGGGCCTTGGGCCTTAGTTTTTTCATCTATACTAGAGTGTAATAATACAGGACCAATTTTTCAAGGTTGCTGTGAATTCCCTAGGGTAGGAATCAAGTCTTATTCATCTCTTAAATCTCCAATGCCTGTATTAAATGACCACTCAATTGGACAGATGAATGACTGGATGGATGAAGTGTGGAAGCACTGAATAAGTTGTAAAGCATTGCTTGGATTTTAGTTATTTTCTTTCATAGTTATAGATGATTAGTTGATGTCTGAGATAAGATAAGAATGGCCCATGAATTCTTTACACAAGAATGGTATTTACCCCAGTATAAAATGTTGTATAGCTTTCTATGATCAGTTTTGAAGGGATGTTTTAAAATATGCAAGATATTTCACTTATCTTTCAGACTCTATAATAAGCTGTTTAACACCATGCTTTCAACCCCCCACTAACATAAATACCAAAGAGAAAATGAGTGAAATCACTGGGTTTGCTTTTGAAGAGCCATTTCAGCTTTGTCTCTGCCCATTAGATTCAAACAATGCAACAGATGCCTGTTAACAGTTTTGTGCCCAGTTTTAATTAGCAGATGGAGCTCTGTTTGTGTCTGTGTTCTCCCCAGCACTCGTTTGAGTGACAGGATAGTGAGTGGATTGGAATTCAGTGTTTGTGTTGAATAAAGCCAAATTCTATTTTTAAAAAGATGAATATAAGCCTTTATTATATAGAACCACTTGCACATCTCACTGGGATAGCATAGTGTCTGGACTAAAACTAATGTTTGCAGTTATGTTCTCTGCTCTTATTACAGGAAAACACCATTTTATTGTTTAAGTGAAGGTTTTACTGTATCTCGAAACTATCAGGAAGTGGCTGTCTTTGAAGATCCATTTCAATATTTTGGCATAGTATGTTGAGGAATATGCAGAGCCGGGCTGAAATAGGCTTTAGTATGAATGCCAGTACTGACGGGTTGTTAGGGGCCACCTGGAATGCTGTGTTATATAGAATCCTGAGGTCCTGTCTGAGCTCAGCAAGCTTGAGGGCGGTCATGGATTCCTGATGTCTGCCATGGCAGTGGAGGGAGAGAGTGGGTGGCAATGTCATCCACATATGCTGTCTATTTTCTAAAGTGAGTAGGTAGCTATCCAATGCATTGTGTCTAAATAATAAAAGTATTATTGGTGGCCCTGGCCAGGTGGCTCAGTTGGTTGGAGCATCATCCAGTACATCAAAAGGTTGTGGGTTCGATTCCTGGTCAGGGCACATACGTAGGTTGTAGGTTTGATCCCTAGTCAAGGTGTGTACTGGAGGCAATTGATTGATGTTACTCTCTCACATCGATGTTTCTCTCTCTCCCTTCCTCTCTCTAAAACAACAACAACAAAATCTCGGGTGAGGATTAAAAATATATATATTACTGGGGAATGATTATTACCTGTATTGTGTCTGGAGATGTGTCCTTTTCGCCTTTTCCTACTGAACATAGGAAAGACCCAAAATTTGTGTCTTTTGGACTTTTCTTATTTTGATTTGAATTAATAAGAACTTTAAAGGAAGTGGATGCCTGATTGTCTGTCGAAGAAGAAATAAGCCTGCTTCTTGTTTTATTTTGTGTATCTTAGTTACTCAGGACTTCCTTTGGGAGGCCACACACAGTGGTAGAAACAATTTGGAAACAGATTCCGAAGCAGCCCTGTTTCTTGGCTGTGATGAAGTATTTGCTTGCAGTCCTACCTGTAGCATTCAGCAATAGTTTAATAAGTCACCTGTTGCTGGACATGAATTTTAATTCTTTGTTCCCAGGAGAAAATGCTAAAGCTCTGCATGTCCTTAATGTTCATCAAATATAGGCTTGCCATCACTGAGATAGACTGGATGACAGCATTGTAGAATTTCAAAGCACTTTGCAAAAGCTGGGTGAGGATGGACTCTCACTTCATCATGATATAAACCAGCCCACAAAGCAGTTAAGCAGTGTGTGTAGTGTTGCACAGCTTTCTGTTGGCAAAGCTTGGGCTGACGTGACTTCCCCCACATCACACTATAATTTTGCCTGTTTTGGCAAAGAACTTGGCAATAATTATTTGAACAACTCATAGATATTTTCCTGATGTATAAAGTGGTAGAACAATCTCTAAAATATGTGATCAGGTTTTAACATGAAATATAGGTGGTCTATTTAAAAGTTGAATTTTAAGAGTTTTTTTCTTAGGATCCTATGCAATATTTATTTATCTGGAATAGGTATTGCAGAATATTCTAATGTCATGCACACTGACAAGGAAAAAAATGCTGAGATGCGCTTGATTAAGTTACAGTGGGCCAAAGAGTGAGAGAAAGACAGAGCAGTTAGCTGTTCATAGCTGTGGCCAGCTAACAAGACTGCTCACATTCCTGCGTGTATGTTGGGACTTTGAATTAACTTCCAGGTGGCTATTATCTAATGAGAAGATAGCCAGATGCCATCAAACCCTGGAGCCTTCCTTCGCATCTTGTTTACACATGAACTTTTCAGACTGTTGCCCATAACCAATCCAGAGGAGCACTTCTCCCAGAACTAACCCTGCTTTGCCTTCTCCCACCCCCTTTATCTACAGCCAGTGTAAGTTCTTTCACAACGACTTACATCTTTCTTCCCCATCTTCATGTATGAAAAGGCTGGCCAACTCCAGGATGGCCAACGTGTTTCTTTTCCACCTGGTGCTGCTGGTGGTGGTTTAGACTTTATACCCCCAGACCTGATCCTTTTTTTCTTGCTAGAAATGGCCCTTTTTTTCTTAGTCTTTTCTTTGAAAAAGACTTTCAGCCATGGAAGTTGAAATTTTTAACAACAAAATACACAAAATCCATTACAAAAAAGGGCTTGTGTTCTGAGATGTCAGTGACTAACCCTACTGTAATTTGTTAGTTGCTTATGAATTTGGATGGAGTAGCTGTTTATAGTTTTCAATAAAGAATATTTAACTTTTTTTTTTCTTCTTAAGGTCTCTGAATAAAATCTTGAGATGGCTTAGAAAACAATTCTTCCATTTTTTGAATGACCCAGACCACTTTCTCATTCCACTCTCTTCATTAACATCTCACCCATACCGGGACTTGGGGAGAGGGAATTGGATTGGAAAGAGAATGATGAAAACAACATTCTCCTCTCCTCTCCTATTGATTTGTCTGCTTGTTCAGTCTCTTGCTCTTGCTTTTGTTGGCAGTTGGAGTGAACTATTGTGTTTAGAAACTTGTGCGTAATGTAGTTTGAGAATTAATAATGAATTCTGACTATATTGCTCTCTTATATTGTTTAGAACTAGAAGATTAAAAACTGGTACTGGTACGTGTCTCAGGCACCACCAGTAGCAAACGGTGATGTATTGATAAGGGTGCCGTTCACAAACAAAATAATTTGAGTGAGTGCATTTCCCATTTTCTCTACTTACTATTGTTTTGAAGATTTCCAGCCCTTATAGAAGCATGAAAAATTCATGGGACAATCCAACTTATTTCTTTCACTTCCACAAAATTCTGTTATAATTAAAATTAAAAACATGCGTATGTAATATAACCAGAGGTGTGTATCATGGCCCTTTAGACTTTAATTTTAAATGTATGTTGTGATCTCATTATATGATTTACCTCATTTTTAAATTCAAATTATCTCGTTATTATTGCAAAATAGAATATATAGTACTCTGAAAAACAAGCGGTGCGTGTTTCCAGGCAGTCACGGCACAAGCCCCTCCCAAGGACATTAAGCTAGGCCTGTTTTCTCATCATGCAGGCAGTGCATGCTTCAAGCCCAGCCTGTGTTGATCTTGTCAGTTAAACTTTTTGTAGTTCTGTTATTGGACAGGGGTCTTGGCCCTGAGTGGGTCTGCCTAGGGTCGTCTGTAGTGTGAGGGTTCTTGACTTCAAGCAGAAAAGATTTCACAACACAAGTCCCGGTGACTATGAGGGTATGTTTATTAAAGCTGGGGACAGTGAAACAAAGAAGGGCTTAGCATAGGAGCAACAGGAGAGCTTAGGCTGGGCTGCCTTAGCTCTCTGGAAAGTCAGAGAAAGGGAGCCTTGGGGACAGGGTCGGGGGGGTTAGCCTGGGACAAGCTGCCACAGCCCATTGCTCCCCTGGTTGCAAGTTTTGTGGGTTCCCTTAGAGTTTAGGAGATGTGTGCTTGTGGGGGATGAAGTCGGGGAAGCAGAGAGAACAGGGAAAGCCGGAGACATGCTTCTCAGAGGGAGAGCGGGTCATGGGTCTTTTGTTTCAAAGGTTTTTATCTATCTTTTGCAGGCAGGGACTGTAGGGGAGGTCTCAAGGGAGAGTTTCAGTAGAATATTCATCCGTTTTCCAGGTGTGCTCTTTCAGGGTCGCGGTCTTTACTGATTGCTCGGTGCCAAGGCAGGGGGTCATTAGTCACTGCAGCTGATCCTGGTCTTGCCCACCTGGTTTTGCTGCTTTTCTGGGCCTGGAACTGAAATACAACTGAGGCCTCGATGTTATCTCTAGGGAGGTGACCTTCTGCATCTGCTGTAAACTGCTCAGCCAGTTTGCTCAGCTATCTGTCTCAGTTTCCCCATTCCACTTGGTCAAGGAATTTTCCTAGCTTCTTACTATCCTGTCTCAGCACTAAAGAAACCGCTTAATGTTTTAGAATCCTGTCCTTTAAAAATGCCTGGTTTCAATAATAAAGCTAAATGTCATCAGAAAAATAAGGACTTGAAAGTTGGGAAAATATTATGTCAAAGGAGATAGATAAAGTATTTTCAGATTATCTCATTTTCTTCATATACAGTATGATGAAATAGATGAAAAATAATCTAAAATAATAGGAAGCCTTTTGCTGCTTAGGTATGCTGATGCTAAATTTCCATTTGACAGATGAGGGGCTTGACGTTCAGAGAACTGTGTGCCTGAGGTCACACAGGGCCTGGCCTTGAGCATTAGTTTTCTGAATACTAGTCTCTCTCTTATTCCTCATCTGCCTTCAGTTCTCTTGCTATGAAAAGACATTGATGATATAGCATAAAATCTGGACATAGTCAACATTTTGTGGGAGAAGAGTCAGAGATTGAACTAGGAGATATAAGGTCCAAGTACATCTCCGCCTTTGAGTAACCATTTGCTTTGGCCAAGTCTTTAATCCTCTCATGGCCTTTTTTTTTTGGCCTTTGTTGTTTTAATTGATAAAAAGCAGAGGCTGGGGAGGGCGCTTCAGTGATTTGTTAGTAGGCTAACAGTGATTTGTCCACTAGGTCACTAACTTCACTCATTCAATGAGCAGCATTATTTAGTCTTTGAGAGGGGAAAGAGTAACAAGTATCAAGGCAGTTTTAATACAATGATGAAAAGGGCCACAAGTGGATAAATAGAAAATGTTATGAAAGTAGAGAGAAGAGATAGAGGAAAGCTTCTAGGAAGAAATGACACCTAATCTAAAATCAGAACGTGACGGAATCAGTTGGGTAAATGGGCCAGCCAGTACAGCCTTGGGAAGAGTTTGGAGAAATCCTGTTTGGCTGTGGCCTCCAGGGAAGTGGGGTATGTAATAAGGGTAAGGTTGAAGGGTAGTAGAGCGCAGATTGTGGAGGGATATGAAACCTGTTCAGGGTCTGGACTTGTATCCTGAGAGCGCAGTCACCGGGGATTTTACACCCAGAGACCAGTTAGGAGATTAGCAGACTATCTCAGTGGCCCCTTCCCTTCACTGGGACCTTTACTGTTTACAAAGTACTTTCATTTACATCACTATTTAAACCTCTCATAATCCTGTCCATGGACAGAGATTAGTATCTCCATGTTCTAGACAAGGAAGCTGAGGTTCTGAGAGGGTCATTGATTTGACCAAGTAAATAGGTAGAGGAGCCATGACTGGAGCCTCGCACTTCAGTTCTGGACCACAGTCTGTCCGCAACAACCTGCCCCTCTCAGAATGGCCAGGAGTTTTCCGTGGGACTCAGTGCACTGGCACTTAGCCTGTGGTAGCGGTCACTTCCAGTGGTCTGTGACAACTGTGTAAACTGACCAGCGAACTCTTGAGAAGTGTGTTGAGTGGAAAGATGAAGTCAGCCTCTTCCTAGGCAGGCCCCAGGAACAACGATTGCAAACGTGCATCACATTCCTGTCAGCCCTAGGAGGTCAGTGGACTGGACTTGTGGTTTTGGGTTGTCCCCTGACCTCTAACCAAGTCCCTTAGGAAGCAATCAAATATATGCACAGCAGAATGTGGGCAGGAGGCAACAGCATTTAATTATGAATCCAACTCTTTTGCATAAAGGAAACTAATTATATCAGAAATCTCAGCACTGCCTCTCCGCATGGGGCAGTTGGCTTGTTAAGCTTGTATGCTGTTGGCCTTAGACTGTAACATCACTAGGAACAGCGACTATAATTGTGAGCCTTTTTCCTTTGACAAATTAGGCTTAAACCTCATGTCAGCCTGTCCTTTCCTTTTTTTCAGGGTGAAATTGTCTCTGCTCTGGGTTTTGTTTGGAAAGTCCTGGTTGGCAGAATTTTCCTCACAGTGCATTATAGACTACTAGACTAACATCCATTTGCTAACCCTGGGTCTCCAGAATGGTGCAGTGAGCCAGAAAGCAGAAAGGCCCAAGCAGCTGAATTTGATATAATAAAGTCCATCTTCTAAAATTCACGAACTTGTCACAGAGGGGAGCCCCTGGGTCCTCACTTAGCTGTTGCAATTTTTTTTTGAAATCTATATAATTTTTTTTACAAAATAATTAGCCATTTACATGCAATAAACATTAATATTTCAAGAAAGACGATTTTAAATATAATACTATTATATGCAATATACATTCATATTTCAAGAAAAAAAGATTTTAAATATAATAATATTACCAATACTGTATTAACATAGTATAATATTATAAAAGTTGTAGGAAATATTAAAAATCTGCAAATAACAGGATTACTTCTATTACACTCAAATATTTTTTTCCTCTGGCTCTATTTTTGTTCATCGGTTTATGTTGTTCATAATATTCCACAAATGAGTGAGATCACGTGATACTTAACTTTCTCTGACTGGCTGATTTCACTTAGCATGATGCTCTCCAGGTCCATCCATGCTGTTGCAACTGGTAGGAGTTTCTTCAGCTGTTGCATTCTTGATGTGTACAGTGGTCATTGATTTCTCTGAGCCCTGAAAAGATTAGGAGCAAGGCAGGCCACCAACATGGGTGAGGAAAGCATAGTGGTGTGCCCCTCAGAGATGGCATTTGTTATAGGACTTTGCACACAGTAGTAAACTTCCTGGGCTTCCATTTCTTCATAAGCAAAAGGGACTGCTGTGCCAGGTTCACTCAAAAGTCTCTTCCAAAACTCGGCTCCTAAATGATTACCTGTGACTCCCTGACGAAATAGAAAAGTAGAAATAACTCCAAATAGCATTGTATAGATAAAAGAACCTGGATTTTTGAGACAGAAATTCTTAAATTTGAATCCTGAGTCTGCTACTTCCTATTTGAGAGCCTTGGTCAAATTAACCAATTTTCCTTATTGACAAAGGAAGGATAGTAACTCCCTTGCCGGATTTTTGTTTCATTTTGTTTTTGAGAATGACAAATTATTGTTTGTATAACATCTTTGGCACATGGGAGACCCCCCAAAACATGCATGTGTGTGTGAACGGGTGTGAGTGAATTACTCAGTCCCAGTTCACTCAGGGTAGGCCCCGGACACTTTATTGTTATAACACTTGCTTTCAATGATAAGAGCTGACATTTATCGACTGCGTACTCTACACCAGGTACAGTTCTAGGCATTTTACATGAATTAACATTTTCTTTATGGATTGGCTCCTTTAATTCTCACAACAACCTCTTAGGTGCATTCTGTTGTTATTTCTGTTTTCCAAATGCGGTAATTGGGGCACAGAATGGTTACCTTCTCAAGGTCACACAGCTGGTAAAAGGTGGAACCAACTCAGGTTTGTACCCAGGCAATTTGGTTGTAGAGTCTGTGTTTTTAACCACTATGCCTTTCTGTCATAAGTGACTCAGAAATATTTACAACAAAAAATGGGTTATCGTTAAGGAGGTGGTGCTGCAAGGTGAACAGTGATACTACTCCTTGTCAGCTGGTGATGTCAGTTCTTTTAACCTCCCTGGCCCCATCCCCCTCTTCTGCAGAGGACTGTTGCCCAGTGGTTTAATGGACTGTAGTTAAGCATTTCGCACAGGGCCTAGCACACAGGCTCAATAAAGGGTGAAGGGTTTCATTTATTTCCAGGTAACTTGTTAGAACAAGTTTCATAAAAAATACCAACAGAAACATTTTGGTCACATAATGGGGTGTGCTTCAGTTTTTTTGAAAATTAGTTCTTAAAGTTTAGGACCATGTGCATTTTACAAAGCTAGAATGAGAAATATTTGTCTTTAAACTTATTCCCGGAGTGACGGTGACTGTCGCTGGCTGCCCTGGCGTAAGGAGGTGTCCAAGAGCAGCCCTTGACCTCCGGTGCATAATGTTAGTGTAATGTAAGGAGCAAGCTCTTCACAGCCTTCCAGCTGCTGCACACTCTCAGGGCATTTTTAATTCCTCCTTCGGGTAAGAACAAAAACAATAGTGGAGAATGTCCTGTCTAGAAAAGACAAATGTTTCCATTAAAATACTCCAGTTGGATGTCTTCAGTTAGGGCCCTGAATTCTAAGTGCAGTGAGTCTCTGCAGGAAGGCTCCTGAATCTTAATGAGTTTGTTTGCATACATGAATTTGAACAATACATTAAATCTTGAAACACCAGACCCTGTTTTAATGGAGTAAATTACCCAACTTGAAAGTTAGTTAATAGGCTTTTCTTTACCTAATAATCAAGATGATGATACTTTAATCTCAAAAAGTCATTAATCATATTTTTATAATATTGATACATGCTATTAATTTTCTTTTTAGTCACAAAACTGTCTCACCAAGAGAATTAGGGAAATAAATGTATCAGTATAAGCATAGTGGTAAAAGCATGCCCCCCCCCCCCCCCCACTTTTAACACTTTTCCTTTCTGTGGTATGTAGTACATGATGATGATGATTACATGTACATGGTAGGCATAAATCTGAAATTGGGTTTGGACCAGGAAGATGAGTTGAGATGCTTTTCACTAGTTTAAAGGTGTTTTTAAACATTTTTTTTTTTAAAAAAAACCATATATTGCAAAGCTAGTATAAGAGGTGGCAGGGATGAGATCATGAAGGGCCTTAAAGGTCAGTGTGAGGAAGGTAGATTTTATTTGACACATTTGGTTTATAAATTTAAAAGCTGCAATGGTTTTAAGAGAGTTCATTTTGAGGTTGAATAGCACTGAAAAACCATCCACGGAACTCTCTGGTCCAGTCCACTCCCTAAAACTATGTTGTATACAGAAAATATGCTGTTAAAAATGTTCAGATGGCCAGACTCTTGCCTTCTAATGAAGCATAAAGGTTGTGACGGTGGGTCAGTTAATGCTCCAAGCAATGCAGTGTGCCCCACTGGTGGGGAGCACAGAAGCATCACATTGGTTGTGAACCTCTGGGGAACAGAGACCATGACTTGCTTCCTCAGAGCTCACTTACCTGATGCTCAGGCACACTGTATCTGTTTGTGGGATAAATGAATTAACACCATATATTTTCTTCTGAGGAATGGATTTGGGGCTCCTGCAATAGGGAAATCTCATCCATTAGCACGTACATAAGCTTCAAAGGATGTGTAATTATCACGTGTTATTGCTTAGGGTCTTTTTCTAGATGTGAGAGTGATAAAATCAAACTGTTTCTCTTTTACCCAGAGTGTTTATAATAATAAATGCCCATTTATGCCCAGGCATAAATGCCCAATTTCAGGGGCATGGAAGGCCCTCAGTAATAGTTGGTTGAATGAATGTACACTTGACAGCTGTTGGTACTCTCAAGTCCAGCTGTTCAGGTCTCACTCAAATCACAGCAAATGATTCCCTCTGCATCTATTGTCCAGAAAAGACCACACAACCCTCTAACAAGAGCTTCCTCACCTTTCTTACTATCTCTCATTTCTGAGTATTTCATCTTCTCCCCAAAGAGCCAGTGCTGACCTGTTGGTTGATGATCTTAATGTGATACCTTCCCACTGTCCCGGGACCCAGGTCTGGCAGTTGTCCCCCTCCTATCTTCCATCTTTTGTCTTCTCTTTCTCTCCTGGCCCTTTCTTCTATTCTTTCAACTCTGTTGAAATTGTCCCCATTCAAATAAGGAGATCCCTTAAATTCACTGCTTCCTCAAGTCACTCATCTCCCCATCCCCTTTTCTTTGTTTTTTAATTTCTTTTTTTAAAAAATATATTTTATTGATTTTTTACAGAGAGGAAGGGAGAAGGATAGAGAGTTAGAAACATCCATGAGAGAGAAACATGGATCAGCCGCCTCCTGCACACCCCCTACTGGGGATGTGCCCGCAACCAAGGTACATGCCCTTGACCGGAATCGAACCTGGGACCCTTCAGTCCACAGGCCGACGCTCTAGCCACTGAGCCAAACTGGTCAGGGCTGCTTTTTAATTTCTTGAAAGACAAGTCTTGTCACCTGCACTTTTCTGCTATCTCCTTACTTGTCAACCCCTTAAAAGTCTGCGCTGCCCGCTTCAACATTGCCCAGGTCATCCTGTCCTCACTGCACAGGCCAGTGGGCTTTCCTCCCTACTCATCCCCCCTCCCCCACCTCTCCTCTCCACAGCATTTGTAACAATTTGTTACTTGCTCCTTGAAACTCATTCCCCCACCAGCTTCCATTCCCCCATCAGAATTGTCTTCTCTGATTTACTTCCGACTCTTCTAACCGTGCCTTCTGTTTCCCTTAGTAGTCTCATTTTGTCTTTTAATTTTCCAAGTATCTGTCCTCTATTTTTTCCTCTTTTCTCTTTTAGACATTAGACACTTTAATACAATTTGTGATCACACCAATCTGTGTGATTTGCTGCGTTAGTGGCTGTGTCTTCTGCCATATTGCAACTCTGTGAGTGCAGGTACCAGATCTGGTCCCCACTGTATCCCTAGCACCTAGGACAGTGGTTCAGAAACCCCCACGTGACGAAGGTAGCAAGCTTGATCCTCTGCAAGCCTCCCACATATGACTCTCCAACTTTGTCTCATTATATTCCAGCCCTTCCCAAAATTAATTCATTCCTACCCTTATCTAGTACCATTTTGTGAATTTTCATGTATCTGTTAACACTACTGATTTTATATATATGTATTTTACCTAGGTTCAAAACCTGCAAGTCATCTTTGACTCTTTTTTTTCTCCTTAAATCCTACATATAATTTGTTGCCAAGTCCTTTCCATTCTTCTACCACCTCAACTCTTCTCTGCCAGGTCAGAGTCTTCTCCTTGCCCCCTCCCTGTCAGAAGATGCTTTCTCTCTCCTCAGTGGCACTTTGAACCCTGCAGTACTTTGGACTTTCGCATGGCATTTCCCATGTTCTTCCTGCGTGAAAAGCGGAACTGTCTTCTTCCCTCCCCACCTACTCTATTCCATGATAACTTTTTTTAGGACAAGGTTTATTTTATCTTTTGTGTTCTGTGCATTGCCAGACACTGTAATTGGAACCTATTTGGTACTCAAAAAATGGTCATTGAACTAAATTCCAGAATGATGCTGATGAAATAATTTGATCAAATAAAGCTCTCATCTTTGGGGGAAAGAGTCCTTTAAAGGTACTTGTTTAGAAATTTTTTTCATGATTCTGAAATTAGACTTACCATTGTTTACTCAAACATGTTAAGAATGGTTGCCCATTTATCTTTTAAAGATAAAATAATCTTGGATTGCAATTCTAGATATTGGATTAAGGCCAACTGTGGTTGAGGTGGTTAAACTGAAAAATTACCTTTTTCATTTGGGATTCTCCTGTGAAACCTTTGTTGAAGTGATTTCATTTTGACAGAGGAGGTCCTGAAACTCTTTCCCCAGGCGATAGGCTACAGCTTCTTTGCGTCTGGCCTTCTCTTGAGCTGTAGGCACCCTGTGAACCTTAATAATAAGGCTTTCTTTGTGTCTATGAGAAAGCCATCTTTGAGCTATATACAGACCTGCCACTTTCATTCTTTTTTAAAAAATGTGTTTTTTTATTGCTGCTTTGTCTAGTTCTCCCCTCTCCTCCAAAATCTTTTGTTCCTGAGTTTGAATTGTGCAGAAGAAAACCTGGAAGGGAGATGGTAGCAGCACAGCCAGACCTCCTACTATAAACCCCCATTCAGTGCAAAGTTACCTCTACTTTTGGGAATCTGACCTTTGTGGTGAAGCCATTTTCAGCTTCTTCCACTGAAGCACTGAAATCACGTTGGACTTGGAACAGGGCAGGGCTTCTGCGATGAAGACTCTGAATGGAGAAGGAAGAGTGTGCCACTACCTCTTCTGTCTTGTCTTTTCTACTGAAAAGGGGATGGGGAGCGTGGGGAGTAGTGATGGCAGTGGTGGCAGTTGCGGCTGTGGGCAGTGACCAGTCTTGGCCCTTTTCTAAATTGTAGGCTAGTTTTGTGTTACGAGTGACTGGTATTTAAATAAAAGATGAGAAATTGAATTGTCTCTTGAAGAGAATGAGAGCTTAACATTATACACAGGCATTTTCTAGCAGCATGCTAACAATACTTACTATGTGGTGTGGTTTTAATTAGCTTTGGAGAACTGGGCCTTAACTCAACCTAAGGAAAGTTCTTTCGTCAAAATACCACTATACAATGACCCATTGGAGCCTTTGCAATATCTGAAGATTAAAGCAGGAAAAGAGTTTGGGGGAGGATTCTGAGGTTTGTTTGAGACATGTGTCTTATCTGCAAAAGCCCAAATAAAAGTGAATGGTCAACTTTGCTTTCATTGGCTTAAGTATTTGCATTAAAATCTCTTTTGGCTTCTCTGGCCTAACTTTTCTTTTTTGACAGGGGAATAAATAGTAGAATATCCATTGTAGATCAGAAGTATAGAAATTACTGAGATTATGCAGAAATGTCTTACAGATGTTCCTGAAACTGCAGCCAAATTGAGTGAATTCTTGCCCCTTTACGTGTTGGGAGGTTGGGAGATTATTGTCTCACTTAGTGGGATATCATAATTGTGCTCCGTTCCAGGCTGTGTGCACTCGTTGTATCTCTCGTTGACAGCCTTATTTAACCCTATTATACCTTAACTATGATGACCACTTGAGCAGAAAAGAATGTGCAAGACTCTGGAACCTTGGTTTGAAATTTTCTTTATAAAGCTTCTTCGCACTATATTGAGCAAAGTAAAATCTTGTTAAAAGTAAAAATGAATGTGGTTGAGTTCAAAATTAATCTCCAGTTAAATCCAGTTATGGTTTTGGCGGATTTTTCTTTCTTTTTTTTTTTTTTTTTTGCCAACCACCAGTTTCCTTAGTATTGCCACATCCTACTGACCAATGCACCTCATATAGCTCAGATCCGAAGGCAGAAAGCCCCTAGTTGGTTGTCCAACATCATTCCAAGTCCTGTCTTCCTAGCACGGTGCACTGTGGTCCTGCCTTCTGAGTTGGTGGAGTTGGTGTAGAAGCACCTTTGGTGCAGAGCAAGCAGAGCATGCCAAACTAGTTCATAGCAAAAACAAACAGCAACCGACATCCAGGTTGTTGTTGCATAGGTCACTGTGTTTATCATTTTTAAACATCCGGGGTTGTGAGATAAAGCTTTTAAGGGAGGGATTTTACCAGCACGTTTTCTGTTTCAGTTCATGTTCAGCTATGACTCATGTTTATTCTAGTCTAACCCCATTTTGTTTGGAAATTTTTGTACTAGAAAATGTCACTTTCAACTAGGGGAGGGGAAATTCTGATTGAGGATCAGAAGAGTCAAGGTATTGTAGTGGCAATTTGGCATCTTTTAACTCTGGAAAAAATAGAGAATCCTTACAAAGAAAAGTGTTGTCAAGTACAAAGTGATCCTTATAAACAAATAGGGGAAAGAAGATGTCCTTTGAACTTTACTGTCAGAAGGAAGACAGGGGAATCAGAGACACTATTATAAAGTTATCATACATGTTGGAGAGAGAGCCTCTGGATTTCCCCGCGTGGTGCCCTGTTCACTAAAGCAGTCCTAGTGAACTGCCTCTTGATTAGGGTATGAAGAGAAAGATACTAGAACAAACTGATCTTGAAAGGCCCACCTTCATATGTAATCACCCACAGATGTCTGCCTGTGATTATATATTCCTATAGTGAGGGAATGATAAATGTAAATGAGAATCATGATACAATTTTGCCTTGCTTGCTTGCACATTTCCAGAATATAATTAAAAGCACATGCTACTGTCAATAGTTAGCTATGAGGGTTATGTAGGTTTTTATAAGACTTTGGCAGAAACTAAGGCATGTTTTAGTGTCTAAGTCTTCCTTATCCTCTTTTTCTCCCCTCCTTCCCCACTTCTCCCCTCCCTCTCCTCCTCCCTTCCTTCTTTTTCTTCCCCTCCTCCTCTTTGGAATCAAAAGGTTTTGACTAGCCCTAGCTGGTTTGGCTCAGTGGATAGAGCGTCAGCCTGCAGACTGAGGGGTCCCTGGTTCGATTCCGGTTAAGGACACATGCCCGGGTTGCGGATTCAATCTCCAGTGTGGGGCATGCAGGAGGCAGCCGATCAATGATTCTCTCTCATCATTTATGTTTCTATCTCTCTCTCTTTCTCTCTCTGAAATTATAACTAAGTTATACTAGATAATTATGTCTTCAAATAAAATCTGATGAGGATAAATGTCTTCTGGGCACTGTTTTGCCAAAAACAGGTGGATATGTGTGGACTTGGGATGTGGCAAGGGAGGCAGAGGTTAGATTAGGGGAGCGATCATAATATGACTTTAGTCAGTGAATTGGTGCTTAGTAAATCATGGTCCTCCAAATAGTGCCAAATGCCCAAGCAAGCCATGGTAGTGCCCGAAGGATGTCTTGGTCATTTAGTCACTCTGCTGTAGTATAATGTGTGCCTCTTTTAAATGTAATAGGCTGTGCCTTTATGACTATAGATGATGTGGCTTTCATTTTAAGAATGATAAGAGCTTAAATTGTAAATTTAAGTTGTAATATAGAGACTAAAAACTAAACAAAAGAAGAAAACACAATTTTTTTCTGGGTAAGGGGAATTTTTACTTGAGTTCTTTTCAACTGCTTTTGTTTATGAGTATGGAAACTTAAAATGGGTAAATTCTATTTTCCAAATAGCTTTGTACATTTTCCATTTATTCCATATGTCATATCTGCTCTCAAGAATAAACGAAAATGCCTTCCTTCTCTCCACCAACTCCGTAAAAATATAGAAATTTCCAGTGCTTAAAAATTCAAATTGGTCATTCCTTTCAAGATATTACAGTGTGGGAGGCAAAGGGTTGTCTAATGCAGTTATTTGAGAGCTTACTTTTAGTTTAAAAAAGAGTTCTGCAGGGTGTTGAGTTCCTTGGAAATGGGTGTGCTCAGTTTTGAACAATTTACAAAGCTGTGCCTCTGACAATGGACGTGACTAGGGTGGATCGCCTGCCTCCAATTTCAGCAGCAGTTCATTTCTCTTCTCTTATGTAACCCTTCAGATGGGAGTTTCTGCTTTGGAGTGTTCACTTTTCTGTTTTTTTCCTCCTAACTAAAAGTGACATATAGTGTTGTTGTTGTTGTTTTAAGAAAAAAACCTATTATATGCAATACATATATAGTACATGCAGGAGGCAGCCGATCAATGATTCTCTCTCATCATTGATGTTTCTGTCTCTCCCGCTCTTCCTCTCTGAAATCAATAAAAATATTTATATATTTTTTTAAAGTGAAGCTAGGGTGGCCTTTCATTATCGGCAATTGATTTGCAGGTTCGATCCCTGGTCAGGGTGCATACAGGAGGCAACCAATCAATGTTTCTCTCTCTTTAAAAAAAAGAAGAAACAAAAGAAAGGAATAAATAGCATATAACCTTTGGTTGACTTCCAGAATGTTCTTTAGGCCAATGTTTTTCAGTGTGGGTTGCAACCCTTTGGGTAATGAAGTCAATTTAGGGTGTGCAGACCAACTTTTTTTTTTTTTAATGGAGGAGAAGGGAACAGACCAGAACCGAAGAAAATAGATAAGAGAATTGCATGTACAAGAGTAACAGGCAGTAGGGGTCAAGTGCTATTTTTTGAAACTTTTGTTTCAGTTATTTAAGTATGTATATATGTGTAATGTGCTGTGATATAAAAAACATTTCTTAAATGTGGGTCTAAAAAGCTAGAAAGCTACTGCTGTGGCTGGATTTATTGCTGAAGACTTAAAAAAAAAATGTTTCTTGAACCAATTCTATAGAGGCTGTACTTAATTGGACAAATCCCTTTTCTTCCATGAAAGAAAACTGGGCCTTTTAATTGTCAAGCCCTTGTTAATGGAGGTATTGCTGCCGGTTTGACTTGCTGTGGTGTTATTAGGGTCTTTGGGCGTAATGAGCATATTGTCTCTCTCCTTTTTTGGTTTTCTGCTTTTTCTCCCTAAGTGGACCCTGGAAGCCATTCTAGTTGTTGGGAACAATGGTAGAAGTTCCCACACAGTGGAGACATTTGCAACATGAGGTTTTATGATCATTTGCCAAAGTTTTAAGAAAATTACAGTTTCTGAAGAAAGTAGAACTCTCTAACCAACATGAAATACCCACTTTTTTCCCCCTCCCCTTGTGGTAGCACTTATATTGGTCCTCCTAATATAATTACAGAAGTGGCATTTATTTCATTGTGTGTGGATTTTTAAAAATCACCCAGTCTCCTAAGTCCGTCTAAATTAACATATGATTTTAAGGATTAGATTTGAGACGATGGTAACAGAACCTTTCATTCAATTCCATGTTGTCTTTTCGCCATTCTAAAATAAAAGACATCTATTTTACATATGCTTGGTACTGTGTTTTGTGATTTGTTCTGTTCTCTAAAATTTAAATATTTTAGTGTTTCTTTTTTTCCTTTTTTTATTTTTTGCATTTATCACTTAAAGTTATCCAAATAAGTAACTTAAGTTGTCAGTCATTAAGATGCATTGCAGGATCAGTTTGGAGATATGTGAATCTGATTCTATTCAGAAGTAATTAATCACTGTCAGGAAGTGTTTATTGAATGCCTGTAATGTGCTTTGGCAAACAGGAGAGAGGCTCACAAAGCAGTACTCTTAAGTGAAAGATAAGGCTCCTGCTTCTAAAGGACTTATTTTCATTCATTCCTTTAAACATCTATTGAACACCTATTTCATCAGTGGAATGCTGTGCTAGATTCTCTGCCTAAGTCTAAGTGGGAAGGCAAAACTTATATGAAACAAAATATTTAATTGCCATGTCTAATGATATTTATTATAAATTCTTTAGAATAGAGAGTGAGCAGAGTCATCTCACTGGAATATCTAGAGGACAGAGGAGGTGGGGTTACTGAATCTTAATGGGAAGGATGGAGAATATTCCAGACCAGCGGGGAGAGCAGGGAAGGAGTCCTGAAAAATGCTTAGAGCCCTGGCTGGGTGACTCGGTTGGAGCATCGTTCCTTGCACCAAAATATTGCAGGTTCGATTCCTGGTTGAGCTGCATATGGGAGGCAGCCAATTGATGTTTCTCTCTCACATCGATATGCTTTTTTGTTTGTGTTCTCTCTCTCTCTCTCTCTCTCCCCTCCCCACCCCCCACTTCCTCTCTAAAAATCAAAGCATATCCTCTAGTGAGGATTAAAAAAAAAGAGCAGGGTTGGATATGTTGGGTGGGGCCATGTATTTTAAGGTGGGTAATTGTAGAGTTCTGTAAGCTAAAAAGGTACCCCACATCCTTTGGGTGCTTCCAGTCTATTTTGGGACAAGGGCGGGATTATAAATAACTAAGGAGGCTGAACTATGAGTACTGTGATGAAAGTAATATAAGCAAAAAACCTGGAGTCACCATGTCAGTGGCTACCCTTGAGCTGTATTGATAGTGCTCTGGCTTAAGGCTTGGCCACATTGCTGACTTAGTGACAGACTTCCTTTTTGGAAGGTCTGGCTCTGGACTTGCCAGCATATGTATGACACTCCCAGTTCACCAGGTCATCCGTGCTGAACTGCCCAGTTGATTGTGAAGCTGCAAGATAGTAATGGCCAGGGAGGGCTACTTTCCACCTCTAGCTAGACAGGTTCTCAAATGTGCTGCTCCTTCAGGACCAGGGCATGGTTGGGGATCTGTCCAGGTGCTTGCCCTCTGCCCCAGGCTCACAAATTAATAGTGAAAATGTTTTCCTCAAAGCAGTTATTAAAAATAGTTATTAATACTATTTCACATTTGATTCTTCATTTATCTGATTTTTCTGTCTGCTTATTTATTTACCTATTTGGTGTTTGTGGCAGTATCTACCAGTCAGCTTTTGCTGTTACACAGCCCCCAAATCTGTGGCTTACAATAGAAGCACACATTAAATTCCTACAGCAAAGGTTAATTGTGTCCTTAGTCAAATTTCCCTCTGATCCACTCTTCCCGCTCCCCCTGCCCAGACTCCTCGGTCAGGTGGCTGCAGACTGTGTTCAGCCAATCAGGGAGACTGGCAGATTGGAAGGGAGGAGAAAGGGAGAGACCAGGGTATTTCTGCTTCTCCCTTTCTGCTTTTAGGTGGCTTCTCTGGGGCTCTAGCTCTCACTGAACAGGCCCTCAGTGTTTCCACCCTCTCGTCAGGTGACTCTAGAACTTCAGCTCCAATAATACCATCTCCTTTTGTCTCTCTCTTAGGAGTGGTAGTGGCTTCCTGCTATTGCTAAACCTTTTACTATCTTCAACTTCATGACTGTGTAACCAATTCCCTGTATCAAATTCCTTCTGGTGTAAATTCTTGAAGTGGTTCCTTTTCCTGATTAGACCCTGACTGAGATATTGTTTCAGAAAGGAGTTTTCCTTCTGTCTTTTGTGTTGTTTTTTCCTATGGTACAGCCTCAGAAATGGTATCAAACAATCCATTTTACCCACAGAATGTCTCCTAATGAAGCAGTGTGATATACTAAAAAGAGCATTGGGGTTTAGAGCCTCAATGCTGTCTACAGAACAGCCTACCAGCTGATCATATTTTAATTTTTATGATCATTTATAGTCATTTTCAATATAGTTTCTTTCTCATTATAAACTGAGAATTGGAAGATACAACTATAATTAGAGAAAAAGCACCCATCTTATATAGGAAGCAATTGACATGTATTTAAAAGGTATCTTCCAGATGGCCAAGAAGTACATTTGACCACTGATAATACCCTGTACATCCCGAATTTTCCTATAGAATGAACAGCATGTTCCTTGGTGTAGGGTAAATGTCACAATGCCTGTCTTGCCCCTTCACTTGGACTTCCCTTAACTGGGGCCTTATCCTGGTGGAGAAATTTACTTTGGTTCAACACAGATTTGTAGTGATGGAGTCTTCCAGTTTGAAGGATGCCAGGATGACCAGATCTATTTCCGATTAATCTAGTATAAATTCTTTATGGAATGGCTCTACTAAGCCTACTCAGAGGACTCAAAGAATTAATCCCTGACATTCAGATCCACCCAGAGTGGACCCATTCTCCTTTTGTGATCTAGAGATGACCTAGAGCTAGGTTCAGCTTTCTGCACTCTGTTGGAAACTGGTTCCTCACAAATCCTTTGTAATCTGAGTTAGTACCTCCAGGGAGGACTCTAAAAGGAGATTCCGCTTGAGTCACAGAATTCTCCTCCTTAGCTAATATCCCCACTCGGCCACTTGCTAGCTTGTCATCTTGGATGAGTTAACCTCTTTAGTCAGGTTCTTTATTGGTGAAATGGGGATAATGATGACTATTTCCTAGGGTTATACCTGGTAGCTCTTTAATAGATTGTCATCATGTTTATCAGACAAAGGACTTTGGAGCCGGGGACTCAAGACTCTACACCTGAACTACAGAGGTTTGCTGCACTCGCTAGCCTTTGCTAATAATAGCTTAGAAGTGACCATTCTTTTTAAGTGTGATGTTCGCTCATTTCGATTTTCATCTAGACATCAAAACTCTTAGCATTCAGAGGGAATTTCAAACTTGACTAAGACAATAGTTTATATACTAGCGTGCTGGGAGGGAATGTGAAGGTGATACGATCGTGGGTACTTAAAGAAAAAAATAACCTCTCTTAAATCTTAAGCCAAATTGGTTTCTAAACAACAGTGAAAAACTGCTGTTACTATTTTTGCCATTTGTGATAGACAAATGCCACTTGTTTATTCTCAGCCTTTAGGGAGATAATTATATGCTTGCTTGTGGGAATAACAGAATTAAAGCAGGCAGTTTCATATCTTAGAAAATCATGTTTTCTTTCCGTTCGTCATCTGTTGTTAGTTCCTGCTCCTGAGGAGATTCAAGTATGATGTAGGATTTTCACGTTATGAAATTTTAGTGACTGCTAGCCTAGGAGCTCCCCAGGGCCCATAACTTTCCTTCTTTGTATTTCTCAGTGCCTAGTACAGGGTCAGGTTTATGTTGGCCTCAATACTTCTTGTGAAATTAAATACTAAAACTTGCTCTTTCATTAGTCAACTTGATTTTCATTAAGTGTGACGATATCTGACTAAGCTGAACCTCATTGCATCCTATGTGGTTGAGAAATCTTTAGCTGTTCCTTTTGTATAGCCCAAGTAAAGCTTGCCAGTTTCTACTTCTCAGTTCCTATTCTATCATTTGAGAGTGGATTGTACTCACACCAAGGCTGAAGAATTGGTTGCTAAGTTAGTATCATAATATATAAGCATGGACTTCAACCTTGAGACCTGCAAAGGCTTATCTGAAGTGGATTAAATATCAGTTTTTCTGATTGTACAATTTTTTTCTGCTTTCTTCTGCCACTTTCAGAAGTTCGTGCAAAGAACAGCAGCCCAATGATTGTGATCCCTTCTGTTCCCTTTACCCTCCTCATTTTGCTAACAGACCATTTGGGGTTAAAAATACACAGTCATTGTGTGTCATGTTGAACTTCTTTGCATCACTGTCGTATGCATTTCCCGACCTAATGACTATACTGTCCAAATTGGGAACATAACGTGACCACCAGATGTGGAAACCCTGCCCTGGGCTTGCCTGAGGACATCCTTGAACTGACAGTGTGTCTGTGAAATGATCATGTGAGTAGGTCATTCTGGTTTTATTTTTCATATTAGTAATTGAGGATTACAGTTAGGGTGCTATCAGTATACTTTTGCATCAGTTCAAAAACTGAGTAGATAAACCTAACATTGTAAAATACAACCTTTTTGACTGCAGAAGTAAAATTTTCGACTTGATGGTCATTTATTTTGTTTAGTTATTTTCTCGGGTGTTTATGTATGGCAATTCTCTGGCTCTACCCATCCCTCACACACTTAAGAGCCCAGAATTCTGTACCTGAGTTTACTTTTTAAATAATCCATATATGCCTGCTGTTTCTCTTTTCTAATCCACAGTGTAATATGGGTCCTTAGGACTAGAAAGATGAGTTAAAAATAGACAATGCAAATTATTCACCAAGGCCACGTTTGCCCTTTGGGTGTGTGGGAATTCACCGTGAGCCTCAGCTGAGCAGCTTCCAAAGTCCAGTGAGCTCACTTTATTAAAGCTTGCACTGTTGCCCTCTCCTGTTTTAAAACTGATTAGATTAATTGAATATGACTAATAAATTATAGTATGGCAAACTCAGATTTATCTGTGTTAATTAGGGACGGTGATAGCATGGAAAATACAGTGTGCAGATGGTGCCTTTCCTCCTGGGTTTGTGTCTGCAGATGCCACAAAGACACATCCTGTGAAAGCAACCTCACATTTCTTTATCCCTTTCTTTCTCTTCCCACATGTTCTTGTTCAGGTGACAGCAAATAAACTGGAACTGTAGGAATTAGAGAAAGAGGGACAAATTTGTCCGAGCTATTTGGTAAATAATGGTTGAAGTCTTCAGTTAGCATGGGCTCTTTCAGATGCAGTGCGTGACCCATTTGTTTGGTGTGCTTTATCAATGCTTTTTTCCCCATAGAAATAGCATTATACTCAACTAGAGGCCCGGTGCACGAAATTCATGCACAGGTATGGTCCCTAGGCCTGGCCAGTGATCAGGGCCATTCAGGGTCTTCCTTCCCCCAGCTGCTGGCTGCCAGCTGGGGCCTTGCTTCATTCCACACCACCCCCTGGTGGTCAGTGCATGTCATAGCCAGCAGTCGAACTCCTGGTCGGTCAAACTCCCAAGGGGACAATTTGCATATTAGCCTTTTATTGTATAGGGTGACAACATTTTGCAAGAGCAGTCCCCCACAGCTTCTTTAATCCAGAATTTGAAGTATAATTATAGTGAGTACTATTTCAACTTTAACATGTGTAATATTTTCTTCAAAATTGCTCACTGCAAAAATAATAGAAGACTAGGTGAAAATTTTAAGTTCATAATTTTGAAAATCATCTCGCAATAACATACCCTAATATAACTACTTTACTGTTTCACATGTTGCTGGCCATATGCACATGTTTTCTACCTAGTTACAGAGATAGTACACTTTATATTTTGCTTTTATAACATTATAACATAAATACTTTCTAAGTTTCTATATAACCTTGATATGATCAAGGGTTACTCTTCCCTCCCCCTCCCCCTCTCCCTCTCTCTCTCCCTCTCCCTCTCTCCTTCCATCCATCCCTTTCTAAAAATCAATAAACATATCCTCAGGGGAGGGTTAAAAAAAAAAAAAAAGAACTGTATGTCTTGAAAGAAGTGGGTAAAGGGAAACATAAGGTGAATAATTTTCCTATCCAAGATTGAGGGCTGGTTAGTAGAAACTGCAGTTAAGTTTCTTGCTTTAACACCTGAGGCCTCTATCTTGGTGTTGGGAGTGAATAGGCGGCAGGGGACTTGGGTAGTATGTTATACTTTGAACTTGATTTTATAAAAACAAGCTGATAAAATATAACTTGAAATATTTTTTGCTCAATTTTGGAGAAATTATTTTGTGCGGCACTGGCTGATTTTCCAGTATCAGGATGGCTTTTTAAAAAACAGTCTCTTGTCAATATTGTTTAGGTTTTCTTCTTCCCCAACCCCCACAAACACTGGGATTTAAAATTAGGGCGAATAATGGTCGAATGTGAAGTCCACTATAGCATATTTTGACAACCCACTCATTTTATGCTTTGAATATAATTATTAGTCATCCTTTGTGTATTTAAAGTGGCAGTTAGCTAGGGGACAATGGAGACGAAAAGAAAATATGAAGTGCTTAAGCTCCTTCATTAGTCGGGATGGCATCCGTAAGTCTGAAACATAGGTTAGAGAAACTCTTGGGTTTCCCAGCCCAGTTGTAATATTGTATTCTATTTTACAAGGCAAGTCAAGGAAGTAGTTAGGCGGCGGAATTTTTTTTATCACCCTATAAAGTTAAAAAAATGTCTTAAATATTTAGAGGTGGATTACTATATATATATGCGAGACGCATAATTGGCTTGTAGAAGTGTTAACTGTATACATGAAGGTTAGTGTTGTCAACTTTAAGCTTTTGTATTACAGGGAAATGTGTTTACAAATGAGGACGATGTTATCATAGGTAGACGTTTCTCATTTTTGATTGGGAAAAACTGTAATCAGTGTCATTTCTGTTGATTTTTGTCTCATTCTTTGACTTGCATATACTCCATCTGTTTGCGTTAGCCCTCCTCATTGGCAGTCGCTTATTATCATTATCCATCTGTCACCCTGGCTGCAGTGAGCTGTACTTGCTGCTTACTTTTACTACCCTTTTGTGGCATTGATGTTGCTGCTGATCAAGAAAAGGCTTTCTGCTAACTAGATTCTGAGCACTGTGAATCTGCAGTTACATTGTTTTATTATCTCTGATGACTTTCCTTTTCTCTAGACAAGTCAGCGGGAGGGTAGGATGGGAAGAGGTGAGGTGGGTATTGCAGGAGAGTCTGACTAGATCAGTGATGGCGAACCTTTTGAGCTCGGCGTGTCAGCATTTTGAAAACCCCTAACTTAACTCTGGTGCTGTGTCACATACAGAAATTTTTTTGATATTTGCAACCATAGTAAAACAAAGACTTATATTTTTGATATTTATTTTATATATTTAAATGACATTTAACAAAGAAAAATCAACCAAAAAAATGAGTTCGCGTGTCACCTCTAACACGCGTGTCATAGGTTCGCCATCACTGGACTAGATGATTCTTTGCTTCAGCCTCAAGTAATTTTGTACAGACACCCCATCCCACCCTAAAAAAAGTTGATTTGTATTAACTGAGTGAGGAAAATTGCTAAATTTTACATTTTGCACCACTATAAGCTGAAATCTTTCCAAAGAAGTGATTTGGAAATTTTCCTGGAAAATAATATTGTAGCCAGAGTTTGTTTCAGCCCTGGTTGCTAACTTTAAACTTTTGTTCTGGGAAAACCCATATATATTTTACATTGGTAATCTTTTTTGTTTTTTCTCTTTTAAGAACTCATTCTCAAAGGGAAACATATATATCACTTGTTTTTAGTTAGTTGCCCCATGTAGTATTGTTACTTAGTTCTATTACTTTATAATTTTCTCTTCTTTTTTAGTTTTCACTTACATCCAAATGAATGGAAAACATGATACATGGTCATACTTGGAAGGATCTAGCAGATCAGTTTCACTGCATTTTTGGTGCAACATCATTGGAATGTGGTTGTAATTTTTTCCGGTGATAGTTTCAGTGATTTGGCAGTATGGTTTTCCCATAACAATAGTATGCAAATTCAGAGATTTGCCTTTTTATCGTCATCTTTTGAGTAACCACAATATTCCCTTCACCCTTAACTGAAACAAGTGTACTTTGACTCTGAGTTGTCAAAGTACAAACAAGGAAATTCCAGGTTTAGGAAGGTGGTAGTGACTCATACTGGAGGGATTTGCCTGCTATAAAGGTACACCTTCTCAGAAACAGTAGGTGGAGCAGAGGAGATGCATGTGGTTCCATTTAGGAGCAGTTTGGTTCTTGAGATGCTCATGAATTAATAACAGGAAAGAGATGGAAATCTCAGAGGCATTCTGAATTTTTTTAAAAAATATATTTTATTGATTCTTTACAGAGAGGAAGGGAGAGGGACAGAGAGTTAGAAACATTGATGAGAGAGAAACATTGATCAGCTGCCTCCTGCACACTCCCCAGTGGGTATAGGCCCACAACCAAGGTACATGCCCTTGACTAGAATCGAACCTGGGACCCCTGAGTCCACAGGCCAACGCTCCATCCACTGAGCCAAACCGGTTAGGGTGGCATTCTGAATTTTTATTCTTCAAGAAAGTTTAGTTAATAAATTAGGCTCTTTATGAAAAGATTTTAT
Organism: Myotis yumanensis; assembly: GCF_028538775.1. NCBI lineage: Eukaryota > Metazoa > Chordata > Mammalia > Chiroptera > Vespertilionidae > Myotis > Myotis yumanensis. Next base: position 52,933,834 of record NW_027223752.1, on the reverse strand, counting down.
TGATGGTAAACATCCTTTCTTTGAGAACATTTAGAATCTACATTTTGACAACTTCAAGCACATTGCTACTTCCAGATTGAGTAACACTTAAAGCACATTTCCTTTTGAAAGTGCAAGGTTTGCAAAAGAGACTTGCCATGCATTCATTTGCCCATTCTCAGATGGGGAGCTGAATCCTGGGTAATCTCTGCTGGCTCTTTAATCAGATTTAAAATTCTCAATGCTTCCTAAGATTATAGCTGTGTTATTACATTTCCTTTGCTATTTCTGTTTTCCTCTCTTGATATTTTGGTAGTTCTAGCATTTTAGAAACCTTTTATTTGTGATTCAAAACATAGTTATATTTTAGTAGTTTTTGCCCTTTTATTTTACCAAAGAGATTTAAAGGGTTAATTAAATCTTTATATTTAAATTTTTAAGCCCTTGGAGACTCTCAAATATAGGCATTACTTAAAATTATTCTTAACTGTACTATTTTTGTATCTGTCATGCATATGTTTATGGCTCAACTAAAAATTAGTAAATCTTTCCTAATTTTCTGAATTAGTTTGAGTTTGTTATCTTTTGTTAGTGTGATTAGATTTTATAGGTACGGTTATCTTATAAAGAACTAGAGGCCTGATGCACAAAGATTCATGCAAGAATAGGCCTTCCTTCCCCTGGCTGCCAGCACCGCCTTTGCTCCGGCCTGGAGCCGCCTTTCCACCTCTCACCTTTTCACGTCAATTTGCACATTCCCTCCTTATTGGCTGTGGGTGCCGCCATCTTTGTCGTGAAGTTGCGGTCAATTTGCATATTCCATCTTTATTAGCTAGGATGCCAAGAGTTGAATTTAATTCAGTAACAATTAGAGTGTTCTAAGAGTGTCAAGATGTGCAGCTTTTTCAGCAGGAAGTGGTAATATGTGTCACTTCATTTACACCATAAATGGGGCTTAGCATATCACTTCTTAGTCACAGAATGGAAGAGCCAAAGAAATCTGAAAAATTCTAGTCTTCTTTTTTAAAAAGTCAGGTGTCTTTTTTAAGGACAAGTTATATTCAAAGACCACTTGTAAGTCCACTTTTTAAAAAATCCCCCTATCCTATGTTGGATTTAACAAAACTAACATATTTGGCTGACAGTGATCATTTCAAACTGTTGTTAAAGTGTCTTCTAAACTTACTTTTAAAGTGTTTTCCCTTCTAAACTTTAGACTTTCTAATTTCCAAACAAACAAAAATAGATTGTAAATTTGAATATAAACAAAACAAAAATTAAATGGTTCTAACTATATGCCACAAAATTGGTCCTTGGCAAAAATATGCTTTTATGAACTTAAAAAATGTGTATTTGCCAAAGAGCAATGTCTTGAACTCCTTTTTTTCAACCTAAGTATCATTATTACCTTTATTTCTAAATTTGCATACTTTCTCCAAGACCTTAATTTATTTTGGAAAAAAAAAGTATTTTAAAACTTCAGTCTATGACTCATTTTTTCTTATTTCAGGAATCTGTTTTTCTAATTAGAGATTTTAGCCAATTATCATAAAGTCAGCTACTCTAAAATTTTGTTAATCTCCAGTTAAAAAGTCCACACAAAAAAGCATAAGCAAAATGTGGGTGTTGAAGTTTCAAAAATGGCAGAATCCATCTACGTTGTATCTTCATCATCTATATATTATACACACACACACACACACACACACACACGCACACACACTAGATGCCTGATGCACAAAAATTTATGCACTGGCAGGTGAGGGGGTATCCTTCAGCCCCACTTGTGCCCTCTCACAGTCTGGGACCCCTCCAAAGATAACAATATGCTGGCTTAGGTCCGCTCCCCGGGTGGCAGATGGCACACCCGATCCCTCAGTGCCTACCCTGCTGCCCCGGGTCGCGCACATGGCAGGGCTGATCCGGGGGTTGGGGCGCCGCCCCAGGTCGGGCACTCGGCACATATATGTGCCTAAGCGACCATTTGACTGTTCAACTGGTAGCTATGACGAGCACTGACTACCAGGCTGCAGATGCTCAGTGCACAGGCATGGAAACATGGAACAGACTAATGAAATCTCAGAGGGAAGTGGGTAGGGGACAGGGCAGGAAGAGATTAACCAAAGATCTTATATGCATACTATTCATGCACCGGTGGGGTCCCTCGGCCTGGCCTGCAGGGATCGGGCCAAAACCAGCAGTCTGACATCCCCCGAGGGGTCCTGGATTGCAAAAGGGCACAGGCCAGGCCGAGGACCCCACAAATCCATGCACTGGGCCTCTAGTTAATAATAAAAATCTAAGTAAGGAAGTGAACATACTATTTCTTAAAGTGGATTTTAATATTTAGGAAACTTTTTTCTGTTTCTGGGATATCTCTGAAATGTAATAGAAAGACCACATAACCCACATTTTGATAGCTTGGGGTCACAGATGTTGTTTCCAAATGTCCCTTTGAAACAAAGTACATGTTTTAATTGTAAAAGTGCAGTGTTAAATTTCTGCTTCTTAATGTAGGTCAAAGGGGATCGATAACCCAGGTTTTTTCTTTGTTGACGTTAAACCCAGCATTGGAATCTTGCATTGTTGTCATTCACTGGGAGGCTAAATATCCCAGAAATCTGAAGTCTTTTTTCATGTCTCTCCTGACTGCATCCAAATTGGATTTTTAAAAGAATTTCCGTGGGAACGAGGTGTTTAAAACCTCAGTTGAAGGTCCCTGCTGTTTCTCCACCCCTGATTTTCCTGGGCCACACAGCAGACTTTCCTTGGAGTAAGCCCAGCAAGTACACAGGCAGGAGACAGAGCTGTGTGTGTGCTGCACCACCCACAGGGCAAAAATGCAGCAAGTCACAGCTTATGCTGAAGGTCAGGACAACTGGCTGGCCCCAGAGAGTTAGTCTTAAGGCCAGGAAAAGTCCTTCCTACTCTTTCCCACACTGCAGCAATGGTATCCTCTTATTCATGCACAAACCCAGGGGAAACCTCCCTATTCTCCTGGACAGAAAAGGTTAGATTATTAATATCTATTGGCTAATTTGACTTTAGTGAAAAATAATTTTGTGAATCTGTTCCCTTTCCATGTTAAATTATACCTAATTTGTGGAATAAAAGGTGGCCCAATACTGGTCATTCCAAGTTCCTTTTCCCTGTTAAGTCTGTTAGCTGTGGGGCTGAGTCTGGTTCAAAGTTTCTTTCCCTCTGTACTGCTGGTCAAGCCCTCTCTCCAGTTGCACCACAGGTTTCTGAGACATATCTGATAAGCTGTCTTTTCATAAGTGCTGACTTCATATCCTTCACTAGAGCCTCACTACCCGGTCTCTGCCAGCTCTTGTTCCTGTGAATGGCCTGGACAAGGCGCAGGCCTCAAGTCCCTCTTTATCTTCTCCTCAGAGGGGCAGGGCAGAGGCCCCCTCCCCCACTCCCTTGTCCTGGCTCCCTCCTTCCAGCCTTTGGAATGAAAAATCAGAACTCCTTTGTTCCCCAACCAGAGTGCCACTCCCAGCAGTGACCAAATGTGTCTTCTTCCTGTTGCCCTTGGCCCAAATGGAAGCTCCTAATCCTCCAGGCACGGAAGGAAATGGCCCTGAACCCCTGCTTAAAATCTGAGTAGCCAGCATTCCTTGCTCTAGCACCAGCCCCTGCTCTGCCCCCTCATTTTCTGAATTTGATCCAGTCTTGCTCTTGATCACAGGCCATCTTTAAATGGAGCAAAGGTGGGAGGTAGTGCCTGCTCTGCCTCCCCACTAAATCTAGAAGGTGCCTTTCATCTCTAAAATTTGGTTTGATTTTTCTACTACCAGGAGTGAATGAGTGCCTCCATATCTCATTTTTCTAGATAAGTAATCATTGCTTTTTAAAAATTATGAGCAATTCCAAGTATGCATAATATAAAACACTTCCACATCCATGTACCACCACGTAGTTTTAGAAACAATTACTTACAGAGTTGAAGTGCCTCCCTAATCCCTCCTCTTCCATTTCTCTCCAAAGGTAACAGTTATCTGGATTTTGTTGATAATCATTCTCATGCATGTTTTTATATTTAAATTACACCTGGGTATATATAAAAATGATACATACTGTTGGTATGGGTATTTATTCAAATATGTTTTTATTGGTTTAGAGAGGAAGGGAGAGGGAGAGATAGAGAGATACATTGATGTTAGAGAGAAACATCGATCGGCTGCCTCCTGTATGCACTCCGACCAGGGAACAAATCGGCAACCTGGGTATGTGTCCTGACTGGGAATCGAACCAGTGACCTTTAGGTGCACAAGAAGAAGCTCAGTCAACTGAGCCACACCAGCCAGGGTGGTTTGGGAATTTTCGAAAATTTACAGAAATGGTTTGACTATTTAAATTTCTGCAGTTGCTCTTTTCACTTAACCTTGTTTTTAGATTCATTCATGTTGATAGATGTGGCTGTTGTTCACTGCTCATGAGTATTCCCTTGTATACCAAGGTATTCTCCTACTGTGGACATTTCCGTTGTTGCTAAGGTTTTGTTGTGACCCTTAAAGAGGAAGCCTCCTCAGGAGACATGGATATTTTTATACATGTCTGTTTGGGAAGACCTGATCTTTAAATGCCAAACTTCACTTTTAATCCTTTTTTGAATTGGTCTTTGTGAATCTGGTAAGTTGCCATGTCTCTTAGGCCTCAGTACAAAGGGAAGACTGGACTCAACAATTTCTAAGGTACTTTTTTTGTACTGATTTTGGAGAGAGAGGGAGGGAGAGAGGAAAAAGAGAGAGAGAGAATGAGAGAGAAGGAGAGAGATTTGTTGTTTCACTTGTTTATTCTTTCATTGGCTGATTCTTGTATGTGCCCTGACCTGGGATTGAACCCACAACCTTGGCGAATGGGCACGGTGCTCAGACCAACTGAACTACCTGGCCAGGGTTCTAAGGTACTTTCTAAAAGGTCTAGAAATCTGAGATTTCTTTCACATTTGCTTCCCTACCTCCTTATAGTGTATAGTACAGTGATGGTGAACCTATGACACGCGTGTCAGAGGTGACACGCGAACTCATTTTTTTGGTTGATTTTTCTTTGTTAAGTGGCATTTAAATATATAAAATAAATATCAAAAATATAAGTCTTTGTTTTACTATGGTTGCAAATATCAAAAAATTTCTATATGTTACACGGCACCAGAGTTAAGTTAGGGTTTTTCAAAATGCTGACACGACGAGCTCAAAAGATTCGCCATCACTGGTATAGTATGTGCAATGGGTTCATAAAAAGTAAAAATCTGTGTGTGTGTGTGTGTGTGTGTGTGTGTGTATTTAACTCAAAATGAGCCTTTGAGTCCCTTGAGAATGTTTTCTTATCATTTGTATTTCCTATTTTATTGACTAGATAAATATCAATGAGAAAACTGGCACTGCTGCTTTCAGCCATAAAAAAATTAACAACAAGGCACATTCAAAAAACATGGAAGCAACGTTGGAGTCTTGTCTCCAGAATGTAGATGTGGGACTGTGTGGCTAGCTGGGAAGTCTGCATGCAGCCTGGTGGCTCATGGATTGTTCATGAGTTGGCATGACTCAGGGTCATGATTTTGAACATAAATTATTGTATGATATGCTGCCAAAAGACAGTGATGCTTTCTAAAAGGCGATCGAGAACGGAAGGGCATTTTGACCCAAAATGTAATGCCCTTCAAAGCTATGTTTTTTGAGTTATATAGTCCTTTTAAATGGAAAAAAAAGGCACTCTCTTACTGCAGGATAGGCTGTAATGTAGCTCTTGCTGCTGTTGATATGACAGCCCCTCCTTTGCAGTCTAATCATTTGGGGCTGGAGCACAAGCCAGGCCTTTGGGACTGTGGGCTCAAGGGCTCTCCTGGGAGTGATCACAGTTTAACCACAGAGATGTCATCTTCGCTATTTGGGTTGCTCATTGTCCTTTTTTTTTATCTTCATATTTCCTGCTTGGTGGCTGAAGACTAGGCGAAATTTCCTTCCAAGAGGTACTCTAGTTATCACGAAATTTAATGACCTTCACGGTAGGGTAGTAGGGATAGCTGTTATGATTTGTCTGTTTCATATGGCTATGAATATGAAGTTGTATTAATTAGATAGATTTGAGTATTAGTCTAACAGATATTATAATTGATTCAACAACTTTTCTGCTCTCCTAATTTTAGTAGCCGGTGGATCTGGAGGAGTGACCCAGCTCTGGGGAATGGGACTTGATTAATCTAAATTTAGGATAGGTTTTGATTAATTGAATCTTGCTAACTGACTAGGCAGTGATTGGTTCAGGAACTCAGCCTTAGTCCCCAGAACATGACATGCCCGTGGTTATAAATCTGGTTATAAATCCAACAATGAGACTTGAAGGAAAGGTCGCTGGAGGCTTTGGGGAAACAGTTCTTCACTTTTAAGAAAGAGACACAGGAAGATGATCTCTTTTCTTCTTGGTATTGCTGTTGTGGTCAGGAACTGCTATCAGTCAGAGGATGCAACTGATACTCCCAGGAGGGCAGAGCCAAAGGAGATGCAGAGAAATGAGCCGGAACTACTGGACTGAACCACCTCCAAACCCCAACTCACCACTGGGCATGTTATATGAGTCAACAAATTACCTTAAGATAGTTTGATTTGCGGTTTCTGTTGCAGCAGAAAGCATCCTAATTGATATAATTGTCTTATTCTTCTTATAAGTGGTTATTCTTTTAATCTTGGAGTAGCCTCAGAAAGTTATTTTTCCTTTAAAAAGTAAAGTGATTATTAATCTACTATATATTCTACTGATATTGTTGTCAAATTAAGTGCAATATAAAGATCTTCATTTTTTTACTGTAATAAGATTTCTCAGCATCTGTACTCTTGTTACGTAGTAAACTGAGAACACGGTGGACTTCCATGGTTTTCCTAGCTCTCTCAACACGTAGTAGCATTTAACCTTTATGCGATGTTGTAAGCATATTAACCTTTCACTTAGTGTCTACTGTGTACATGTTTCTGTGTGCAGCCTGACTGGCAGAGAGGATGGAGCTCTTGCTTGATGTGAGACCAATTCAGAGCAATATGTTAATAAGCCAGATAACACCGGATTGAATTACAGGCCAAAGGCAGGCCTGGGAAAAGCGATGGACATGGCTGAGTAGACAGCTGAGGAAGGAGGGAGGGAGAGAAGAACTGCATGGGTGGAGAGGCATCCTCAGAGAAGGCTGCCCAGTGAGGTGGCCACGCACACGTAGAGGGGAGGATGGGTGCAAGCCCCTGCGAGGAACAGAGGCCTAAGGGAGAGCGGCAGAGGTAGTGTTGGGAGAGCGGTGTATCCAGTGGAAGAGGCTGTGTTGCCAGACTGAGGGAGCTGGAAGTTGGATCCATAGCCCCTTAAGTAGTGAGGTGGCATTACCTCAGGGATTGCTGAACGTTATTCTCACGGTGTTAGGCAGGGGAATGAGACCAGGGAGGGAGGTGGGCACAGCGTCCTGGGAAGCTATTATAATCCTTGCGTGATGTGACACAATCTGCAGGATAATAGAATCTGGATGTGTAATATCTTACATTTATATGGAGTTTCAGAGTCCCCACAGCACAATCATACATGTTATCTAATTTACCTGTTGGATCCTCTCCATCTTTTTTAAGGATGAGGAGGATATAGAGATTCAGAGCAATTAATCAACCTCCGAAAAGTTGTTAATGACAGGCCCTAACAGACAGTCTGGGTCTTTTAACTTCCAGGTTCTGTGCTTTTCAATAATAATATAAACAACATTTTCCATTTTTAGTGAAATTCAAGTTGTGTTAATTTGACTGTGCTCTACAGCATTTGTCTATCAACTGGCTCCCAACAGGCGCATAAACAAAAGCTAAATACCAGTTCACAACTCTTACAAACATTGAAAACAGCTGAATAGTGAAAAGATGGTTAAGTTTCCCAGATAATGGTTAAACCTCCTCAGATAACAGAAAGGTAATCCTTCTAACAAATACAAAAAACAAAAGGCTAGGTCAGTAGAAAGTTTCCCAAATGTTTTAAATGAATGAGAGTAACTGAGACTTTAAGGGAGCTTCAAAATGGCTTTGTTGAATGAAGGTGGAAAAGTTGCCCATGACTCCCAACTACAGGCAAAAACAACATTGGAAGAACAGGAGTTACAATCTCAATGAGCCAGAATAAGGAAAGTATTCATATGGACAGGCATTTGATATGCATCATCTCTTATGTAAACTGTGAATGAACTATTAAATCATGGAATGTTGGATAGTAGCCTTCCAATTGAGAAAGTTAATTTTACAGCTATACAGTCTACATTTTAAAAGTCTTGGATTTTTCTTCTTTTTAATTATGGTTTAAACACACACACACACACACACACACACACACACAAAATTTATCATCTTAACCATATTTGTATGTGTACAGTTCAGTAAATATGGTCACATTGTTGTCAAACAAGTCTTTAGAGAGTTTTCATCTTTTGCAAATCTTAAAGCAGTATACCCATTAAACAACTACTCTCTTTCCCCCCTCTCTCCATCCCCGGGGAACTACCATCCTATTTTCTGTTTCTATGAATTTGGAAAATTATGAATTTTATAAATGTTAATACCAAGAAACATTAATTGAATACCTGTTAGGCACTGTTCTTAATGTCTGGACCAAAAAACCATAAAGGATAGCTGAGAATTCCTCGAGGGCCTTTGTTACACTGGACTCAGAGATGTGTAAAAAGATAAATCACAATAAAAATCAGTGCGTATTAAATCGTAAATGAGTGAGGGCCACAGTAAAATCTGTGTGATGCTAACAATAATATCTATACGGTTTTGCTAAGTGTTGCCCCTGCCACTGCTGACCCTGCAATAGCAAGGTACCTGGAGGAAACATGAGCCAGATAACCTGGGATACTGGGTCTCAGATCGTCCTTGCTAACAGTAGCGGTGGTTATTAGTGAGGGAATGAATATTGAGATACTGCCCTACTAGATTAGCTGGGGTGTGATAGTTGTCTATTTCAAGATCCACAAAAGTACCTAAAAAGGGTCCCGGGGGGAAAGTGCCACACAAAGAAGAAGGGGAAAACCCACTTGGGTTTTATATGAAGCTGGAGCTGGCAAGCGGCCTTTTGGGGTGTTCACAATGTTGATATATAGAAACGTTGTGTAGCATAGCCATTGAAGGCTCTCCCCACCCCATAGATAACTACAGTTAATGCTTAAGTCAATGTAGAGGATACATAATTGACATGTGTGTTTTTTAAATGCCTTGGAAACCAATTTCCAGGGTTCTGTATAGAATGCAAAAGAATAGAAAATTTTAAAATAAAGCTTGAGTAGCCAGATGATGATTTAGCAAACTGCAACCGAGTTGTATTCACTAACAGGTCCCATTAGAGAAAGAGTGGCAGCTTGTTACTGACAGAGCATGCTGATAATTGTCCAGGACTTTGTGGTCCTTGTAGTTGAAACTGCTAAATAAGTATTGAGCCGCCATAGTGGGGAAGAAATAGGTGAGGGAGGGGTTGAACTTGGAGTGACCACCTGAGCCCCAAATGACTTTCTCATGCTACCTGGCAGGCTCAGTTGAGTGCTTTTTAAGTTTGGCTTCATATTAGAATTAATTACCTAGATAGCTTTGAAAATTACTAGTGCACAGACCTTACCTTTGGCCATTTAAGTCAGAATCTCAGAATTTGGGGAAGGGAGCAGGCCTAGTTATAAGGGGTTTTTGTTGTTAACTTTTAAAGTTTCCCAAGTAATTCTAAAGTGCAGCCAGGGCTAAAACTATTTTAGTTATTTCAGCTATAGCCAGTAAGATGCGGGGAACATTTATTAAAATGTATGTAAAATACTTCTTAACTGTATAAAATAAATATTCAGGCTTTCCCATCCCTGCCCTCAAATAGACAGGGTTTTTGTTTGTTTGTTTATTTGTTTGTTTTGGGGTTTTTTGCTTTGCTTTTTGCTTAGCCAGTTGCAGATTCTAAAGAAACAACTGGAGGAGGAGATGAGGAAGACATTGTGAAGAGGTCCCATGGCTGTCTTTAGGGACAGACCAAGCATAGGGGGCTGGAGGGTAGGAAACATTGTTTATATGTATTTCAGGAAGTAGAAAATATGGCATGTTCTCAATCTATCCAAATTATGTAACTTTGAGGAATGTCATCCATTTATGTCAAAATAATGGCACATAAAACATAGCATTTAACATGTGTAGGAATTCTTTGCAGAGTAATTCCTTTCTTCAGCCTGGATTCAGAGCAGACATACCATTCACACCCTCTTCTGTGTTCACATTTTCCAGGGCGTTGGAGATTTTTTTTTTTTTTCAATAGCAATCTTTGTTCTTTTTCTAATAAGACTTGGATTACATTTGAAGAAATTTAGCATGTCTTTCTTTTTCTGGCAGGAATTGATTTTAAAATCAGAACGATAGAACTTGATGGAAAGAAAATTAAGCTTCAGATATGGTAAGTAAATATATATGTAATATATACACACATAAGAGTTTCTACTTTAGTTAGGCATTGAATGTGGGAATTAAATGTGCATTGTGATAATTTAGAGCTATTCTGTGATAGCTGAAACATCTTTTCTTTGTCAGAACCAATGGGAAATGGGTAAGCATTCACAGGTCTCTCCACCAAGAGTGGGCAGGTAAGGAATGGTATCCTCACCAACTCACAGCCAGAAGAGATCTGAGAGCTCATTCTTCCCAAATGCTAATTTTATCGGGGAGGAAACTAAATTCTAGAGTGTATGTTACTATTTCACTGTAGTTGTTGCAGCTGTGAAATCAGATAAGGCTTAGTAGTCAAGTGGTAGGAACCCTAAACAGGAAGTGCAGATCTAGGTTCTTGCCAGGACTACCTCTAAATTGAGGAGTGGAGCCAGTTGCTTCCCTTCTTAGAGCCTACTTTTCTTCATTTGTAAACTGATTGATTAAATGGATGATATCTGAGTTCCCCTCCAGCTCTGATATTTTATCGTTTATTTGTATATGTCTTCCCATTAAATAAAAAAAAATGAGGAACACTAGACTAGCAATAGGGAGAAAAAAGTCATACTTCTCATCTCTCATGTTGCAATATGCAAGGCAAAGATCTCCTTAAGACCACCCAAATCTGACTGGTTCATTCCTGAAGCATCTGTCAAACTGCAGTGAATAAATATGGTTCTTCCAGCTTGCCAGGTTGAATATTTTTTACTTGAACTCAGAAACTCATAGATTTATTTTTTTAACCTCCTATAAGCTGGTTTGATTTCTTTCAGTGCAGGGCCTTCCATGGTGAGCCATATAGAATTGGAGCCTTGGGAAAGGTTTTTGATATGTACTGGTCTAATGTGTGATGATGACAGTAGCAGACATAGCTTAGAAATTGAGAGCTCCACAGACTATACAGGGTAAAATAGTAACGTAATATACAGTGGGGCCTTGACTTACGAGTTTAATTCGTTCTGAGACTGAGCTCGTTAAGGAGCTCGTTAACTAACTCAAATTACTCTGTCAACTCAATGCAAAAAATCGGCGGAGAGACAGCTGGTATCTCAAAAAACTCGTTAGTCAGGGCACTCGTAAGTCAAGGCCCCACTGTATATGAACTTATTTTTTAGGCTGATTTTCTTCCTTGAATCTCAGGATGGGAATAGAATGAGAATATTGTATTGAAATATACTAGCACCTCTTTTACAAAGGAGGAAACTAGGATTTAGAGTGGTTAGTGCTAAAGCTCTGACGACAACCCAAATCTCTCGGAGCATCGTGTCAGTTTTATATATTAGCATAGTCGTTCCCAGTATCTGTCACTGGAAAACATTGTGAAGGTTACCACAGGCTACCCTTTTCATCTATTGGTATTTAGTAAGAAGCCAAATATTTTAAAGATATAAAACAGTGTTTTAGGGAGAAAGTAAAGAGAATTTCTGATTCTGTGCTTATGTCCTAATCATAACAACAGGTAGTGTTTCTAGGCGCCTGTGGGTGATCAGCTAATTAGAGTTTAATATAACAGCAGGGCACTGCTTATGGGTGCTCTCAGCAGCAAATGGTCTCTATCTAGTCTTCACAGCCTGCACTTAATATGGAAGGGTATCCCCTCCAGCCTCACTGCAGAGCTGTTTCTAAATCAAGTAGTGTTAGAAGCAATAATATGTTGGTCTGCTTAAAGGTGATTGGCTTGTATTTTCTCCATGACTTCTTTGCCATGTGCCAAATAAGTGCCTTGTATAGCTAATCCTGATCAGTGACAGAAGGGTTGGGTAAGATGATTGAGGTGAGGCCTGGCCCTGCACTAAACAGCCAAGATGTAGGTGGCTTGAGTCTCATTCAAGGGTATGAGCTGGTTAGTGGCAGAACTGGGACCACAGCCCACCCCAGCCCATTTCCTCTACTGCAGAATAAGGATGCTGATAATAACACACACTGGGCTGTGGTGGGCATCATCTGAGACTACCTTCTAAGGTTTACATAAATATTAAGGGATTTATTATTAAGGGATTTATTAATGTTTTTAATTTATTATATTTTCCTTGGGCCTTCATCTCTTGTTTGGGTTTGGTATGCATTAGATTTCTAGTATATTTTCACAAGTGCCTCTTTCTTCCCTACAGTTAAATTGTACAATTTAGTTTGTCTTAGTAGCACAGGGAGTGAATTAGTTCTGCTGGTAAGTAGCAAATTTAGGAATATTGATTTTCCCAGATATCAAGTAAATTTGATCTGCTTTACAGGGACTTACTTCAATAAATGTAATTGGAAACATTTGTGTTTTTTAGAATGTATTCTAATGGTACACCATCAGCTAAAAAGCAAGAATATATGAAAGCTCATGTAACTTTGCAGTGTTGTTCATATTGGAAAGTCTTTGGAAACATTGTCAACCATTATGTGTTAAACTCCAGGTTCCCGTTTAATTACGGGCTCCATTGCTGAGAAAGTTCTCGAGGAGACCCATTTTAGTGTGCTTGGCTAAGCAGAACTTACACAGTAATAAGTCCAGCCCAGTTGCTTTCTTTGTACAGAAATCAGACTTTCACTCAAGAGAGCAAAATGCCATAATCATTAGGCATTTATTAAAACGATTATAACTACCTCTAGGAGCCCAAGAATTGAGAACTATTCTGTTCTCCCCCAATATGTATTTGACTAATTCAGCATGCTGGTTCCTAGCAGGCCATGGATTTCCCTGTTGCTGCTTTTATCATCAAAGTCCAAGTTTTTCACACAAGTCATTGTGAGCTCTTGACAGGCTCCCGTGGCCACCACCGCCTCCAGCTCATAGACACACACAGGCTCCCTTTGTATCTTATTCCCCTCCCCTGAAACCACTGCATTTGTGAGCAGACCAGAATGATCTCTCCTTAGTGTTGCTGGCGATGTCTTTTAAAATTGCTCTCTCCTTTGTTTAAAATTTTAGGGACACAGCAGGTCAGGAAAGATTTCGAACCATCACGACAGCATACTATAGAGGAGCCATGGTGAGTGTTTGGGGATTTTGCAACTCTTCAGGGGAAAGTAAAACATGAATATTCATTTGTCAAGTTTATAGGATTCAAGCTAAAGTCTAGTACAGGGGGGAACATATTGTTTTTTAAAATATATTTTTATTGATTTCAGAGAAGAAGGGAGAGGGAGAGAGAGAGAAACATCAACAATGAGAGAGAATTATCTATTGGCTGCCTCCTGCACGCCCCCTACTGGGGATCAAGCCCGCAACCTGGGCATGTGCCCTAGACCAGAATCAAACCCAAGACCCCTTGGTCCACAGGCAGATGCTCTATCCACTGAGCCAAACCAGCCAGGGCGGAAAATAGATTTTTTGATGTGAAAATAAAATGTTTTCTGTTTAGTAACTATATAGTTTGCCATTAGTCTTTATAATATTAATAGGTAATTGGCTTGTAGGTGTTTTAGAACTCCTACAAACATCCTGAGTGATTGTATGTTTTTGTGATTTTTCCTTTTATTAATACCTTTGCCACATCTTAGCAAACCACAAGCTTTGTGACTAAGTATTCATTGCTTGCACCCTCTCATCATTCAGCCTTGCCCCATCATTCCTTACCTCTCACCAGGTCCCTTCATCCACTCCTAATGGCTCAGCTCTCTGGATGCTCCTCCACCAGTGTTTGGCCAGCTGGCCAGGAAGTAGCTGAATGATATGTGACTCTTTGAGGTTTAGAATCTGATGAATCTTAACTACCAAGTCCTTCTTTTGCTACATAGTAGCCTTATCCTTGTTATCATAACCTCACCCCTTGGCTAATTTCCATCCTAAGGCCTCATCTATACAACCCAGTTATATTGCTTGTTGGCTCAGAGCAGATTCTGTGTGTTGCTGGGAGTACAGTGGTGAATAAGGCAGCTTAGAAGCAGAGCTGTACTGAACCATGCCTAGAATGTCAGGCCCAGACCAAGGCTTTCCTCTGGCTTTCAGGCCTAATCCAAGTACTGGTTGGAGCTTTGAATTTTGCTGAAACTCAGTGTCCTCAGAGAGTCTTAGAGGGCTGAGTAATTGAGTTCATGAAGCTCAACCTAGACCAGTGACGGCGAACCTATGACACGCGTGTCAGAGGTGACACGCGAACTCATTTTTTTGGTTGATTTTTCTTTGTTAAATGGCATTTAAATATATAAAATAAATATCAAAAATATAAGTCTTTGTTTTACTATGGTTGCAAATATAAAAAATTTCTATATGTGACACGGCACCAGAGTTAAGTTAGGGTTTTTCAAAATGCTGACATGCCGAGCTCAAAAGGTTCGCCATCACTGACCTAGACAGACTGTGGGGTACCAGCTGCCATCATATCCAGCTCATTGTCTAGCAGACTTGTGTTCCTGGGAGTAGTGTCAGGAACTCCCAGGCAGCTGTAGGGGTGAGAGCTGTCCCCTTTTTCAGGAAGATGTGATCTGAATCCACAGATCCCTTTATCATCATGCTGCCCTCCATTCCTGCTCCACTGCTACTCACCCTCTATTTGAGTACCAGTAATTCATCCCCACAGAAATATTGGGGATTCCTTTTCAAAGCTTTATTACCTTGACACTACACACCAGTAAGCACTTTATATGTATGTGTTCCTCACACTTTGATGATTATGAAAGGTCATCATTTTAAGAAAGAGTTGTCAGCTACTCTCTATTTTGCTTAGATTATAATCAAAGGGAAGGGACTTACCTTGTCCTGCCAGGAAGAAGTTTGTTTGTTGTTTGTTTTACCTGGGAAGAATTTTAGGAATAAATAAGAACATTTTAGCAGGGATGATTTAGAATAGTTTACAGGTAATTTTGATTATACATACAAGCTTTTCTATTGGCCAGTTTGTTATTTTCCATGAGTGATGTACTGATACCACTTGAGTTCATGAAGCAAGAACTAGAGAGTGGGCAAGAACTCTTGGAGTGTGGAGCGTGTTTCCTTGGATGTCTAACTCTAGTTCATGGTATGAGGAAAGAGGGCATTGAAGTGCATTATTTAATTTAGATTTGAGAATTGCCTGGCTTTTTCATTTGTCTACTGCCTAGTCTTTCTTCACATTATTCAGATAATTAGAAATTGTTGCTATTCTCAGATAGTATTATCTTTTCCATTTTTTGAAGGTAGGGATTTTTGTCTCTTTTGTTCTGCTGTAATGCCAGTGCCTGAAACATAGTAGATGCTCAATAAATACGTGCTGAAGGGGTAAATCAGTGGGAAATTTCAGACCAGAAACAATGTTAGATAAATCTTTGGGGAATCCTGCTGTACTGAGTCCTGGATCTTGTAGGTCATCTGTTGCAGTGGCGTGTGGGGCCATCATGTTCCTGTGGGGGCATGTTCTTATTTCAGCTAGTGGTGGTCCTGGCAGGTCTAGTGTGGTTGGTTTAGGTATGCAGCATGTTGATAAGCACTGCATTGGAATCCGTCACCATCACAGAGCCTTTTGGTCTATTTCAAACTACTCAGCAACATTTGTAGGCATAGCAGTAGCCCTGATGGACAATTGGACTTTTGGAGAAAAGGACCGTATTATTGCATTATCAATACTTCTCATAGAAGAACACTATCTTAAGGACTTAAGGAAATTGTTGTTATTATAGGTATACTAGAGGCCCGGTGCACAAATTCATGCACAGGTGGGGTCCCTCAGGGTGGCCTGCAGGGATCGGGCTTGCAGCCCCAGCTCCTGCCCCCAGCCTTGCAGCCCTGCAGCCCTGCCTGGCACCTCGCCATGGCCTGGCACCGCCCCTTCACCTGCTCCATCATCCTGGCTGCAGGGCAATCAGTCAGGGCCAGGGGGACCCCCCACCCGGCTCTGTCAGTGCCTGGGTGCGAGGCGGCAGCCCCGCCCCCCTCCACCACTGGTCACCGTCTGCGTGGTGATCGATAGGTTGATGGAGCCCCTGCTCACCTGCTCCACCATCCCGCTGTGGTCTCACTCTCTCTTGTTGGGGCCCATCAGGGCCTGCAGCACCTCCATTGCCACCCACTGCCAGCGCAGCGTCGCCTACGCTCGCCATGTTCCGCACTGCCCCCTGGTGGTCAGCACACGTCATAGTGAGCAGTAGAACTCCCTGTCTTTCGGTCAAACGACTGCCTGAGCGGACAATTTGCATATTAGGCCTTTATTATATAGGATATCAGATATATAGTTTTAACTAGTACATTTGAGTTTGTATTTCCAACTGGTTCATAATGCCAGTTTGCTTACATAAGAAATAGCCAAAGGGTTTCTGCTATTGAAGCCAAAGATATAAACTAAAAATAGCTAGCTGTCATTTACTGAGTCCACGTTGTGTCCTGGGTTCTAGGTTAAGTACTTTATACATAATATCTCAGTAGATACGCAAAAGAATCCAGTCTGGAAAACATGCTGTCCTCATTTTACAAATGAGAAATGGAGACTAAGGGATAAAATAACGTCTCTGGGATCTCTGAGGAGATGCCTCTGACCAGAGCCTGTTTCTTTAACCGCTACACTGTGTTCACGCTTCCCGTGCTAGCCCTCTAGAGTGCCACTGACAGACAGGCAGTGAAGATCAAGGTTGCCCATATAGCCCAAAGGGTCTTAGAGTCATGGCAATTATTTGGTTAATGTTAATATTATAGGCAGCTGAATACTTTGAATCAGGAATTATTCTCTTCCATTTTGAGGTGTTTTTTTTATTGTGGTAAAATATACATAACAAAATTAACCATTTAAGTATATAATTCTCCACTTTTATTTTTTAAAAACTTATTTACATTAACAATTATAAAATCTCCTTTACTGTGTAGCCAAGTGAAATATTTGCATTCCAGGCTGGGAGGAGGGAGGGTAGTGGATATTACTTTTTGCCATTTAAACAATAATACATATTTTTCTGGTTATCAAAAGGTTACGTGTAGTATAGGAAACTTTGAAAATCCCAAGAAATTATCCAAAATTTCACCTCCCTGAGATAGCTTCTGTTAAAATTTCATTGTTTCCTGGGTTCTTTTATCTATGTGTATATGTGTGTGTTATATGATTTATTTTTATATTTATTTACCAAGTTGGAAACCAGACCTGAAGTACTTTGCCTACCATGTTAAGAAATTTTAATTTAAATATGAATCCAGTGGAGAGGTCTCAATAAAGTGATAACTCTAGTGTCCTTATAGAGAATGGATTAGAGGTGGTTAAGAATGAAAGCAGAGATACCAATAAAAGACTCTGATAGTAATCCAGGTAAAAGCTAATTGCTGAGAATATAATAAATGCCGTTCATGTGTGTGAGGCAGGGGTGTCATATTCGGGAACCGTTGAGGTTGTTGGGCCTGCGGGACCGGCTGTCTGTGGAGGAGAGTACTCGCAGGGGCCCGCTTGAGCTGGCTGGCGGGATTGTGTCGCCCTTCATCAAAATGAGAGCACAAGAAGGGAGGGAAAGTTTGGAGGGGACAAAGACAACCTCGTGTTTTACTTAGTTGAGTTTTCAGTGACCACAGAGGACTTCTGGGAAATGATGCCCAGTTAGTTGTCTCCAAGTCACATCTGACCCCATTTGTCTATCTCTTTGGCCACATCTGTATGCTCTTCTCCAATGGGCTCTGCGCACTTTTGCCAAAGTGACTTTCTTTCACTCAGTCCAGTGGGTTCTGGGCCTTCCTGGTCAGCAAGACGTTAATAACGTTTCTCCTATGTGCCAGGTACCTCTCCACCCCAGCCTCACACCTTTGCCCAGTCCAGGTCTACTCAGTCCTCAGAACTTGTCTTTAATGTCATTTTCTCAGGGAAGCTTTCCCTAACCACCCCAGCCCATCAACCAGATTAGATTAGCATTTGTACTGAGCTCCTAGTACTTCCTAGCAATGATCAAAATTATAATTAATTGCATAATTATTGGTTTATTGTTTTCATGAGCGGAGGAGGCCTTGTCTATCTTGTTCACTGTTGGTAATACTTAGTGTAGTATCAGGCACATAGTAGATATCTACTAAATATTTGTTGAATGGGTGAATGGGTGGGTGGATCTAGCACTTTATACAGAAGTGTGGTCTGTGATACAGATTTTGGAATATTAGTATACAGGTATCAGTTGAAACACTTAGAAGATAAACTCCTTAGAAACACCAGCCATGGGGTCTTTAAAAATATGATGACAATGCCTTTCATTAAACTTGCCTAACAAATGTATTATATTTTAAATGCCTGTGATTTATCTCGGCAGATAGTGACATTTTGATCAGCCTATATAAAAAGACATAATTTTAAAGTGGTATGGTTACAATCTTAGCATAGGAGTAAGAAGCAAGGCAATTTCTACTTGAATAAAAAAGTGCACAACAGAAGTGATTGCCTCTTCCTCTCAGTGCTGTCTCTGTTTTAACTTAAACACTCTCTCAGCTCCAGTTTAGTGCTGATTCTTATCATAGGTAGTCAGGTGGAAAGGGTGTATCATCTTCACCATAATCACTAATTCATTAAAGGTTAACAGTGAAAATGTTAACAGAGTATTTAATTACCTGGTGAGGCAATGGGAGAATTTATTTATTTATTTTTGCTTCTCCATACTTTAAAATATTATAAAGTATTTTATAAAGACCAAAAAAGCCACAAACAAAAGCTTTCTGGAGGGGCGGAGTACACTTACATTATATTTTATAACTTTAAATACATACTGTGCTAAATAAAGATCTGTTTTTCTCCTATAGGGAATCATGCTGGTCTATGACATCACAAATGAAAAGTCCTTCGACAATATTAAAAATTGGATAAGAAACATTGAAGAGGTATATATGGAAAGAGAATGGTGGTACTGGAGATCATCATGATGATACTGGAATGATGATACCTGCTGGGTGCTTATAAAGGCCGCCTGTCTCAGGAAGAGGCAGTTGAGCTGCTAAGAAGTAGGGCATGGGTAGGGCAGGCGCTCGCTTAGCGTGCCATGGAGGGCGAGATCTCCATCTGCAGTCTGACTGCCCTGCTGGATTTGGATGGGGGATGGAGGCAGACGGTGGAGCAGTTTCACAGAATTTTAAACTTGGGCCAGATATTAGAAGTAATTTAATCCGAGTCCCCATTCTACACAAGAGAAAACTGAGGCCAGAAAGAAGTGACTTGCTTATGCTAATACAGCCTTTATAAAGGAGAGCAGGATTAAAACATCTGATACCTGGGTTCTATCTGGTTCATCATCTGATTGACTGGCAAAAGTATATCTTTATTCCAGCAACTTATTGTTTTGCCCTTCTAACATTTTCTCCATCTTTGATATTTGAAGTTTGGTTTAATTCTAGATTGATTAGCATTAAGATATTATATTTTTTATATTTCAAAAAGAAATCTGACTCAGAAATAATTTTGTACACAATTATATTAACCTACATGAATTTATTTTTTAAGTAATTCAGAATCCAGAGTACCTTCTCCATTGGCTCACTCAGGACCAAGTTTTTTCTCTTCTTTGATCCAAACTAATATTTGGAAGTTTTGTTGTTAGATAACCATAAGTTTTATTTCTCTTTGTTCATGTACCAAAAGACATGAGAATGACTGTGAGCCTTTGGGAAGAAAGTTTGCATAGCCTTTTTTACTGTAACTTTCCCCCTCCTCGCATCTTTCAAAATTTGCTCTGAATCATGTCTTATGTCCAGTGAAAGGTGATTAGCCTAATTATTAAATTCATGGGTATGTTTCTAATAGGTTAGGATTTGTCTGTTAAATAACTGTCTTTTTCAGGCTGTTTTTGTAATCTTCTGTTTTCTTCCTACAGCATGCCTCTTTAGACGTGGAAAGAATGATCCTGGGTAACAAATGCGATATGAATGACAAAAGACAAGTGTCAAAAGAAAGAGGGGAGAAGGTAAATTTGAACTGAATGCATAAAGATTCAAATCTACTCACATTAAGCATTTATTTTCCTAGTATAATTATTGATTTAGGTGTTTAAAATATCTATATTTTAATCCTTTAAAAACAACAAAGAGATATAATCTATACCTGAATGGTACGAATTAGTATTCGAGATCCAACTCTATATACTGTGTAGTCATGACTCATTCCTAAAGAATTTGCTCTTTTCTGGGAGATACAAATTGGATCTTTTTCAGATTCCTGCAGCTTAAAGTTCAGGCTATTTCTTCCATGTCCATAAGTTAAAGTAATTTATTCCCTTTGGAAAAAATTAATAGGATAGGTGAAGTTCAACAGTAATCATTCTCTAATTCATTTTTTAAAGAATATTGTACTACACATTAAATTTAGGTCATTATGATTAACTCCTTATAACTCATCAAGCTGTGGATGTCATTTATTAATCATTTATAGGCATTTCTCTGTTTTGTGTCATGCAAAGCAAAGGAGTTTATTATATGTGCATGTTTACTTCTGTGACATTTTCTAAATTGATGTAGAAGCTTCAGTTTTTAAGTCTGGTAATTTTGTTTTAGCCGTGTGTGTGTGTGTGTGTGTGTGTGTGTGTTTTCAAACTGAAACTTTTTTTTACCTAAAAACATTCTCTAAATCTTGTTGTTATAAATGAACTGGGAACTCTTTGGGAGTAGATGGAAATATGGAAGAGGTCACATTTGTCACAATCAATAGAAACCAAAGCAATGAATACTTAGCATTTTAAGCTTTTCTGTTAAGCGCCAATTTATTTAAAAAAATAATGAAAAATCAGTATAGTCACTGTTAGAGAATTGTACTTTCAGAACAGATAAAAGGGGTGAATGAATCCCAAATTAATGGTAGGGGGTGAGTGTCATAGTTTTTCTTGTAAGTATAGAGAACTAAAAGTATAATAGGAAAAAAGAGAAGTACTGTATTAAATTGTGAGTGGAAGTGGTGCCATGTTGCTTATGATGATTAAGTTAGATCTCAATTCAAACACAGAAGGAAGCAAAGAGATTTGAGAACTACGAGAGTTCTTAACTAGATAGACCTTTGGGACTTTGAAAATCCTAGAAAATATAAGTGCTTTATATGTTCAAGTAACTTGCACTATGTTTAAATGTTTCTGTTTGCCTTTCAGTTAGCAATTGACTATGGGATTAAATTCTTGGAGACAAGTGCAAAATCCAGTACAAATGTAGAAGAGGTAAGAAAGAAAGACAGGTTTGGTGACTTGTTATATAGTATCACTAGTGCTTATCTGCCTATGTTCAAGCGATTCTCAGAGCCTTGTTATTTTCTGACTTAGTGATGCCTTGTGTGAACTCCACCTCCATGTTGTGAACTGCTGTGCTTCTGACTTTTATGTGGACCTGGTTGTTGAATTTCTAGCACCCAACCTCCACAAAGAATATATAGGGTGTCCCAAAAAATGTGTACATACTTTGAATATTTATTAACATACAGTTCATTTAAAAAAATTTAAAAGAATCCACAGAAGTGAATAGTGTTTTTTGTCAATGCCTGTTTTCAGACTGATGACTGGTTCTGGTCCAGGCATTGCTGATAATGCAAAACAAAGGAATCGCAAACATCAAGAATCATTTTGTTTGTATTTGTGTGCCCTCAATTTGTCAACTGTTGCTTGCTTTGGACTTTAAACTTTATCTTTTATGTATCCCTATAAAAAAGTCTAGTGGATAAATTTGCTTTGTTCAAAGCTTTGCCCATTATTTCAAATCAGTTAAACTTGAAAAGGAGTGAAAATTGAGTGAGCGATCAGCTGTTCAAATATGTATACATATTTTTGGGACACCCTGCAATCAAATACAGACGTGAATATAAGATTCACTGAACAGAAGATAGATGCTCAGTTTAAGTTCACTTTTGTCCTGTATTTGGGAGGCTGGAAACCCTGCACTAGCTGACCAAGTGCAGTGTCTTCCTCTGCTCATTTATCATCGTTCATGTCATCCTGTAGTGGCCTATAGCAGGCGAGTCTTTATTACTTTCCTCTCTGTGAGAGAGAGAGAGAGAATGAGAGAGAGAATGAAACTGTTAGCTTATTGAACAGATTCCCTTAATGTACATGTTTAAGTAGATTAACATGATATATATGATATATTGTACTACGATGGCATTTGGTAGAAGTAAGAAAGTGTGTTTACCAGAGAGTACTTTAATAAATTTTTAGTAAGTTAACTGTTAAAGAAAATCTAACCATCTAAAGTCTTCTAAGAATAGATTTTCTTTACCAAGGGAAGAATTTCTGATATTTTTTGTTGTTGTTAATCCTCACCCGAGGATATTTTGTCATTGGTTTTTAGAGATAATGGAAGGGAAGGGGAGGAGAGAGAGAGAGAGAGGGAGAAACATCCATGTGAGAGAGACACATAAATTGGTTGCCTCCCAAACATACCCTGACTGGGGCCGGGGAGCGAACCTGCAACCCAGGTACGTGCCCTTGAATTGAACCCGAGACCATTCAGTGCGCAGGCTGACACTCCAACCATTGAGCAACACCAGCCCGGGTGATAATATTTTCTTTATAAAAACGTTTTAAAAACTGGTCATGAAAATATTACATGTAATATGTTTTAATATATGTAATTCATTTAATAATACTAATGATTTCATAAATATTTAATTTCTTAGGCTACTCACTGTTCGCCATATCATCATAGCTAAAAATTGAGGCTTAAATGACTTTATTGGATAGTGAACAGTGATCATAACTTTTTAAAAAAATAACAAACTCATATTCAGGTTGGCTAATGGGTGTTAGGAAACAGGAACTCTCTACTGATTTATTTAGATCAGCATGGATAAGCAGAAAAATGCTTCCTTCCGCTTGCCACAAAAGGATTTCCTTCCATCACAAAGAGGGGAACCTCTTAAGTCTGCTCTAATGGTGGAGGCAGGAGCAAAGTTTGCTCACTGAGTTGGCCCACATAGGGTTTTTCCCACAGAATGAACGCAGTACCCTGGCTTACTGGAGTAGGCTGAGGTCTCTGTTTGTACCTGTGCCCTGATCACAACTGTGGCTTAGAGACAGCATTGAGCTATGAAAGTGTAGAGCTGGGAGTTCCCCAGCTGCTTAATCTGGCCCAGTATTCTGCAGAAGTTAGCAATTTCCCAGATCTTTGCCTTAGTGTGATTGGTTAGCCTCATAACCACTAGGATGGGTTTATTTAGAAATTTAGCCTTACGGGTGACCAGTGTGACAGTGAGACACCGATAGTGAGTGATAGTAATAGCTACGTATTGTTTCTGTTTGACTTGATTGGAAATAGTTCCTTTGCTAAATATTTTTGGGGCATCAAGCATGGTTGGGAACAAAGAGACTGATGTAACAGTGTAGCATAGACACAACCGAAGAAGCTTTAAGTCTTAGCTCCCTAGAAACAAAATAGGGATAATAGGGTTAAAAAATGTTTGGTTTGGATCACGAGACACTAGGCATAAAATGTCACTAAGATGAATCAGAGTTGTCCTACCTGCATTTCAACTGATTTCCATGGTGAGGGGTTTTGGAATGTTAAGATTATATAAGGTATAAGAGGGAAAGTGATTTGAAAGAGGACATTGGCAATAAAAGACAGATTTTTATAAAAACATATTTTAGAGCTACAGGGTAAAACATTTGTTCATTCACTGATTAAACAGATATTCAGCATCTTCTAGATCAGGCCCCATGCCCCGCTCGGGGTGTGCAGGGGTGGCTTAGACAGAGCTTCTGCCCCCCAGGTGCCCTGGGTGTACTGAGGAAGCTCTGCATAACTACAGCCTGTCATTTTGGGAAGTTGGCCAGATGTTATGTGCAGAAAATATTTGACGAATGAATGACAGTTTGATAACACTGGAAAATGTTTGTGATGTAATTGAAAAATAAGATATAATAAGTCATGATTACAATTATATTCTTTTCTAAATTAAAAGCTTTACAGTAATATATTTATAATGTAATAGTAAAAATATTCTACATTTCTATTTGAAAATATATTATAAATATATAATAATGCAATTTTTTGGTTTATCTTTAGGCATTTTTTACACTTGCACGAGATATAATGACAAAACTCAACAGAAAAATGGTTTGTATCACTTGTAATTTTATTTTCATTATACTGTTTGTAAATTTGTGTTATTCTGTGTATTTATTTGATTAAAAGGATATCTCTGATTATAATATATGTGAATATATTATATTATATTATATTAACTCGTTTTTTTCTTGACTCACATATTCAGCTGATTGAACTTTGTTTCTAATTTCTGTTTCTTCAGGTTTCATATTTCTTTTTTTTAAATATTTTTATTTATTTCAGAAAAGGAGAGGGAGACATAGAAACATCAATGATGAGAGAATATCATTGATAGGCTGCCTCCTGCATGTCCCCTACTGGGATCAAGCCTGCAACCCAGGCATGTGCACTGACTAGGAATTGAACCATGACCTCCTGGTTCATAGGTCTATGCTCAACCACTGAACCACACCGGCCAGACCAGCTTTCTTATTTCTGAACTGCAGCTATTTCAGTTCTTTCATCTGGCTCTTTAAGTGGACTTTCATTGAATTTTGATCCAAATTTTAAAATAATGCAAAATTAAATTTTTGCCATAAAATTGTTTAGTTTTGAGGTGACATTTATATTTATACTAGTGGCCCGGTACACAAAATTCGTGCATGGGGGTGTGTCCCTCAGCCCGGCCTGCACCCTCTCCAATCTGGGACCCCTCAGGGGGTGTCCAACTGCCGGTTTAGGTAAACCGGCTGTCGGATATCCCTCTCGCAATCCAGGACCGCTGGCTCCTAACCGCTCACCTGCCTGCCTGCCTGATCACCCCTAACCATTTTGCCTGCTGGTTTGCTCATCCCCAACTGGCCCCCCGCCGGCCTGCTCGCCCCAACTTCCCCCCCTGCCGGCCTGCTTGCCCCCAACTGCCCTCCCCAGCCGACCTCATGGCCCCCAACTGCCCTCCCCTGCCAGCCTCATGGCCCCCTACTGCCCTCCCTGGCCAGCCTCATGGCCCCCACCTGCCCTCTCTAGCCAGCCTCATGGCTCCCAACTACCCTCTCCAGCCGGCCTGATTACCCCCAACTGCCCCCCCACTGCTGGCCTGCTTGTCCCCAACTGCCCCCCCTGCCAGCCTGATCACCCCCAACTGCCCTCCCCTGCCAGCCTGCTTGCCCCCAACTGCCCCCACCTGCCAGCCTGCTCGCCCCCAACTGTCCCCCTGCTGCCGGCCTGATCGCCCCCAACTGCCCTCCTCTCCTGGCCTGATCGCCCCTCCCCTCCTGGCCTGATCGCCTCTAACAGCCTCTGCGTTGGCCCCGCTACCATGGCTTTGTCCGGAAGGTCTCCTGGCCTAATTAGCATATTACCCTTTATTAGTATAGATATAATTATGATCTTGACGTTTGCTTAAATTTGAAATGATCTCAGTGATGAATCATTAGGATAACCTTGAAAGTTTATTTTAACCTGAATTCTGAATATAATTGTATACCTTATGTTACCAACACTTCTTACCTCTAATAACAAAATTGCCTGTACTGATATCTTAACATTGTTGCCATCATTACCCTTGAAACTTTGCACTCCATTGGCAATAATTTTTTTGAACTGGAAATAGGAGCTTCCCAGCTGATATTAATATGTATAAAAGGTGCTATCCTAAAAACATTTTTCTCATCTAAACCCTCCATTTCCAAAGAAACCAGTAACATCAGAGCTTAATGAGTTCCTCTCCTAATAAAATACTCTACTGAATACACATTTATGATATGGTTTGATATATATATATATATATATATATATATATATATATATATATATATTTTTTTTTTTTTTTTAGATAATTGGGGTCAAACCATTGAATTTTTGTTTTCTTGGTGACTTTATCTTTTGTTTTTTAGAACGACAGCAATTCATCAGGGGCAGGTGGACCAGTGAAAATAACAGAAAACCGATCAAAGAAGACCAGTTTCTTCCGGTGTTCGCTACTTTGATGAACTTTTTCTGAGAGACTGCAGCACACCT
Source organism: Myotis yumanensis (assembly GCF_028538775.1). Classification (NCBI taxonomy): domain Eukaryota; kingdom Metazoa; phylum Chordata; class Mammalia; order Chiroptera; family Vespertilionidae; genus Myotis; species Myotis yumanensis. The sequence continues at coordinate 52,907,506 of NW_027223752.1, read as the reverse complement.
AGAGGACTCTTTCCTGCTTCTCTGAAAGCACAGGTCATCCAGCCTCAGAATCACACCGCCAGCCTGCTGCTGAGAGCACCACCGAGCCTAGACCTCTCGGCACAGAACACCTAGTGGATTCCAGCACACGGCCTAGCGAGATAACAGGCTCCTTTTTTTCAAACATGGAAGCAATGAAATGGAGACACATGCAAGACTTGTTTTTCTCTTTGTTTTATTGCCTGTTGCAGAAGCTGCTATCTTTCCTTTTTCACTTTGCACATCAGTGTTAGCCTTTCCCTGTTATAGCAGTCTTAGACTCTCACATGCACACTTTCGTCTCGTAAAGTTCTAGACAAATTTGTGCTTTGGGGCCGTTTAAAACAAGAGTAGAACATTTGAAGCAGAGGTCAGTATAACTAAAATTAAAGGACATTTGGTTTGATGTTCGTATGGCCAGATGTTATTACATTCATGGCATTTACTTAAGGGCTCTGATTTGTGATTTTCTTAAATAAGAATCATTAAATTCTGATAAAATTTATCTTAAAAATTTATAAAAATGTCTACCTATTCATCATAGGCTGTAATTTTTTTTTATTTCTTATTGTTTAGCACTTTGCTTCATTCTTGACTTTTTAGCCAGAGTCTGGGTAGCTGAAGAAATCACTTTTCAGTTGATTCCCTCTGCCTAATCTATAAAAACTGCATTTGGAAATGACCTTAATCTCATTTTTCCTGGGGTTTATATTTGCTGTCTTTTCCTATGTTTGACCTATTATAATCAGTCAGTTATCTAAAACATAACATATTTGACCATTGTTGTCTGCTTCTAGTTGTGAACTCTTGAGCTGAAGTTTTACATGGGCAGAGAGATGTACCATTTAGGGTTTTATTTCAGCGTCTAATTGTGGTTCCATCACATTAGCATACATAATATATTTTGTCTTAGGTTTACTCCCCGGCTTGCTGATTTAGTTGTAATACCCAATTCCTACCATGATTCCTGTGTACAAGAGTTAACAAGAGTTAATTTAAATTTTAAAGCTTACCTAAAGGAAGAGATATGACTTTTTAACATAAATTTAGTAGAAATAGCTCTTGGTAATGGTGAAAATGATTTTTCGTTCTGTTTTTACTTGGGTTTTCAAACAAAATAAGAATAAATAGACTTAGTGCAGCCTCTAGGAAAAGTCTTGCTTTTTCATTAGAGACAATATGAGCAAGGTTTCAGTTTTAAAACAGCTACTGTTGAGTGTGTAGAACCCAGTTCCATCTGTTCAGGTTTGTTGTTAGAGAACTTGGTCCAGTCACCTGGGCTGAAGCCCACCAAAAGCTTAGCTGTCTTTCTCACCAAACCCTGGAACTGGGATACCTTTTGTAGATGAAACCATCACATAGGAAAAGAAAGGGATTCAGTGTTAACTGTGTGCCAAATTAAGGTCATGATGTCATTGCTGTTATCCTAGCCTTCAGTGTCATAACACAGGGGAGCTACAAAGAGGGGATGAAGGAAGTGAATTCTGTTGATAATTATTCCTCCTCTTAGGCCTGTTTTGTTTCACAGAGTTTACCATCATGCTTGAAATTAAGAATTGGAAATGGAAGTGGAAACAGATTGCTTGTTACCACAGAGAATTCTGCTTCAAATTAAGATGTATCATAGGATGCCTGAACCATTCAAACTTTTTGAAAACTTATGCACAATTTAGCTATAGCAAATATAAATATTCAGAGCTATTTTTGATGGGGTACACTAAACATTGTTAACAGATTTTTTAAAAACTTACCTATAGGCTTAAAGGCATCTGTTGGTGCCGAGTATAATCAAGTGGTTCCTTGCATGAAAGTTTGTAAGTCTACCATCTTAAAATTAGATACATCTTTGGAAATAAAAAATAATTTCTTAGAAACATCTTGTATTCACTAATTTTCTGAAAAAAATTCCAAGCAGTTAAGCTTTCTGGAGGGTAACAAAGTAGTTTCTAAAAGGCAAGTGCTATGACACCATGTATGAATGTAATTCTCTTAGTAATTTACCTCTGACTATTTGGTGTCTTAACACTTTGGTTTATATTATCTCAGGGGTTATCTGCAAACCAAAACTGACATATCCTATGGTTAGTTGTTTTTTTTTAACAATGCTTTGCTTTTGTTTTATTCTTTCTCTCTTCTTTTGTCTTATATGGATTAATAACTAGTCTCCATGAAATGCCCTTTGAAAGAGCCGTGAAAGCTAGATGAGTCTAAAGGTGCTCTTTGAAGTAGCAGCAATTTGGGGTATATGCTCTGTTGTATATAAACAAATCGTCCTTGCTATTTTCTTACATTTAGTCTTGCTAAATTGTATATAATTTGAGCTAAGACCATAGGAAATTCACCTGCATGGTAAAATGACCCAATAAATATTCCAATTTGCTTAATAATGTACATATAGTGCATTATTTTTTCTATTTGTAGATGAATTTAGTGAGAGATAATTGTCTGTTCCCTGCTGAAACTGAAGAAATCTAGTTTTGTGTGAACATTTCTGTGGTCTATGGATCCAGGTACATGAAGATTTTGCAGCAGTACTAGTGGTATTCAGTGGCTGCACTTTATTGTCAGTGTGCTCATTTCTGCCAATGATTGACTAGACCTTTTCAAATAGAGTCTGAGGGTATCAGACAATGGAAATGTGCTGTAACTTAGCAGCATGAAAATCAGTGGATTGTAAAATGTTTCACTGGGAACTGATTTTAGCTCTATTTTACTTCAGACAGATTATAAGAAAACAACCCACCTGTGCATCCGTTAGGAGGTGCTGCAGGGTTTCTTACTATTTACATGAACATTTTGTGCAGTCTTGATTATACATTTTCAGAAGACTATACTCTTTACTTTGAAGGACTATTTTTTATTATACCTCATTTAGCTAACTAGTGTTCTAATACCCGGTAGAAAAACAGTGAGCCAGCCTTTATGCATCCAACACAATTTAGATTATATGTTTTGTTTTGAACTAAAGGCATCATTGGGAAAGGTAGGAGGTAGTTTAGAATAGAACATACATGTCATAGCCAATAGTGCAGAAAAGTATTATCTCCCTATCTCCATTAATAAATTTAGCTGTGCAATATAGATAAATGTTTGCAGAAATTTCTAATAAGAGATTATAACTCCATTTTACAGGTTCTAATGCTGGGAATCTGTATTAAGGCTTATATAAAGGTTTTCCTGTGAACTGTAAGTGATACATTTAAGCAGACTTTCTTTTCTAGTTTATGACTTAGACTTCTTTATAAATTTAGTTCTTAATCTTTAAAGATGAGCTTCTAAGCTTAAAATTTTAAAACAGCACTTCATTATGTTGGTGTACTTGTGTCAGATTGTAAGCAGTCTTTTCTGCTGTCAGGTTTTATAGTTTTTCTTTTAACAGAAAGTACATTCCTTTTTCCTTCTTGTTATAGCTAAAGAAGGGGGAAAGGAATGTCTAAAAATGAAATTCCCTATCCTAGAGAAACCTAGAGAGACAGGATATGCTAATAAAATTTCAAATGCTAGCACAATTGTATAATAGAATTGGTCTTTTTTTAAAAGACTAATAAAATGAATGGGTGTCAAACTCACTATGAAAAAAATCTAAGTGACTGAAATTTACAGAAATCAAAATTAGCAAACAATTATTTTAGGGATATTTTCAAATTTTACTTCATTTTTTTTGAAATAACTTATACCATATGCAATTGCATTTCGTATTGCCAACAACTAATAGAACTTGTTTCATTTTCTTACATTTTTTAAAAAGGTGAACTTACTAGAATTCATTTCTGTGGCCTTACAGATGGGTTTTTATTTTGTTTGCAGCAGTTCCTTTAATGCAAAATACCATTACTCTTTTACTAAAATCATGCCCCCTAATGGAAAAATATCTAGTTTTTCCATAGAATTATCCCACTGCATATGTATTGGTGTTTTTATTTTTGCTCCAACGGCTTAATGTGAAAAGCTCCTGCAGATAAAGTGAGCCTGTCATGTGGTTAGTCTCGTTTAAGCCAATTCATTAACTGTGTACTGATACTGTTGCTGTGTTTTTGTTGTTTTTTAAGTGGATTTTATTCCAGGTGAACTTTTTTTTATAATAATGTTCGTCTAAAATAAAAACTACATAATGAAAATATTCATGACTCTCTGAAATGGGTTGCAGATTCTGAAAATCTTTCTTCGAATTTATAGGTGTGTGACTCAAACCGTGGCTGACTTGGGATATTTTAGCAAACTCTCTGACTTAGAGCTGTTTAAAATGGCCAGATCTCCTGCTCATACTTAGTTCAGAATACATTGAGATTATTCTGTGATAGCACTCCAGCCCTCCCTTCTTAGTCCTTGCAAGTTTACTTCTTGTTTTGTTTTCACTTCCAAAGAACACGGTTCCAGGGCCCAGCCCTACTGATGTTCTACCATGTGCTTATGCACATCTCCAGTTGTAGCCTTTCCTGCTCATCCCCACAACCACTCCAGACCTTCATTATTCTTCTCACACACGCTACTTCTTTCCTTTCCCTCTGGTAGACAGACCTTTCCTCTCCTGCCTCACAGGGAAGCATCTGCCTAAAACCACCTTAATTGCCTCCCCCTTCCCAGCTCCATGGGCAGCTGCCCTCATCCTCAGCTCCCTCCTCTTGTAGCAGAGGCATTCCTCCTAGTTCGTGCTTTCTCTCTGCCTCTTCTCTGGATTCATCCCCACTGCCCCTTTATCCTGCTTCTCAGGGAACTCACAGCTCTTATACCTTCAAACACTTATCCTGTGTGATTCCTTTGTCCTTAGTATCTGAGCATCCTTAACTCTTCCACCCCTTTGCCTCATGTCCTTCTCACCTATTGCTCTTTCTCCTCTTCTTGCCATAGCTAAGCTTCATCCAAGGGTTGCCTATGCATACTGTCTTCACTTTCTCATTTTGCATGTATTCCTCAGCCTACTCCAGTTTGGCTTCCTTCCTATCACTTCACGGACATCATGTTTACAACCGCCTAGTTGCGAAAGTAGCTGGCAGTTTTCTGTCCTTATCTTAGCTAACTTCTTGTCAGCATTTGATGAGTACTATATTGGCCCTCCCAGAAATGTTCTCTTAATTTCTGTGACAATCTTCCCCACTTTTCCAAAATAATTTCATCCTTTTTCACAGTTCTTAAATTTGTTTCTGTGGTAGACTGAATAATGGCCCCCAAAGATGTCCATTCTAACCCCCTGAACCTGTGAATGTTACTTCATTTGCAGATGTGGTCTTGAGATGGGAGGTTATCCTGGATTACCCAGGAGGGCCCTCTGTAATAACCAACGGTCTTTATGAGAGGGTCATAGGAGGAGTCGGAATTAAAAGGAAATGATGTGATGACGGGAAGAGGGAGAAAAGGCGTGATGCAGGACTGTGAGCCCTGCTAAAGCAAGATTACCTAGCAAGACCATAATTTAGAATGGAAGAAAAAATAAAGAGCTTCCCAGACAAGAAAAAACTGAGGAAGTTCATCACTGCCAAACCAATATTATAAAAAACTAGAGGCGCAGTGCATGAATTCGTGTACCAGTGGGGTCCCTTGGCCAGGCCTGTGGGATCAGGCCAAAACTGGCTCTCCGACATCCCCCGAGAGGTCCCAGATTTTGAGAGGGAGCAGGCCAGGCCAAGGGACCCCACTGGTGCACAATCGGGGCCAGGGGAGTCACGGGAGGTTAGCTAGCCTGGGAGGGACTACAGGAGGGCTTCAGGGTGTGTCTGGCTCTTCTCACTCAGTCCGGATCAGCTGGACCCCAGCAACAAGCTAACCTACCAGTCAGAGCATCTGCTTCCTAGTGGTCAATACACATCATAGCAACTGGTCAACTGGTTGTCTTCCCCCTGGTGGTCTGTGCATGTCATAACAAGTGGTTGAGCAGCCTTAGTATATCATTAGCATATTACACTTTGATTGGTTGAATAGCCGACTGGTCAACTGGACACAGCATAGTAGGCTTTTATTATATAAAATGTTAAAGTGGCTTCTTTAAGAAGAAGAAAAAAATAAAAAATATGAATAAAATATATTGCTAAGAAAAAAATTCTCACTGACAAAGGCAAACACATAATAAAAACAATGAGTCAACCAACACTAAGGCCAGTAGAAAGGCTAAAAAGCAAAAGTAGGATAGGAAGATCATGTGTAATTACAACAGCAAATTAAGGGATACACACAAACACACAAGAAAAACATAAACATAAATGTGCAGAGGGTGAATAAAAATGGTAGTGATTCTAGAGTGTGTTCAAACTTAAGCAACTATCAACTTAAAATAGACTACTATAAACATAGCTTGGTATATATGAAGCACATGGTAACCACAACCAAAATCTATAAGAAATAAAGAGAAAGGAATCCAAACAACACTACAGAAAGTCATCAACAAGAGAAAAGAGCAGGAGAATAAGAAAGGAACAGAGCCCTAGCCAGTTTGGCTCAGTGGATAGAGTGTCAGCCTGCAGACTGCAGAGTCCCGGGTTCAATTCTGGTTAAGGGCACATGCCCATGCTGCAGGCTCAGTCCCTAATAGGGGGCATGCAGGAGGCAGCCAATCAATGATTCTCATCATTGATGTTTCTATCTCTCCCTCTCCCTTCCTCTCTGAAATCAATAAAAAAATATTTTTTTAAAGAAAGGAGCAAAGAACTACAAAAAAAATCAAACAATCAGAAAACAATAAAATGGCAATAACTACATTCTTATAAATAATTAAGGACAAAATGCTCTAATTAAAAGATGAATGAATAGCTCTTTCTGCTGCTGTTTTGGTTCTGCATATATGTTAACCACACCAAGTGCCTGGTGAAGCTACCACCAGACCAATATTACATGAAATGTTTAAAGGGCTTCTTTAAGAAGAAGAAAAAGATTAAAAATATGAATAGTAAAATGGCAATAACTACAGACCTACCAATAATTACCTTAAATGTAAGTAAGTTAAATGCTCCAATCAAAAGACATAGGGTGGCTGAACGGAGAAGAAAACAAGAATCATACATTTGCTGCCTATAAGAGACCTAGATCAGATCAAAATATAGATACAGAAGAAAGCAAAGGGATGAAAAAAAGATATTTCATGCAAATGGAAATGAAAAAAAAAAGGTAGGGGCAGCAATACTTATATTAGACAAAGTAGACTTTAAAACAAAGGCTAACAAAAGACAAAGGACATTTCATATATTATAGCCAAGATATGGAAGCAACCTAAGTGTCTATCAATAGACAATTGGGTAAAGAAGATGTAGTATATATATACAATGGAATATTACTTGGCCACACAAAAAATAAAATCTTACTATCTGCAACAACATGGATGGACCTAGAGGGTATTATGCTAAGTGAAATAAGTCAGACAGAGAAAGACAAATACCATAAAATTTCACTTATATGTGGAAATTAAAAAACAAAATAAAAATTATGTTGATTGTCAATTATAATTGAAAAATAAAATATTTTATATATATCTATCTATATAATAAAATCATAATATGCTAATTAGACTGGACAGCCCAACGACCTTCCGTATGTCCTTCTGGATGACCTTCCAGATGAAGCCAGGGCTGTGAGGGCCGAGGCAAGCCACCAGAGCTGCAAGGGCCAAGCTCCTTGCATGAATTTCGCAAGATATATTCAAAAGATATATCTTGAGGCACAATCCTCAAGATAAATATATATATATATATATCTTTCCTTGATTTTTTCCTCTCCCTCAATTTGTGTAGCTCATCAGTCACTAAATTTTGTTGCACAGTTCCTAAATCTCTCTTCAATTTGTCTGTTCCTCTGCAGACTGCAGCTATTTCCCTGACTCAGGCCACCATCATCTCATGCCTGCAGTATGCTGAAGATGTCCTATCTGGAATCTCACTTTCCATAGCTGTGCAAAGATCTGACCATGTCACTTGCATGTATAAACCCAGGACTTGAGGTAAACTCTAACCTCCTGACCTTTCCAGTCTTATCTCTCATCCCTCTCCTCACATTCCTAGGACATCCTGAACTATTTTCTTTCACTTTGAGGCCTTTTCATTTGTCCTTCCATTTCTTGCCTGCTTCCTAGTTTTGCTAATTTTGAAGATGAGACCTGAATGGGTGGGTGTTATTGTTATCAAAACCTCACAAGTTTGGATTGGGTGCCCTTCCCCCTTCCTGTATATTCTCATAGCACCCTATACTTGCCTGTCTGGCTTCCCCACTAGACTGTAAGCTCCATGGAGACAGGAACACATCTGTTTCATTGGTGTATTCCCAGTGCCTAGCATTGTACTTGATACTTAGTAGCATCCAAAATGCATTTTGAATGAATGAACAAATGAATGGTTGAGTAAATATACATCTATCAGCACTGCCAGAAAACAAAGCTCAAGTGAATTCATTAGTATATTGTGAATGAATTACTGGTAGCTATGTCAAACCCTTACTTGATAAATTGCTAAAAATGTGGTATTGTTTTTTTGCCTCCTCCCCCAAAACCCCCCCAGTTCTGAGGAATTCTTAGCAAACTATATTTGTATCCATGGTGTGTGCTTTGCTCCTTCCCCCAGTCACCTTTTAGGGATTTAACCCACAATATCACTTAGTACCCTTATGTTTTTAGGTCTTGGGGAAAACTAATAGTAAGTTCATAAAAACTTAAGGAGAGCTGGAAGAGATTAACCAAAGAATTTATAAGCATATTAGAGGCCCAGTGCATGGAATTCATGCACGAATAGGGTCCCTAGCAGCTGCTGGCTGCCGGCTGGGGCCTTTCTTTGTTCCGGACCGCCCCCTGGTGGTCAGTGCACGTCATAGCAAGTGATTGAACTCCCAGTCCGTTGAACTCCCTAGGGTACACTTCATGCACTGGAGGGGGGGGGGCCCTCAGCCCGGCCTTCCCCCTCTCACAGTCCAGGAGCCCTCAGGGGTGGGAGGCCACCTGGCAATCAGGGGAAGGCGACACCCCCATCACACCTCTGCTGCTGCCACTCCTGGCAGCGCAAGCCTTGGCCGGCCCTGGTTACCTGAGCTTCCGGCAGCCTGGGTGGCTGGGCAGCCAACATCCAAGGCTTGCCAGTGGGACTGAGGGGACTGGGTGCCGCCATCTTGTGGCTGTGGGTGCCACCATCTTTGAGGGCGTGGCAGTAAATTAGCATATTCCCTCCTTATTGGCTGTGGGCACCGCCATCTTTTGTGATGGCATGAGGGTCAATTAGCATATCCCCCCTTAGATATTGAACAATGATAATGAATCAGTTTTATAAAACATGCAGAAAAAAATATAGATGGCCATTTCTTGTATAAAAATCTTTATTTAAGCCAAGGCACAAGCACATTACACTTCTGTGAAAGCATTTCTGCATGGAGCTGAAATAATGGAATTGCATTTGATAACTTTGATTCAGGATAGAACCACAAGAATCTGTCTAATGGTGAGTCACCCTACCTCTTTGAGCTGTTGTCTCTACCTCAGTTTTGATAGACGCTGGATAAGATATTTCAAAATAAAGAAGTATTCTGTGGAGTAAATGAAAAATACATATGTCTATTTTAAATGAGCAAAGGCGGCATTTTACCATAACAATTAAATACCTGCAGATGTATAATTTGAAGGTCTATTTCCAGGTGACCTGTAAAACATCTTCATTTAAGTCCCAACTTTTGCCTACTGGTGTTTTTCTTTTTAATGTTAATTTCCAAGAGCTTTATTCATGGTAGACATTAAAGAATGAGTAGGAATGGCTAACACAAATAGCACTTAATATGCAGGCACAATCCTCAAAATAATCCATGAGGTATTATTATTAATATTCCCATTAAACATGGAGAAAAATCTTAGATATGAATGATCAGAAAACATAACCTCCCGGTTTTAATTTTTAACTCTCTCAGAAATTGTTAAATTAATATAAAATAACAAATGTTTGTAAGTTCCACTTTTTAAATTATTTCATTAATTGAACAGATATTCTAGGTGCTGCAGAAATTACAAATAACAAAACAAAGCCCCCGCCCTCCAAAAGTTTATTTTTAAGGGTGGAGACCAATGAGCAAGTAAAAACAGAGCAAGGAGATACTGCCCTTACTATAGGGTGATCAGAGAAGGCCTTCAAAAACAACTTTTTTGAAGACTTGGAGTGGGGGTTGGGAAACAAAATCAGCTGGCCAGCACAACTCTGGGCAGGACAGCGTGTTCCACCTCTATTTCATCCTTTGACTTATCATCTGGGTCACCGCTATCCCAACTTGGGTCTTATTTATGATGAAGCACGAAGTTCCCGCAACTATGCAAATAAAAAATTCGCTTTAAAAAAATTCCTTTATTTAGAAATGGAATCTTGTCTCTGTCGGGTACTGTTTTATTTTAGTTGATCTGGAATGTTACCCGGCTCCGGCCCCAAGGGGGACTGGGGACCTCTCCTCCTGTTAGCCTTACAGCAGCCGGAACCATTGGACTGATCTCTGTGGACGCGTAGCGAGACGTAAGGGGGCGCTACAGCTCCGGCGCTAAAGTCGCCCTCAACGCCGCTGCGGGCCCGGGTGGGCTGCAGATGCTGCGTGAGACCGAAGGGCTTCAGGCGGTGAGGCCCGTGCCCCGCCCGCGCCCCTGCCTCACCACGCCCCTCCGCCACGCCCTCCCCGCCTCATCCCCCTCTGCCACGCCCCCACGGAGCCCCGCCCCCTTGCCAGTCCCCGCCCCTCCGCCACGCCCCATCCCCTACGCCCGCAGCCCCGCCCCGCCCCGCCCCGCCCCGCCCCGCCCCGCCCGGCGCTCAGCTCAGCTGCGCTAAGCACTGCGCGTCTTTGCCAGGCTCCGCGGGCGCGGTCGCCATGACGGCGGCTGTGTTCTTCGGCTGCGCCTTCATCGCCTTCGGGCCCGCGCTCGCCCTCTACATCTTCACTATCGCCACGGACCCGTTGCGCATCATCTTCCTCATCGTCGGGTGAGGCGGTTGCGCTGGGAAACCCGGAACCGGGGCTCCCCTTCCCCGCGGGGGGTTCCGAACCCAGGCTTCCCCACCACACGGCTCGACCTTGGGCTTTGAAGGGGGACAGGATTGAGGCGGGGAGAGCCGAGACCCGCCTCCGAGGGTCGGCAGCAGAGGCACGGGAACTCCCGACCCCCGAGGGCGGGCTCGGGGGAAGGAGCTCACACTGTGGGTCTCAAACACCCTGAGACTGGGCTCCTGAGTTTTTGCTTAGGGCCCGTGGGTGGGCTGTAGTGAGTCGTGAAACCACTTACATTGCATGAAAAAAATGTGGATACGTTCAAATACGCATCTTTTATTTTTCTGCAGACGGGCGTCCCAAGTCAACTTCAGATTTTGTCATCCCAAAGGGGTTAAGAGCCCGGGCATCTGGTGCTTTCAAACATCTCGATGCCCGGCCCCTACCCCAGGTCCGCTGAATGGGAATGTCCAGGGGGCGGGACCCAACCTGCACCAACACAGAAGCACCTGTCAGTGCTCCTCTTCGCCGGAGCTTGGTCAACACCGAACTCTGGCGGCGACTATGGTCACAGCCCGGTTTTCCTCTGTCCGGCGGCTCTTGCTGAGGCTCCCTCGTACCCTACACACTTGAGTCTCACTCACTCGCTCGGCACCGGGAGAAACAGCCAGGCTAGGCCAGGGATGCGCACTTTTTCTGAGTCTCTTCACCTCTCACAGCTGTGTTGAGAGTGCTGCATCACACTATCATTTAAAAAGTGATAGAGACCGGGCAGAGGGTTTGTAAAGCTTGTTATAATCGTTAGAGCCCACAGGAATGTTGCAAAAACCAGGCCTGGGAAACTGATCTAGATCAGAGCGCAGACTTTCAACTTCTGGATTTTATACCAATCACTCTATTAATAGAGATAGACATTTTTTTTTTTCTGGGAAAGACATATTTGCACATCAATGAGCAAGGCATTACTTAGGAGGAATAACAAATATTTCCAGCTAGACAGTGCTTGGCAGCTAGTCTGCAGATGTACTTAATAAATAGCAGGGCCACTGAAAACGAGTGATTGTTAGGAAAAATCCTAAGTTCCTTTTGGATCACATGTTCATCTCAACAGAGGAGATGCACCACTGACCCACTGATTAAGAACAGTGGATCCAGAACATCACTTTACGAGCACGTAATTATTTTTTAAAAAAATTAATCCTGTACTTATGCTTACGTGTGACTTCTCTCCCCGCCCCCCCCTAATTTCAGAGCTTTCTTCTGGTTGATATCTCTACTGCTTTCCTCCCTTGTCTGGTTCGTGGCAAGAGCCATTACTGACAACAGAGATGGACCAATAGAGAAATATCTGCTGATCTTTGGAGTGTTAGCCTCAGTCCTTATCCAAGAAATGTTTCGGTTTGCATATTATAGACTTTTAAAGTAAGTGAAACATTTGTTTATCTTTTTTCCCCCAGTTAATTTGAATTATGTTTTAGTAATTTGAAACATTAATGCAGTGTGGTTTTTGAAGATCCATGCCTTCCTGCACAGTTTGTAGCCAAAGGATTAGAACATTTCTAACCTGAAAATATTGAGTATTTTAGCTTCATTCACTCATTCAAAAAATATTTTTTGAGAATTTACTCAATGTCAGGCATTATTCTAGGCACTGGGAATAATACATCATGATTAAAAGACAGTTTCTGTCCTCGTGGAGGTTATATTATAATGGAAAGAGGCAACAAATGAATGAGTAATTCATTGTATATTAGAAGATAACTGCTATAAAGAAAAATAAGCTAGAGAAATAGTCATTGAAACAACAACAAAAACTGTTTCACATTAGAATTTATACCAGCTTCCCTTTGCCACCAACTAAAATAAATAATTCTTATAGAGATTATGCCTACCATTATTTTGATTGTATTAGGGAAAATAAGGGTTCATTTTGTGATAGTCAGATTTCATATCTGTAATAGAAAAACACATTTGAAAAAAAAAGCTATGGGCATGAGTTCCCCTTTAGGGAACTTTAGGCCAGAAAGTAGGTCATCTAGGATTCATGAGGCCGTCACATGAAACCACTGATTTGAAACACAGCATGAACTTAGAATCATGTTTTCTTTCAGGCAGTCATGAGATTGGCTTTGATTATGTAGTAAAGTTTAGTAGAATGATAAATGTACTCTTTCCCTTTTGGCACATGAGATAGTTAAGCCACTCCATGAATTTCATGGGTGTAACCAAGACAGAACCTCAACAATATCTCTTATAATAACTTCTGGTAATCTGTTCTTGCCAATATGCTAAGCTTTCAATATTGTTTACTGGTTGCTTTAAACAACAGATATTGAAATTTAATAATGAAGCAATTTAAATTACAAATTGAAAACCATGAAGCCATTGCTTAACAAGCAAAAGTCATATCTTAGAAAAGATTTAAATATGAAATTTCCATTAGTTCATGGAAATATTAAAAAGCAACCAACAGCTGTCAAGGATAAAATTTATGTTTCCACAGGAATACATTATCCTCAACAGATCAACATTAATCTGTGGTTGTATGGAGCATTTTAACAATAGAATATTATTATTTTTTAAAAATATATTTTATTGATTTTTTACAGAGAGGAAGGGAGAAGGGATAGAGAGCTAGAAACATCGATCAGCTGCCTCCTGCACACTCTCCACTGGGGATGTGCCCGCAACCCAGGTACATGCCCTTGACTGGAATCGAACCTGGGACCCTGAGTCCACAGACTGACGCTCTATCCACTGAGCCAAACCGGTTAGGGCAACAATAGAATATTATTAAGGTAATCCAAATCTCCCTCTTTCTAACCTCTGCCCCACTCAGGAAACATACAGTCAAATGAAATCTCTGTCTCCTGGTGGTTGTCTCTTTCACAGCTAAATGTTCCTCATTTCTTCATCTAGTCCTCAGAAGGCATGTGTGTGGCTTCCAAACCTTTTCTGGCCCCTGTTCTTTTATGTCAGTGGACATGTCCCTTTTGGTCAGTGCCTGGAGCCTGCCCGTGCTCCGGACCCAGCAGAGCACCCTGTGATTACAGTAGTGCGGAGGCCGATGGCCCTTTCCTCTTTGCCTGGGCACCGTTCTCTTCAGACCTCAGCGTCAAAGGCTGCTCTGGGTTTCCTGTCAGCAACATCTTTGCCTCATGTTGGTTTTGCATTTTCACATACAATGATTCTAATGTTGAAGCAAAACTTTGAATAGATTTTCACAGTTTAAGACATGGATTTAGTAAGCATTTAGGACTCAGGGTATCTTCTTATTTCTTCACAGTTCCCACCTGAAATGCAACTTTAAAAAAAAATGTTTTTATTGGTTTCAGAGAGAGGAAGGGAGAGGGAGAGAGAGATAGAAACATCAGTGATGAGAGAGAATCATTGATTGGCTGTCTCCTGCACTCCCCATACTGGGGATCGAGCCCATAACCCGGCATGTGCCCTGACCAGGAATCAAACTGTGACCTCCTGGTTCATAGGTAAACGTTTCAACCAGTGAGCCACACTGGCCAGGCTGACATGCAACTCTTTATTGGTACTAACCTTTGGTTCCGAAGGGCTACCCACTGAACATTGGTTGACATTTTAATGAGGGTAGTGAGGGAATAGGGCCACATGCAGAAGGAATTATGGCTGTCAATCTGCAGGCTCTCATGCCAGCAAGTTCAGAGAAGCCTCTTTGGCCTTCCAGAAAAAGCATGTTTACTGCTCCAAAAGAACCTTTGGAAATTTGCAAATAAGATATTAGAACAAGCCTGTATTAGCAGGAGCCTTTGGAATGCATCTTTAGCAAGCCTTTGGAATTTTGTACAGTATCTTCCTAGAAGATTTTAGAAATGTTGGATGTTATGTAGTTATGTGTTAAAACAAGTTTGAGAATTAATAGGATACCTTTATTCATGGCTAACATTTATATAGATGCATTTAAATTCTCTTATGCTACACTATCTTCAAATATCGTAACTTTGGCTTAATCAATATTTTAAGTGTTCCATTGCCAGAGTGCATTTTGAACATTTAAATTTAAAGTACGTCATCAAATTTTTGTTATCTGAAGTTGATGCCAAAATGAAAATGTGGAGAGTTTGCACCAGTGTTCTTTTTACATTTATGGACTTGAATCAAAATATTTATCATTGCAGTCTACCTAAGTTTATTTTATGGTCAGGTCTTCAGAACAGTACTTCATCTTGAGTGAATGAATTCTAACTTTCAGCCTAGCAAAGAGTTGCACTGCGAAAATTGGCTACAAGTGGCAGCCCTTTCTATCTTAATTTTTTAAAAAAAAAATCCAAGTTATGGTCCTGTACATTGCCTAAAACCTACATTCGAATTTTTTTTGGCTTGATTGAAGTTTTTGTAGTTTAATTCAATTTTGTCTTATAATGCTAATACCATAAATATTTGGTAATTTGAGAAAATTTTTCATTTATAAAATAAGTTGACAATCATTACTATAATTTCTTAAGAAATTTTTTTAAAATTTCTACAATCATGTATTTAATTTATATGCATATTCCTTTGTACGGTCCCTCTCTTACACACACGTATAAAAAAAAAGAATCAGAACAAAGGAGAAAGATAGAATGATTTATCAGTAGTTTTTCAAAGTTTATATTTTTAAAATCGGGCTTTTTCTTTTTTGTTCTTGGAAACTATCATAAATGAAGACAAAGAATTTTCCACTTCAGTACAATGGTCGTAATAAGAACATTGTCCCTTACACCATCAGTCGTGTGTTTTGTCAGGAACACGGAAACGGGTGGTGTTTCGTACTTTCTCACTTCCTAATCTTAACATGGAGAACTGTCAGTGCCATGGACCTTTCCTCCCACAAACTTGTAATATAGAATGAGGAAGTTTATTAACTTCTGAGTTTATATATTTAATATATTTGGCGTAGTACTTTGCTATTCCAGATAGCAAAAATCTTTTATTCATTACTGAGCAATTTATATAAAACAAAAATCCTCCAAAGTTGATCGATTCTTTTATACCATTACACTATTCATTTGTTGATGGAGAGTATTGCTGCTATGTTTCTAAGCTTTAATTAGCCTTTAACAACATTCCTGTGACACATAAGTTTGTTGTTCAGGAAAATTGGGCATTTTAGTTGGTTACTACTCCAGAGAAAGAGGTCGGCAGTCATTGGCTCATGATCCTACCAAATGGAGAATGAAATGGCAAATTGTTTCTTTTGAGTCTAGAAAAACAAAAGACTCTTTTTCGTTCTGCTTATTACTATTTTGGTTGACCTCTGCATTGCCTTTAATTTAATGATATTTATAATAAATATAATTTAAGTATCCTTTGAGTCAGGATCATTGTCGCAGAGATTGTAGCCAACAAAGGTTAGTAATAGTGACCACAGTGGAACTGACCAGCCACACCTTGCATTCCTCACACATTTGTGTGGGGAACAGGGAAAGTTTGTGAATTGTCCACAGCAGAAGCACAGATGTGATCCCTCTAAGGATCATTTCTTGGTAAGCAATTTCCTAATCTTTCATTCAGGTATTCATTTAGTTTATTTTTTGATGGTAGCATTATGTTCCCCCCTGATTATTTTTCCCCTGAAGCCTGTATGGGGGGGGTATGAATCAAATATGTAAATATTTTAGAATCAGACAACCATATGTTTAGATACCCATATAGGAGTTTAGACCATCATTATTATAGGATTTAAGAGAAAGGAGAAATAATGATTACCAATCATTGGTAAAGACGGTTTCTTTGAGAAATTCCTGCCTGAAATAGACTGTGAAGTTTGAATACAAGTGAGGTTCTATAGAGTGGAAACTAGAAGGGAGGGTGGCAGAATAAGTGTAGCCAGGTGGAAGATATAAGGAAGTACCATCACAGTGGGGTTGAAGATGTATCTCTCTGGGAAAAGGAAAAATTTCAGTGACAGCCCTGGATGGTGTCACGGAGTTGGTTGAGCATCCTCCTGTACATGGGAGGTCACCGGTTCCAATTCCTCATCAGGGCACATGCCTGGATTTCTGGCTTGCTTACCAGTAGGGGATGTGCAGGAGGCAGCTGATTGATGATTCTCTCTCATTGACATTTCTCTCTTTCTCTCTCTAAAAAAAAAAAAAAAACCAAAAAAATTTAAAAAAAATTCAGAGTGGTAAATGCCATAGGATATATATTTTTTAAATTTTGGGGGGGTTGACATTGCTTAATAGGATCATATAGATTTCAAGTGTACATTTCTGATTCAAAATCTGTATATTGCCCTGTGTGTCCACCACCCAAAGTCAAATCATTTTCTGTCACCAGATATTAGTCCCCCTTAACCCTCCATCCCCTCTCACCCCCTTCCCTCTGGCAACCACCACATTGCTCTTTGTGTCCACGAGTTTCAGTTTTATATCCCACATATGAGGGAAATCAGATGGTTCTTAGCTTTTTCTGAATGACTCATTTAGTGTAATAGTCTCAAGGTCTATCTATGCTGTCACAATGGCAGTATTTCATCTTTTCTTATGGCTGAATAGTATTACATTGTGCATATGTACCACATCTTCTTTATCAGTCATCTATTGAAGGACACTTTGGTTGTCTCTATGTCTTGGCCACTATGAAGAATGCTGCAATGAACTTAGGGGTGGATATATCTTTGTGAATACATATTTTCGAGTTTTTCGGGTATATACCCAGGAGAGGGATTGCTAGGTCATATGGTAACTCTACTCTTAATTTTTTGAGGAATCACCAGACTGTTTCCCATAGTGGCTGTACCAGTTTACACCACTCACTCCTGAAGCAGTGCTCACTCCCTGTTCCTCCCAGCCGAAGGAAGGAAGGAATTGCCGGCTATTGCTGGTTTCCTCCCCTCTCCTGGCCAAGAGGGCTGGGGCCTGGAGCTCCCCACTGCAGGGTGCACCCATGGCCATCTGAGCTCTCCTCCCTTCTCGCCTTCCCATTTGTTCCGTTTTCCCACCTTTATGTGCTTCAATGTGTGGATCCTGCAGGCGTGCCTCTATATTGAGCAGGGAGGCCTTTGTTGAGTTATAGTTGATCAACTTGTTAAAGTTTCAGGGGGAGAGACCAAGGTCCTCTCTCATGCCGCCACTCCTCTGATCACCATAGGATATTGAACTAAGTATTTACTAATCTCAGGAAGTAGTCAGAAGTATTGCTTTTTTCCTGATGTCTTGTTTACTTATATTTTTCTTGTTTTTCTCTTTTATGTGAAGATTAGATAAAAAGTAAAAGTGGGTTGGAAATTTTGGTTGATTTTAGGTTAATTGCAAATTTGCTGTTTTGTTTTTTAATGGATTTTGGATTTAGAGTATAGCTTTATCAAAAGCCTTATTAAGTGTCTGGATTGTTGGCTACAATCTCTGCCTGATATACTACTTTTTCTTTTTAAAAAAATTATCTGTGTGGTTTTATTTTAGAAAAGCCAATGAGGGTTTGAAGACTATTAATCCAGATGAGCCAGCACCTTCTATGCGACTGCTGGCCTATGGTAAGTTAGAATTGCATGGTCATTAAGAAAGAAATAAAATTTGGCATGAAAGCCATTTTTGTCTTTTACATCTTTGTGGATATAGTATTTTATTGCTGTCTGGTCTCTTGGTGTATATTGTTTATTTTTCTAGCTTTTCAGGGCCCTTATGTAAAGGGGGAAATGATTGCAGGTGACGTTTATCTGTGTGTCCATTAAATATTAGCCAGGTTTGAAAGTTAAGTTTTTGAGACTCTAGTTAACTAACAATTTCTAAGTGAGATTACTGTTACCTTCTCGGGGTGGTTACCATGACTTTGGCTGGACTAGGAGGACTCATTATATTGCTCTAGTTAATACCTCATTATATTGCTATAGTTAATAGCTCATTATATTGCTATAGTTAATACTTCTGCATATTTTTTAGAATTATGTTGTGTGTGTTCTTTTTGGGGGGTGAGGGGTTGTTAATCCTCACATGAGGATTTTTTTTTAAATTAAATCTTTATTGTTCAGATTATTACATTGGTTCCTCTTTTTTCTCACCATAACTCCCCTCCACCCAGTTCCCACCCCACCCTCCGCCCTCACTCCCCACCCACTGTCCTCATCCATAGGTGCATGATTATTGTCCAATCTCTTCCCGCACCCCCCCACACCCCTTTCCCCCCCAAGAATAGTCAGTCCATTCCCTTTCTATGTTGCTGATTCTATTACAATCACCAGTTCATACTGTTCATCAGATTATTTATTCACTTGATTTTTAGATTCACTTGTTGATAGATGTGTATTTGTTGTTCATAATTTGTATCTTTACCTTTTTCTTCTTCTTCCTCTTCTTAAAGGATACCTTTCAGCATTTCATATAATACTGGTTTGGTGGTGATGAACTCCTTTAGCTTTTTCTTATCTGTGAAGCTCTTTATCTGGCCTTCACTTCTGAATGATAGCTTTGCTGGATAAAGTAGTCTTGGTTGGAGGTTCTTGGTATTCATCACTTTGAATATTTCTTGCCACTCCCTTCTGGCCTGTATAGTTTCTGTTGAGAAATCAGCTGACATTCGTATGGGTACTCCCTTGTAGGTAACTGATTTTCTTTCTCTTGCTGCTTTTAGGATTCTCTCTTTGTCTTTTTCTCTTGGCATTTTAATTATGATGTGTCTTGGTGTGGTCCTCTTTGGATTCCTTTTGTTTGGGGTTCTCTGTGCTTCCTGGACTTGTAAGCCTATTTCTTTCACCAGGTGGGGGAAGTTTTCTGTCATTATTTCTTCAAATAGTTTTTCAATATCTTGCTCTCTCTCTTCTTCTGGCACCCCTATAAATCGGATGTTGGTACGCTTGAAGCTGTCCCAGAGGCTCCTTACACTATCTTCGTATTTTTGGATTCTTTTTCATTTTGCTTTTCCGGTTGGGTGTTTTTTGCTTCTTCGTATTTCAAATCTTTGACTTGATTCTTGCGATCCTCTGGTCTGCTGTTGGGAGTCTGTATAATATTCTTTATTTCTAGTTGGTTCTTTATCACAACATCGAGGGTTTCACTAGATTTCTTAAAGATCTCACTACATTTATCGGCGGTCTCACCAGTCTTCTTGAAGATCTCACTACATTTATCGGCGGTCTCACCAGTCTTTTCGAGGGCCTTATTAAATTTATCAGCGGCTTCTAGACAGTTCTTTAAAGACCTTAAAAGTGTGGTTTTGAACTCTATATCCAGCAGTTTGCTTTCCTCCATTTCTGTTGTTTGTGTCCTGTTTCTTTGTCTCGGCATTTTTTATGCTTCACTGTGTTGATAGAGTGCCTTTCTGTGCTAAGTGTCCCAATTACCTGAGGTAGACACTTTTGGCGCGCCCCCTTGTGGGCTTTGTGCACAGTCTTGTTGTAATTAAGCCTTGATTGTTGTAGTTAACACTGGGAGGAATTGACCTCCAGGCCAATTGGCTGTGAGAATCAGCTGTGTCTGCAGTGGGAGAACTTCTGTGCTGGAGACACCCCTCTGGGGCAAGACTTGCTTCAATGGGGCTTTGGTGCTCACTGAGTCTGCCCCCTGAGTGTGTCCTTTATGTTTCCAGGGAGCTGCAAACTGGATGGTCCCACTCTGACCTCTGGGCTTCCTGGCTCCTGGATCTCTAGGGAGGTGCTAATCTAGGCTTTGCCTGCGGCTATCCAGCAAAAGCCTCCCTGCAGGGCTTGGGCGGGGCGGGTCCCACGGGATCAACAGGGCAGGGCTAGCAGTTATGGCTGCTCTCAGTCTTGCCCTCAGAGGCTCTGCTTCTCAGTGTCCGGGTAATCGCTGCAAGCCCCTCGGAGAGAAAGCTGCCCTTGGGTTCCGACCGATGCCAGACAGTCCCGCTTCTCCCGTATGAGTCTGGGTCCCTAGAGACTCGCCCGGAACTGGAGCTCAGAGCCTGAGACTCCCTCCCGGTTGAAAACGACTACGGCGCCCTCAGCCGCCAGCCCGCTCCGCATGCACTCCGCACCTTAGTAATTTACGTCCGTACTGCGCCTCCTCTGAGTCTCAGTATGCTTTTCTCTTTCCTTCTAGTTGTAGAATGTCCACTCAGCCAGCGTTCCTGTGGTTCTGGATGATGTCCGTTCCCTCTTTTAGTTGTATTTTTGAAGGGGTTGTGCGAGGCAGCAATCTCCGGTGTTTACCTATGCTGCCATCTTGGTTTCTCTCCGAGGATATTTTTTTCCATTGCTTTTCAGAGAGAGTGAAGGTGAGGGAGGGAGGGAGGGAGGGAGAGAGAGAGAGCGAGAGAAACATCAATGTGAGAGAGACACATCGACTGTGCCTCCTGCACACATCCTGATTGGGGCAGGGAGCAAATGGCAACCCAGATACATGCCCTTGACTAGGAATTGAATGTGCGGCCTTTGGTGCTCCGGTCGATGTTCTAACCTCTGAGCCACACTAGCCAGGGCTGGAATTACGTTTTTTTTGTTGTTGTTGTTTTTTTTAAAATATTTTATTGATTTTTTACAGAGAAGAAGGGAGAGGGATAGAGAGTTAGAAACATCGATGGGAGAGAAACATCAATCAGCTGCCTCCTGCACACCCACTACTGCGGATGTGCCCGAAACCAAGGTACATGCCCTTGACCGGAATCGAACCTGGGACCCTTCAGTCCGCAGGCTGACGCTCTATCCACTCAGCAAACCGGTTAGGGCTGGAATTACGTTTTTAAAATTGGATCTAGGTCTGTAAGTTGAATCAGCCAGTTTGGCCCAGGGATCACTTCTTACACTGCAGTCACACTTCAAGTACAGTTCCTAGTTCTAAGCTGTCACACTTGGACTCTGTTATAACTAAAGCCAGAGCTTCAGCATCGTATCCTTCCCTACTTCACCTATTGCTTCTGTCTAGATCTTTTTCATTTCTCTGCTACATCCCACTAGTCATTCCCTTTCCTCTTCTCACTTGATTCATCATTTAACCAAGCACCTGCCCCTTCTGAGCCGGCTTTCCACTGTTTCCCCCATAGCATGTGCACCTTTTCCCCTTCCACAAAATAGTATTGCCCAGTCCTTGGAAATTTGAAGACAAATCATAGCATGAAAGGGTTTAACAGTGTTTTTTTTTTTTCTGCCTCTTTAGTTTCTGGCCTGGGCTTTGGAATCATGAGTGGAGTATTTTCCTTTGTGAACACCCTGTCTGACTCCCTGGGGCCAGGCACAGTGGGCATTCATGGAGACTCTCCCTACTTCTTCCTAAATTCAGGTATGTGCCTGGTAGCTGTGAACGTATAAGCTTCTGATCAAATTGATCATCCTGTTGGAGTTCCCTGGCTTAGGAATTCAAGTGAATAGAAATTTATGTTATATTTTCTAATAGGCACCACAAAGTAAAGGATAGGAAAATAAAAACTTTGAGAGGAAGAGATCACACAAAGAACTTGTATGCATACATGCATAACCCATGGACATAGGCATAGGGTGGTGAAAGCCTGAGGCAGGCTAGAACTAGATCATTATCAGGGACTTAGTGTCCCTTGTTCCTCATCACTCCGTCCTCGCAGGTAACCTGGTTCTGTTATTAATTTCCTAGTTTATTTAGGTTTGAAAGTCAGGTTTCTAACACATATACATGTTTTGTTTTGAAAGTTTTACCTTCATGTATGTGTCTGAAAGAAAATTAATGTTTCGTTTTCTTGCCTTTGAACATTTAAAAATAAATCATACTATATTTTTTAAAAAGAAATTGAGAGGAAAAATGATAATAGATGAGTTGACTTTTTAAACTCAAAGATGCAGTATAAAAGGACCAACTCATTTCAAAGAGCTTTCTTATCCACAAGATAAAAATTGTCATCATGATGTAGTGATCACATTTGAGAGTTGGTGATGTACATAATTAACATAAGCTTTTCCTTAAAAGAATCTTTTAAAAGTACTTTTTAAAAAACTCACCATATGGGTTTTTTTTACCCGCACAAGTTATATCATTGAAATAACATTTCACACATTTTTCAAATTAAATCATTATTGTCTACACTGAGGTAATTTCTATCCTCAAGGAAGTTACCCTTTATAAGAAGAACAAGACTAAAAAATGATTAAGCTTTTCAGTACAGCTTAATAATAGAAAAGATATACAGAGGTATGACCGAATTTTAAAAAAATATTGCTGCAGAAGTTTAGAGACATTCTGCATGTTGTAGTGACCCCAAACCCACTGGACACTTGTTCACCATTTTGATTCAGGCCTGGGCATCTCCTGCCTTGATTACTATCACCAACCTCCACTTTCCATGTGAATCCATCCTGTATGCAGCCACCAAACTATATAAAAATGTGTCATGGTTTCCCAAGGTCTGCAGGATAAAGTCAAGGCCCTTTGCATCTGGCTATGTGATGAGGATGGGAAAGTGGGTTAATGGGCCATACTTATTTAGTGGTGCTTCCAACATAGCAAATTATCTTTTTAAAAACATTCCATAATTAGAATATTTTTTAATGATTATAGTACTGTGTGTCAGTTTCTTAGAGTAAATGTAATATTAATAGCTAAAGTATGTTAGATTCTAATATAAAAAAAACAAAACATAATCAGGAGATTGTGTTACTGCTGCAACAGTTTTCTATATTTTCTTAAATTGTCCTGTTAGCCCTAACTGGTTTGGCTCAGTGGATAGAGCGTTGGTCTGTGGACTGAAAGGTCCCAGGTTCGATTCTGGCCAAGGGCATGTACCTTGGTTGTGGGCACATCCCCAGTAGGAGGTGTGCAGGAGGCAGCTGATCGATGTTTCTCTCTCATTGATGTTTCTAACTCTCTATCCCTCTCCCTTCCTCTCTGTAAAAAATCAATAAAATATATATTTTTAAAAAATTGTCCTATTATCCTGCTACATCAGCAACCTTTGGATATGAAATAGTGTTCTCCTAAGGCAGCGGTTCTCAACCTGTGGGTTGCAACCCCTTTGGCGGTCGGACGACCCTTTCACAGGGGTCGCCTAAGACCATCCTGCATATTAGATATTTACATTACGATTTATAACAGTAGCAACATTACAGTTATGAAGTAGCAACGAAAATAATTTTATGGTTGGGTCACAACATGAGGAACTGTATTTAAAGGGCCAGAAGGTTGAGAACCACTGTAAGGGAACTTACTTTTCTGCCACCTTTTTTCACTAGAGGGTGCTAATTCACTTTAGTGAGCTAGGCCATTTTCCTAGGACTAGCTTTCAGTAATTCTTTTGGGAGAAGGTAAAAGAAACATATGCTAGCAATTTGAGGATTGTATTTGTAATTTCTATAAATTCACAGAAAATTTTAAAGAAAAGAAAATATTTGTCCAGCTGGCATGGCCCAGTGGTTGAGTGTCGACATATGAACTTGGAGGTCACGGTTCGATTCTTGGTCAGGACACATACATGAGTTGCAGGTTCGATCCCCAGTGTGGGGCGTGCAGGAGGCAGCCGATCAATGATTCTCTCTCATCATTGATGTTTCTATCTCTCTCTCCCTGTCTGAAATCAATAAAGATATATATTTAAAAAGATAATAAAATATTTTAATGTCTAAGTTAGGATGGCAGGCTGACCTGCTGTGAATATGGACCTGTAGAGTGAAAGAGCAGCTGTTACTTTATCATGTCCAAGAGTTTCTTATTAGTATAACATTGTTCTTTGTAGCATAAACATTTAAGAAATTGCCTTTTATCGTATTTTAAAATAACTCCTAATTTGTATATAGTTGCGTTTGTTATTTATGATTGTCATTGTTACCATTTATTTAGCATGAGCTCATTTTGAATTTTTCAGTTAGATCTATAAGTTTATATGTTGTTTAACGTATTCCATTACAAATAAGGAATATGGGGGCCATTAATTAGTATACCTATGTTAGTGTAAGATATAGATTATATGATAGCTATATGTACATAGGTTTTCAAGTTACAGGTAGGTATAGTTTATAAATAACATATATATGTGTAAGTTCCTTTTTATTTGTAATTGTGTAGTAGGCTAGCATTAACTTGGTAATGCCATATAGAGGCAAAAGGATGGGAATTTGAGTTCCAAGCTCAAGTATTATCCTGGCTCATTAATGTCGTATTCTGAACAAGCCCATTTGATCATTTCAAAAATAATTATTAAGCACTTTTATTCAATAGGAGTCATACCAGGCTATGAAAATACAGCCCAGTAAAGGTAGCAGGGAATAAAGACAACAGCTAATTATAGTAAAGTGCGATAGACACTATGATGAGGAAGATCTGTAAGCACACAGAACACAAGCCCTGACCCATGCTCAGATGCTATTGTACTTCTCCTTCGTAGTACTTACTGCAGTTGTATTAATTGGTCAACTGTGTAGTTATTTGTTTAGGTCTTTCTCTCTAAGATGCTAAGGACTGTCTGTCTTGTTCACTGCAGTATCCTCAGCACCTTGTGGAATATTTTGTTTTTAGGTAGATCCACAAATATTTATTTTATAACTTTATCTTTATTTTTTAAAATATTTGTATTGCCGAAACCGGTTTGGCTCAGTGGATAGAGCGTCGGCCTGCGGACTGAAGGGTCCCAGGTTCGATTCCGGTCAAGGGCATGTGCCTTGGTTGCGGGCACATCCCCGGTGGGGGATGTGCAGGAGGCAGCTGATGGATGTTTCTCTCTCATCGATGTTTCTAACTCTCTGTCTCTCTCCCTTCCTCTCTGTAAAAAATCAATAAAAAAATATATTAAAAAAAAATATTTGTATTGATTTCAGAGAGAAAAGGAGAGGGATGGAGAGATAGAAACATCAATGATGAGAAAGAATCATTGATTGGCTGCCTCCTGCACGCCCCACACTGAGGATCAAGCCTGCAACCTGGGCATGTGCCCTTGGCTGGAATCGAACCTGGGACCCTTTAGTCCACAGACCAGTGCTCTACCCACTGAGCCAAACCAGCTAGGGCTGTCTTTATTGTTGAAAGTATTACAGATGTCCCCTTTTTTCCACGTTGATCCCTTCTAGCCCATATTTGCTCCCCTCCCCAGGCCTTCACCATACGAGGCACAGCTTATGGAGGAAATGATATTTTAGTAGAGAATTAATTGATGAATACAGTCATGAACTCAGAACGGATACTAGGTTCTGAGAAATGTGTCGCTAGGCAGTTTTGTCCTTGTGTGAATGTCACAGGTTGTACTTACACAAACCTAGATGGTGTAGTGTGCTACATACCTACGCTATATGGTATAGCCCAGCCGTGGGCAAAAACTAAAAAAAAAAAAAAAAAAGACCATACCCTTTTATGTAATGATGTTTACTTTGAATTTATATTAGTTCACACAAACACTCCATCCATGCTTTTGTTCCGGCCCTCCGGTCCAGTTTAAGAACCCATTGTGGCCCTCGAGTCAAAAAGTTTGCCCACCCCTAGTATAGCCTATTGCTCTTTGGCTACAAGCCTGTACAGCATGTTCTTGTACAAAACAGCAACAGATTAAATCAAGCACAAGAGAAAATGATACAATCAGGAGATACGGTAAACATGAGAGGTCTGAGGCTGCTGCTGGTGCAACATGGCACAGAAAGATCACCATGCCTTTCTGTAGGAGAAATCAATATGGTCCGACCACATATGGAATCTTGTGTTCAGTTCTGAGCATTGTATTTAACAGGAATACTGAAGAACTAAAATTGGTATAGGACATTGTCAGTACGGTGAATGACCTAGAAGCTGTGTCTTATGGAGTATGATTGAAGGAAGGAGGAATATTGAGTTTGAAGAAAAATGAAAGTGTGAGGAATGTGGGAGATTCCATTTTTGTTCCAATTTGTCATTTCTCTGTAATAGAATTATACAGCCACATCCTTGCCTGGCCTCATGGTAGCCGGAATGTACTTCCCTGCCCCATGACTTTGAGCTCACTCATGTGTCTTGCATTGGCCGATTAGTGAATGTGATGTAAGTCGGAGGCTTAAAAAGCACTGGTATGGTTGGCCTGCCCTCTGGGGCTCTGGTCATGTGCCATGAGAACATGCCTCACATAGTCAATGCCCATGTAACCTGGACCCCAGAATGAAGATGTATAGAGCAGACCTGAGCCCAGCATGCAGTGGGGAGCCAAACCCAGCAGCCTGCAGGAGAGCTGCCCAGCAGAACCCAGCCTTCATTAGTCAACTTCAGACCAGTGAGCATGAGAATAAATCCTTGCTGTTGTAACCCAGTGAGTTTTCTCATTTATTCACTTTCACAGTATTTAAAGTATAAGCTCTCCAATGTGGCAGTTTATTAAATGTTTGAATTTTTATTTTATTTCTTATTGAATTTATTGATGTGACATGGGTTCACAAAACCATATAGGTCTTAAATCTACAACTCAGCAAAACATCATCTGCACCCTGCATCGTATGCCCATGACCCAAAGCAAAGTCTCTTTCTATCTCCATTTATCGGCCCTTTGCACACCTCCACCTACCTCCAACCCATTTCCCCTCTGGCTATCACCACACTGTTGTGTGTGTCTGTGTGTTACATAATGTTTTTTAAATCCCTTCACTTTCTTTCATCCACCCACTCCAACTCCCTTTCCTCTGACAACTGTCAGTCTATTCCATGTACTCATGCCTCTGTTTCTATTTTGTTTGTCTATTTATTATTATTCTATAGATTCCACATATAAGTGAGATCAGATGATACTTGTCTTTCTCTGACTGGCTTTTTCACTTAGCATAATAATCTCCAGGTCCATCCATGCTATAGCAAAAAGTAAGATTTCCTTCTTTTTTTTGTTTGTTTTTTTTTACAACCAAGCAGTATTCCATGGTGTAAATGTACCACAGCTTTTTTATTTTTTTTATTTTTTTATTTTTTATTTTTTTTCGCTTAAAGTATTACAAAGGGTATTACATAAGTGTCCTTTTTCCCCCCCCGCCCTTGACAAACCCCTACCCTCCCTTACCCCCCAGTGTCTTATGTCCATTAGTTATGCTTATATGCATGCATACAAGTCCTTCGGTTGATCTCTTACTCCCCTCCCTCCTGCCCCCCAACTCTCTCTGGCCTTCCCACTGCAGTTTGACAATCAGTTTGAGGCAGCTCTGCCTCTATCTATTATTGTTCAAAAGTTTGTAATGGTCTTTAATATCCATGAATGAGTGAGATCATGTGGTATTTTTCCTTCATTGACTGGCTTGTTTCACTTAGCATAATGCTCTCCAGTTCCATCCATGATGTTGCAAATGGTAGGAGTTCCTTCTTTTTAACAGCAGCATAGTATTCCATCGTGTAGATGTACCACAGTTTTCTAATCCATTCATCTACTGATGGGCACTTAGGCTGTTTCCAGATCTTAGCTATGGTGAATTGTGCTGCTATGAACATCTGGGTGCATATATCCTTTCTGATTGGTGTTTCTGGTTTCTTGGGATATATTCCTAGAAGTGGGATCACAGGGTCAAATGGGAGTTCCATTTCCACTTTTTTGAGGAACCTCCATACTGCCTTCCATAGTGGCTGCACCAGTCTGCATTCCCACCAGCAGTGCACAAGTGTTCCTTTTTCTCCACATCCTCTCCAGCACTTGTCGTTTGTTGATTTGTTGATGATGGCCATTCTGACAGGTGTGAGATGGTACCTCATTGTTGTTTTGATTTGCATCTCTCGGATGATTAGTGACTTTGAGCACGTTTTCATATGTCTCTTGGCTTTCTGAATGTCCTCTTTTGAAAGGTGTCTATTTAGATCCTTTGCCCATTTTTTGATTGGATTGTTTATCTTCTTTTTGTTAAGTTGTATGAGTTCCCTATAAATTTTGGAGATTAAGCCCTTATCAGATATGACGTTGGCAAATATGTTTTCCCACGAGGTGGGTTTTCTTGTTGTTTTGTTGATGGTTTCTTTTGCTGTGCAGAAGCTTTTTATTTTGATGTAGTCCCATTTGTTCATTTTCTCTTTAGTTTCAACTGCCCTAGGAGCTGTATCAGTGAAGAAATTGTTTTGGCATATGTCTGAGATTTTGTTGCCTTTGTATTCCTCTAGAATTTTTATGGTTTCCTGTCGTACATTTAAGTCCTTTATCCATTTTGAGTTTATTCTTGTGTATGGTGTAAGTTGGTGGTCTAGTTTCATTTTCTTGCATATGTCTGTCCAATTTTCCCAACACCATTTATTGAAGAGACTATCTTGGCTCCATTGTATGTTCATGCCTCCTTTGTCAAAAATTAATTGAGCATATTGGTTCGGGCTAATTTCTGGACTCTCTATTCTATTCCACTGATCTATATGTCTGTTCTTGTGCCAGTACCAGGCAGTTTTGAGAACAGTGGCTTTGTAATACAGCTTGATATCTGGCATTGAGATCCCACCTACTTTGTTCTTTCTCAGGATCGTTGCAGCTATTCGGGGTCTTTTTTTATTCCAGATGAATTTTTGGAGAGTTCGTTCTAGATCTTTGAAGAAGGCCATTGGTATTTTAATGGGAAGTGCGTTGAATGTATAGATTGCTTTGGGTAGTATGGACATTTTAATGATGTTGATTCTACCAATCCAAGAACATGGTATGTTCTTCCATCTGTTTATGTCTTCCTCTATCTCTTTTTTCAACGTCCTGTAGTTTTCTGAGTAGAGGTCTTTAACCTCTTTAGTTAAGTTTATTCCTAGGTATCTTAATTTTTTTGGTGCGATGGTAAATGGGATTGTTTTTCTGATCTCCCTTTCTGAAAGTTCACTATTGGTGTATAGAAATGCCTCAGATTTCTTGGGGTTAATTTTGTATCCTGCTACATTGCCAAATTCATGTATTAAGTCTAGTAGCTTTTGGATGGAGTCTCTAGGGTTTTGTATGTATAATATCATGTCATCTGCAAATAAGGACAGTTTTACTTCCTCTTTTCCAATGTGGATGCCTTTTATTTCTTCTTCTTGCCTAATTGCAATGGCTAATACTTCCAGTACTATGTTGAACAGGAGTGGTGAGAGTGGGCATCCCTGTCTTGTTCCTGTTCTTAGGGGAAATGGTGTTAGTTTTTGTCCATTGAGTATGATGTTGGCTGTGGGCCTGTCATATATGGCTTTTATTATGTTGAGGTATGATCCTTCTATTCCCACCTTTCTGAGAGTTTTTATCAAAAATGGGTGTTGGATTTTGTCGAATGCTTTTTCTGCATCAATTGATATGACCATGTGGTTTTTTTCTTTCAATTTGTTTATGTGATGTATCACATTTATTGATTTACGGATGTTGTACCATCCTTGCATCTCTGGGATAAATCCTACTTGGTCATGGTGTATGATCCTTCTGATGTACTGCTGGATCCGATTTGCTAAGATTTTGTTGAGGATTTTGGCATCTATGTTCATGAGGGATATTGGCCTGTAATTCTCTTTCATTGTGATGTCTTTACCTGGTTTTGGTATTAGGGTGATGCTGGCTTCATAGAATGAGCTTGGAAGCGTTCCTTCCTCTTGAATTTTTTGTAGTAGTCTGAGGAGGGTAGGTTTTAGTTCTTCCTTGAATGTTTGGTAGAACTCCCCTGTGAAGCCGTCTGGCCCTGGGCTTTTGTTTGCTGGAAGCTTTCTGATGACTGCTTCAATTTCTTCCATAGTTATTGGCCTATTGAGGTTTTTAGATTCTTCCTGATTGAGTTTTGGAATGTTGTATTTTTCTAGGAATTTGTCCATTTCCTCCAGGTTGTCTAGTTTGTTGGAGTAGAGTTGCCCGTAGTATTGTTTAACAATCATTTGTATTTCTGTGGGGTCTGTTGTTATTTCGCCTCTATCATTTCTGATTTGGTTTATTTGGGACCTCTCTCTTTGCTTCTTGGTGGGCCTGGCTAGGGGTTTGTCAATCTTGTTTATCCTTTCAAAGAACCAGCTCTTGGTTTCATTGATTTTCTGTATTGTTTTTTTGGTCTCTATTTCATTGATTTCTGCTCTAATCTTTATTATCTCCTTCCTTCTGCTCACTCTGGGGTTTTCTTGTTGCTCTCTTTCTAATTCTTTGAGTTGTAGAGTTAGATGATTGACTACCATTTTTTCTTGTTTTTTGAGATAGGCCTGTAGAGCTATAAACTTTCCTCTCAGGACTGCTTTCATTGTGTCCCAGAGGTTTTGGATTGTTGTGTTTTCATTGTCATTAGTGTCCAGGATGTTTTTAATTTCTTCTTTGATGTCATCGGTAACCCAATCAATATTTAATAACATGCTGTTCAGCTTCCAAGTGTTTGAGTATTTTGGGTTGTTTTTATTGTAGTTTATTTCTAACATTATGCCATCGTAGTCTGCGAAGAAGCTTTTTATGATTTCAATCTTCTTGAATTTGTGGAGACTTTGCTTGTGACCCAATATGTGGTCTATTTTTGAATATGTCCCATGAGCACCTGAGAGGAATGTATATTCCGCAGCTGTGGGGTGAAGTGTTCTGAAGATGTCAATTAAGTCCATCTGATCTAGTGAGTCATTTAGGATTGCTGTTTCTTTGCTGAGTTTTTGTCTAGCGGATTTATCCAGTGATGTCAGTGGTGTATTAAAGTCCCCTACTATGATTGTATTGTTGTCGATCTCTCCCCTGATATCTTCCAGAAGTTTTCTTATGTATGTGGGTGCTCCTGCATTGGGTGCATATATGTTTACCAGGGTTATATCTTCTTGTTGTATTGATCCCTTTAGTATTATGAAGTGGCCTTCCTTATCTCTGGTTATGGCCTTCACTTTGAGATGTATTTTGTCAGATATAAGTATTGCTACCCCAGCTTTCTTTTCCTTTCCATTTGCGTGAAAGATATTTTTCCATCCCTTCACTTTCAGTCTGTGTGAGTCCCTTCTAATGAGGTGGGTCTCTTGTAGACAGCAGATGTATGGGTCATGTTTTTTTATCCATTCAGCCACTCGATGTCTTTTGGTTGGAGCATTTAGTCCATTTACATTTAAAGTTATTATTGAAAGGTATTTGTTTGTAGCCATTTCTTTTTTGTGTGTGTGTGTGTGGTTGTTTTCTTTCTGAGCTTGATATTTCTTCTTTTTACACCAGTCCCTTTAGCATTTCTTGCATGGCTGGCTTGGTGGTGATAAACTCCCTTAGCCCTTTTTTGTCTGTGAAGCTTCTTATTTCCCCTTCAATTTTGAATGATAGCCTTGCTGGATAGAGTATTCTTGGATTCAGTCCTTTGCTTTGCATCACTTTGTAGATTTCCGTCCATTCTTTTCTGGCCTGATGTGTTTCTGTTGAGAAATCATTTGATAATCTAATGGGAGATCCCTTGTATGTTACTTTCCGTCTCTCTCTTGCAGCCTGTAAGATTCTCTCTTTATCCTGAACATTTGCCATGGTAATTATGATGTGTCTTGGTGTGGGTCTTTTCGGGTTCACCTTGTTTGGGACTCTCTGGGCTTGTGTGACTTTTTTCTTCCCCACCTCAGGGAAGTTTTCTGATATTATTTCTTCGAATAGGTTTTCTAATCCATGTTCATCTTTCTGTTGTTCTGGCACCCCTATTATTCGTATGTTGTTTCGTTTCATGTTGTCCCAAAGCTCCCTTAGGCTCTCCTCCTGTCTTTTAATTTTTTTCTCCATTTGCCGTACAGTTTGAGTGTGTTTTGCTTCCTTGTCTTCTAATTCACTAATTCGGTCCTCCGCTTCTCCCAGTCTACTGTTGATACTTTCAATGGAGTTTTTTATTGAAGCTATGTCACTCTTCATTTCTTCTTGGGACTTACTTAAGTTGTTGATTTTTTCATCTGTTTCTTCTAGCTTCTTGCATAAGTAGTTGAGTTTTTCATCTGTTTCTTCTTGCTTCTTGAACATCTGGTGCATGTACTCTAGGAACCTTATTCTGAATTCTTTTTCCGTCATGTTGCATATCTCTGTCTCACTTAGCTGCTTTTCTGGCGAGTCCTCCTTTTCTTTCCTTTGGGGGTTTCTTTGCCTACCCATGTTTGATCTCGCTGACATATGTAGATGTTGAGATGTTCAGTGGCTGCTCCCTGGGTGGCAGGGGCTCCTTGGGTTGTGGTTGCTGCTCAGACGGTTGCGGTAGCAGCTGCTTTCCAGTTGGCAGCAGCTCCTCTGGTGGGTGTTGTTCACAGCTGTGTTGGCTCTTCTGGCTGGTGGGGGGAGGCTTCACGTACAGCTGCTGTTCCACAGACAGAGGGTGTGGTGATCAGGAGGCTGTGGTGATCAGGAGGCTGCGGTGATCAGGGGGCTGCTGTTGCTTGGATCTGCGGTCTGGGAAACGCTCCTCTCTTACCAGCACTGCATGGTCTGGGAAACGCTCCTCTCTTATGGGCACTGCATGGTCTGATCAGTTCCTTAGGATGCCCCCTTTAGTCTCAGTTCTCTGCAATCACAAAATCCAAATCTCAAATCTCCTGGCACCAGCAAACCCGCGGAACTCCTTACCCTGGTCAGGGTCTGTGTCTGTCCCAAGAGACGCGGCTGTCTGCCATGCGGTCTCCCTCCGACCCTCTGGGCTCAGGTCTGGCAAACTTTCCTGCCCAGATCCCTGGTTTTTAACCTTTCCAGGGGAGGTCTGCCCTTCCCGGCTGCAAACCGTCTCACCAGCTGAGTAAATTTGCCAATTCGGGGTGGGTGTTATTAGTTTCAGCTGCTTACTCCGTTTGCTCCGGGACAAGACCTGGGACGCGTCTGCCTATATCGCCGCCATCTTGCTTCTTTCTACCACAGCTTTTTTTATCCACTTATCTACTGATGGGCACTTGGGCTGTTTCCAGATCTTGGCTATTGTAAATAATGCTGCAGTGAACATAGAGGAGCGTATGTCCTTTCAAATTAGAGTTCCAAGTTTCTTTGGATATATTCCAGAAGTGGATTGTTGGGTCAAAAAGCAGTTCCACCCTGACTGGTTTGGCTCAGTGGATAGAGCAGACTGAAGGGTCCCGGGTTCGATTCCAGTCAAGGGCATGTACTTTGGTTGCAGGCACATCCCCAGTTTGGGGGGTGTGCAGGAGGCAGCTGATCGATGTTTCTCTCTCATCTATGTTTCTAACTCTCTAATCCTCTCCCTTCCTCTCTGTAAAAAAATCAATAAAATATATTTTTTTAAAGAAGCAGTTCCGTTTTTAATATTTTGAGGAAACTCCATACTGATTTCCACAGTGGCTGCACCAGTCTGCATTCCCATCAACAGTGCACTGAGGG
This sequence comes from Myotis yumanensis, assembly GCF_028538775.1. Classification (NCBI taxonomy): domain Eukaryota; kingdom Metazoa; phylum Chordata; class Mammalia; order Chiroptera; family Vespertilionidae; genus Myotis; species Myotis yumanensis. The sequence goes on along the minus strand of NW_027223752.1, from coordinate 52,873,513 downwards.
TTCCCTTTTCCCTACATACTTGCCAGCACTTACTGTTTGTTGATTTGTTGACAGCCATTCTGACAGGTGTGAGGTGATACCTCATTGTGGTTTTAATTTGCATCTTTCTGATGATTAGTGATGTTAAGCATTTTTTTCATATGTCTATTGGCCACCTGTATGTCCTCTTTGGAGAAGTGTCTATGCAGATCCTTTGCCCATATTTTAATTGGGTTGTTTGTCTTCTTGGTGTTGAGTTTTATAAGTTCTTCATAAATTTTGGATATTAACCCCTTAACAGATATATCATTGACAAATATGTTCTCTCATTTGGTGAGTTCCCTTTTCATTTTGTTAATGGGTGGTTGTCTTTTTGTTGTGCAAAAGCTTTTTAGTTTGATTTGGTCCTACTCGTTTTTTCCCTTTATTTCCCTTGCCCAAGGAGACATAATAATAATAAATATTTAGATTTTTAAATGAAAGTTCCTTATAAGCAAGACTATCTCAAATAACTACATTACCAATTGCAAAGTGGTAGAAAAAATACAGCATCTATTAATCACATGGAGAAAATGATAGGCCACAGAGATTAATCTGCAATTTTTACTCTTTTCTGAATTTATTAGAATGTTAATCCTATGTAATAAAAGGCTAATATGCAAATAGACTGAACGGTGGAACAACCGGTCACTATGATGCATACTGACCACCAGGGGAGCTGCCCCCTGGTGGTCAGTGTGCTCCCACAGGGGAAGTGCCACTTAGCCAGAAGCCGGGCTCACGGCTGGCGAGTGCAGCGGTGGTGGCTGGAGCCTCTCCCGCCTCTGCAGCAGCACTACGGATGTCCGACTGGCGGGGAGTGGCCTAAGTGGGCAGTTAGACATCCCCTGAGGGCTCCCGGACTGCGAGAGAGTGTAGACTGGGCTGAGGGACCCCCCTCCCTCCCAAGTGCACAAATTACATGCACTGGGCCTCTAGTTTCTTATAATAAATGATCACAGCTAACTGCACTGGCTATGACACAAGGATACTCTATATGCTGTCCTATGTTATCAATTTTATCATTAAACTAGAGGCCCAATGCATGAAGATTCGTGCAAGAATAGGACTTCCTTCCCCTGGCTGCTGGCACCAGCTTCCCTCCGGCACTGGAACCCGGGTCTTCTCTCTGGCTTCTGCCTTCACTCTGACTGGAGCTGCCTTCCACCTTCACTCGCTGCCCTCCTGTAGCTCACTCCACCCCCTGCCCCACCCCCCTCATAGCAGGTGTCTGGCCCCGCCCCTGCCCCCGGCCACTCAGTGCTTGCATACCTCCTCGACGCCCACAGGCCCGCCATCTTTGTTAATTTGCATAGTCGCTCCTGATTGGCTGTGGGCATTGTGGAGAGATGGTCAATTTACATATTTGTCTATTATTAGTGTAGATGTATGTTTTTATTACATCTGTCATGTAATAGTCTTTTTTCAAGCTGCTCAAATAACAGAATGGAAAATTGTACTTCTAGAAAGTCCTTTCACTAAACCGTGGCCTATTGTAGTCTCTAGTAGTCTGTGATATACTATCTAGTATGCAGAGCACAAGTAGCCCTCTCAGTTGATGCACTTCCATCCTTTCTGTTGCTCAGGTCAAAAACTTTGGAGTAATTCCCAACTCTTCCCTTTGTCTCCTAGCTCACATTCAGTCCAACTACAAATCTTATCTCTAATTTCTATTAAAATCTCACCCCAGTTCTTATGCGCTTGCTTTTGCTTTACATATGACAGGAGGAATAGATGGTTTGAGGGCTAGTTTGGAACAGGCATTTAAAGAAAAGTTAAATCTGATGGTGCTGAAACTATTCCAGACCTGAGATAAACATGGGAAAGTCCTAGTTAATTTCAAGAAGTCAATCAATGAAGCATGAATACAAAGTAATAGAATCCTGAGAGCCCACACTCACTGTCTGCTGCCAGATCCCAGGTTTCAGTGAGCACTACTTTAGACCCCATGCTCCCACTGGTGATGCCAGCCAATGAGTTTTGATGTGGTTTATTATGTAGCATTTTTGTGACAATAGCTGACTAATAGAGAGTTTCAAGTATTTTTAAATGTGTCACTTATGGAAAGAGTTGACTCATGATTCTTCAAGAGCTTTCCTAGGTCCTAGGCTTTCTTAGCACTATTGATATTTGGGGTCAGATAATACTTTGTTGTGGGGCTGTCTTGTGTATTGTAGGGTGTTCAACAGTACCCCTGGTTCTATCTACTATATGTCAGCGGCACCCCACCCCCAGTTGTGGCAACCAAAAATGTCTATAGACATTGACAAATGCCCCCTGGGGGCAAAATCATCCTAGCTGAGAATCACTGAGTTAGAAGGCAGATTTGGGTTCAGTTTGAGAATGAACATTCCTACAGTGACTGTTTTAATGAAACAAACTCCTAAAATGGAATCATTTGAAGTAGACCCTGGGGGATCTACTCGTCTAGATCAAACAACTTCTAGCTCACTCCACACTAATGAGCTAATTTGAGGAGAGAATTTCTTTATTTTCAACATTTGCCAGAGGGATTTTAAACATAAAATTATATCCTTGGCAGTCTTTTTGGCTCATAAACATACTTTGGGGGCATGTTCATAATATAAAATATTAACTGCTACTTAAACACCTGTAATCATTCAAATTGTTTTCAGGATGTCTCCTTTATGATCTAGTTGGTATTAAGAGACAATACTATGCCTTTCTTATGGACTATGTATTATGAGATGATTTTTAAAATGTCTCTTTAATCTTGGAGAATGTTATTTGACTAATAATATATGTACATCTATATTACAATAAAGTAGGTCATAAAATTCTCTTACATTTGTTAAAGCAAAGGTTTAAAGTTAAGTCCCTGTTACAGGAAAGGCATTTTCATTTAATTTAGTTTTGTGGCCTGACTTCTACTTGGGCTAGGTCATTAGAGATTGAATCCAGGGAGTTTTTGTAACCAAGAGGGATGGAGGAGTGTCACCGAAACTTGACACTCCAGACTCTTGTTTGGAAAAAGAAGTCTGAAGCCCATTGTTAGGCACATCCTTTCTGTGGCCGCCCTCACCCAGCAGCAGCCCTTGGCTCTTTCTGGCATGGTCAGAGATACTCCGAAGTTGTCAGGGGAGGCCAGAGGATAGCAACTTCTGTGCTGGCAGGATCCAGTAGTAGGATTAGTTGCTATCTTAGGTGATTGTCTTTGCAAGGGCAGAGAAGTAGAAATCAGGAATGAGAGAGAAAGGGGAAAATGAAGATATTTATGAATCTGTGTGCTAGAGTATTTGGGGTACATTCAGGAGTGATGAAAGAACCAAACAGCTAAATGTAACCTCTTAAAGATAACACTGAAACATTTTGCTTAGAAATAGGTTAGATTGAAATATTTTGTACCAAGAGAATTTGATTTTAAAAATTATCAGTACAGGAAGTCCATTATCAAACTAGACAGCTACAGTTTCACACATACAATATTAGAATTGTTTATCTTTTTATTAATGTTTCAAAATATTACAAATTATGGAAGCCCCTTTCATTAATCTGGATTATAAACTAATTTTTGATAATCTTATGGTTAATTTAGAGAATTTTTTTTTTACTTTTAAGAATATTAGAACAAAATAAATTTTAGGGCTAGATTCACTGAAGGAACTTTAGAATTTTATATTTAGGAACATGAAATGAGAAAGATTTTGTAATTAAATGATAGTACCCTATAGATACTCTTTGTAAATTTTCATTTCTAGTTGGAGTTAATTCCACTTACTAGAGAGAAGTATCAAATGTTATGTATGTATGTGGCAGAATAGTTTAGATATCCAGGTCTCTGTTTCTGTTGGACCTTGAACCAATTATGGGGAGAATAAACAATAAAATTCCAGTATTTTAAATAGCACATTGTAATAGTAAAGACTTATGATGACCAAGGGAGTCAGCCAGAAACTAGTGCTAGCTGAATAAATAAGCAGTCAAGTAGAAATGTATGTTGTTTTAATAATTGCCCAAGAGGTCAGATATTGTGTTAATAAGATAGTAAACAGTAAAGGTAGGGAGAGTTCCATGAGACTGTGTTTTTGTTTTGTTTTGTTTTAATATATTCTTATTGATTTCAGAGAGGGAGAGAGAGATAGAATGATGAGAGAGAATCATCGATTGACTGTTTTCTGTACGACCCCTTCTGGGGATGGAGCCCGAAACCCAGGCATGTGCCCAGACCAGGAATCAAACTGTACCTCCTGGTTTATAGGTCGATGCTTAACCACTGAGGAATACTGGCTAGGCGAGACTGTGTTTTGTGCACCATGATACCCCCAGTGCTTAGATCAGTGCCCGGCACAGACAGGCATAGATGTAGACTTTACTTTGGAGACAGGTCCAATCCATAAATGGTATTTTTTTTTGGCAGGAAAGGGCCTTGCAAACAGAAATGTGGGCCTAGAATTTGGAAGATAAGTCAGAGCTAAGGGTATCGTGAGGATCTTTGTCTGAAACTCACAGAAGAATGCTCTTTTGGATGAGAATGGACTGAAAATTCCCTAAGTTAGAGCATTTTCCAAGTAGCTGAACTCCAGGACTTGGAGGCATGATTGGCTGGTTCAATGTTCGTGGTAACGCATAGACAGAAGAGCAAACATAAGCTGACAAATAGATGACATATTTATGGTGCCATTGGTTTCTCTTGCCATTGGATTGACATCTAGGTTTTAGAAAAACCTTAGAGTGTGAACATTGGTGCTATTTCCAAGTGTAGTTTCTACACTGTCTTTTCTGATATAGTAAACTTAACTCCTGAGTGTCTTCAGTGGTATCAACTCTGCACCATCACTTCACCAGACATCTATCTTCAGGGCAGCTTCCCTTTCCAAGATCATCACTGGGGTTAAAATACATCATTTTAGTTTAGTCAACCTTGTCCTCAGAGTAAAAAATCCCCCTTCTACTTTAGTTAAAGTATTTACCATCATTTACAGAAAGGATGGCACACTATCACTAGATGTAACAACTTGCTTTTCTCAAACCACAACTGTTAGGTCTTTTTAATATTGTTTTGTGTGAGTTTTACTTTGTATAAGCGAAATAATAGTCATTTTTCCACAATATTTTTCCCTCCACTCAGCATTATATTCTTGAGATCATTTATATTATAGATTATATATGTGTGAATATATAGTACTACAGTCTATGTTTTCTGGTAATGATGGACATTTTTTGTTACTACAAAGAGTGCTGATGTAAATAGTTTATATATATATCCTTGTGCAAATATATGAGAGTTCTCTAGATCAGTGGTTCTCAAACTTGACTGCATCAGAATCAACTGAAGGGCTATTTAAACAGATTGCTGGGCTCATTGTGTCTAATCCTGGACGTTTGGTGGGGGTCCCAAAAATTTGCATTGCTTTTTTGTTTGTTTGTATGTTTGTTTGTTTTGTTAATCCTCACCAGAGGATATTGTGCCATTGATTTTTAGAGAGATTGGTAGGGATGGGGGAGGCAGGGAGAGAAACATTGATGTGAGACACATTGATTGGTTGCCTCCCGAATACGCCCCAATAAGGGCTTAGGATTCAACCTTCAACCCAGGTACATTCCCTTGACTGGGAATCGAACCCAAGACCCTTCAGTGCACAGGCTGATGCTCTAACCACTTAGCAACACTGACCAGGGCCCAAGAGGTTGGATTTCTAATAAGTTCTCAGGTGCTAGTGATCTATTGATTCAAGAACTAACTGCTTCAGAGTTCAGATCTAGCTGTGGAATTGCTGGAGTGAAAAAGAGTGCGCAAATTTTTAACTGTAGTAGGTAATGCTAGATTGTTTTCCTACCAGCAGTGTGAAAGAGAAGCATCAGACCTGGATTTTTGCCAGACTGGTAGGTGTTAATGGTGTCTTATTACATGGCCAAAAAAGGGAACTCTGTGTGCCTTTTCTTTTTTCATGTTAAAACTTTCAGAATATGTGGAACTTCACCTTTTAAAATGAAGAATGTTATCCAGGACACACACACCCACAATATTCCACAGGAAAAGCTGTATGTGCTCATCAGATTCAATTTCAGTTGCCTCAGAAGAATTTTAGATAATTATTGCAATGTTGAATATTTTTATTCTTCCATTTGGCCTTTAAAAAAAATCCAAGGAGAAATTGCACTTCAGTGAAAACTTGTTTAAAACAAAGATATTCCTGCCCTAGCTGGTTTAGCTCAGTGTTCAGAGCGTTGGCCTACAGACCAGAGTCCCGGGTTTGTTTCCGGTCAAGGGCATGTACCTGGGTTGCAGGCTCTTCCCTTGCCTGGGCCCTGGTCAGGGCTCATGCAGGAGGCAACCAATTGATGTGTTTCTCTCACATTGATGTTTCTCTCTGTATTTACCTCTCCCACTCTCCCTAAAAAAAAAAAAAAAAAAATCAATGGGAAAAAATCCTCAGGTGAGGATTAACAAAAACAAACAAACAAATAAATAAATAAAGATATTCCATTTAATTGAGAAAAGTGTCTCTTAATTAGTGTGGAAGGCTAATTTAGAAAAAGCTGATTAGATATCACAATAGTTTTATTGCATTCCTCAGAGAAACTTATTTTTTTTTTTGTTAATCCTCACCTGAGGATATTTTTCCATTGATTTTTAGAGAGAGTGGAAAGGAGGGGGAGAGAGAGAGAGAGAGAGAGAGAGAGAGAGAGAGAGAGAGAAACATTGATTGGTTGCTTCCCACACACGCCCCTTGGGATAGAGCCTGCAACTGAGGTATGTGCCCTTGACTGGAATTGAACCCGGGACCCTTTAGTGGCCTGGCCGACACTCTACCCACTAAGCCAATCTGGCTAGGAAGCCAGATTCAAGTTGACTTTTAACAGGTTCACATTCTAGAGAAGCTGCTGCAGAGCTGACCCCTGGTTTAGAAATGTTGTTTTCCAAGTTCCATTTGAGCGAATGTGTGTCCTGGTCCTGCTTCTGTCAGGTGGCAGTGAAGCTCCCCCAGTGGTGAGGACCCCCAAGAGCCTGTGTACCACGACCAGGTGAGGTGTTCGGTGGGCTTTGGCGTCTGCTGTTCGAATCCTGAGCACTAATGGGTGGCTGTCTTTCAGCTTTCATGACGCAGGTGATCATATTGCTGCACATGTTCTGGGGCATCATATTCTTTGATGGCTGTGAGAAGAAAAACTGGTACCTGCTTCTTGCAGTTATTCTGACCCACCTGCTGGTGTCAGCCCTGGTGAGTACGGCCACTGTGCTCAAACTGTTTTTTGGAGGTCAAGTCCACCTGTGTACAGTGGTAGATTCCAACCTAAATGAAGTACATGCTCATGGGAAAATGAGGAAATTCAGAAATGTTACTTGAAAGAATGGATGAATGATAGATAAATCATCTAAGTCTTACTACAGAAAGACAACTATTAATTTGTTGGTAGATCTCATTAAAGATGTTTCCCTAGTGTCTTTCTTTTTAATGGGTACAGTCAAACCTGAAATAGTCTTGAATTATGCTTTGTCGTGTAACACATCTTAAACAATCTCCATGTTCTTATAAATATTTTTAATACATAAATTTTAATGGCTTTATATCATCACAGAAAAATTGTATTATAGAATGCTTAATTGACTGATCCTTTCTGTTTCTACTTTTGGTTATTATAATGCTGTCTTGGACATCTTTGTACATGAAACTTTTAAAATATATTGTTCCAAGGAATGGAATTATAAGGTTAAATAGTATGAATATTTTTAAAGCCCTTGATGCAAATTGCTAAAATACTGCCCACGGAGTTGTATCATTTTTACTCTAACTGATCAATAACAAGAATGACCATTTCAATCCCTTCTCTCTGACATTATAATAGTGCCAATTTTCAAGAGAAATGTTTAAAAAGAAAACTTGACTAGATACATTTTTAAATAATTTTGAATGCCTTGGGCCTGGCTTTTATTATAGTTTGTCAGATATTTACATCAGAATCATTTCCATCACTGCCTTGTCCAGACCCTTATTATTTCTCATTTAAAGGATATAAAAGCTTTCTTCTGATGGTGTCCTGTCTTATGTTTCTCTCCTCCCCACCCATCTAGATTTGTACCAGGTTTTCTTATATTGGCCTCCTTGTCCTGACCCAGTCTTACTGACTCTCCTACCAGTGGTACAGGATACTAACGTTATCCATAATATGATGGCAACTGTGTAAAGTTAAATCTTCATGAGAGAAAAAAAAAAGATCAGAAAGAGAGTGTATTAAAATGTTAAATACATTTATCTCTGGGTGGATTCTTTTAACTCTTTATAGTTTTTGCCATGTTCTAAGTTTTTTTACAACATACATTTTATAACCAGAAAGGAAGTTACATGAAAAAGCAAATGTCCTTATGAATCCAATTGACCATTCATTTGACAAATAATTATTAAGTGCCTTCTATGTTCCAGGTACTGTTCTAGGTGAACAAAACAGTTTAGTGACCAAAACAAAGATCACTGCCTTTATAAGCTAGTAAGAAGGAAGGGGCAATAGGCAATAGACATAATGAGAAATTATATAGTATCTAGAAATCGGTAGGTACTGTGAAAGAAAGGAGAAGTGGAGCAGGTTAAAAGGGATCCAGAGTGTGGGAGGTGGAGGGATGGCGAATTTTTGAATTAGGTAGTCAGCATAGGCTTCAGTGTGAAGGTGACATTTGAGCAAAGACTTGAAGTAGAGGTGGTTCTGCAGCTGGTCTGGAGAAAGCATCCTGGACTGAACAGCCAGGGCAGGAGGTTGAGCATGTCTTCATATAGTTATTGGCCATTTGGATAATCCTTTTGTGAAGTGCCTGTTCCGGTCTTTTGCCCATCATTCTATTGGGTTGTCTGTTTTGTTTGGATTTTTTTTGGGGGGGGGGGGGTTCTTTATATATAGAATGTCCCAAAACTGTATACACACATTGAATTTGTATCAGGTTTTCTTATATTGGCCTCCTTGTCCTCTGAGCCAGTCTTACTGCCTCTCCTACCTAAAACCTTCCAGTGGTACAGGATGCTAACGTTACCCTTAATACAATGGCATCTGTGTAAAGTCAGATCTTCGCTTGGTAAAATATATTTAATTTTCAGAATTGATCTATCAGCTGTTAAAGAGTGTATACGTTTTTTTTGGGGGGGGGGGACATCCTGTACTCTTTAAAAGAGGGCTTTGTCAGGTGTATGCAATGCAGATAACTTCTTCTACAGTGTAGTTTGTCTTTATAGTCTCCTGATGTTGTCTTTTTATGAACAAAAGTTATTCAATGTAGTCTAATCAATTTTTTCTTTATGTTTTGCACTTAAAATTCAGTGGATTTGAGGTACAGAATTATTCTGAAGAATCCAGAAAATGTTCAATGCCTGCCATGCCCACAGATGCCTCTTGAGAAAAGCATTCTTTTTACATAGGTGCTACCTGCAAATCAGCTATTTCCCTGGCCAGAGCTTATAGGCAGTGTTGACACCTTAGCCAGGGACATGTGCAGGTCGGGTGAGTGAGGAAAGTGAGGAGCCTTGGAGGCACACCCCTAGCCTCTGATTCGCAGAAGTGTACGGTGACAAACTGGCCCAATCAGATCCTCCCTTTTGTTAAGTGCAAATGCTAGGCTAGATGCAAACCTATCTCCCCACCTGACCCTGGCCCAGCAGAGAATCCCTCCTCCTGTAAAGGTCAGTTCCTCCATTTGGGTTCTAGACCTAATTCTTTCCTACTGAAGACTTTGCTCCTTTGGCTGTCCTCTGTCCTCCTTCACCAGCCTTTCCATCTCTGTATCAGCTTACAGACATACCTTCATAAAACTTCATCATTGCCGTCTCCCCTCCCAGCACCACCCTCTTTTCCCCTGTCCCCCATCACAGCAAAACTTCTCAGAGTGATCCCCCCAGATTGTCTTCACCTCTCATACTTCTAGCCCAATCTAGTTTCTGCTCAACCACCCCTTTAAAACTGCACTTGTCAAGGTCAAAAAGGACCTCCGTTTCTCCAAATCTAATTGGCAATGTTCTTTTTTCATCTCAGCAACCTTTAAAAAGAGCTGACCACTTCTTTGAGACATTTTTCTATTCTGACTTCTGCATCACACTGTCCTGGTTTTCCTCTGACCCCACTGCTGGCTCTTCTCAGAGTCCTTGCTGACTCTTTTTTAATAAGTCAGGCCAATGGAGTGGTGTTGACACTTCCGATGTGTTCCTGTGATACCGAACAGCACAAACAATTCATAAATGTTCTCAGGGCTTGATCTTGACTTTTCTTTTTCCTTCTCTCTGCAATAGCTCCCTGGGTAACTTCATTCGTAGCCATGGTTTTAAATACCATCTATGGACTGTGCCTCTATATTCCTGTTTCTAACCCAGGCCTCTCCTCTCCCATACTCATATATCTAACTGCTTACATGACATCTGCCTTTTGAAATCTGACAGGCATGTCACCCTTAACATGTCCTGTTTGGACTAGATTCTCACCCACCACTCCAAGCTTGGTCTTCCTCAAGTCTTTGTTATCACATTAGATAGCACCACCATTTATCTAAAGCCAGAAACATGGCTCTCACTGTCCCTCACATTCCATCCATCAGCAAGTCAGTTCTTTTCATCCACTCTTCATCTCTACCTCCACCTAGTCTAACTCACCATCCTGTACTCTCCCGTCCAGTACAAAATCTTCCTCACTAGTCTCACTGCTTTCACCATCGCCTCCTTTAATCTTTCTCTGCAGTTTGAAAATCTAACTCAAGTCATTCAGCTCCCCTGCCGGAAACACTGTGACCCTCCATTGCACTGAGTGTAAAATCCACACTCCTTACCAACATGCCTTGTAGCTGGCTGCCCTCCTCTCTGACTCCATCTCTACACGTGATTAATATTGACTCTTCTCAGGGTCTCAGCTGTGCTGAGCTCCTTTTATTCCCTCCCTTAGTCTCCACAAGGCTGGCTCACTCCTCCTCCTGTGTGTGTCTCAGTTTAAATGCCACTTCCTCAGGGCCTTCCTTGACCACCCTAATGGATCACCTCGTTCTTACCTGTCCTGTCACCATCACAATGATAACTGTTCTGATCTGGTATTCATCACAGTTTGTAAATATGTAATTAATTTAGTTGTTTCTTCATTCATTACCTATCTCCCTTACAGTGTATGAACTCCGTCAGGATAGAAACTAGGGTCTTCACTATTGAGTAGCCCAGTACCTCTCAGCACCCTGTCAGTGTTTTTCAAATCAACTTTTGGGACCGACAGCAGTTGTGCAGCTGAAAAAGAGATGCTGCTGTTCCCTCATGTTCCCGCAAATACAAAGGACTCATACTGAAGTAATTTGGACTTGTCTGGCTTTCTTCCACATTCTAAGAACTAACTGGTTCTTGCACAGAAAGGATTATAAATGGGGCCCAGTTATATAACATGTATCGTCTGGTGGGTATTCCAGTAGGTTCTGGCTACTCATTACCTCCTAGGGTTGCCATTCGAATACAGCACAGCCCAGATCTATAGGCTAGAGCAGGGGTGGGCAAACTTTTTGACTCGAGGGCCACAATGGGTTCTTAAACTGGACCGGAGGGCCGGAACAAAAGCATGGATGGAGTGTTTGTGTGAACTAATATAAATTCAAAGTAAACATCATTACATAAAAGGGTACGGTCTTTTTTTTTTTAGTTTTATTCATTTCAAACGGGCCGGATCTGGCCCACGGGCCGTAGTTTGCCCATGGCTGGGCTAGTGTCTGCTGCCTAGGTTAATCCTTGTGTCTTTGTGGGTTCTGGTGCTCCCCAGGACAGGACATACATCGCATGTTTGGTGTTTAATAGCACCCCAGCTATTACAAGTATTTCCTGTTTCCCTTTGTGTTTGGTTATTTGCATGTTTAATATTCTAGCCATTATTACCCACGCTGGTTTATTTTTCCTTTGCAGACCTTCCTTAATCCTCAGTATGAAATAAGTCTGGTGTCAGCATATATGATCATGGTGCTCACTGGCATCTGGGCATTCTTCGTTGCTGGAGGCAGCCGCCGAAGCCTGAAACGATACCTACTCTGCCAAGACAAGAACTTCCTCCTCTACAGCCAGCGCTCCAGATAACCTCCCAGAGCCAGCACTCTCAAACAGTAAGCTGCATCTTTAGAGGAAGCATAACTGTGCCTTTTTCTAAATGTTTCTCTTCCTGGTGGAATTGACTGAAAAACAAAACTATCCAGCTGTGATATGGCTTTCATGCAGCAGCTCATCCTGCCTGCACATGAGAATGGCCTGGTGGGGAAACAAAGAGAACACTGGTTTCTGGGCTTCCCCCTCCAGGTGTAATTGGTCTGGGCATTTGGTGATTTTCAAAAGCTTCCTCGATGACTCTGATGTGCAGCCAAGTTGAGAACCATCAGTGTCCAAGTAGGAACTTGCTGAGACCACCAGAGTGAATAAGAACCCAGATGTTTAGCTGTCTCCTGACTCACCTTGTGCTGAATGGCAGGCAAGTCCTAGCCAGCCTTTGTCCTTTCCAGTTCTGAAGTCACAAAAGGCCATGAACTGTTTCATGTACTTCACTAGTACCCTGTCTTATGAGAACATGGTAGGCTGTGCTTCTAAATGCAATAATACATTGCACTGGAGCACTATGATAATTTAGCCAAAGTAAGCTATTGACTAACAAGCTATTTTAGTCTGTAGTTTTTCCATTCTAGATTTTGCTTTCTGAGGCGTTACATTGTTTTTGAGCATAGATTCAGTTTAACTAAAAACCCAATCATTTTCTGACTTCCTGGGAAGGTATTCTGAAACCAGGAATTTTCATGTAATTCTTTGAGTCTTTCCTGAGGGTAAGGCTTTTCCCGGGCCCGCAGCACAGCGGACTGCTGGTTGCTGGGCTGGTTGAGGTGAATCCCATTGTCTGCCTCTGAGCAGCGTGGAGGCTGCTGAGCGATGTCCCTGCGCCAGGTTCTGGAACTGGAGGAAGTGTATGAGGAAAACAAACCAAGAGGGTGGTGTGGACACGGTTCGCTCCTGTGGAACTAACCAGCACTTGCCCTGAATGGTGTAGTGGAAAATTGGAAATACGTTTTCAACTGCCAAATTCATGCTTTTACACAATCTGTCTAATCTGTAGATCTAAATGTCTCTGAGTTTTGGTAGCAGATACATACCTCCATTTATAGGAATACCCAAGGTGTTTGTTCAGCTTCTAAACAACGCTTTTGATTTCCTTTATAAAGAGAAAATGCCAGTGAATTGTGCCTTTACTCGCTTGAAATGGTTTCCAGTTGGTGGCTTTTAGGAAGCTTATGGTGTGAAATGGAGATTTCCTACACATTAAAGTGATAACCTCAGCGAATCCCATATGTGCCGCAGACCATCCAAATGAAACAGGAGCAGCAGTGGCGGGGCTCACCAGTGATAGGACGTATGGAAGAACTGGATAAACTGTAATGGGGAAAGAGTCATGAACATGTGCAAAATGGAAATGTGGCCAGTATTTTGGGCTGCCACTCACCATCATTCTGGGAACCAGAACCTTACCGTTGAACTAGAACTTTTGCAGTGAAATTCCCTCCTGTGTTTAAATGACTAGAATTTCTCAGTCTAGGGACTCAAGAGCAGTTGTATTTCTAGCAAGGCTACAGTCTTGCTAGAAACAACAATTGCTTAGTCCCCTAAACAATTACAGTTATTCTCCTAAAGTCTACTTCAGTCCTAAGACCAATGGTTCTGCTGGAGTTTGCAATTTTCCACCTTACTACGAGATTTCCCTTAGACTAGAAGAGTCATAGGAAAAGCAAGAGATGTAGAGACCAAACAGTGAAATTTACCGTGCAGAGTTGAGGGGAACAAGATTCCCACTGAGTTGAGCTTTATTCCTATTGGAACATGGTATTTTTTGGTGAACACAATAAGAAAAATACATAGTTGGTTATTGCTATGGACTTAAAAATCTCTTAAATGGTTAGGCTGATAAAGTGTTTGCTGGTCCGTAAAGTGTAGAAAACTCTGAGAATGTTAATATTATTCATACTTGATCTCTGAGGATGTCCTCTGTGCATTGATAGTTTCATATTAAAGAAGCTGAGATATTGTAAAATCTCACTTATAAAAACTTCTCAGGTGAGAAGAAAATTTTCTTTGATGGTGAGACTGTTGTCTTAGTTCAGGAAGTTATTTAATAGTCCTTGATTACCTATGAATAAAGGAACTTGTAATCCCGGTTTCTCGTAGAATGTGAGCATTGTCATAGTTAGCTTCAGCACTGTTGTTGCAAATAGCCTCAGAGCCTTGCTTTGCCTAATGCCAAGAAAGCCCAGAGGGAGTGTACGGTCTTCCTCTGTTGCTGTATATATATTAAGATGCAATTTTTAAAAAATTGTTATCTATAATGAGCTTTTTGAACCCTGATAGTATTTGGAGAGAGGGAGGTGGTGTTGATGTCAAATGTTCTCCACACAGAGCTTCCTCAGTTTGGAGGGGCATGTAGTGGACCTTGAAATGTGACTCGTGTTGCCGCTCTTGAATATGTTGCCATGTGAATAATAGAGATTGATTTTGCTGCTCTCTATACATTTGTATTTATTTTTAATTCATTTAAATTAGTCTTAGTAACTGGAGAAGTTCTGTTACCTCAATCCTGGCCTGCCTGTCTGGCAGGATAGCCTCTTTTAGTGCATCATAATGAAAACATGGCTGAAAGGAATAAATGGTGATATCTGCAGACTGCATAGAAAATAGCTTTTGTTCCCAACGTTAGTATCTCTATTCTCAAGCACATTTAAGTGTTTGCTGAGAGTGTCAGATTCATTCATAAATGCTAGGTGTTCTTATCCATAGAGTTGATAGCACTCTCAAGCACTTCTTGAGAGTTCTAGTTTTTTGTTAGCTGTGTTTTTCCTGGTCCCCACCATTCCTGACTCCAAGTAGACAGAGTACATGTCACAACAAAACAATTTTAAAGTGCTTTGCTTAGAGCACTTTGTTTATTATTGCAATGTTTACATTTCTCATTTTATAAAAGGCTTTTTACTTCATTCTATTAAATATTAGTGTTTAGAGAGGTGGATATTATCTCTATGTACAATAGGCATCATTTAATATGTTATACTGTTATATACACTTGCAATATCAGACCTTGCAGTCAGTACACAATGCAGTAGACTCTTTCCAGACCTGTATTTTTCAGTGAACAATAAAAAGATTGTTTGGCACTATTCATTCTCCATGTGTCCTCTTTTTTTTGGAATAATGTATCCTTTGGTATCTATTATTACAGTTTTTGTCCTTTATAAAACTTGGCTGTACATTCTGTTGTTTATGACTGTCAGCTCTGAGACTTTTTTTTGAAAGATAAGTCTTTGTTATCTGGTTTAAAATCATAAGGCCTATTTCATCTCTGTGTGTCCAGAAGCAGTTTGGTGCATAGAAGTTCCTTGAGATGTGGAGGAGAGTCCTCCAAGGTCCTGGAACCTCACCTTGAAAACTATAATTGTAAAATAGTGAATTTATAAAATACCATGTAATTGTGGCTAAAGATGGGAGTTGATTGACGAGAGTGCAATTTAGTTTCTACCCAGTGACCATGAGCGGCCTACACAGTCCTTTTTCCCCTTCGCCTTGGTGAGGAGACAGTGCAGCTAAGAGGTCGAGCTTGGCCTTTGCCATCAGAAAGGCTGCACAGAGATTTTTGTGCTGAAACAGAAAACCAGGTGGTGCCTGTTCACTCTGGTTTGAAATGAGGCTCCACGTTTATGTTGACTGTGTTATTAGATGAAATATCCCCAGGGACCAAGGGCTCTTTGCTCCTAACTTGTAAGCCAGGGGACAGGGGGCGGGGTGTGCATTCCTCAGGTAACAGACCAGATTTGTGTACAATTTTGTCGGCCTTTCCACACTGAAATTGTGGCTCTAGTTTAATTGCTATTTCTGGTATTTAGTTGGGACAGGGATTTCCCTGTGACCAGCCTCAACACATGAGAAACCTCCAAAGGAAAGAAGTGTATATTTACCTTCACCTCATTGAAAATGCTAAATAGAAGGAACAACTCAACTGGCTTATGGTCTCAGTCTCAGTAAAAGAATTGGGGGGTTGACACACTGTAAGGCAAGCATGTCAAACCCAAAGGCTAACATGGGCCAAATAAACGAGGCATGCAGTCTACTAGTAAGGTGACCATAATAGACTATGAGCCCTGAGCAGGTCCTGGCTTCAAGGCTCAGTAACGTGCAGGTGGTACTTGTTGCTTAAGTGTGGACGACTGTAAACCCTGCTTCTTCTACCAGAAGTAAAACCATATGTTTTCAGTGCTTGAGCACAGAGATGGGGTTTACAGTTTTAACCAGGGCTTACCATGCACAGACAAAGGATGACAAAGAAAATAACAGGTGGTAGAGATCTTTGTCCTTGTGGAACATTTAATCTAACTGCCCAGATTAAAACACATAAGTATTACTTTAAGGCAACTACAAAATGCACTACAAATTTTGAAATAATATAGAAGAGCTCCAATACATAAGATGGTATTAAAATTTAGGAGTGGATGAAGGGCACCTGGGTAATGGATGTAGATCAAGGGGAAAGGTGGGAACTGAGGACAACTCTGGCTGCTCCAATTGAGAGGGTGGAAAGGGGAGGTGGACTTGTCACTGAGGAAAGAAGGAAAACCAGGAAAGTTTGGTGGCCTGAGAACCAGGGCAAAGTATGTGAAATGATGCTAAATAATGAATAAGGTGAGGAGTAAGAATTGGTGGTTGCATATGAAGATATGGATTTGCTGGGTGACATTGATAAAAGCAATTTCAATGTGGGGACAAATAGCTAAATGGAGTGGATTATAGAGAGTGGGAGATAAGGAAGTAGGCACAGTATATAGAGTACAGATAACCATATAATTATAGTAGAGGTATGATAGCCTGAGGAGGATGTGGGGACAAGAGAGGGTGTCTTTTCTTTCTTTCTTTCTTTCTTTCTTTCTTTCTTTCTTTCTTTCTTTCTTTCTCTCTCTCTCTCTCTCTCTCTCTCTCTCTCTCTCTCTCTTTCTTTCTTTCTTTCCTCCCCTTCCTCCCCTTCCTCCCCTTCCTTCCCTTCTTCCCCTTCCTCCCTCCTTCCCTCCTTTCCCTCCTTCCCTCCTTTCCTTCCTTCCTTCCTTCCTTCCTTCCTTCCTTCCTTCCTTCCTTCCTTCTTTCCTTCCTTCCTATACTATAACAGTATAACAGCGTGTTTGTATGAAGATAGGAATGACTCAGTGGAAAAAGAATAATTGATGATGCAGGAGAGAGTGAAGATACTTGTCAACGCAAAGTGCCTAAGGAAGGAATAGAGTGGAACATTTTGAGCATTAAATGCTTATTAGGTAAGTAAAAATGTTTAAAATCAATGACTTAAGCTTCTACTTAAGAAACCAGAAAAAAAGGATCAGGCAATAAATAAATAAATAAATAAATTTTTTTTAAAAAAGAGGAGCAGGCAACAGCTAAAACAAGTAGAAGAAAGGAAGTAATGAAGAAAATAGCAAAAATCAGCTAGAAAGCAGAAAAACAACAGAAGAAATCAATAAAACAAAAATCTGGTTCTTTGAGAAAAATCAATATACTTGATAAAGCTCTGGCCAGATTGATAAGGGGAAAAGAAGGCACCAATTAAGGATATCAGGAGTGGGAAGAGATATCACCACAGATCTTATATCTACACTAATAAAAGAGAAACATATAAATTGGTGTCATTCTGCCTCGCCCACCAGCCAATCAGAGTGACTATGCAAATTAACCCAACAAAGATGGCAGTTAATTTGCATATGCAGGCACAGAGTGAAGACTGAAAACTGAAGAGGTTTGGTCCAGCTGTAGCCGCAGCGGAGAAGCCAAGCCTTGCTGTGGCCCAAGGGGAGAAGCCTAGCCTTGAGGCTTTGTTTCTCCGCAATGGCTGCGGCTGGACCAAAGGCCTGGGTCCCAGGTGCCGGAGGAAAACCAGTGCCAGCAGCCAGGGGAAGGAAGGCCTATTGCACGAATCTTCGTGCAATGGGCTTCTAGTTATTAAATAAAAAGGGAATATTATAAAAAAAATTAAAGCTAATAAATTAAACACTTAGATGAAATGGACAAATATCTATTACTAATATACATACAAAAGTCATCAACAATGTTTTAGCAAATTGAATCCAGTAATATATAAAAGGTATAGTACATATGACCAAGTGGAGTTTATCCCAATAATACAAGATTGTTTTAACATACAAATATCATTCAGTTCACCATAATAACAGACTAAAACAAACAGGATCACATCAATAGATGCAGAAAAGTTTTAAACAAAATCTAACACCCATTTTTTATTTTAAAAAAAATTCTCAGCGAACTGGGAATATAATAAAAAAGAATTTCTCTAACCTGAAAAGGGGACATCTATGTAAAACCTACAGCTAACGCCATACTTAAAACGATAAAAGAGTGAATGTCTTCTCTACTAAGATTAGAAACAAGGAAAGGATGTCCACTCTTCCCTCTTTTATTCAACATTGTGCTGGAGGTCCTAGCCAGTGCAAAAAGACAAGAAAAGAAATAAGTCATATAGATTGGAAGGAAAGAAAATTACTTATTTTCAGATGGTATAATTGTCAGTGTTGAAAATCCTAAGGAAGCTACAAAAAGGTGACTGGAACTAATTATTGAACTTTGTATAGTCATAGGATTCAATATCAACATACAAAAATCAATCATGTTTTTCTACACAAGCAGCAAAGAATTAGAAATTGAAATTGATTGGTCCTCTAGAACTAGTTTGCTTCTCAAACTATCTGAAGTGAAGAGCTATTTAAAAATTTTTTTCTAATCCATCACAGATCAATACTTTTGTAAAACACAATAAAAATGCATTATTACAAAAATGATAAAACAGATATTCAAATTACAAACCCCAAATTGGTACACAAAATTACATTTCATTAAATAAAATAAAAACAAGGTAAAAGGAAAGAATTACAAAAATGTACATGTTCATTGAAAATGTATTTATTAGCAATTAATACAGAATCTTATTACACTCATTGTCATGCCAGACGTTGTGCTAGATGTTGAGAATACAGAAGTGAAAATATGGTCCTAGCCCTTATAGAGCATACGATATGTATCCTATTAGTCTATGTAATTACAAACGTAAGCCCTGGCGATGTGACTCACTGGTTGGAGCATTGGCCCAAGCACCGAAGGGGAATGTTTTGCTTTTTGTTTTATACATAGTTATTTTTATTTTTTTCAATGAGTATACATTATTTATGTAATCAGATAAAACCATAACTAGGCACTTTCTGTTTTTTTCTGTCTTTATTAGAAAGTGTGTGTCATTCAAAGTCTTTCACAATCTGATCCCAACCACTTTTTCTTGCCTCCCTCCATCCTCTATTCTCCCTTCCCACACATTCTCAAACACATCGCTGAGGCCTCTGCTTACCATGCCCCATGGACTCTCAGACCTCCACATTTTTGCCTTTTGTTTTAGTTCCAAGCAAAAAACATCCTATTCCTTCGTCAAGGTCCTGCTCAAATGTCACTGTGAAGTCTTCCCTGATTAGACTCAGAAAAGTGGCTTTCTCCACTGTGATTTATTAGCATATTTTTAAATCAAAGAATAATTACTTATAGTAAAATGCACAGATTTGAAATGCATAATTAGATGAATTTTGACAAATGTGTAACCACCATGTAGATACAGAACATTTCCTTTTCCCCAGCTGGTTCCCCGCCTTCTGCAGAGGGCCACTGGCTCCAACGTCTATCACCACAGATTAGTTTCACTTGTTTTGAACTGCATATAACTGGAATAACACAAAATGTACTCTTTTGTGTCTGATTTCTCTCACCCAACATAATTTTCTGAGATTGATTCATGTTTTTGTGTGTATCAATAATTTGCAACTTTTTGCTGAATAGTATTCCGTTTTATGGATATACAGTTTGCTTAGCCATTCTTCTGTTGATAGACACCTAGTATTCTCTTCATACTACTCTTCTTTTTGATTAGTGGTTTCTGTCTGTCTCCCCAAGTGAGATTGTGATACCAGTTGTCATTGAATATGGGGACTCTATCTAAATCATGTCTGCATCCCCATCATGCAGTCTGTGCTCAGCAAACAGTAGTGTTCATTAAATCGTTGCTTCTGAATAAGAAGGTATGAGAAAGTCCATTGGAAATTACTTTGAATGATAGATGCGAGATGAAAGGAAATGCCTTTTCCTTTATTCATAACCCTTCTGACACCAAATGTGCGGAGTTTTCGACACCAAGCAATTCTCCAGTTCCTGATGGGCACCCACTGGGATGTTTTACAATTTCACTCAATTCTGACACTAACTGCCCGAGGTTAGTGCAGATGCCACAAAAGTAAGGGCTCAATTCCACAAGACTCTCACCACTTCAGACACCAACCCCAAGTCCCAGGTTGTCACCTGTATTTCTTTTCTTTGTAAAATTTCCACATATGCACATAGTTTTATTATTTTATTTTTATTGAATTTATTGTAGTGGCATTGGTTAATAAAATTATATAGATCTCAGGTTCTGTAATACACCATCGGTATATTGTATTGTGTTCACCACCCCAAGTCAAGTCTCCTTCCGTCACCATTTATCTCCCCTTTACCCTCTTCTCCCTGCCCCAACCCCTTTTCCTTCTGGTAGTCACCATACTGATGTCTGTGTCTACAAGTGTTTTTTTTCCTGTTGTTGTTTTTGCTTAATCCCTTAATCTGGCTAACCCGCTCTAAATTGTGGGTTCCCATGATCCCTCCCCAAGTCTGATCATTTGTTAGAACAGCTCACAAAACTTAGAATAGCTCACCTTTACTTATAAATCACAAGGGACACAGATGAATACCCAGATAAAGGGGAATATAGATCAAGGCATGGAGAATGAATTCAGAGCTTCTGTGCCCTCCTGGGTGCACCACCCTCCCAGCACCTGCCTGGATTGAAAGCTCTCTGAACCTGTGGTTTTGAGGTTTATATGAAAGCATGATTGATTAAATCATCGGCCATTGGTGACTGAACTCCCAGGGGTCAGGGAGTGGGGCTAAAAGGTCCAGTTCACTAGTCATATGGTTGGTCCCTCTGACAAGCAGCACCCTCCCATCCAAGCACCACCTCCTTAGCGTAAACTGAGGTATGGCTTTGGGGCTTATCATGATGATATTTAGGAACTCTGTGCCAGGAACTGGGGACCAAATATCTGCTTCTTGGTGTATAACAGTATCACAGGAGATCAATCCACATTTCCCGCAGCGACTAGGAGGGAACAGTAAGTTCCTGATCATGCATGCTCTCCACAGAAAGCATGTACCATATTCAGGAAAGATTTTCAGATGGTTGTGTGTCGGGTAGTTAGGAGGGAGGGGAACTGAGATGCCTGAGAGCTGTTGTTGGATGTCTAGGTAGCGTGGGAAACTGGTTTCAGCGAGGCACTAACTGGTTATGTCGCCTGCCTCTCCAGAAGAGTCTGTTCCTTCCAGAGGAGCCGGCTGACTCTGTCATCCCTGACACGGAGTTGCTGGAGAGGTCTCAGTCCGCCCTTGAACCCAGAGGCCCTGTGTTTGTTGTCTTCCTTGCAGGTAATTAAAAGTTAATATTTGAAATGAGTGAACTCAGGCAGAAATAATGACTTTGACTTAGAGTATCGAGAGGTCACATCCAGCAGGTGAATAGAGATCATGCTGCCTGGGCTCCCACCAAGTTTCTAGATGGACCAGGAGGATAAGCTCTGAATGGACCTGCCAGAACGGGCAGGGTGTCATCTGGCTGAGGATGGGGGAGTATTTTTCCTTTTTTTTTTTTTTTTTTGCAGATGTATTGAGTTATCATTGATATAAGATAAATGGCACATATTTAAAGTGTAAAATTTGAGCAGGTTTGACACAGGTGGAGAAACCATCACCACCATCAAGATAATGAACACACCTTCACCTCAACAATTTCTCCTGCCCCTTCGCAATCCCTTCATTCCCCCTGTCCTCCCCACCTCACCCCCAGTCAACCACTGATCTGTTTCTGTCACGATAGTTTGCATAGTTTGGAATTTTATACAAATGGAATTATACTGTGTATGTGTGTTCCTTCTCTCCAGTTCAGCCTTAGGAAAAGGGAGGGTTCAATGAACGTGGCCTTGGGAACCTGTGCTGCTGCATGAAGAGGTGAGGGTACCCTCCCAGGCACTGGGCTGACTCCTTTGCTCACTTGCAGTTGTCACTCCTTGGTCAGACTTTCCTGAACAGAGGCCAGGGTTTAATGTTACCAGTCAGATTGGAGGCGGGCGTTGTTGTTGACTTTCCAGAAATCATTGGCAGAGACGCTTTAGTGCCTTTAGCCTGTGGGGTTTTATGAGGTTATGGCATGATGGAGATCAGCACAGTGAATTCTATTACAAGAAGGTGTTTCCATGTCACCGGAGCTGTGGAAGCTGTGCAGATCCTAGCACTGCAGGAGCTGTGCGGCCTGGGCTTAGCCCAGAGCCAGAGCCCTGGGTTCGTTTCCCACCTGTAAGATAAGGGCCTTGCTCCCTCTTCCCTGGGTTGTTGGAGTGCAGGTGCATTGAAACGAAGGTACACAGGTGAGAGGCAATACTGAAGCCCTGGCGACCTGCAGTCATAATGATATGCTGACCTGGTTGCAATAAGTTGTTATGGTGAATCATTCCATACCACAATGCACTTGGGCCCTTCTCTCTGCCCAGTCATTCAATAATTAAAGGGCACGGTGAGGCATGGGGACCCTCCACACCTTCCCCCCCACCCTGGGCCATGCATACCTGCCAGGCCGTTTCCAGTGTGGACATGGATGGTGATGCCAGAACAGTGCCCACGGCACAGGTGACACCCCGCTTCCCCACAGGCAGCCCCAGAGGTCTGGTTTCCTCTCCTAAGTGGATCTCAAGACTTCTCCCCCCACCTCGAAGGAAGAAAGGGAACTTGTTCTAACAGAGGCACCACTAACAATTCAAGAGGTGCTGGTCCCCTGGGGCTGGAGTGGAGACTGCCTTGTCAGGTGCAGGAATGTCAGGACCGAGGAGGTGGGGGTTGAGCAGGTTTCAGTGAGCCCTGGGTCAGGGTCCCTGGCAATTAACCAGGCGCCCTTGTATCCACAGCCAGAGCTTTCCCACAAGGCACTGGGACGCCCCAGGCTGGAGTTACTGCTGAGCACCTGGACCCCAGGGCATGGCCCCAAGGCATGGCCAGGGCAGGGAGGGCTGGGGAGTGCTCCTTCCTGAGCCAGGGAAAGAGGTGGAGGAGGCCTGCAGCTGGTCTGTTCGCCTTGGCCTGATTTTCCACCTGCCCTCTTTCCTATGGCCCTTGCACCTCCGTATCTGCCTCCCTGGGTCCTCCTATCCTCTGTCTCCGACCCCCTGCCCCTCACGCCAGTGTTTATTTTTGTGTGAAAGTCCTCCGGGTCTAACCCTCTCAAAGGAAGAGTCCAGTGTTTCACATCCGCACGGTGGCTGTGCTGCCCTGGCCACATGCGCTGGAGTGTGGTTAGTGAAATGAGAGAGACTCCGTTTATTTTATTTTCATAAGTTTAAATTTAAAAGCTGATAATTCAGTTATTTGGAAAACTTCTGGGTGTGTTTGAAGCAAGTATGTGAATCTGCTTTTTCAACTGTAAATTTTATGAAGTCTAAATATAGATAAAATGTTTTCAATGAAAATGTAGCATCTGAATTGAGATGTGCTAGAAGGATAAAATTCACACCAGATTTTAGACTTGCTGTGAGAAAAAACCACGAATGAAATTCTTTCATATCAAAATATTGATCACATGTTGAAATTATAGTATTTTGGATCTACTGGGTTACATAAAATATAGTAAAATTAATGTCACTGGTTTCTTTTACCTTTTTTGGTGTGGCTACTAGAACTTTAAAATTTCACATCTTGCATTATATTTTATTGGAATCCTGCTGGGCTGTGTGCTTAGATTGCCCGTTTAGCTGGATTTCGATGAGGAGGCAATGGCCGCACTGAAAGAGGCCTGGAGTCTCCTCGGCCAGCCTGTGGCTCTTGTCACCACACTTGCCGGTCCTCACTGCGAGGGAAGGGAGAGCAGGGAGTGGGGGCGAGGCTGTGGAGGGAGGAGGGGGGTGACTTGTGTTATACCCATCTCCACCCTGGGGCGACTGAAGTGAGAGAACCGGGAGCTTTTCTAAATAAGTCAGGTACACGTGATGGCCTGGCTTCTTTAGCAAACCAGAATCTGAAATCTGGACTTAGACACAGGATGACATGGAGGGTGATAGTGTGTTTTGTAAAAAGGATCCAAAATAAGGTCACATTCAGGCAACCAAGAGAGGCTACCACCTACGAGGTGTATTATCTGGTAAAGGGACAGAAGACCCGTTTCCTGTGTTCATGGCCCTTTGGTTAAGAATAGCTCCCTCTTTTCCAAGCATCTGTTAATCTTTGACTTATTTTTCAAGGCTCTTTCCCTTATCACTCTAGACCAGTGGTTGGCAAACTGTGGCTCACGAGCCACATGCGGCTCTTTGGCCCCTTGAGTGTGGCTCTTCCTAGGCCTTAGGAGTACCCTAATTAAGTTAATAACAATGTACCTACCTATATAGTTTAAGTTTAAAAAATTTGGCTCTCAAAAGAAATTTTAATCGTTGTACTGTTGACATTTGGCTCTGTTGACTAGTGAGTTTGCCGACCACTGCTCTAGACTTCCTGGCTCCGGGGTAAGCGGCTGGGACCCTGGGCTGCAGGCACCGCAGGCCTCTACCTGCAATAGAGGGATGAAGGACTCCAGTGTGTGCGCCTTCGGAGCCAGGTGCTGAGACCTAGAGGCAAAGGGCATTGCTGTTCATTCTGATGGGTTACTTGTCACCCAACCCTGGGAACTGCCGAGTGCTTTGCTGATAGTAGTGCTTTCCCCTCACCTCCAGAAACTCAGCCTCCTGTGAAAAACTTTATTTATAATTTCTCATATTTACAGTGTCTTCATTACAATCATTCTTACAATAAATACATAAGTGCTAAACAGACCTTCGTCACAGTGGCCGACGCTCCGTCTCAGGCACAGGGACAGAGGGGAGCTGCAGACCCCGGTGCTCCCCCAGGGCCAGCCAGGAGGCGCTCAGAGAGCTTAGTGAAGGGGAGAAGAATTTAAGGTCTGAACTTGAAATGCCATTAATAGTCAATGCAGCAAAATCTTAGAATGTCTATTAAGAAAACAGGTGGAGGTTTTTACTGTTTTATCAGAGGAAACTAAAGAAACAAACGGAGAGACTCCTGACTGCCACTAGTGAGAGGCGACGAAGCCAGGCCTTCCCGCGTGCCCCCCCACCCTGATCCCCCCACCCCCACCCCGCCCCACCCCAGGTTTCCCTCAGTGGCGACTGTGTCAGTGGGTCAGTGAGAGCCTGAGGAAAGGCTTCCCAGTCCCATAAGGATTAGGAGGGAGGTCGCCTGTTGGTCCTGGAAGCCTCTGCTTGCTTCCCTGGCTTTGTTTTTTCTCAGCCGAGAGGCCCAGGAAGCCAGAGCCTGGGCTGTGCTGGGGGAAGGGGCAAGAGAAACGCCACTGCTCTCACCACCCAGTAAATCTCTTTTCTGATGAAAGCCATTGCCAGGTACAGTGATCTCTCTGTTCTCGTACGAAATTCATCTACCGAAGGCCTAGAGAGCTTTTGGCGTCGGTCCCACTGCTCTGGAGTGGCTGCTGTTGGTGTCTGATGGGCCACGTTGGGCCGAGGCCAAGAAAGCTTTGCCCCGTTCCCGTCGCTGGTCACTGGGCTGTCCCCGCTGCCATCTGACCAGCATCAGGTGCGCTGACGGCAGCAGGGGAGGCCACCCCAGGCCCCAGCCCTGCCAGAGGCCGCGCGAGCACCCACGTCTCCGAGGCACCGCAGGCTCATTTGTAACTCTGCCAGGCACACGAGCCGCAGAGGCACAGGGCTGGCGTCACTAGGGAAGTCGAGAGAGCAGAGAGTGGCGAAGACCTGTGAGCGTCAGAGGGAGAGCAGGCGGGAAAGAGGACAGAAGGGACCCGTGCTTCAGGAGGACATTCCATGCTGTCAGATGAGGCTGGGGACCAGCGGGTTCTGTGAACTGGGAGGTGCTGACCTGAGAGGCTGCGGTGGGGCCCCTCCTCGGGCCTGGGACTCACTGGTCTCCTGGGCTCTTGCATCGGAGGGGACAGTGAAGGAGTTGTCTCCTTAGGAACTGCCTTTGGGATTTGGGGGGAAGACCATGAGGGATCTTTGGAACATTCCTTTGGTTTGGTCCCTACATCCCACACAGATAACTCCCTGCTGTCATACTTGGAAATATCTTTTAACTAAGCTGTGGCTCCATCCTCAGGGTCAGAGAAGTAGCCAAGTCCCAATCCCACGAAGGAGGCAGAAATGAAATTCAGGCAAAAGGGACAAAGCTCATCAACCACTTTGCTTCTGCCTGTTTCCTAGGTTCTCAGAACGCACGTCCGCTCCAGGAGAGAGAAAGCAACAGCACATTTTCAAGGGATGGCCCAATTACTGATAAACTCTATGGAGCATAAACCCTCACTGCCCTGCGACGGGCGGTCGGGCTTGGGCTTCCTAGTCTGACCTTCTCATACTCACAGCTTCCAAGATTCCTCAGACCTTGTCTCCCATGCTCTCTGCAGTCTAGTCGGTGTGTCTGACCCACAGGACAGGACTGGGAAGATGCCTCTTCCATTTTTCAAAGAATATCCCCTTCCTTTTGTCTCAGGCACCTTGACCCTGTGCTTCTCCCCCCCCCCCCAACCCCCCCCACCACCCCCCCCCCCCCCCCCGCCCGGGTGGCAAGGTCAGACTAAAGGTCGTGTCACAGCAGGAGGAAGACAACACCGCTTCCCTGAGGCAAGACTTGACTCTCCAAAGCACAACGAAGTAGAGGGTGCACATGCGCACACGCTGGTGTGAAATCTTGGATAAGGAGCTGACCTTCCAGGACTTTTGAAACCACACCTGAGTGAACCCCTGGAGAAAAGTGATGTTCAGTTATCACAGCCCCCACAGGTGACCTGGGGTGTGTCCCAGAGTCCAGACCTCTCTGGTCTCACACAGATGAAGCACACAGCTCCGAGTTCCTGCTCCTGGGCGAGCTCTCCCATCCACGATCGCCCTGGGAGAGGCCGAGCATCAGGGTGGGGGGCACCCAGCTAGAGGCCCCCACGGGTCTGGGGTGTTTGGGGGGTGAGCTGCATAGAACCTTCGTGTAGTTCAAGTGCCCAGGGAGCCGCGGTGTAAGAATCCAAAGCCAAGTCCTCCCTCGGCGCCTGCAGCGCCAGGACCTCAGGCGTGGGCCTCCGCCTCCTTCCTGAGGGCCGGTTTGTAAATGACGCCTTTATTGCTGCCACCTTTCTTGCTGCTGGAACGAGAAGGACACACACAGCTCATTAGTCAGAGGGGAGAGAGGCCGAGCGCAGCCTGACTCAGCTATGAAACGAGGCAAGTTTTAGGGGCCAGATTCCTGTCTTGGGGCCTTTTCTGTTGGTTTTCGGAGGGAATGGCTGCAGCTACAGCATTAACCAAAATGGGGCCTGTTCATTGTCCAGCTGTTCTTTTTTAACACCTGACAGTACTAGGCCTGCGTTTGGGAACCAGCACTCGGTACCACCCTTGCTTCAAACCTTCGACTTCATAGCAGGGTTCCTGGCAACCTTTCTTTTCATGCCAGGAAAAATCAGTTGGGTTTTAGGGGAAAAAAATAAACATAACAATGAAATAGGAGCAAAGGGCACTATAGCTAAAGTGAGTGAAAAATAAAGTTTTCCTCCACTTTTCTTTTTGGATTCATAAAAGACAAATACCATGTGATTTCACTACATGTGGAATCTAACGAACAAAATAAACAAAATAGAAACGTACTCATAGGTACAGAGAACGGACTGACAGCTGTCAGGAGGTTTAGGGGCTGGGTGAAAAAAGTGAAGGGATTAAGAAAAACAAACTTGTAGACACAGACAACAGTACCAGGGGGAAGGCCGGGGGGTGGAGGGGAGGAAAGAGGGTAAAGGGAGGATAAATGGTGATGGAAGGAAACTAGACCCTGTGGGGTGAGCACACGATATTCAGATGATGTATTACAGAATTGTACACTTGAAACCTATTAACCAATATAACCCCAATAAGTTCAATAAAAAATATACATATAAGAAAAGAGGACACACCAGATGTAAAGATCTTGGAAGACAGCCTTGCTGCTTACGTTTAGGCAAATGGGACCCTGTCTACCCCCCCCCCCCCCCCCGCCCCCGCCACCAAGAGCCTGGTCCAAGGTTTTAGCCACAGCAGCAAGGCTGGCAGAACCTCCAGCACAACGACCCTTGTACGATCAGCATCTCATGCAAAGGAGGCCTGAGCCAGGGGTGTTGGTACCGGGGCAGGGGCTCTTCACTGTGCAGGCTGCCTTCCCAGACAGAGTCATCCTCAGGGACACATACGCCACCCACTCCTACTTCAAAGCAAAACCAGCTCACCTCTTCTTCCTTCTGAAAAGCCAGATGGTTACTGCCAGGACGATGCAGAAGCCAAGAATGCAAGCCAGGACCACCGAAAGGATGATTCCTAGGGAAGAGGCAGCGAACACACGTTATATTCCTCCCTTCCCCTTCCTCTCTCCCCACAGCACACGGGTGTGACATCAAATGACAGGTACATAATCATCCACCGGAAGGTGCAATTTCCCCATCTCTGTTCCCAGGTTCTGGTCTTAGCAGGACTGGCTGGAGTTCTTAGAGGGGGCCGCTTGCAAACTGTGGTCCTTCTCCAGCAGGGGTTCTCAAATTTGCACCAGGATCGTCTGAAGAGCTTGTTTAAAATGTAGACTTTTTTGAGTCCAGCCCTCAGAGACTCTGATTCCATCTGGGGTGGAGCCCAGGAATCTGCATTTGTATTAAAGCTCCTCGAGCTAATGCTGATGTATGTGGTCCATGTACCACCCTTTGAGAAACCCTGGGTTACAGAATAAGAACTTGCTCCACCTTTGCTTGTTGGGTATAAGGCCCACTGGGATGCCTCTGTATCAGGGTTGCCCTCCCCCCCAAGTTCCATTGCACAGTCCTAAACCAGGGGCCCATCCCCAAGGTCACCTCGCCAGCCCCCCGACCTCCACAGTGGGCCCAGGCATGTTTTCAGGCAATGGCTTTCCACCATGGCCAACAAAGATCAGAGACAGGCTCTTTGGATGCACACATGCTGTACAGAGTGATTAGGTCTTTCATTAGGGGAGCATTTGATTGGCGGATCATCTTTGAATCAGAGAGAGACTTGAGGGTCAGACCCACAGTGTGAAGGGCCGGAGCCAGAGCAGCAGCACAGAGAAGCACAGAGGAGGGGCAGGAAGTACCGCAGGCCCAGATCACACTGAGAGTCACAGCGATCACCCGCGGCAGCATGCACGGCCGGCAGCCACATACCCAGGCTCAGTCCTGCGTAGGTGAGGTCTCGCTCTTCAAAAGGGAAGGAAAAGATGGGAAGTTAACCAAGTCAAGCCATGGCGGGCATGACCAGTGTTTCGAAGCTCTACCTTTTGTTGGGTTGGAGGTATTAGGCAGACGGGATGGAGGGAATTGCCCACCGAGGGGATTCACACAGTGACCCCTCCTTCTGATGTTCTTTGATCACAGCAGTTTCTTTGCTTGGGCCGGACTTCAGCTTTTCATACAAAATGGCCCAGGTGGCAGGTGAGGAAGGCTAAGCGTCAGCGTCTACTTGGCAGGCTGTCACCTGCCTCTCTGGTACCCGCCCCTCTTCCTCAGCAAGGAGCCGGCCATGTCAGGCTGGCGGGGCTGGCAGAGCGTAGTTGGAACCTGTCCCCACACTTCTGCTCTGTCCCCAGCCAGTCTTGTTGTCCTGATCTGGTTCTATTGTTACTCTGGCCCCACTGGATAAACGAGAAACTCCTCCATACCAGCCTCCCTTCTGTGCCAGGTGGGACCAGGGGAGTGCGGCTTCTCTCAGCAGCTATTGTTGCAGATAAATGGGGCGAGTTGGGCGTCCTCAGTGGGGCTGAAACAGTGCCCAGTGTCTAAGGTGAAATCCCGTAGTCAGCCTATAGGGGACCTCCCCGGGGGAGGGGCATGGTGACTCCATCTGCTTCCGTAGGACAGGGAGCCCAGTCCTGAAGCCGCTGGGTGCCCAGCCTGCTCCGTTCTTAGAACCATTCATCCTCCTCCCAGCAGGGCCTCCATCCAAACCCAGCCTCTGATTACACACCCCTCTGGTCTGGTGGCTTCTCTGATTCAGGAGGAACTTGCGGCCTGTGTGTGTGGATGTTTGTTCCAGTTCACAGTGGAGGCAGGAGTTGTGCAGGAGGTGGCTACCCAGCCTGACACTAAGGCACCGAGACCCTGGGCGAGCCCTGGCCAGGTGTGAAGTGACAGCAGAGGGCCAGGCCCTTACCCTGGGGTCACTGG
Source organism: Myotis yumanensis (assembly GCF_028538775.1). NCBI lineage: Eukaryota > Metazoa > Chordata > Mammalia > Chiroptera > Vespertilionidae > Myotis > Myotis yumanensis. The sequence goes on along the minus strand of NW_027223752.1, from coordinate 52,843,162 downwards.
ACACCCTAGGGAACCAGACCGGAGACAGCCGGTGAGGTTCTGCTCACGCCTTCTGCCATGTGACCAGCGCTGGGCTGATTCCCTCGGGGCCACCAGCCAGTGTCCTTTCCTGCTATTCTGCAATCTCATAGTGAGTCTGCAGCCTCCTGGGCCAAGGCCCGCCCTGGAGTCTCTGGTCTGGCTTCCCAGGTGGTCCCGGGAGTTGTAAGGATGAAAGGCAGGTGTGGGGAGGAGCTGTCCTCAAGCACAGGGTGACCTGCTCTCTGGGCTCTTCTCAGCCACCACCAGTAGCCCATGGCCTCCCAAGTTGCTCTCCAGCCTGAACACAGGGCCCGTGTGTGGCCTGGGAGGCACTCACACACGACTTTCCCCTGGGAGAGTGTCGTGTTTGTGCAGCTCATGCTTGTTCCCGCTCGGCTGCGGCCTCTGCTCTCGGGAATTTGGTATTGGGTGTGTTTTTCCTTTTAAGGTACCTGGAGGCGACCAAGGCCTCTAGGATCTTAAAAACCACCACCCAGAAAACCCCCAACTAGTCATGGTTGTCTTTCTAGGCCTTTCAATGAAATACACCTTTGTCCTTTGTTCCTAAAACTCCAGATGCCTGTGGTACCAAACTAGTTCTCACCACATGAGACTATAACCAGGAAGCCCAACCACTTGGCTAAGCTGTCCAAACCGGACAGTTTCTATCGCCGTCACCTTCACAGTCACCTCACACGTCCTGGGAGCCATCGGCCCCGACAGCCAACAGAGCTCCGGGGCTGGAGGAGCTGCCCCGCGTCGTGGCCTCGGGGAGCGGGGCAGCCTGCAGAGGCCGGGCCTCCGGGAATGGGCTCCTCTCAAGAGCCCCGCTTGGTGGCTTGTCAGGAGGGAGGGTCCGCTTTCCTGGTTCCCTGAGCGGTGCCCGTGCGGCACTAGGCCCGATGCACAACGGCCTGATTTTCTCCGGGGCTTGGCCGGGCTCTTTGCTCCAGGGAGACTACTTGTCAGGGCCCGGGTTGCGCCTCCTTGGAAACAGCGAGAGGAGAGCCAGCACCACGACGAGGGGCGCCCCAAGACCGCGACTTCGATGCAGCTTCAACAACGCAGCTTGACTGAGCAAGCAAGAGCGCCAGCCACTACGCAAGAGGGATGTGGGCGAGGTGCCACCTCCTCAGACTTGTGCCCTGCAGAAGCCCAGGGCAGGAAGGTGTTGGGATGCTATGCCTGCCTCCTGCCCCACCCACCATCACAGAAGCAGGGCTTCTCTGCAGAGCAGGATGAAGCCACGGGGCCGGGGTCCCATAGGAGGCAGACACCAACGCATCTACGAACTAAAGGGAGAGGGGAAGCCAGGGAGACTCTGGGGTGCAGGGAGAGCTGATGGGGCGACCGGAGAACCAGGCCCAGAGAGAGAAACCAAAGCCTGCATCACAGCAGCCTCTGGGATGCTACAGAGAACAGGCGTCAACGATGATGCCGGAGAGAAATTCATCTGCAGGTTAAACACAGACATGGTTTGTTTCTGACGATGAATAAGACAAGCAGTTCCCATTGAAGATCAGTGGGACAGAGAGGAGAAACGGAGGCAGGCTGGTGGACAGAGACGGACACGAGAGCCCCTGGATGAGAACACAGAGGAGCTCCTGAGCTGCGTAACAGGGGGCACGCCGGGCAGACATGGGGGAGCCGTCCGTGCTCCATCAAGTGCTCCGGCGCATGTCAGGGCAAGCAGAGACAGGGCAATACGACACTCAGAAGGAAACCACACCGACACAGCACGGGACTGTCACATGCCTCGCCCAGGAAGGTACAGCTTAGAGAGATGGGCAGGCTGCCCGCCACGGGGGCACTGCTACCTGGTCTGGCTGGCTCAGGAGCTGCGTCTTCCACTGGCATCTCGCTGGACCGAGGGATGCGGCTTAACTGCTTTTGAGGTCTTCTGAGGCCTCAAGTGCAAACAGAAAAGTCCAGCCGAGGAACAGGCGCCTCACTGACACAGCTCGCGGTTCCTGGAACAAGCCTAGCATTTCCCAGGCTATTTGCAATTCTGTTTACTCAAACAGAATTTTGAGTAAAAAGGGATACAGTCCTTTTCAAAGTGTTATTTTAAAGTGTGGACGGTTTGGGTAGGGGCCATGTTACCTAGTGAAAATGGGAAGAGGCAGGGAGAGTGGGGGTAATCCCATTCCGAATGGCAAAACTCTGACTGTCATAGACTCAGGTCAGCGACATGCTAGCCCTCATCTGGATGATGCTTTGGTAAGAAGAGCAAGGAAGAAGCCCTCAATCATCGCAGAACATCACCGTCTTTGGAGGACCTACCCGGGGACTTTTCCTTATTAACACTACAAAGAAATAATCCAGTAAAGAAGCAATTTCTACAAATAAACTGGCAAAGAAGATACTTTGGGATTACATGAGAGAACTGTTTTCTACGACCATGGTAGGGACTGAGGGCCCTACCCTTCCAGATTGCAGGAATGCAGGCCCAGGAGAGGGAGCTGCCCCGCTCTAGGGCCTAGGCGAGGGCCAGTAGGCACGGGTTACAGTGCCGGCCCGGGGTGCTTGGTACCCTCCCTGCTGAAGGAATGATGGGTGGTGAGGCCAGGGCAATGGAAAGCCTGGTAGCATCTCTAGGCAACTCCCTCCCAGGCCTTCAAAGCTTGGCAGCTAAGTGCCCATCTTTTAGTTTTTCTTAAACAAATGAATTGATTTTGATGCTGTTGGCAAATTGATAACAAAGCAAAATAAAGATAAAACTAAAATGTAACAGTCCGCCAGGCTTATGTTCAAATCATTCTGCAGAGAAGACACAGGCGAGGGGAGGGGAAGGGAGACGGATTGGTTACATTCTTTCAAACTCATCCTGAGCACCAGGCACAGTGCCAGGCACAAAAAGCGAGAAAGACACCAATGGTCCCTGTCCTTACGGTGCCTGAAGTGTGCGGACAAGTTAGACACTTTTCTGTTTCCGTGTGGTAACAAATCACCCTGCGGCGCACTCAGAGTCAGAGACGGCACGTGACCCCAGCTTCTCTGAGGGAGACTATGAGTCGCCGTCCGGGGGATAGGGGAAACTTCTGGGAGGATATGATTGGAATTAGGCTTTGAAAGAATTTTCCAGGTGGAAGAGGCGAGGGGCCTCCCAAAGGGAATCGTGTGGGCAACGTAAATGGGGTGCACACACGGAGACAGCTGCCATGTTAGAAGGGGACTGGCACAGTGTGGATGGGTGCCAGGGAGACGGCGCTGGACAGGGGAGCCGGGCCACCTCGCCAAGGCAGCTCCAGCTCCCGGCCTGACCCCTTTGCCCACGTCGTTTCTGAGCACGGTCTGCTCCGGGCCAGGGGCTTGTTGTTAGGGGCAAGGTACCGCCCACAGCGGGCTCTCCCAGGAAAGTTGCTCCCTGGGCGTTCCCCTCAGAGCCGGGCCTGGGCTGTGCGCAGAAAGCACGTGGTGTGGCGAACTGCCTTAGATGAAGGGACTGGGACTCACTGCTCAGCACGTTGATGATTTTGCTCCTGACCCGTCAGCCCCCGTCTCCAGGGGCAGCTGGAAGGCAGGAGCCCCTCTGGTCTCTCATTGGGACACTTTGGAAGAACTGATCCTTTCCCATCTCATAGAGTTTATTTATAAATAGGAACTTGGAGAAACACAAGGTCAAGAACCACACAGCATACATTCTGGTCTCGAAAAATCAGATAATTAGCCATCTTAGCTTTGCAAGCTTTTGTTCTACCTCTTTTTTAAAGGTTTTCTAAAACTACCCGGTTTTCTTAGGGTCAAGTGGAATCTGATCGTGCTACTTCACAGAGTTGCTGTGGGTGAGCCCGCCCCCCTCCCCCCACCCCCCACCACTGTGCAGCGCTCTTGTCTACCTGCACCTCAGCCGGCTCCGGTCCCACTGCGGGGCATGCAGTTGCTCAGCGCAGGCCCACTAAAGACAGGATTATAGAAACTTTTTGGCTTCCTCTTGTCCCTCAGTGTTGAAAACAGGGCTAGACAACATGAGTACTCAGGTTGGATGGGCTCTAGCTTTGTCGCCCAGTGTCGGTGTCTGAGGCCAAGAAGAGTCAATTTGCAGAAATCAAGAACTGGGCCCCTGGACTGTGACTCCGGCCCTGCAGCCCCTCCCTTCCTCACGGGGGCATCTGACTTCCTGTGAGGCAGGGATGGTCCGGGATGTGCTCCTCTCTCCGGATCCCCCCTTCAGTCCAGCTTTCCATTTGTGTCACTTAGTGGAGGCACCTTATGTTTAAGCTTAGTGGACAGGCTGCAGAAAGTGCCTGGCACGCCTGGCACCTCCCCGTAAAGAGTGGGCATCGTGACCAAAGGCAAACCTTGTACTGAGGGAGGGAGGGGAATGATGAGGGGATTCTGAGGGAAGTTGCTACCTGGGCGGCGTCTGGACCCCTGGGACAGAGGTTTGTAATCTTAAGGGTGAATAGTTCTCTCTCACCCATTTCTCTTAGCCTTGGACATACCCGATTATATAAAAGAATATGCAAGTTCTAAACGAATATGGGGCCCAGAGTCCCTCTTGGGTTTGATGGTCTGACGTGAGTAACCCCAGCCTTATTGTTTCAGGGGTAACCTTCTCAATAGAGTCATCACCAGGGCGTGTGACGTAACGCTCTGGAGCCCTGTGATAGAAAAGTCACTGTACGCCCCTGGGGCAGTAGTTCTCAGCCAGGGGCAACTGCCCCTCTGCCCCCAGAGACATCTGGCCACGTCTGCGGGCAGTTTTGGCTGTGACAGGTCGGGGGGCTACAGGCATCTAGTGGGCAGAGACCAGCTGCTGCTAATGCTCAGTGCACAGGACAGCCCCACAGTGAGAATCACCCAGCCCCAAATGTACGGGCTGGACAGCCCTGCCGCAGGGCTAAGTCAGGGTTACACTACACCCCCTTGAGGACAGGACCCAGGTCCTGTCCGCCTTTCTGAGCACAGCCGAGGAGAGGGCAGGGCCAAGTTAAATGACTCCGTCCCAATCATTCTAATCTGGTTCAGTCTCAGATCCTCCTCTCAGTCCATGCACTTTCTCTCCCAGAGCATTTCCTTAATGTTACTTTTCTCCAGGCAACGTTTTCAAACTCCACTGTTCCTGATAACTTCCAGAGAAAACCCTGAGGGAACCACACCTTATTGCAAACATGCCTGGGAGACAGTGTGTGCAAATAATCGAGTCCAAACCGCTTCAGGCTCTCACTGAGCAACAGGCTCACCCACACACCTGCCATCCTGTCTGAGGCCACCGGTGTGAGAGGGCCTCTCGAATGCAGTGCCCTGGTTGGGGCTTCGCTCCTGTGGGGCTGCCTCCTCATTGCTCCTTGGTAACAGCCCCGTTTGCTGCCCGCATCCTTTGGAAGTGACAGGGAGAGGAGAATTCTGGCCACGTTTCTATAATCAGCCTCCAAATGAACAGGTTTGCCTTGGACTGCCGTGGAGTCCCACTCCAAGGAGGGAGCTGGGCCCAGCTGGGCTCCTGCCAGCATCAGCTCTGGGTGAGCTGGGCAGTGCAGGCAGTGGCAGCGCCGCATTTGGGCCTTGATCTTGACGCCCTAAAAGCTGGGACTCGGTTTGTGGGCTGCTCCCTTCACCACCTGGCGGTCTACTGAAGCACCCCGCTACACCCCTGACGGCACCGCCCACTCTACAAGCGCCAGCTTAGACCTGAGCCGGTCTAAGGAGATGGCTAATTACTCCGGACACCACGGCGTATCGTTACAAGTGGGGGTTACTTTAGGATGCCAGCCTCAAGTTCCTGCGTGGCTTCTTCTCATCCTCTGTAACTGCCCTCAAACACTGTCCCTGCAACGTAAAGTCAGGATGGGAGGCGTTAGTGTCCACTCAGGATCAGCACATCCGCCCTGGAAGGGGTCAGCTCACCAGGCCCGCCTGGGAGTCTACGGCCGAGGAATCCAGGGCCAATGAGGGACATAGTTTGCCCACATCATACAGTCAGGAGGAAACAAAGCGAGTTCTTGAACCTCCGTCTCCTGACCACAGGGGAGGATTTGTCACCCTGGCCCCTGTGACGTGTATAGACGAGCCCGAGAACAGAGCCGATTATTATCTCAAATCACAAGCCACGTCCACCCGGTCTACGTGGGCAAGTCCCTTCTCTGCAGGCAGGGTCCTCAGTTTTGTTTAAGAGACGAAGAATTTCTATTTAACCTTTGACACTATATACCAGTGATGGCGAACCTATGACACGTGTCAGAGGTGACACTCGAACTCATTTTTTTGGTTGATTTTTCTTTGTTAAATGACATTTAAATATATAAAATAAATATAAAAAATATAAGTCTTTGTTTTACTGTGGTTGTAAAGATCAAAACATTTCTATATGTGACATGGCACCAGAGTTAAGTTAGGTTTTTTCAAAATGCTGACACGCCGAGCTCAAAAGGTTCACCATCACTGCTATATACTCTGTTTAGAGGAACAGGAAAAGAGAAGGTTATATCCGGTTAGGTCCCAGAGGGAGAATTCTGCACACCTGAGGCTTTTAAGGAGCTCTCTTGTCACATCACGTACATTCTCAATTTTCAGGAAGGTCTGTGGTTCACAGATTCCGTTTTCAGGCCAGAAAAGGGAGGGAAGATAAATTTGTGGGCAGTTCTTGATTAAGCAGCTGACAGAGCAGGGCATGCTCGTGACCAGAGGTATGGGTGATTCAGAAGGGCATGCTTCTAAAGCTTTCTGACTGAGGCTTTGAAATACAATCTTCATATGTTTAACTAAGCTTAGTGGGCAATATTTATAATCTCACACAATAAGAAAGGAACAAAAAAGGCGGACCCGGTGAGGCACAGAGAGCTGATTTTCTGGCACGTGGGTTAATGGGAACGCCTTGAAATATGAACACCTGGCCCAGTTCAGCCACCGGTGATGTGTAAGAGGGTAACTCGGTCCTTCCACGCACCTTCCTGAGCACTTGAGGCTCCCAAGGGGGGAAAGCTCAAGCATCTGCAGGGAGAGAGTAGACTTGGAGGTCTGAAGAAGGGCGTGGGCCCCAGGAGTGCTGCCTGACCCCCTTGTTCCAGACCCCTAGCCTCCCGCAGTGTTGATGGAGGTGCCGAGCAAGTAAAGATGGTCCGTGTCCTTCTGGGGCGTTATGGGTCTGGGTTTGAAAGGGAGAGCGGGGCTTTCGTAGCAAGAGGAATAAAGCAAACTGTAGGTTTCCTTCAGGAGCCGCTGTGTGCCTGTGCCTAAGCAGCTTCTGGGGGAGGAGGCCCAAAGGCAGTGATGCAGGCGCTTCCCTGCCTGCCGGGCCCGCCGCACTAGACGGCGAGCGCTGTGCCCACGGATGCGCCTCCTCCCAGAGGAGACCCTGGACATTGATGGTGCTGGTGGCCAACCACCCAGCAAGGCTGGGGACGGGCCTTGGGGCTAAGAAAGCCTGGAAGGAGACGTGAGCAGTGTGATCACAAAAAAGGGGGCTACCATGTGCCTCAGGAGAAGGGGTGGGTCTCCAGAGCAGAGAGGTCCCGGAGCATTCTCTCTCTCCCAGCTGTGGGAGACTCCCAGACTGAACGAGGGCTCCGGTCTGTGTGCCTAGAGGCCCTGGCGTGCTCCCTACAAAGGCTCAGGGGAGTCAGGAGCATGAAGGGAGATCTCAGTGAACCTCCCCCCCCCCCCCCCCTGCCACTAGCTCCTCATGCACCCTGGTTCCTTTGGCAGCCAGAGTGCTCGTAACCCACCCAAGGGCATTGAGACAAAGCCTGGGGGGCGGCAAAGGATGTCTTGGCACCACACGCCCCCCACGGCCTGCATGTCCTCACCTTGTTGGAAGGAGATGTACACCAGCCTCTCATCAAACTTCTGCACCCGCCGGAAGTTGTTGACCATTCCCCTGGGGGAGGGGTCGTTCTCATGTGTGCAGTACAGAGCTGTCTCCAGAGCCAGCAGCTGTGGGAGAGGAGCACACACCCTCAGGCAGAGTGAGGGCTCCCTGGCCTGACCTCAGGAGGGGGGGACTGCCCTTCCCCCACACAGAGAATGTGGGGGGGCTTTGGCAGAGCCTCAGTAGAGAGAGGCGGGAAGGCCAGAGAATGGCCGCTCCCCTGCGGGCCTCTGGGTGACAGGCACGGGGTAAGGTGGTCTGTCTTCCCACCTCCCCAGGCTTGGGAAGGTTAGTGCAGTTGCCTCCAGGTTGTGCCCACTGTCTGTGTGCAGGGAGGGAAGCCTGGAGTGCTGGAGGGGCTCCGCTCCCCTGAGCCTGGTTTGGGACCGGACTCTAAGTCAGGGGGGCCTGGGGCCTATTCTAATGGGGCTTCCTCCCATCAGAAGGAAGGGAAAGAGGAGGCAAGAGCTGCTCAGGTCATCTGATTGCCAGTCCCATGGGTTTTCATCTGCCCACATGGATTACAGAGTCTGTTTGCAAGGCAGTTTCCGGGTAGGATGTGACTGCTTCCCCACACGTTTCTCCCCTTGGTTCACCACATCTTTATTCCTGTCTGCCTACTTGCTGCCTTTATCTGGGTTACTCAGATCGGTAGCTCATAGGACAAAGGAGCCACTCTGTGGGGGTGACGGTGGGCTGGGCCGCGAGCCCCGGCACCTGGCCGCTTTCTTCTTGAATTGAGGCTGCGGTGTGGAGGGCCGGGCAGTGGCCTGGAACTCTTGGCTCTGTCACTAGCCAGCGGTGATCCCGCAAGTCTCCTCAGATCTAACCCTCACCTTTATCCCCTGTACGATGAGAGGGGCTGAGATGACTGCCAGGCTTCTGGCCCGCCGTCTCGCACTAGACTGTGAGCTTGAGGGCCAAGACCTTCACTCCCTCATGGCAGCTCCCCGGTGCCTGAACCGATTCAACCTGACCCTGCCTTTATTCCCACCTCCCACCCCCACCCCCGTCCCCGCCCCCCTGCAAAGGAACCACGCTCCCTCCCACCTGGGAGTGAACACCACCCACCCAGGGATATCGTGGGAAATGCAAGTTGGCAACTCTATCTAAAGAACGGTGGAGATGGATTCGTTTTCCTTAGACTTGATAGCCCCACACAGCGCTTCCCAGGCGCCTGGGGCATTTGGGAGGTTGGAGTAGTAGCCAGTGAAACTCTAAGTGAGGAAAGCAAGGCCTTGGGGAGGTCATGGGTAATGCCTGTGGCCTCTGACGTGGAGAGGCCGACACTCACCTGGTCCTGGGAAATGTGCACGGGGTTCCGGAACACCGTCCAGAGCACCGTGGGGTTGCAGGGCGGCGTGGTCAGGGACCCTCTGTAGCGGTAGTACTCGGCCGGCCTCTCGGGCAGCAGCTCTTCAATGCTGAAGCCGGGAATGTGCACTTCTTGGCCTGGAGAGACAGGTTGGGGGATGTGTCGGCCTCGCTCCCCACAGCAGAGGAGCAGCTGAGCATGTGACTGAGCCTAGAAACGTGAACTAGCCCCTTTCTGGGCCATCGGACCCAGGGACCTGGTCCCAGACACCTGCCCTCAGCATTCGTTTTTCTTCAGGTCACACGGGAGTCACTACATTCGTCCCAACAGAGGGCGAAGCAGCATCCCAGGACCCCTCACCTTTGTACTTCACGTGCTGAAGGTGACTGAAGATCTTGTCGTAGGAAGGATTGAAGGAGCCCATCTGCAACAGAGACAGGGCGGGTTGAACTGGGATAGATTTCTATAGGCCGAGCCTGGACTGACAATGGCAGTGGGAGGGCTTGGCTGGGGCCATGGTCACTGCTGCCAGGCCTCCCTGAAGAATGCCCTTTACGAGGACAGTTACGACGGGTCTCTAGGCTGGCACGGGGTTGGTAGAACGATCCTGCTTTCCTGTAGCTCAGGATGTGCTGTTTCCACCCAAGGTGCTGGGCTGGAGTGTCCCAGGGCAAGGGATGTAGCCTGTGTTCCCGATGACCCGCTGTGAGCCCGAAGGCTTGTTCACTCGAGGGAGCCTGAGCTCATGCCGCCAGGCCAGGCAGTGCGCATGCTGAGAAACGAGGCACACGCTGTCTCATTAGGGGAAAATACTGCAGGGGAATCAGGAGAGGTTCCCATTTTCTGGGACTAGGAAAGAACTCATTCCAGAGTCCATACAGATGGAATTTGGATGCCTGGAGTTGTGTCAGGGGTTCAGGCATTTGATGGAACAGAACTGAATGATTCCTACTTCACCACCACCACCACCACCACTACCTCCCCCTCAAACACACACACACACACACACACACACACACTCACACTCACATGTCCTGTCCAACTGGGCAATTCCATCCCTTATGCATTGGGGATGGGGACTAGGGCTCATTTTCCTGATGTCACGAAGGACATGCCCCTTTCTGCTGCTCAGCCACAGGAAGTGCTGCCCCCAGGCCAAGAGAGAAGGAACTCTATGGGGAACACCCCCCTGCTCTGGAGGCAAGACACTGGTTGCATGGAACCAAATGCCGAGTCTGATGTCATCCCAGCTTCAAACTTCACGTAAAACCCCTCTTAACATCTCTTACCTCGATGAGAACAGCTAGGACAGCGAGGCCGTCTGACTCATTACTGGCGATGCTGGCGTTGGGGTACAGGTCCGAGTTATAATGGACAATGTGCAGCTGCAGTGGGCGAGAAGTCGCTTATGAGGGGATGGGCGATGCATGGGAACCTCTGGCTTTTGCAAGAGACTAGAGTCCCATGGGCAGGACCGACCTCCCCCCAGGTAGATCACGCCTCTCAGACCCTCCCCTCATGGCCGCCACAGTTTCCCTTTTCCCTCACTCCTCCCTGCAAACTGCCAGGCCAGACTGTCCACCTTACTAATTCATTGTATCCCCGTGTCTGATATCCTGCGTGGAAAGTACCAGGTGCACAATATTGAATGAATGAAGAATGAATGAATGATCAAATGGGTTTTTATACTAGCCTGGTACTTTGGCACACTTCTCCCTTCTAATTTTCCTTACTTGTTCTGGAGCCCGCGGCAAAACGGCCTCATGTGTCTGGCCTCTATGCACTTGATCTGGAAGCAGTGGGGGCTGGGGCAGTAAACCTCTAACTGTAACTTAATTGTAATTGTATCCTCAGTAGGACACGCATGTACCCCTCAGGTAGAGAAAATCGCAGGTCTAATATTTGGTCTCAAGTGAAAACAAGTCTAGGGAAGCATTAAGGCCTTGTTGGGACACATTCTGACAACGTTGATAACCTGCTTTTTAATCCTAACGGTGGTGTCATTTGTTCTCCAAAAAACCATCTTAGTAAACAGATCTGTAGGTTTGGCACATGCATTTTTGTTGATTCTTTGCCTCTTTTTCCATCTTATATGGTTATATTTAGAATTCAAGAATATTTTATTAAATACAAAAGGAACAGAATCCTATCTGGTTAAAACCCTGGAGGTCCTAGAGCCTTATTTCTTTTTACGGCTAACCTTTGAGCTTGTAGGCACTGTGTTCAGACTAATTGAGAGGAGGTGAGGACTAATACAAACGGAAGGGAAGCCCTGCTGCGAGGATGGCGTTGTCTTACACACACTCCACCCAGAAGAACCTCCAACTCCCAAGGACCCTCCATAGAGAACCCGCCACTTTAGGGTTCACCTGATGCACTTTCTCTGTTATTGACATCTATGGTCCATCCTCACCAGGCTCTTGGCCTGATGATGTGGCTTAATAGCAGAAAATACAATAACTAGAAATATTTTTAAATGTTCAAACCCTCCCGGCCTACACCCTCACTCCTTTATTCCCCAGGGGAAAGTAGGGGCCTCCACGGGGCAATTAGCCCGGAAGAACTCGCAGTCCTGGGGTTTCAGAGAGGGGCCTGGCCTGGAATATGTGCACCTCCAGCAGTGCCATGCGACTGGGCCAGCATTATAGTCTTTCCACATTCGGAGCTCAACCTGTAATTAGCCTGAGACATTAAGCACTTCAGCAATTAAGAACAGAGGAGAGCGGTCATGTCAGTATTTACTGTGGGCTCCACTGGCTGATCAGATGTATTTACCTCCTCATACTGCCTTGTAAACATTCAGAACACACCCCAAGTTCAAGTCCATGGGAGCTCTGGCATTAAGCAACTCTCTCCCTCTCCCACCATCGCACCGCCGCGCCTCCTCCTGTCTTCCTTTGCATTTTGGGTTAGTGCTTCAGGGCTACGTAACACAGTGCTCTGCTGACACCCCAAGCTGTCCTCAGCAAGTCTCTGGTTGCCGTGATGCCCTGCACGTTACGATGCCAGCCATCCCTTGGTTTGTGGCCGAGTAAAACAGTAGCCCTGGACTTGGGTCCCAAGTTCCAAGCACAGCCCATGTTCAGGGAAAGGAAAGATGGGATGGGAAAGACCTGTGCCAATAACATGGCATGTGGAGAAGAGTGAGAAGTTGGGGGAACGGTTAGCCCAGGGTAATTCAGCAGGCTGTGCATCAGCTGGACGAGCTGGTGGGATCTGTGCCAATAGAAGGGCGATGTCTAGAAAATGGGCATATGTGTCCCACCGTGCCCCCCTGGAGCACTGCCTTCTGGGCAGCATCGCTCAGTCGACGATACAGAGACAAACTCAGCCTGTTTAGGAGAGAGAGGGGACCCGGACACCGCAGAGGAGCAGCAGTGTGGCTGGAGTGGCTACACCTTCCTGTGCTGCTCACGGCTGGGTGTGGCTGTGGAGAGCATGATGGCAGAGCCCGCACCCCCACCCATCACTGATCTTACAGCCCCCCGGCCCCCACCCCCATGCTCTGGTCTTATCTGCACACCAGCCAAGGGGAAGAATGCCAGATCACCCACCCTGGGCAGCTTCTGCCAGCCTGGCCACCCCACTCACCTCGGCAGCGAAGTGCTTCCCACCGACAGTGTGCTCGGAGCCGTGGGGGTCATTCTGGTCCCCCCAGTGCAGGTGCAGCTGGGTGGCGCTATAGCGGGATGGCAGGCCCTGGATGTGCATGCCCGGGGGCAGCTTCAGCTTCACTGCGGGGAGTGGAGAGGTGACCTTCAGAGTCAGGAGACAGCACCTGCTCGGGTCCCATACAGGGGGCAGGTGGATACAGCAAGGTGGAGACCCCAGAAACACAGCCTGCGGATCAGGCACAGGGCCTCCTTCCCTGAGAACATCCCTATTTCACTAAAGCAATCCCTGCGGCACCAGCACCTTCCTGGTTCCCCTTGGAAAATGGAAAACGATGGCAGGAACACTGATACTAGACCAACGGATGCTCGTTCACATGTCCATGCATCGCACACCTGACCGTGAAGACAGAACCTTTAATGAAGCGCCTGCCAAGCTGTAGAGTTCTATCACAGCAACAATAGTAATTGCCATTTATGAAGCATCTACTCGATAACAGATCCCAACATACATACTCTCTCGTCTTCACAGTACCCACCCATATGCCCCTTTTCCAGGTGAACGCTCAAGCCAGATTTCAGATCCAGGTTTGTCTGACTCCAAAGCCTGGGTGCGGGCCCGCAATGAACTGTGTGGCTCCTTGAGTTCATGATGCCCAAGAATTCACTCCCACGCCACAGCCAGTGGCCAAAGGGGTCTGGGCCTGTCCCCTCCCCCATCCCAAGACATGTGCTTCTTCTGACAGGTGCTGCCCTGGCAGAAGGGGCTGAGCCCACGACCCCCAGCACCCCTGGAGGGAGTGATCTGGGCCCCTCCCCCTGGTGCTCAGTGGAGCCCCCTCCCCGGCAGATGGACGAGGGCAGGCAGGCAGCCTAGGGAAGCTGGAGACCTGCAGGTCTCTGGGGTCTCTCCCTCACCTGAGTGGCCGTTGTTGGTCAGGGTTAATTGCTCATTGGCAGACACGTTATAGCCCTGGAACTCAAGGGGCACCAGGCTGGCATCGTACTGGAGGATGTCACTGTGCAGGTCTATTGGGGACTGCATCAGGCCCCCACAAGATGGGTAGTTCTTGGGCCAGCTCTTCTCCCCGGCAGGACCTGGCAGGAGAGATTCAAGCCCAAGGTTTAATCAGTTTTCCACAAACAATTTTTTTCTAACCTTCTAATTCTGCGTTCGATAGAATTATACCTTTTATCATCTTACTCCCCAGAGGTCTGTTCTCCGAGGCCCAGAGATCTCAGCCTACAGAATCAGGTCCAGCCTATGCCCCAGACCACTTGCTGGTAGTGATGTGGGGAAAGGACTAGAGCAGCAGAACAGGGACTAGGGCCCACCAGCTCTGCTTTATTCTGTACATTGCTCCTATTTCGATACAGCACATCCTCTCCACATGAAGACCTGTTGACTTTCACAGTCTACCTGTTGTGAGCAGGGATCGCCCTGGGCCTTAGGGCCTCCAGGTTGCACACCAACTGGAGCCCCTGCTGGCCCAAGTGTGCATTCTAGTGGGAAGAACTTATGAATCTGCTGGGACGCCCAGGTGGGAAAAATCGGTGTCGGACTGACTACAGCACCAGGTAGGTCTTTGAGGCTCATGGGTTTACAGGTATAATCTTCCTGAGAGGAAACCCTTGAAGATATTGGCTCTTGATACCCACAGCCAGGGTAAGTACAGAACCCAACCTGACAGGGATACTTTTCAAACATCAAGTAATTACAGGCCTCGAATCACAGAGCAACGTGCAAGGTTCACACTGAGAAAAAGTAAGACCGTACTACAAACCTATTATTACAACCTCATTGACAAACTATCAGTGAGGAGGCAGACTTAAAAATAAATCCTCCATGGCACAGGCCCCCTGATGACTACCAGGTGATAGATAGTCCTTCCTCTGGAAATGAAAATAAATAATCCCGTCCCACGGTCAGCTAAACCTTTTCGCTCCCACAGGGAAAAGTCTTTAAAGAATGTAAAAGCTATGTTTATAAGATTATCTCCATGGTAATTAAACAGATTTCAGGCTGAGGTTTCTCCAGAAAAGCAAATAAGTGGCATGTCACGGCTTGTTAGAGGAGATGGTGGTGCCCTGTGGGCCCTCTAGGAGTTGGGAACCCAGCATTGCCTTCTGGGGCCCACTCATCAGTGTTCAGCACAGAGAAGGGTGTTAACTACAGCAGAGGAGGAAGGAGCACCACTTCTTCTGGGGACCCTTCTGTAGACAACAAGAGTGTGAGTGCGTGTCCTGGCCCTCAGCACCCTGGCTCCCTGCACTGCAGTCTCTAATCAGGAGACCTCTTCTGACAGTAGGGAGAGTCAGAAGCAAAACTCAGTGCCCACATTCATTTAAAATGCTGTGAGGAGTTGGTCCTAGGTCTGGATGCACGCAGTAGAACCCTTCTAGAACCTTCCAGGCCAGGGGTCCTCAAACTTTTTAAGCAGGGGGCCAGTTCACTGTCCCTCAGACCGTTGGAGGGCCGGACTATGGTTTTAAAAAAACCTATGAACAAATTCCTATGCACACTGCACATATCTTATTTTGAAGTAAAAAAACAAAACGGGAACAAATACAATATTTGTATTTTCATGTGGCCCGCGGGCCGTAGTTTGAGCACCCCTGTTCCAGGCTGTCAACCTTTGCATATACCTTTTCAGAAATGCTAGAGCTGGAAGGGACATCAGAATCGCCAGTCCAACCTTTCACTGGACACGTTTCCTCACTTGCCCACGTCAGTCAGAGTTGCCACTGAACTATGCTGTTTTTGTAGCCAAGGCCTCAAAGCGCTGGACTCAAGGCAACTCAACTGCACCAAGACGGTGACTGGGGGAGAGACTGGAGGAACCAAAGCAATGGGGCAGCCTGGGAGAAGACAGTGATTCAGCTGAGGGCAAAGCCAAACTCTTCAGGGACAGGAGGGAGCAGGGAGGTGTCATGCAAATCCTAAGGGTCAGGAAGAGGCACATGGAGTGGGGGCAAGTCCTCCAGAGTAAGGCAGCCACCTTTTCTCTGCTCACTACACCACCTGGGCCCACAGTCCAGGTAGCAGAAGCTGCCAGATGGGCATGAATGGAAATTCTCAGGAAGTGAAGAGGCCATGAGAGGACTTCTCCGTGCACACGTGACTAAAGGGAACCAGGTTAGAAGAAGGACTTTCTTTTCCTAGAGCAAAGGTTTCACGAAGAGAGCATTTTCGTGGTGACTGCCCCAGGAGCTCCTTGGAGACTGGGCCATCTCATTTTCATCTCTGTGAACCCGGGTTGTGATGGGGGCCACACACATAACAGGCATTTAGGAAACATTTTCCAAGGAATGAACCATCCTGGAGAACAGAGAGCTTGGAAAAAAGCTTGGGAAGAATTTTTCTCCTTTATTTTTTTCTAACTACTCCTCCTTGGACATTTGGCTGAATGAGGTATTTGGAGACAGGAAAAGACGAGGGTTATAAAAGGCAACAGTGGTGGCCAAACCTCCCAGGAAAAAGAAGCAGCTCCCTTGGACCAGGACAGTCCGAGAACCAGATTCTGGGACCAGCACAGTGACCTCGAGCCAGTGACATCCTGCCCAAGTCTCCTTTGCCCTGCGTACAAATGGGAGGATTGGACAGCATGTTCCAGACGTCCCTTCTGCCTCTCAAGCTCTGGATTTATTAAGATTACTAGAACTAAGCGCCTTCACCCTCTGAATCAGGCGAGTTTGAATGAGTTGGAGAGGGTTGCTCTTGCCACAGCAGCTCCTGGGCTTGTGACAAGGAACCAACTATGGGAATGCGGTTACAGGGCGCCGCTACTCCGGGGCTGGCTGGAGAGTGGGCAGCATCTGCATCAGGAACCTGCCCTGGGTCTTGGCTGCTGTCCACAGAGGGCACTCGTCCATGAGCACCAGTCACAGGCCCTTAGATAAGAGGGCTATGCCTGCAGCTGTTGATGCAACTGCTGATGCTTTTTTATATATAAGGTATTAAATATATATATATATATATATATATATATATATATATATATATATATATATATTGATTTCAGAGAGGAAGGGGGAGGGAAAGAGATAGAAACATCAATGATGAGAGAGAATCATTGATTGCTGCCTCCCGCATGCCCCAGACTGGGGATAGAGCCCACAACCCGGGCATGTGCCCTGACCAGGAATCAAACCATTACCTCCTGGTTCATAGGTCAACACTCAACCACTGAACCACGCTGGCAGGGCTGCTGAAGCTTCTTTATTTATCATTGTTGTTGTTTTAATGGTCTAGCCTTACAGCTCTACAACTCTACCACGTCAGCAAGGCAAGAATTGCCCCATTTTATAGATGAAAATGAGATGAACCGATTTGCCCAAAGTTAGACTTTGGCTGAGTTGCCCTGCCTGAGTCACAGGACCGACATGCCTCTGTTTCAGCACTTTCCCAGGAGATTCTGCGCACCCATCTCCTCCCTTCCTGTGCTCTCCTTGAAGACAAGAACCATGGCTCACTCATCCCGCCTTAACCGCAATGAGCAGGCCCTCACGTGCTCACTGCAGGGTTTTCTCATGCTAATTGTGTGCTTGTTTGTCCCCAGGGAAGCACACACCTACATAATCTCCTAGCTTCCCATTCCCAGATATAATTTTCCCCCCTCAAGTTCAAAATTTGCCCTCCTAGCTTTCTAGTTAACATGTATGACAATTTGTTCTGTCTGGGACCTCATTGAAAAAGAAACCTGGTCGCTGCCCTGTAGCCTGGGAGATGGCCTGCCAAGTATGGGCTTCATGGCAATCCCTGGGACCCTCCACCAGCAGGTGATGGCCGGTGTCCCTTTCTCACACGACTGGGGATGTTGTCAAAGCAGCCTCCATCTTTATGGCTTGTAAGTGAGAATGAGGTGCCATGTGGGTGGGCACCAGGCAACTAGTATCAGGGTGTCAGTGGGAGGCTCCTTTCTGCCCCCAGACTCTGTCCGGCAATGTGTGACCCACCTCCACAGTAGCACCGGCCTCTTCGCTGGTAGTTGAAGCTCAGGCTGTAATTTTTCAACTCAGTCTCAGCTTTCACACTCATGCCTTGTGTCTGCTGCCAGAAGACCTCCCCTGGCAACAACTCTTCCAAAAGAAGCATTTATTCCCAGCTACCTAAAAATGTGGCTTTTCTCTTGTTGGCTTTGCCTCTTTGATTGGTTGGATTTCTCTCATGATCATGATAAAGGAGATCATGTGTATCTCCTAGTTAGTTTCCACATAAAAGCAAGGCATTATTTCTTCCCAGTTCATGACTTTAACTGCTTTGGGCAAAACAGAAGAGGACCGAATTTCTGTTGTGAAATGTAACAAGAGATTAACATGGCACAGTTTTAAATGCCTCTTGTCATTTCTGATTGGAAATGATCAGGCCCAGGGTGTAAGACTTGCATTACCCGAGGCCCATAGCCAGGCTCGCTCAGTCCATTCTTTGCCCTCATTTGGTCCTGGAGCCAAGTTTCCATCACCACCACAACCACTTCCACCAGGTCCTGGAGCCAAGTGTCCATCACCTCCACCACCTCCATCAAGTCCTGAAGTAAGGTTTGCCATCACCACCACCACCTCCACCAGGCCCTGGAGTCAAATATTCATCACCTCCACCAGGTCCTGGAGTCGAGTTTCCATCACCACCATCTCTACCAGGTCCTGGAGTCAAGTTTCCATCACCACCACCTCCACCAGGCCCTGGAGTCAAATATTCATCACCTCCACCAGGTCCTGGAGTTGAGTTTCCATCACCACCACCTCCACCAGGCCCTGGAGTCAAGTTTCCATCACCACCACCTCTACCAGGTCCTGGAGTCAGGTTTCCATCACTTCCACCACCTCCACCAAGTCCTGGAGTCAAGTTTCCATCACCACCACCACCTCCACCAGGCCCTGGAGTCAAGTTTCCATCACCTCCATCACCTCCACCAGGTCCTGGAGTCAAGTTTCCATCATCTCCACCTTCACCAGGCCCTGGAGCCAAGTTTCCATCACCTCCACCTTCACCAGGCCCTGGAGTCAAGTTTCCATCACCTCTACCACCTCCATCAGGTCTTAGACTCAAGTTTCCATCACCACCACCTTCACCAGGTCTTGGAGTCAAGTTTCCATCACCTCCACCAGGTCCTAGAGTTAAGTTTCCATCATTACCACTTCTACCAGGTCCTGGAGTCAAGTTTCCATCATCTCCACCTTCACCAGGCCCTGGAGTCAAGTTTCCATCACCTCTACCACCTCCATCAGGTCTTGGACTCAAGTTTCCATCACCACCACCTTCACCAGGTCTTGGAGTCAAGTTTCCATCACCTCCACCAGGTCCTAGAGTTAAGTTTCCATCACTACCACTTCTACCAGGTCCTGGAGTCAAGTTTCCATCATCTCCACCACCTCCACCAGGTCTTGGAGTCAAGTTTCCATCATCACCACCACCTTCACCAGGTCCTGGAGTCAAGTTTCCATCACCTCTACCACCTCCACCAGGTCTTGGACTCAAGTTTCCATCACCTCTACCACCTCCACCAGGTCTTGGACTCAAGTTTCCATCATCTCCACCAGGTCCTGGAGTCAAGTTTCCATCCCCTCCACACTCCAGGTTAGGCCCTCACCAGGTCACACTGCAAAGGTTCCCTGCAGGGTCCCTGCCTCAGTCTTTCCTGTGAGCTGCCAATCTCCTTTCTAATAACCAGGTTTAACCAGGGGCAGCCCCGCTTCTGTGGCCCTACTCTACCTCTCCACTCCCTTTCCTACAGCTTGCCCTATCTCACCTCAATAAAACAAAGCAGAACCATAGCCGTCTGTCATGACGTAAAACCCTTCAGATTGTCAAGGCCTTCAGAGGCCCTCCCGAGTCGGGCCCATGGTCGGCCAGCTCCCCCATCCTCAGAACAAGCTGTGCTAACCAACCTTCCCAAATGTTCTTATGCTAAAAGTTTGAATGAAATGCGTTCTTCTTTCCTCTTCAGCTTTCCAAATCTTGTCCACTCCTCAAAGTCCATCTCAAGTTCTGCCAAAGCTACTCCAGTGCTTTCTCCCTGCCCTGAACACCTTAGCCAGCCTCTGTTGGTACCGTGACTTAAATTGTCATTTAACCTGTTTCACCCAGGACTGTCATCTCCAGGCTAGAGCACAAACCTGTTCCAGACTAGAACTC
The DNA here is from genome assembly GCF_028538775.1 of Myotis yumanensis. Lineage (NCBI taxonomy): Eukaryota > Metazoa > Chordata > Mammalia > Chiroptera > Vespertilionidae > Myotis > Myotis yumanensis. The sequence goes on along the minus strand of NW_027223752.1, from coordinate 52,823,270 downwards.
CAAGTCCGCAAGCTTCAACGACCTTTTGAAGACTGGAACTTTTGTCACCTCTCTCCCCCAAGTCTGAGCACACAGCGGCACTTACTAAATGCTTAATGAATTGATGTGAAGGATTTCTTAAGCTCATTTCAGAAATCTAGCCATAAAGAGATGAGAGAAGCGTGTGGGTGCATACACACATATGCATTATAGGAAGATGAAGACAACAGTAAAACTTTGGTGTTTTAATGGAGAGATTTGAGCATATTTCCACGCAGAAGCAACGGGAGTAGAGCAGGAAGGTGGATCAGGAGAGAGAGAAGCTCATTAATGGAGTGTGGCCCTGAGCAGATAGTAGGGGATGGATTCAGCCAGCAGAGGTAGAAATGAACTCTGGGCTGAAGGAGGCACTCGGCTAATGTTTGCTGAATGGATCAGACCAGAACACCGAAGCCTGCCTGGAGAGGAAACCCAGAGAGTGAAAACCCAATCAAAAATCCTGGAACTCAGCAGGCCTGCAAAGGTGATCAGGAGGAAAGGAGACCAGCAGGGGTGTGGGTTAATAATTGATGGACGAGGTCTTATGATTTTATTATAAACAAGCAGAAGCCAAGGAACCAAACTGGTGTTGAAGCTTTTCCCCCATTAATGCTACAAATGAGTCAGAGCAAGGGCGGTGAGCATGGGGGTCAGGGTTACTTATTACTTAGAAAGCTTTGAGCAGGACTGCCACTGCAGGCCCACCGGTCTTCCTGGGATTTTATGTTACAGATCAATACAAATGGAAATGTTTCTTAAAGGTGCTTTAATCCATTCTTTATATCAAACTTTTTCTTATTTCAGTTTTTGTTTGGATCAGCTTGAGAAGGAGGACAGGGGTCAAGTCCTGCCAAGCCATTCTTGGCATCATTTCCAGTTTAGCCATGGCAGTGGGGGCCAGTCTCGCAGGCTGGAGGTGGGAAGACGTATACCGCAAGACTGGAGCTATCAACTTAACTCTGAGAGTCCTTGGGAAGTCCTTCTTCTCCACCTTGCCATATCTAGAGTCTCCTCCCCCCACCTCCCCCCTCCCTTCCCCAGTAATCCGTCTGCAATATTGTGGGGGTGAAGGGAGAGGAGAGGTCCAGGGAGTGGGTGGAGAACAGGGGCTCTATGTCAGGTTCTTTCTGGAGGGAAGGCTTTGTGTGTGTGTGTGTATGTGTGTCTGTATATATATATATATATATATATATATATATATATACACACACACACACATACATATATATTTCAGAGAAGGAGAGAGAGAGAGAAACATCAATGATGAGAGAGAATTTCTGTTTCTTTGTTATGGGGTGGGGCCACAACATTAGTAACAAAGAAACAGAATTTCCGGAGGATGAGGCCCAGAAATCAGGATTTTAAAGATTCCCAAGTGATTCTAATGTGCAGCCAAGGTTGAGAACCACTGCACTAGGCTCTGAAGAGTGGTTGGCAAGCTTGAGTGCACATCAGAATCCCCTGGATGGCTTGTTAAACACTGATTGCTGGGCCCCACCCTCAGAGTGCCTGACAGAGCAGGTTTGGGCTGGAGCCCCAGAATCTGCATTTCTAACAGGTTCCCAGGTGCTGTTGCTGGTCTGTGGACCACACCTTGAGACCCTAGGTCTAGAGCAGCATTTCTCAACCCTGGGCGCACACTGGAATCTCCCAAAACTCCTGACTTTGCCCTGGGCCCAGCACCTGAGATCTGATTTAATTGGTCCCAGGTGGGGCCCAAATACAGGATGTTTTAAAGAGCTGCCAGGTGATTCTAACGTGCAGCCAGTGTGAAGAGACCGGGTAGAAAGCCCTTCTCAGCAGGTCTCGCTTTGTGGGTGAAGCCAGGGTGCCTTACTCTCCCGTGTCAGGTAAGGTTGCTTTTTTAAAAATAAAAAAATTATAGTTGACCCTTGAACAACTTAGGGTTGGGGCATTGACACCTCCCGGGCTCCCCTGTGCAGTTGAAATCCTTGTATACCTTTTAACGCCCCTAGAACTTCCGTCATCCCTTGGTATCCTCAGGGACACCCTCCCCCACACCAAAATCCCAGTTGTTCAAGTCCCTCCTATGAAACGGCGTGGCACAGCGCATTCTGTCGGCCGTCCACTTCCCTGGATTCCCAACCGGGGACGGAAAATACTGCTTTTGGTTGAATCTGTGAAGTCAGATTCAACCAACCATATATATATTTTTTAATATTTTATTTTACCCATCATCAACCCCTCTATGACCTCGTCCACCTCTACCCACCCCCCCCCCCCCACCCGCAATCACCATACTGTTGTCCGTGTCTATGAGTTCACTTTTTTTTCTTTTTTTGCTCAATCCCTACACACACACACACACACACAACAGAGCTGTCTGCCTGATCTCTGTGTATGAGTCTCTCTCTATTTTGCTTGGTAATTCATTTTGCTCATTAAATTCCACATATGAGTGAAATCATATGATCAACCAACCATATATTCAGCCCTATGTATATTTACTGGGAAAACCCACACCCACGTATAAGAGGGTCTGTGCAGTTCAAACCCGTGTTGTTCAAGGGTCAACTGTAAGTAATTTTCATTGTGGTAAAAATATATACATTTTAATATACATATATATATATATATTAGATATGTATATAAATTTACCATTAGTGATATTCACAGTGCTGTGCAACCATCACCACTCTTTAGCTCCGGAGCATTTTCATCACCCCAAAGGAAACCCCATAGCCGTTAAGCAGGCACTCTTGTTTCCCCTCCTCCCCCAGCCCCTGGCAACTGCTTGTCTACTCCCTTCCTCTCTAAGGATTTGCCTGCTCTGGATATTTCATTTAGAAGGAGTTATACAATTTGTGTCTGGCTTTTTTCACATTGTTTTTAAGGTTCATCCAGGTTGTAGCCTGTCGGTATTTCATTCCTTTCTATGGCTGGGTCGGATCCCATTGAATGGCTATGCCATGATTTGTTGCTTTTGTTGTTTAAATATTTAACTCTATAAAACGGTTGTTGACTGAGGTTGAGCACCGGTGTCCTCCCTTGTGGGTTTTAGAAAACGAGCTGTGACTGGCGCTGGCAGAGAGGAAGCCGGAGGGACTACATCCTCTTCCTAGAAATGAGAGACCAGGGGTCAGGGGGCTGTTATTTGTAACCAGCTTCTACTGAAAAGGGGGAACTTCAAACAATCCTATAGAATAAAGAGCTAATATGCTAATTAGACCAAACAGCAGAACGACCGTCCGGACATCCTTCCGGAGGACCGTCCAGACGAAGCTGGGGCTGTGAGGGCCGGCCAAGGCTGCAAGGGACTGCGAGGGAAGCCTGGGTCCTGGGTGCCAGAGGGAAGCCGGTGCCGGCAGCGGGAGAAGGAAGGGCCCACTCTTGCACGAATTTCATGCATCGGGCCTCTAGTAAGGATATTAAGGGCATATTCTGTACAAGACAATGTAGTCAAGTACTCTGGCACTAAAGAAACTGGGTGGGAGAGCAAATACTCTGAGCAGAGGCTGCCCCGTGACAGGTTCCTTCCTGGGCAGAGAGAGAGAGATTTGAAATTGTCACAGGTGCTTTCAATCGCTGGCATAGCTGTCTGTTCCGGCTGGCAGAACGCTGCCTCCCCCGCCCACCTCTGGGCACTCCTCGTTGCATGGGGGGCTGGCTGTCCGTTTGCCGCTGTGACTTGCTTGGGCAGTCAGACAGCACATCAGGGACCATCCTGGACCGCTAAGGTGAGCGTGGCTCTGAACAAGTTGTTTAGCTGTGGGCTTTGCTACCTGTTTACTAGAACGAGTGCCTCCCCTTTCTCCGCTCTGATGTCTCGCCCCCCTCTTCCCAGCCAGCATCTTCCCATTCAGAGCTCACAGTCTGGGACCCTGACCTCCCAGCCTACATCCCACTGAATCTGACTCTTCAGGCCTTGGCCATAGTACCTTCTCCATCCCACTCTCCACCTCATTCTGAAAGCTTTCCCAGTTTCTGGCAACACGGCTTTGTCTGAGTTGTTCTACCATTTCTTCTGCCCCTTCTGAGCTCTCCCTAGCTCCTTGCTCCCTCGTGCCAGCTGTCCCTGAGGTTTTGTCCTTGGCTCTTCTCCTCTCACACGCACTCCCCTGGGGTAATCCCTTCCCCGGCCTGCCCAGGTTTCCCTGAGCTCTAGACCAGCTAGATGCCTACTGGAGGCCCCCGTTGGATGCCCTGGGGGTTCCTGAAATCAGACATGCTGAAGCGGGAGGCAGACAGACAAATAATTTTTAAAAATAACCAAACTTGCTTGGCTGGTGTGGCTCCGTGGTTGGGCGCCAACCTATGAACCAGGAGGTCAAGATTCAATTCCCTGTCAGGGCATATGCTTGGGTTTGGGGGCTCAATCTCCAGTGTGGGGCGTGCAGGAGGCAGCTGATCAATGACTCCCATCATTAATGTTTTATCGCTCTCTCCTTCTCCCTTCCTCTCTAAAATCAATAAAAATATATTTTAAAAAATAAAATAACCAAACTCACCATCTTTTCCTCTCTCACCCTCCTCCCTCCACAATCTCCTCTACCTCCTCGGACATTCAGCTGATGGTACCCCCGCCACACCCAAAGCCTGGAATTGCACTCAAGTCCTCCTTTCCTCTCCTTGGGGCCCCCCCTTCCAGGCACAGAGACATGACAGTTTTACTCTTATAGGATCTTTTCAAAACACTTTTCATTTAAAAACATTTTAAACATACAGAACATTTAGAAGAATAGCACAGTGAAGTCTCATTACTCTTCACCTAGAATCACTAGTTGTTAACATTTTGTCACACCTGCTCTCTTACCCTCTCTATATACATACATATACGTGCTATTATTGTCATTGCTTCTGAACCAGCTGAGAGAGAGTCACAGACATCATGCCCTGTCATACTTAAATACTGAGTGTCTGTCTCCTGAGAACAAGGACATTTTCTTACGTAATCACAATATTTATCAAAATCAGGAAATTGAACAACTAATACAGTACTCTGATAAACAATCAATGTTCACATTTTTACACCCAGTATCAAAGGATCTGCCCACAGATTACCTATTCTTTATAAAGCAGGAAATGGTGACATTAAAATGGAGAAAGACAGACATCAAAATCATCACCAGTAATGGGACAAGTGACACCAAGTGCTTCTTGAGGAAATGCATGGTGAAGGACACAGTATTTCTGTGGGGTTCATGCCCAAACCTACAACATGAATCTCATGAGAGACCTTCTGAGGAACCCAAGCTGAGGGACATTCTATAAGATATCTGGTCTATATGCTTCAGAAATGTCAAGGGCATTGGAGATCTAAAGAGATACCCAAATAAATGCAAAAGGCTATCTGGATTGACTCCTGGTTCAGAAAAAAAAGATGCTATCAAGGACCATTTAGACTTTTTAAAAAAAACACAACTTGGCCTTCATCTGTCTGCCCCAGCACAGCCCTTGTTCAGACCCACAGCTCCATGTCTAGACCCCTCAGTAGTCTTGTTTCTCCAGACTTACCTCACAGCCTTCTGCTCTCCACACCTGCACACCAAATCAGGACATTTCAGTACTGAAAGTTCTTCAGGATTCATCCCAAGGCCTGTAGTTCAGCACCCAAGACCCTCATGATTCCACCTCCTCTCCACCTGTCAAACACTGGGTGGGGGAGTGTGGTGGGGGGAGGGTCTAAGACCTGACCCAGACTAACAAGTTAGCCTGCCAGTTTCATGGATGCTGGCAGAGACACAAGACCCCTGAGTAAGAGACAAAGGCCAGTTTAATGGTAAATTCTCAATGTCGTTGACAGGTTCTGCAACTTAAAGCAAAACAACATAGAACAAAACCTAGGGCTAGGGATGCTGCTAGACATCCTACAGGGCCCAGGATAGTCCCTCCCAACAAAGAATTATCCTGCCCAAAATGTCAACAGTGTATACCTAGGCTGAGAAGCCCTGATCTAGATTATCGTGACACCATCGTCTGGACCACATGGAAGGCAGGGCCAGACCACAATTTTACCATGGGCTAATTGCTATAAACAAGAGTTACATTCTTGCAGCACTTCAATGTGATAACAAAACAACTTTGAACAAAATGAAGTTATTCGAGGACCTGCTGTACTCACAACAGTGATAGAGTGTCATCTGTGCCTGTTCCCCAAGCCCCGGTTTCACAGAGTGATGCAATGAAGGCCAGATGACGCCTGCACATGCTAACTGCTCAGCATATGGCCAGCCGGCCAGGGAACTCCGCGTTTAGGAAACCCTAATCTTTTTTTTATTATTATTATTGATTTTTTTACAGAGAGGAAGGGAAAGGGACAGAGAGCTAGAAACATCCATGACAGAGAAACACCGACCAGCTGCCTCCTGCACACCCCCTACTGCGGACACGCCCGCAACCAAGGCACATGCCCTTGACCGGAATCGAACCTGGGACCCCCCAGTCCGCAGGCCGACGCTCTATCCACTGAGCCAAACCAGCCAGGGCGGAAACCCTAATCTTTTAAAGGGGGCAATTAGCAAGCCTGCCCCCACCTTCGCTCCCAAGGGAGACATTATCTTTACTTAACTGGATAGGAAACAAATCTGCTCTCTGCCCTGGCAGGAGACACACTCTCTCTATCTTATAAGACAATTTGCTACATAAACATCCGTGAAAAGATAGTCTGTAACAGAAGCCGTCAGTGCCTTTGCTCACACGGGATGAAACAGGACACCCGGGGAGAACTGTCTGCCAGCACACGCCTCAAACACTGGGCTGCTGCCACCCTGACTCTCTAACTGTGCCCCACGCTCTCTCGTGCCAGCTTTTTGGACGTCTGTTGCCTGCAGTGGAGTGCCGTCCCATCCCTGTCACGCACACACAGGAACACACACACTCTCCCTGCTCTGATAGCTACCTTTGCCCCCAAATTGAGACTGTTTGTCCCCCGAGTCCATAGAACCAGTGTGCATTAGCATAGCACTTAATTTGCTCCATTGTGATTTCTCGTTCATACGCCTGCTAGCCCCTCAGCCATCAACCCACTGAAGGCAAGTGCCGTGTTGTCTTGTGGATCCCCACTGGCCAGCCCACAAAGGGCATCATTAAGGACCGGTCGACAGAATAAGTGAACCAGTGAATAAACTGGTATTTTAAGGCTCTCCCGCAGTTTCTTCCCGTCACTTGAGATGGATGTAAAAACTGAGGCAACTGGGGAACTGGCCTGGAGTCAGGGGCAGGGCAGGCTGGGGTTCTTAAGCATTTCCTACATCCTGGGGGAGGGACCAGAAATTGTCCTTGGGGAGGTGCTACCCATGTTGCAGGAAGGAGCACTTGGAGAAGCCTCCTCGGTTATGCAGACATAAGGAGGTAACTACCCAGGGTTTCTGCAAAAGCATAGCGCCAGCTGTAGCAACCAAATGCTGGTGCTGCAGGCGGAGATGCTCAGCGTTTGGTTTAGCCGCCCAGTGGTACCAGCTGGGGGCATCTTTAACAGGTCTGTGCCCTTACAAGGAACATTGTCTTTCTGAATATGGATTTCATTGTCCTGGACTGGAATGTTGTTGCCCCTGTGATGTTTCAGAGTAAGCCGGTGGTTCTCACGTGGAGTGATTTTGTCCCTTGGACGTTTGGCACTGTCTGGACGTTTGCTACTGGCATCTGAGGGGTAAGTGGCTAGGGATGCTGCTAGACATCCTACAGTGCCCAGGATAGTCCCTCACAACAAAGAATTATCCTGCCCAAAGTGTCAACAGTGCATACCTAGGCTGAGAAGCCCTGCTCTAGATTACTGTGACTCTGGACCACATGGAAGGCAGGACCAGATCACATGTTGGGGAGGAGGTTCTTTTAAAAGGAACTGTGTCCTCTCTGTCAGTCATCCTGGGGCAGGTAAGAGGCCTGGCCTCAGAGAAGAAACACAGGCAGAAGGATTCCAGGCCAGGAGAGTAAGGCTGGAGCCTACAGCATGATGGCAGAGGACCCCTGGGGAAAGGGATGGTATTGCCCGCGAGGAGTACTGATGACACAGCTATCTGTTTTGGCTTTTCCTTTTAGGCTGCAATCACCTTCTGTCATTCCAGGGCCTCAATCCAAGGCCTGATGAGTTGTCAGGCTTTTCTAACTTACCGTTTAATGAGCACTTACTCTGCCATGCATCCAGAGGTGAGCTAGCGTTTTCTGCAAAAGGCCAGCCAGTAGAGATCTTAGGTTTTGGGGGGCTGTGCACTCTGTGGCTACCACCCAGCTCTGCTGTTGTAATGCAAAAGCTGCCACAGAGAGTATGCGAACAGATGAGCACAGCTGTGTTTAAAGAAAACTTTATTTATAAAAACAGGTGGTAGACTGGATTTTGCCCATGGGCCATAGTTTGCCCACCCCCATTCTATATTCTTAACATGTAGTAATTAATTCAATCTGCAGTCCAACCAAAATACTCCCTCAGTTGTCCCTTGTGGGGAGAACACTTGCTTTTTGATGGTTCTTCTCACACCTGTAGACCTTCATGCAGGCCGTCCCCTTGCCAGAGAGGCATGAAGGGCAGTGAGAAGGTCGGGAAGTGCAGTGGGAAGGGCATAAAAGGCAGTGTAAGAGGGCTTTGCAGCCGTCTCACCAAGCTGCCCCTCACAGCCCTGCCACCCACCAGCTGTGTGACCTTGAGCACAGCTCTGAGGTTCCCCGAGCTTCACTGACACAATGAAAGTGGCAGCGCCGCCTCCCAGGGCCGGCGTGAGGAGTAAGTCGGTAGCAGGAGGTCAGTGTCCAGATGTGACAGACTTCCAAGACACGCCAGTGCCAGGCCTTTCTGGACTGACTAGTGTCAACTCTTCCTTTTAGAGAGAACTTGCTCTGACCTTTTAGCCCAATGATGGCGAACCTATGACACACGTGTCAGAGGTGACACGCGAACTCATTTTTTTGGTTGATTTTTCTTTGTTAAATGGCATTTAAATATATAAAATAAATATCAAAAATATAAGTCTTTGTTTTACTATGGTTGCAAATATCAAAACATTTCTATATGTGACACGGCACCAGAGTTAAGTTAGGGTTTTTCAAAATGCTGACACGCCGAGCTCAAAAGGTTCACCATCACTGTTTTAGAGCAAGTTCCCCGTCCCCCTCACGGGTTCCCTGTGTCTCCTTTTACTTCTAATGAGAAACGCATGGTGCCGTGGCGTTTTGTTTCAGACTGGCTTTCCCTCTGAAATCCTCCCATCCCGGATCAAGTGCCACCTTCTCCCCGGTGCTTTCTCTGACTCCCAGAGCCAGCAATAGAGGAATAGCCGTTCTTCCCTCACCCGCGCAAGAAGTGTCTCCCTCTGCAGCCCTGCAGCTGGGCTCGGTCTTGCCGTGTGCTGTGCGTACGTGATATTTGCTCACTACATGCTCCCTCCTGCCCTGCAGCCCGGCCCACTCACTCTGATCCGCTTTTCTGGCATGCTCCCTCACGTACGTGTCCCCTGCTCCCTCTGCTCCCCTCTAACACTAATCCTTCCAGTTTGAATCACCACACCCCTCAGCTGCCCGTCCTCTTTCTGAGAATCTGAAAGGATCGTCCCCACAGGAATGCCGACCTCTCTCCCAGCTGTGCTACGACAGTAATGAAGAGTGGATTCTATTTTTACTTTATTTTCCTAGCAACCACACTGGTCTTTGATCCACATTTCTCACGGATGTGTCACAAGGCACCATATCAAATATTATGTCAAGAGGTATTAAGTCCATTGTGTTTTCTTTAACCACTAAGCCTCTTATCCTCATGTGGGGAAGAAAAGCAAGTTTTGGCATAATTTGTTTCTGGCAAATCTATATTATTTTCTTTTTTTTAAAAAAAATCACTGCCGCCCTGGCCTGGTGGCTCGGTTTGGTCCCGAACACCAAAAGGTTTGGGGTTTGATCCCTGGTCAGGGCATTTACCTAGGCTGTGGGTTTGATCCCTGATTGGAGCGCATACTGGAGGCAACCAATCAGTATTTCTCTTCTCTTCTCTTCTCTCTCTCTCTCTCTCTCTCTCTCTCTCTCTCTCTCTCTCTCTCCCTCATCAATAAAAATACATCCTCAGGTGAGGATGTGAAGACATTGCTGCATTTCCTCGGTGGCTGTTAGACAGCCTGGTGGTGTGGGTGTAGGGCACACAGTGACCAGCATAAGATAAGCATCTGCCAAATGACCAGGGAAGCACATGAGACGGGGGTCAGGAGACAGTTCTGGTCCCGGCTGGGCTCCTGGTGCTCTCTTTGGGCCAACTGCCTCATTGGTAAGTGGGAGTGGGGTTTGGCCACCTCAGGACTGCCTCCCTCCCACCTCCCCTGGTCCCACTAGGCAAGGATGTCACTCTTATACTTCGGAATACTTCGAGTGAAGCCCAACAGAGTCAGACACTCATCCCCAACCAGGCTGACTGGCCAATTACAATGTCAGGTTGAATTGTACCAACAGGTCTGACCCCATCGCCCCTCCCTGTCCCCTTCTCCCACATCCCTCTGGGTTCCCTTCCTCCGGTGTTGCACACTCATCCCTCTCCACCCTGCCGCCAGGATGACCCTCCTAAAATGCTTATCTGATCACCTCAGTTTCCGACTTGGGACGCTCCCGCCCTCCCCCTGCTGCCTCCAGGGTGAGGTCCCATCTCCCCAGCTTCCTGAGCTGCTCACACTCTGCCCCTGGCCCATCTCCCCAGCCCCTTCCCTCCTCAGGGAGATCCCTGGCAGTCCCCGAATGTGCCAGCCTCGGTGATCTTCGCACAGTGTGTCCCTTTGCCCAAGTGCCCTTTCATCTCTTCCCCTGCGCCTTGCTAGCGCTTATGTGTCCTCCAGCGTGGACATCACCTCCGCCAGGAAGCCTCTTTAGTTCTTTCCCAAAAGCACTAGGTGAGGTCTCTCTCTTCCGTGCTTCATCGCCCTGTAGCATAAGGCCTGTCTAATGTATTTTCTCTAACCAGATTCTCAGGCTCATAATGAGAGGGACCGTACCTTATTCATCATTCCTTAGTCTAAGGTGGTTCTCAACCTTCCTAATGCTGCGACCCTTTAATACAGTTCCTCATGTTGTAGTGGCCCCCAACCATAAAATTATTTCCGTTGCTACTTCATAACTGTAATGTTGCTACTGCTATGAATCTTAATGTAAATATCTGATATGCAGGATGTATTTCCATTGTTCGCGACCCACAGGTTGAGAACCGCTGCTTAGGATCTGTCCAACACTTGGCACTTAGTATTTACTCAAGAAATAATTGTGGAAGGAATGTGAACCAGTTATCTTGGGATTATTTCATTCAGACATGAATTTGTTAATACACATCTTTTAAACAGTGGTATCCATGAAGGGGATGGCAGAATAAAAGAGGGATCAAAATGTAGGATGCCACTTCTGGAAAAAAATTCCTGAAATCTGTTTGTCAGAACATTTTGGCTCAGGATCAGGAAAAATACCTGTAGACTAGAAGGGCACTAGAAGGAGAACCTTTAAATGTGCAAGTCCTAGGAGAATAGACAGTTACTCAAGTTGGAGCCACCAATTTGCCTCTGGGCTCCTGAGCTTCCTGGTGGCCAAAGCCAAAAGGGACAACAGTTCTTTGCATGATTGCCGCAGACCTGCTACAAAACCTCTTTGTTCCGCAACCTTCAGAGTCACCTCTTCTCCTTTCTGTACTTCTCATGCAATTCTCAGGGGACTGGGCGCAGAGGGGGGGACCACCTTCCGAAGGTAGCAGGCGCCATTTGCCTATGTCACTGTTCCCTGCTGTAAGGAAAGCTCTCTCTCGTCATAGCTGAGGGGCCTTTCCTGAGCTACGTGTCCTAGGAGGTGGGGCAGCATGAACCACTTGCCCTAAACCTGCAAGCATCCTTACAGAATCCGGGTGGGTCTCGGCCTGTTCACGCAGAAGTCACAGCTGATCTAGCCACAAGTTAATGATTGAAAAATCATTTAAAGAGTTAAGATGAACTGAACGAACCATTTAGAGTTACACCAGTTCGGCCCTTGCCAGTTTGGCTTAGTGGATAGAGCGTCTGCCTGCGGACCGAAGGGTCCTGGGTTTGATTCCAGTTAAGGGCACATACCTTGGTTGTAGGCTCCTCCCCAGCCTGGGCTCTGGTCAGGGCACATGCAGGAGGCAACTAATTGATGTGTTTCTCTCACATTGGTATTTCTTTCTGTCTTTCCCTCTCTCTTCCACGCTCTCTAAAGATCAATGGGAAAATATCCTCAGATGAGGATTAAAAAAAAAAGGTAGAGTTTACACCAGTTCTGAGTCAACCTTTTTAGACAGAAGGAGGCGGCAACTAGTATTTGTTCCTTCCTGGTTGGCATAAATCAAATGCTTGTCTGGTCACCGGAAAGCTTGTCCTTAAAGAAACTCTTTAGTAAATTTTTTTTAAATGGCACCTAAATTACTTTGTTTATAAATACTTGTAATACTGGTCAAACACCATCAAAAAAGTATATGTGAACTATGAAGTGATTGAAAATTGGAAAAAGTTGAAGTTAAAAATCTAATACTCCCCATCATTCCTATATGCTATATTGAACAGTATGCAGACTAGCCATTATTTTTACACTTTCTTGCCACCACTGTCTTCACAATTTAATTCTTGAGATTAATCATTTCAGCTCCTTTCTTTGTGTTCTGAGCATCTAACAGATGAGTGTGAGTGAGTGTGAGACAACTACCCTATTTCCTGGCTTCTAGATGCCATTGAGGATACAACCCAGTTTCAGAGAAGCTGAAACGCAGGGAAAGTGTGTATCTGAGGATCGATGAAACGCGGTCTTCGCCCGCAGCACATGGCGTGGCCCGGAAGAGCCTGGCCGTGCTCCTGGGCTCCACGGTGGTGCCCACCGCCTTCACCCCCGTGGCTGCCACCGCAGGGAAGACATTAACACGCCAGGAAAGAGGGCCCCTGCTCCCTCCATGGAGACCGAAACAGCCCCTGATCCATTCTCTCCCTCCTGGAAGCCAGACTTTTTAGTACATATCTGCCTGGAGCTGCCTTCATCAGCCTGCTTTTAATTCAGCCTCTTAGCTTTAAACCTTTCCTTTGAGCTGGTGAACTGCACGGGCTCCTCTCCCTCTTGCTGCCAAGGGCATTAACCGGCTCCAGGGGAGCTGTGACCTGCCCTCCCCTGAATGCCTGGCTCCCTGCTAGCAGGAAGCAGAAAGGGCAAGTTTGAGCACAGCCAGAGACCTGGCAGGGCCGGTCCCAGCCCCAAAGCCAGCTCTCACCTGCAGTCCAAGGCTCCACTCTGCTCAGGGAGGTGAAGGGCCCTGCATCGGGCTGGGCTTATGGAGCCCAGGTTTCTTCCCCGGTCCAGGCATCCACACCTGAGCCCTAAGTCAAGGCTTAGCCCCAAGCCTCAGGTGGGAGTGGGGCCCAGTGGCCCTGGGCTCGGTGGCGAGGTCGAGATTGGCCTCCCCTCCCTGACTTGAGCTACACGTGGAGGTGCCCACGGCTATGGAGCCAGATGTCCAGTCCCTAGAGGCCAGGAAAGCATCAGGGAGAGTAGCTCTGACTCCACCCTGGTCGGAAGGAAGGACGAGCCTAAAAAGAACATTCTGGCCTCCGATGTCCTTGTGAGGCTGAGAGCCCTGTGTTTTGTTCAGCCCCTTTCTTTCTCACAAAGGGATGCCCTTTGTTCAGACTATGAGTGGATGCCTCCTGGCTGTTAAAAACTCAGGCAATTCGAAAGGCAGAGAGAAGCGGATCCTTTCTAACAAAACTCACGTTCGTTGGCTATTGCAGAGTTTACAAGCATTTCTCAATTATTAGCAGATAAAATTCTACCATAACTGGGAGGTGAAGGAAAGAAAATGATGATCAGTGTTGCTGATTGTGTACAGTGCAGCAGGCACATCAGCCTCTCGCTCTCCATGTACAGTAAGTCCTCACTTAATGTTCCCCCAGAAGTTCTGGGACTTTAAGCAAAATGATGTATAATGAAACCAATTCTACCATCGGCTTATTGATGGAAACAAGTTGGTTCTAAGGCATCTTATTCAATGTGTATCTTATCTAATCCTGCTGTATTCTTATTTAATCCTCACCACACCTCTATGAAGCAATTGGTACTCAGACTTGACTGAGCATCAGGATCACCTGGTGGCCTTGTTAAACAAGGCTGCTGGGCCGTGGCCGGGTGGCTCAGCTGTTTGCAGCATCGTCCTGTGCACCATAAAGGTTGTGGCTTCAATCCCCGGTCGGGGCATGCATGGGAGGAAACCGACAGATGTTTCTCTCTCACATCGATGCTTTTCTCTCTCTCCCTTCCTCTCTCTCTAAACAATCAGTCAACATATCCTTGGGTGAAGATTTTTAAGAAAAGAGAGAGAGATTGCTGGGCCCTGACCTAGAGTTTTTGAGTCCCAGGTGGATCTGGGATGGACCGAGGGAGTATATTTCTAACAAAGTCACACAGAAGATAGGCTTTGGCTATTTCCTCCCAGCCTTTTCCCATGTGTTTCACTTCTGATGTGCAGTGTTCAGGAAGGGCATCTGAGGGCCCAGACCATGCTGATGTTGCTGGTCCGGGGACCACACTTTGAGAACCATTGAGGTAGGTGCTATTGCTCTCATGCTGTAGTTGAGAGGTCCTTACTTTCCTAAGGTCAGTGCACCAGAGAGTGAGCCAGCAGATATTTCCAAATGGAGGTCTGCCTGGGTGTGGCTCTGTACACTTCAGTCTCCGTCCTGGTCTTCTGCTTCGTGCTGCCCCTCCTGACACTGCACCTGCCTTGAGGAATAATGCTAGCTTTCCTATCTGCCTACCCAGCTGGGAAGGCCAGCTGAATGCAGGCCTGTGGGCAGCCACAGGCCAAGGTCCTCCAGAACACACGAACCTCAATGCTGCAACTCAGGACAGATGAGAAACAATTACCAGGGGGTGAATCAGACCACAGCTCATCAGGCCCAGGCTGTCACAGCGTCAGTTAGAAGTAACTGGAACTGTAGCTCAGAGTTAATAAATGGAGGTTTGTTGGATTGCCAGCCTCAAGGGACGTCCCCAAGATACAGGGGTAAGGATTTCCTGGTATGAAAAACATGTTCTGGCCTTTCTTTGCTCTCTCTCCAGGAGTGCCTTGCGCTTGCTCTCCTCAGTCATCCTCAGGAGAGAAGTCGCTGGTGTTTTAGTTGGCTAACCCCCCTACCTTTGGGGAAAACAAGTGCTCTCCTTCCTTCAACCAGCCTTGTAATTGCACGCACACCCTGACTGCCCTCTGCGTTCTCCCGTGAGGTCTGACTTAGTCTGCTCTTCATACTGCCTTTGACTGTGAGGCCACATGGCACCTTGATCACCACTAACAAATAGAAGGTAAAGGGTTTTCCTCCTAGCCTCCTTCCGTGTGTCCCCTGTCGGTTCTCAGAGTTCAGGCAGGGCTCCGGAGGATGTCCCAAGTCCCAGGGAAAGGTCATGGATAGCAATTTCATATTCCAGCAGATTCAGGCCAGAAGGTGGGTGGAGGCGGAAGGCGGGAGCCCGGAGAAGCAGTGTTTGCCCCATGGAAGACCCCTTCCCGGTTCCCAAAGACAATTCTCTAAGACAGAGCATCTACAGTCTGGGAGAAGGAGAGCACAGGAGGAATGCTGTGGCATTCCCGGGTCTCGCGGGTGCTACCAGAGCGGAGGGCTGCCCAGCCACGGCAGAGAAGATGGGCAGGAGCCTGGGAGCGGCTGCAGCCTGCCGCCCGCACCCCCAGGCCCAGCCAGCCACGTCATCCCAGAGCTCCCGCAGCAGGAGCCCTGGGCCGCTGGTTGCCTCGAGGGCCCTGACCAGGGGAAGGTGGGACTCAACCTCCAGGAGGTGGACTTGGCTTCCATGTTCCCTTTCCATCCCATCTCTTTTGAAGGGTTAAGGGTCTTATTTCTCCAAAATCTCTAGCAGACTGTGGTGGTGGCTGACTGCTGAACTAGCCGGACCCGAGGAGCACCAGAGCAACGCCTGGTTACCCAGGAGGGAGCGCGGTGCCATTCTCTGCTCACATGACGTGTTCTTGGGTTGTTCGTTCCAACAGTCATTCTTCTTGGTTGCTCTGCTGTTTTGAACACACACTGAGGAATTTTGGGGTTTTCTTGGGGAGGGCTAAAAACACTATCGGGGGAGGATGACTCTCCCAGCCAGCTGGAGTTGTTTAACTCTTTCCTTGGCTACAATATACACACAGAAAAGTGCCTGTATCATAGCGAACAGCATGACGAATTTTCACCAACTGAACATGAGCGGCTCCTCTCCTGGCGCCTCCTTCCATCATCCCCAGCCCCCGAGGGCACCCGCTCTCCTGACTTTACCAGCACGGACTCGCTTCAGCGGCCGGAGTCATCCTCAGCTCACATGACAGCCTGACTTGCAGCTGCCCTCCAGGTCGGAGTTGGCGAAGCTGCCGGGGCTCAGCTAGGTTGACCTGGGACTGATTTCCACTGGGGAGGGGCCCACCCAGCAATTCTCAACCCAGCACATGTCCAGCGGCTGCTTCAGCCACCCGGGCAGAGTGCACAGGGGACGATTGGCCCCGTCTCGGCTACCAGATGGCCCTCCTGTGTCCAGGGAGGCCTCTGAGAGGTCAGCCTGGTGACTCAATGTGGAGAGGGATGGGGGTAGAGTTCTCTTTCCACGTGTTTCTAGAAGTCCTGCCACGTGTCCCAGGCAGTGGGAGGTCCCTGAACAGGATGATTCAGCAGCTTCTACGTGCAAAATAGCTGAGTCTGCGCCCTGGGCAAGCCACGTGGTGTTTGGTTGGAACTGCCCCATTCAGGGCAGCCCTTCTGCGTGGAAACCGTCCTTCCCAGCACCTATGCCAGGTCCTCTGTTTACCTGGGCGGCTCTGAGCCCAGGTGCCAGCTGCCAGCCGGGACCCGTTTGCCTCCTCAGTTGTCCTCCATCCCGTCTTCCTTCACCTGCCCCCACTGAGAGCCAACTCCATATCACGAGCTCATTTCACTAATGAAAAGCCAGATTTGCCTTTACGCTCACCCCCCTCCCCCCTTTCATGGCATGCATCATTAGACTCTACCCTCTGCTTCCTCAGCAAATAGCTGCTTTAATTGTGCGGAACACAGGGACAGAGGGCTGACCAGAGCTAGTGGTCAGGAAAAAATGCTTCTGAACTAGTTGACGTGGCTGGACAGAGAAGCCCTCCTTCGGGGAACACCGTGCCATGACTAAGGAGCAGAAAGATTTTCCTCCCACACCTTCTCAACTCTCTGTTCTCTGGAACTATCTCACTCTGCCCTGGGCAAGGGGGGAAGGGCAGGGAGCCCTGGAGAGATTGGAATTGTGTTTCCACTATACCTGGGAGGCTAGTACAAGAGGTGAGGCAAGCTACCCCATCTGGTCAGTGGTTCTCTTATAGAGTGTGTGCAAATTCACTTGGGAAGTGCATGAAATAGACAAGCTTTTGAGGTTCCTCCCTTCCCCACGTCCAGGCTAAGTCTCAGCAATCTGCATACTTGGAAAGCATTCCAGGCGGCTCTGAGGTGGGGGACCCCGAGCCATAGTTGGAGGGACAATGGTCTAGAGAGCAGCGCCTTCCCCAGTTTACAGATGGGGAGAGAGCGAGACCCAGAGGACTCCAGTGGCTTACTACAGATCACATGGAATAAGGCCCGGGACCCGAGTCCCGCCTTCTTTACATGCCTGCACTGCTCTCGTCACGTCCCACACACTGAACTTGCCCGTGGAGCCCAGAGGCCCTGAGGCCCTGACCTGTCTTTTCTTCCTCTGTGGGGCATCTTGCCCTGCTCTTTCTTTCTCTCTTACTGCCATCACCATAACCTGGATGTTAAGACACAGGATGGGATGTCTTCTCCAAAGGCCAAACTCCTTCTTGCTTTCTGCTTATCCTTCCCTCTCACCCCCCCACCACCATGTTACTCTCCCTGTAACGCAGATCACCCCCTGCCCTGCACCTCCATCTACGGGACAAAGTCAGAAAGGCCTGTCCTGCCCTTCCATGTCTCCCCTGTTTGTCTCAACCTATCTTTATGACCTCAGAACCCATCACTCCCTTGTAACTCCTTCTCTACATGATTTCCCTCAAATACCACTTTGTTCTTTCTTGCCTCCACTCATGTGATGCCATCGTCATCTTGGCCAACAGCACTTCTGCCCTGTCACACTGAATCCTCCAATCCCCCCAGGCCCAGGTGAAAGACCTCCTCCTCCAGGAAGCTTTCCTTGACCATGCAGCCCTAGCATTCTCATCCTTCTCTGAACCATCAGAGCACTGAACCATTTATTATCTCTTATTATTACCTTTTATATTCTGCTTTGAATTGTGAGCCTTAAATAATTCCCAGCTACAGATCACAGCCTACTCTTCAAGTTACCCACCCACTTAGCAACGGTGCTTTGCACATAATAACTACCTAAGGGATGTTAGTAATGCCGGAGCCATCAATGCTAGAGCCACGGAAACCTTGGCCTGTAGGTAGCTGATCAATTAGTTTGATGACTTTTCTATGCCTCCTGGGCTAACAAAGGCTTTTACAAATTTAAGCCAGGTCTTCCTCTGGATTCGTCGTCCACTGTAGTAATCAACTTCCCTGCTTGTCAACGAGGCCAGTTCCACCCTCCCACTTACCATAACAAGCTATGTTGCAAGTCCCTTGTGACTCTGTCCTAAACAGGACATGATAGTAGTTCTCCCTTATCCATGGGGATACATCCCAAGACCCCCAGTAGATGCCTGAAACTATACATAATATCGAACCCTATATATATATATACTATGTTTTTATCAGTACATACATACCTATGATACAGTTTAATTTATAAGTTAGGCACAGTAAGAAATTAACAACAAAAATAACAAAATGGAACAAGTATAATAGACCACATTAAAGGCTATGTGTGTGTGGCCTTCCCCTCGCCACCCCCAGAACCAAGAGAGCCACTAAGTAACTAGCAGGCAGGGAGCTAGGCAGCGTGGATGTGCAGAACAAAAGCGATGATTCACGTCTTGGGCAAGACGGAGTGGGACGGCTCGCGATTTCATCACTCTACTCAGAACGGCGCATAATGTAAAACCAATGAATTGCTTATTTCTGGAATTTTCCATTTAATATTTTCAGACTGTGGTTGACCTTGGGTAACTGAAACCACAGAAAGTGAAACTGCAGATAAGGGGGGACTGTATTAGCATTCTGCACTCGCCAGGGGACCCAAGTACTCGGCCTCCCGTTCCCACTCCCGCTGATGACCACGTTTCCCATTCAGTGCAACACACCAGCTACGCTGATTTCAAGGCGCTTATCTTGCAAGCCTGCCAGCAGTGGCCAGTGTCGTTCTTGACCCAGTCCCACAGGAACCCCATTGCACGGCTGATGTCCCTCTCTCCCCGTTTAAGACAAGCATCTCTTTTCACTAAGGATGTTCCATCTCCACTTCGTCTATTGCTTGTTTACAAACAGGGCAAGAAGTTGTTAATTCTAGACCTACTGACAGTTTAATCAGCGGTTCTCAACCTGTGGGTCGCGACCCCTTTGGGGGTCGAACGACCCTTTCACAGGGGTCGCCTAAGACCATCCTGCATATCAGATATTTACATTACGATTCATAACAGTAGCAACATTACAGTTATGAAGTAGCAACGAAAATAATTTTATGGTTGGGTCACAACGTGAGGAACTGTACTTAAAGGGCCAGAAGGTTGAGAACCGCTGGCTTAAGTCTTGGGGCCTGAGCCAAACTTTCAGAAAAGAGCCCTTTATTCTTTGTTTATTGTAGGGTAAATGTCCTACAGAAGAGAAAGGCTCTCTCCTGCCCAGGGCCCTTGCAGTGTGGAAGTACCCTGGGTATCTTCACCTGGGAGGTCTGGTAGAAATCCGTGCAGGAAGCCTTAATACTGACTCAAAGTTCAAGCACACAGAGCAGGCTCGTCTGCTAGGAGAAAGTGTAGCATGCAACCCCTGTGGAGAGATTCCTCAGAGAGGCCTTTGTGCCTATTTAATAATATCAGAACTGCTCTCTCTAACCCCAAAAAATATCTCTAGAGATCGTGACTTTCTCATTAAACACAGCCATCTCCTAAAAAAATATTTAAGATCTCCACTTACCAATATAGGTCCAGTCGAACCCTGCAAAGAACAAAACAAAGCAAGTTAAGTACAATTATACTTGAACAAGTTGGAAAAAAAACACAGATTTCATTTTGAAATGGGTGAGACGGAAAAGGGGGTGGATGCCCAAAACTCTTTCAGTAAAAGCCTCCCCAGACATCCTCGAGATGCCAGATTTTATTAGCTGAGTGGGTAATAAATTCACAAGGCTCAAAACCCAAAAGCTGCCGAAGGGTCTACAGTAAAAGCTCTTTCTCCTGCCAGATCTCTCTGTTTCCACTGGAGATGGCCAATTCATCAGTTGATGGAATCTTTTATGGTATGACTGCACACACTTATGTATTGTATCTTTCCACCCCACCCCCGCCCCTCTTTTTGTTAATCCTCACCTGAGGATATTTTTCCCATTGATTGTTAAAGACAGTAGAAGAGAAACAAAGAGGGAGGGAGGGGGAAGGAAGGGAGAAAGAGAGGGAGGGAGGGAGGGAGAGACGGGGGGGGGGGGGGGGGGGGGGGGGGGGAGACATCAATATGAGAGACAAGTCGATTGGTTGTCTCCCACATGCACCCTAACTGGGGCAGGGGATTGAACCCGCAACCCATGTACATACCCTTGACCCAGAATCCAACCCACGACCCTTCAGTGCACGGGCTGGCACTCTAACCACTGAGCACACTGGCCAGGGCTCCTCCCTTTTTTCACACAAAGGCTGGCATGTTGGAAACACTATTTTGCATCTTGCTTTTCCCCTACTTAACAACACATCCTGGAGAATAGTTCACATCGGAACATAAAGAGGAAAACACTACCCTCCAAAGGAAAGTGTTTCTTCGGGGAAGCTGCCGCCCTCGCACGAGTTAGATTCCAGGGGTGGGAGGAATGTGTAGGAAATATTCTGCCAGGAATATAACGGAAGTCACCGCCACTTCCCACTCCCCACCCTGCACACGTCAAAGTCCTTCATTCCTACATCAAAACACATTGTTTGAAAAGCGGTTGCAGACCCTGCCTGACACCTCCCTCCTTACCTCCAGAAGGAGATCGAGACCCTGAATTGAGACTCGGGGTGTCTCAGGGCCACATCCCAATGCGGGGACTGTCCAGCTCCCAAGTCCCTCTCTCCTAGCTTCTCCCAGTGTCTCCGTGCTCTCGGCCCACCGGGGACAGCGGGAAGAGGAAGGCTCTCCCATCCCCTTTCTCTCTCGGGAACTGATTTGAGTAAAATTTAACTGGTCACTTATGACAACTGGGCATCTCTTACTCAAGCCAATGGTGGATTTTAAAAGCTAAAAGAGGACTTTGCTTTTATTTTTAAAGCTGGTTTAACCTCGTATTTTTGTTGTTGTTCTGTTTCATTTCTGTGCTTCAGTGCTTTTAATTATTTTAATTCTCAATATTAATTGGTAATCTTATCAAAATACACTTGTACATGGTTTATAGAGTCAGGTGGTTCTAACAAGGCTTTTTTTTTTAATCGGTCCCCTGATACCCCTAGTCATTTTCTTGCTCCTTACGGCACCCACTTTGACTACTCTTCAGTTAATTCTTTTGGTATTATCTCCATATCGCTACAAAACATGCCCCTCTTTTGCTCTTTCATGATGTGTTTAGACGTAGGCATTTACTGACACCCCGCCCTAAGTTCCCATAAACTTAAGGAATCTTTGATTCTTCTTCTCACTCTTTGGGGGCTGGGGGGGAGACCAGACCAATCCAAGTAGCTGATGTAAACTATGGACCTTTTCCTCTTAAAAATACCTAAGCTTAGACACAAGTTTATGTACAATTAGTTTCAGGAGGTCCACAGACCCCTGGGACCTACTATGGACTCCAGAGGCATCAACAGTCCCAAGATTAACCTCCCCTGGATTAGCAATTGGATGAAGGCGGTCAGAACCACAGGCGAACCAAACTTGTGTGTGGCCCCCACGTGTGCACCAGCTCTGCACTGAAACAGCAGAGAAAAGGGACAAAGGAAGCGCTGCCTTCGAACCACGCTCCAGAAGACATCAAACCTCCTCCCCGAACAGTTCCCTTCAGCGTTTTGTTTCAGGGGTTCGCTATTAAAATACAACCACGGACTTCACACAGAGAAGCAGATGGTTTCCACTTAGCCAGGCAGAGAGAGCTCTCGGAGGCCTGGGATGTCGTCTGACAGGCCACGGGAGCACCCTCACCGTTGCCCTGAGACACAGGCCACTCCAGGGATCCTGGAGGCCACCAGGAAAGCAGCTGCTGCCTGGGAGCAGTCCTGCTCTGGCCGGAAGTTTTAGCTGCACTTTCCCCCGAATCGAATCGTACCCAATACCCTGCGCCTTCTGCTCCGCTCCCGAAAGCTCGCTCAGCTGAGGTTTCTCCTGTGATCGCAGTGCTCATCCTCAGATGAGGCACCAGCATGATGCTGTGGGAGCTCAGGGACCGAGGTTGCAGAGTGGACACCTGAGGCCCAGCAGCCCTACATGTCTTTGAAAAGCAGCAACATCCAGAGCACCTTTCGCTGACCTCCTCTCTCTGCCCAAGCCTGGTTGGGCCTCAACACTCAGCGCTTTGAGTGTAAGTGGCAGCGTGGAGGGGCTCGGGAGCAGGGGGCTGGGGGATTAATTGCCGTAAAATGGAAGCGAGGGTGATCTGAGTTGGGGGGTTCACCGGGGAAGGTCAGGCCCCAGCCTGGTTCACCGTCAGTTCAGACGTGACCTCAGGCAGACTTCATAAGGAAGTGTGTGTCTGTCTGCGTTTTATGGATGTGGCGCCTCCTGATTCCTCACGTTAGCTTTAGGGACAGGTGTGTTACTTAGCAGGACTAAACTGACCCTGCAGGATAGGTCAGGCCAAGGCTGCTGCCGCTGCCCCTTCCCCCTCCATGGCCCTTCGGGGAGGGGAACTATTCCTTCCCAAGAGGGTCAGCCTTGGGAGGCCCAGCCTGTTAGAACCTGCAGCCCAGTGTGTCCCCGGCAGGGAGAATGCCCTGTGTGCTCTCCAAGGAAGTGATATTTACATAGATCCAGGTCAGGGGTTTGGGGCTTTGCCCGATTCCTGTCCTGGGTGCTAGAAGCTTCCCTGAGTTCTTGAGACTGCCCAGCTCGCCACACTGGCTTCGCACAGAGCCGATGCTGCAGAATTCACTGCCATGTTCCCCCAGCAGCTAAGCACCCAAGGTTTTCTCCGGAAGACACCCGAATTCACCTCATTTTGCTCCCTCCCAACCTCAGACAGTTTTCCTCAGACATTCTCCAGGGCCAACGGCTGGAGATTTAAATGCTCTGGGCAGAGGGCAGGCCACACTTTGACCCCATTACCAAGCTTACCCCGCTTCAGCCCCAACCTTGGGTTAATACTGACACTCCACACCTCAGTGATTTTTGCCTTGACCTTGTCCCCAAGGCAGTTAAGAAGCCCAGAATCTCATGAGGAATAATAAAATAAAAACTGTGTTCTTCAAACCTAGGGGTAGGCAGGTGGGTTATTCAGTGTGGGGTGAACGTGGAGTTTTTATACCATCCTAACTTGGAGAATGGGGAGGGGAGAAGGGAGGACAAAGGGGGGGGGGCGGGGAGAAGGGCAAGGAGGGCAGGGGAGGAGGGCGAGGGAAATCAGGCAGGAAGAGAACAAGCCGGAGGAGCTGCCCCCAGAGTGAGGGGAGTAACAAACAGGCTTTCAGGAACAGCAGCCAATGAATGGCTGTTTCTCTCTCTGGTCTTAGAACAGCTTGGAACTAAAAGGGAGACTTTTAGTGAAACTTCAGGTCTCAGTGCAGCTTTCTCCAGAGGGGGATACATGCCAAAGTTTGTAGTTTTAAAAATTAATTTCCACTTTTACATAACGCCTTTCTCTCACCGACCTTCTATTTCTCCCGGGGGTGGGGGGGGATAATATTAAGCATACCATGCCAGTGGACTGGAATTGAATTCAGAGTAATGGCAAAGCTGCTGACAGCCCAGCTCCCCACTGTCCCCTGCCCTGCACCCACTACCCCCCAGCGGGAGGGGGCAGAATGACCTCCAAGAAGGAAGGGGGCTCCTGTTTCACATGCTGAACAGGTCCGATTCCCCACCACCACTGCCTAGCCAGGGAGTAGACATGTTCAGCCATTATGGTCACTTTGGGTCCTTCTGTAACCATTTCAACCTAACGGGTTCGGGATTATAGCACCCACACATGTCTTTACAACTTGAGGCAAACTGTCAAGGGCGGGGGCCATCATCAGTTACCGGGGCGTTTCCACAAAAGTCACCATTTACTCTCTGAGAAAGCATTCACCCAGCTGTTGGGGAGGCAGGCAAAAGCCTGGCATCCTCCCCCACGTGTTACAAAGGACTGGCTAACCTGACCTTAGCTACTCGCTGCAACTCACTGCACAGACCTGAGTCTACAGCCGGGTCCACCCACCGCCTCCTGCCACCTCCGTCCGCACCCTCAGCTCCAGCCTCAGGGCTAAGGGCCCTGATTACACCCAGAAATAAGGTGTGTGTGCTCATCTGAGTGCGCGTACACACACACACACACACACACACACACACACACACACACACGGTTAGGACAGTTTTTCCTGGAGAAAAACAATGATTAAGGATGGGATGCATCATCCCTTTGACTTGCAGGTAAAACCCAATGGCGAGGAGGCTCTCCTCCCGAGTCAAGCACCCGCTCGGGTGGGAGGCTTCTGCCCTGGAGCCACTGCACACCCTTCCCGCCGCGACCGGGCTCGGGATGCCACAGTCCCCTTCCCATCGCGCAGCCTTTAACATCCCGGTTCCCGGACCCAGTGAGCAAGTTCCCAAGCAACCCCCGCGGAGCTGCAGGTGCTCGGAGAACATAGACACATTTCAATAGGAAGACAGTGCGTTCCCCCAGCCACGGCAGGTCGTGCATTCCACCGGGAAACGGAGCATCCCTCCTAACAATGTGCAATTGGACACGAGGCTTGTCCTTCCCTGCTCCCCCTCCCCGCACCCCCCTGGTATCCCCCTCCCCCTCAATGATTTTACTTCATCATTTACAAGCCCCGCAGGAAATCCCTCAGTCCAGGGGGTGGCTGAGCGCTCTGGGACTGTTAGGAAAGAGGCAGAAACTTTACCGTTGAGTGGGGCTGTGCTGGAAAGCTGTTCCTTTAAGATCAAGAGCAGGAGGACGGCCGCCGCGCGCAGGCTGCTGTGGGGCATCTTCGGTGGCTCCTGCGGGGCGGCGCGGACGGCCCTGGGCTCGGCTCCTTCCCGATCTGGTCACCTGGCTGGGACCAGGGAGCGCGCAGGGGCCGCCACACCGGGCACGGGGCACCGCCACCACGTGCGCGCAGCGCAGGCGCAGGCTCGGCCAGCGCGTCTGTTCTTTGCGCTCCTGGCTCCCTGCGGGCTGCTTTTATGGAGCAGCTCCGTGATGTCACCGTTCGGAGGAGAAGGATGCCCTGCCTACAGGAGGTCTGGCGCCTCAGCTCCCAGGTGAGCTGTCGTCCTGACTTCAGCCGCGCTCTGTGGGGCAGTGGCCCGGGCGCTCCTCCTGAACGCGGCTGACCTGTGATCCCAGTTTTCCGTGGGAGCAGCGGGTAGGCGTGGGTGCGGTCAGCCCCATCGGGAACAGTGTGTCTAGGGACTCACTCCAGTGGCCCTGCCCTTAATGAGAAGCCCCCTGAGTACCATGCCGTGTGGACAAGATCCTCCTCCAGGGCCCCAGTGGTGTGCCAGCCTGGACTGGGCACACGTTAGGGACTACACAAGACAGCAGAGGGGCTGCATGCAAATTCAGTTTCTGTGGACTGGATAGTGCATCCTGATAAGGTCCTACCTTTGAAATGTAGATACAATGAAATTAATTAAGATTAGGTATGCCCAGCAGGAATGGCTCAGTTGGTTGAGACAACCCTGTGCAGCAAAAGATTGCTGGTTGGATTCCTGGTCAGGGCACATACCTGGGTTGTGGGTTCCATCCCCCCATCAGGGCATGTATGGGAAGCAATCTCTCGCCCTCTCTCTCTCTCTCTCCCTCTCTCTCTCTCTCCCTCTCTGCCTCTCTTCCTCTTTCCCTCCTTCTCCTTCCCTTCCTCTCTCTAAGCATGTCCTCTGATGAGGTTAAAAAAAAAAATAAGACTAGGTAAATAGCACAGTCGGTACAAGTGAACAGCTTTACTAAGCAATTAGATTTCCCTCTAGTATCAGGTAAGTAGACAAGGCTCATGCTGGTTCATAATACCCATTTATTCTCTGGGAAGCGGTATGGGTCCCTTCCCTGGGTAGCAGTGGAGGAAAGGGATTTCTGTCATTTATTGAGCACCTAGTATGTGTCGAGCACTGTGATAGGTCTAAATCAGTGTCTGAGTTCTGTTTCCAGTGCATGTATTGTCATCACCTGTTGCCCATTTCTGCCCACTTTCCTCACATATCTGTATTCATTTAAATGTGTAGACATACATCTAGTCATACACATGTGGTTCTGATCCCCTTTGGATGTAGTCCATGTTCAGTTGTTAAGTCAAAGGCCTAATTAACCTGCTACCCCAATTCTCCCCAGATCTTCCTGCTGCGGTTACTGTGACTTGCTGTTCTCACCGCCCTTGTCACTAGTGTTTTGTCTCCTCTGCAGGGCTCCCGGTGCTGGGCTCAGTTTCCCTCCCACTCCATGACCAGGCCTGTGCCCTTGGCTCCCTGCTGCCCACAGACATTGTTCAGGCCACATGGTGTACTGAAGGGTGCCCACCCCAAGCCCTGGTACATGACCTCTGGTTTGGTGACCTGGTCCATCTTGCCCTCTTCTCTTGGCCACAGTGGCCTGTCCAGCCCTTACCTCCCTCAGGTCTGTGCTGACCCTCAGCCTAGGTGGACTCTCGGGCTGGCCTCAGTGACCAGTGAAGCGTCTTGTCTGTGCTGGGTTTGGGGGGATAGAGAAAATTCTCTGCTGAGGGCCACCAGGAAGCACACACCACCCAAATTTCAAGGGGTGCAATTGTTCTGTCCCTATCAGTTCAGCTATTGTTTGGGTTCATAAAGAGCTTTGAAGTCTTGTTAAGGAAGTAGTTACAATGACAATCTAGTTACAAGCACTTTCAGACCACAGTCGGCTTAGGGATGACCTTTGAAAGAGCCTTGAGTGAGCATTTCACTTGTGGTTCTTAAGACATTCATGTCTCCCGTCTGTCACCCAGGGCTTCAGAAGATGAATGTACTAGTGGAACACAGAGGCGGGGGGAGCCACTGCAATTCAGAGATGCACATACTGAGCCCATGGAGGTGAAGTCACTCGCCCCACATCTCAAGACTGCTTACAGGTAAGCAGGCCATGCATGTGCATTTTGTTATTCCCACTCCAGGTGTTTTCCCATGATGCCTGGCTAAACGTTAGTTCAATTTCTCCTCAAACATGCCCCTCTAAGTGTTCTCCAGGGATCCCCAGAGATGAAGAGGGTTTTTAAAAGTGGGCTGGATTTAGTGGAACAGTAAGGCAAAATTGTGAACTGGGTTTGATGGAAAGACAGTGATGGGATGTTTACTGCATGTTTAGATCAGAGACCTGGTTAATGAGGAAGAATGGGTAGCAATTAAATGAGAATTGACAATATAAACTGAGACCCATTGCCCTAATTGTTTTGGGTAATTTTTTTCTTTAATCTTAGAGAAACAAAGGGGGAAAGCAAACAGAAATGTATGGAATGGCCAAACTTCTAAAGTATTGAAGCTGAATGTCAAGGCCACACCATTTCCCCCTCAAACAGCCCACAAAGCTAATCAGCTTAAGTTCCCAAGTGTGGGAACTTTTCCTGCCAGAGGCTTCATCTGAGGCTTGTGTGGTTGAACATGTACCAACTTGCTTCGCCGTCATCAGATGGGACTGTTGTCAATAAATAACCATTACCCAGTGGGTTAAGGTGGAAAGCAGACCTTCAGCTCAAAATGAAGCCGTTGGCCACCAAATGACATACCCATTCAGAAGACTCTAGGGAACAGACCATCTTTAAAATGTCACCATCTGCCCGGCAGGTATGGCTCAGTGGTTGAGTATCAACCTATGAACCAGGTCATGGTTTGTTTCCCAGTCAGGGCACATGCCCAGGTTGGGGGCTCGATCCCCAGTAGGGTGTGCACAGGAGGCAACTGATAAATGATTCTCTCTCATCCTTGACGTTTCTATCTCTGTCTCCCTCTCCCTCTCTGAAATCAATTTTAAAATATTTAAATAAAATAAAATATCTGATCAGAAGAATTAATATTGTTAAAATGACCATACTACCCAAAGCAATCTACCTACAGAATCAGTGAATTTCCTGTCAAAATTTTAATGACATTTTTACAGAAATAGAACAAATAATCCTAAAATTTGTATGGAGCCACTAAAGACTCTGAATAGCCAAAGCAATCTTGAGAATAAAAAACAAAGCCAGGGATATCACACTCCTTGATTTCAAACTATATTACAAAACTATATTAATCAAAACAGTATTGTATTGGCATCAAAACAGACACATAGATCAATGGAACAGACAGAGATCACAGTAATAAACCCATGCATATATAGTTAATTTATGACAAAGAAGGCAAGAATATACAATGAGGGAAAGGATAGCCTCTTTAATAAATGGTGTTGGGAAAACTAGACAGCCACATGCAAAAGAATGAAACAAGACTACTATCTTATACCATAGGGGACCCTAGTTGGAGAAACCCTCTTGTACTGTTGGTGGGAATATAAATTGGTGCAGCCACTATGGACAACAGTATGAAGGTTCCTTAAAAAGTTAAAAATAGAGCTATCACCGAACCCAATCAAGGGCACATACCTCAGTTGCTTGATCCCCAACCCCAGTCAGTTAGGGTGCATGCAGGAGGCAACCAATCAATGTGTGTCTCTCACATTGATGTTTCTCTCTGTGTGTCTCTCCCCCTCCCTTCCACTCTCTCTACAAATCAATGAGAAAATATTCTTGGGTGACGATTAACAAAAAAAAATTAAAAGCAATGGAAAAAATATCATCTGGTGGGGATTAAAAAAAAATAAAATAAAATAGAACTACCATATGATCCAGCAATTTCACTAGTAGGTATGTATCCAAAGGAAACAAAAACACGAATTAGAAAAGATATATGCACCCTTAAGTTAGCATTATTTATAATAACCAAGGTATAGAAGCAACCTAAGTGTCCATCAATAGATATATGGATAAAGAAGATGTGGTACCATATATACAATGGCATACTACTTAGCCATAAAAAGAATGAAATCTTGCCATTTATGACAATATGGATGGGCCTTGAGGAAATCATGCTAAGTAAAATAAGTCAGAGAAGGATAAATACCATATGATTTCACCTTTAGGTAGAATATAAAAAACAAAACTCATAGATACAGAAAACAGAATGGTGGTTACTAGAGGAGAGGGGTACAGGAGTGGGTGAAATGGGTGAAGGGTACAAACTTCCAATTATAAAATAAGTCATGGGGGTGTAATGTACAGCATGGTGACTATAGTGAATAATACTGTAGCGCACACTTGAAAGTGGCCAAGAGAGTAGTAAATCCTGAAAGTTCTCATCATAAGGGGAGATGGGGGGATTTTTTGTACCTTTGTACCAGTATGGTGACAGATGGTAACTAGACTTATTGTGGTGATCATTTTGCAGTGTATGCAAATATTGAATCATTATGTTGCACACCTAAAACTAATATGTTATATGTCATTTATACCTCAACTTTAAAAAAAATGTCACCATCTGATTCGACATGAGGGTGAGGCTGATGAGTCAAAGGGCCAAGGAGTGTGGAGGACAGGAATGTGGGGTTTAGTGTCAGTCGGTCTGGGCTGAAGTGCCTGCCTCACCACTGACTAGATGGCCTGAAGAAATAAAATTCTCTGTACTCTAACCCTTATGCCTGAAAGGTCAACGATTAGGCAAATACTGCCAAATGGCACCAGCTTTGAGAAAGAAGAGCCTGGTGTTAGCTGTGCACTTCTCAGCTCTTATGAACTCACAGAATCTAATTCTTACACCAAAGGCCTCCCTCTCTGCCCAGGACAGAATGGGTCCCTCCTGGTTATACACCAACCTTTTATTACACTTATTACAATTGTAATGACATAGTTATTATGAGATTTTTTTAAAACATGTTTTTATTGATTTTAGAGAGGAAGGGAGCGGGAGAGAGAGAGAAACATCAATGAGAGGAAAACATCAATATCGGTTGGCTGCCTCCAGCATGCCTCCTGCTGGGGATGGAGCCTGCAACCCAGGCATGTTCCCTGACGGGGATTCAAACCAACAACTTCGTGGTGCATGGGTCAACGCTCAGCCACTGAGCCATACCAGCTGGGCATGAGATTATTTGTTTTAAGTTGGCACATTTGCTCAGAACAAGGACTATGCCTAGCACAGTGTCTGACACACAGAGGGTGAATGAACAGAGGAATTTCCAATCGCCTTATCTTATTCCAGTTACATATCAATTCTGTTAGTGACCCAGGGGCCAGGATTACAACCTGCACTTTACAGATGAGAAATCTGAGGCTTGGGGAAGTTAAATCCTTTCCATACACGAGTTCATGAGGCTTTTGAGTGGTAGAGACTGAATTCTCAACCAGATGACTGTCTCCAAGGCCCAGGCAGGCTCTTTCCACAGGTGTCCTAATACATGCCTCAAATGGAGCCGGTTTCTTTCTGGATCCCTCTGAGATGTAGATTCTCCGGTTTTCTAGATGCTGTGATCAGTTATCTGTTGGCCAGGAGCACAAGGTGGCGATTGCATAATGCCCAGCACGGGTCATGGCCGTGTCCTCCTCCCCAAGCCCTGTTACTGAGGAGCCCGGCACTCTGATCCATGCACAGAGCAGCCAAAATGTGATAAGAGGAACCTGAGCCCACAGAGATTTGATTAAACACAGTAAAGGAGACAGGGAATATGAGCCCAACCTCATAGTTCCGTGTTATATTAATGAAGTCTGCTTGAGGGTGTGGAGGGAAGCACAGAGTGAGAGCCGGAGGGACAGCGGGGAAGGGGAGGGGAAGAGGGAGAAGAAAGGAAAAGGCCAAGGGGTTTCTTCTAACTGAGCAGTGGCTGAGGGACTCTCTAAGCCAGGAGTTGAATGGACCCACTGATCCCAGTGCAAATGTCCAGGTCTTTGAAAATAGTCAGTTTTGTAGCTTTCCTCGCAGCTACTTCTGCAGCTGTGGCTTGGAGTCATAACCTCCGTGTGAACCCTCGCTGCCCTGCTCAGTTTCAGGCAGATCAGTGGAAGGGCAATGTGACCTGCAGGAAAGAAGCCAGACTCGTGGCTCTGCCTGGAGCCAGCTCTGGGCCCTTAGCAAAGCTCTTGCCCGGTATATGCCTCCGTTTTCTGACCCATTAAATTGAAATAAGAATGTCTAACCTCACACAGGGTTGTGGGTGTGACATGAGACCATAGACGTGTACATACCTTGTAAAACAAAATAAAAGCACTTGACATACACAAGATACTCCTAAGAAGTGGGCTTGGAACAAAAGAAAGGACGTTATTTTGATCTCAGGATTGGTTTACTAATCTAAGAAAATGAAAACTGGATTCCAACCAGGGACTGGATTCACCCAGCCCCTGCCACCATGTACCATGCTTACTGGTGACTCTGGCCCAATTACTTGTCCACCAAATCCTTTACCTGCTGCTTCTGTCGAGTGAGGAATAATGGCTCGTCATCAGGACTTTTATAAAGCACTCTGTGTAATTAATAATAAATTACAATAATTCAAAATTCTACACACAAAGTTATCATTTTAAGTGAAAATAAACCTTGTCCAATATGTTTTACCTTTTTCAGGTAAATTATTCTGAAAACCGTAGTTAGCTGACACCAAAACTACTTAAGAGATATCATTAGAATAGAATAGATTACGGTTTCTCACAACCTTCTCCCCTTCCATACCTGCTGGATTCACTCTTCTCTAAGGGGTTTGGTCCAGATCCTGTTCTTCTTGTTCTTAGTCTGAAGCACTGTCATCTCTCACCCATTTTTTAAACCAAAGTACAGTTACATTTGCCAATCACATTCTAGCAAACTCACAGGTGCCAACCTAAAGCGAATAGTCCTAATATCAATTCTGACAACTTCCACCCAGGGTTAGGGAGGACAAGTGGTATAGGGCAGGAGATTTGGCAGCACATGAACCTGGGTTTTGAAACTCAGCTCTACCACGCACTACCTGTGTGACCTTGGGAAAGTCATGTAACCTCTATGAGTCTCAGTTCCTACTTTTTCAGAAGATGAGGGCCATAGAATATATATAGCCCAAGGAGCAATAGGGAGGAATAAGCATAATAAACTAGGCAGGTAAAGAACTTAGCACAGTGGCACATAATTAGCACTATAGAAGAGGTGGTTCTCTGCTGTAGAACGCTCTTGACTGGCTGAAGGGGATCTATTTCACCCCATAGTTTCTAGTTTGGGTAGCCCCACCAAAACCCATGAACCCTAAGAGAAGAATGAGTGAAGATTTCCAGGTACCTCTTCCTCCCATAATTCTACACATTGGTCTCTGAAAGAACATCCTTTGTCATAACAAACCAGTCTTCCTACTGAACAATGATGCCTTCTAAGCAAGTAGACTCAGAACAACTTGGCCACAGGAAATGCTTGATCACTGGAGTCCTGAAGCTGGAAGGTATTCCTGGGCTCAGAGATGCCACATATTATTGGAATATGCTGGTAATTTCCTTTTGCTTGGATTCTCTAGTTTTCTACAATTGCAAGAATTTATAAGCTGATTCCTCATTTCAGTTCCTTACAAAGAAAACTGATTTCAGTTTGCATCCATTGCTACTGGTTATAGAGTGCTGGGAGGGCACAGTGTGGTTCTGCTTCTCGCCCACTGGAGTTTGCACACTGAGCTGGGCCACCTTGCTTCAGCTCCCGTGCCTGACAAGGCTCGTGCACTGCACAGGCCTGACAAAGCCGGGTGCCGTTAACATTGCTGGCTTTGTGGCATGCACAGGGGAAGGCCAGGGAGCTTCTCAACAGACCATTCGAGTTGAGTTGCCTCTCTGGCCAGAGGCCATCCCTGGCAAGAATCCAGCTTCTTCTCAATCCCTGAGAAAGGGCTGAGAGGTATCCCATGGCCAGCAAAGCAGGTAGGCAGCCAAGGCTTCATAGAGTCCTCTCACCCAAGACAACAAACAGCCAGCGAACTAGAGAGACTTCCAGAGGAGAGAAGCTGCATCGTGAGCCCACTGAGCCAGACAAGGGTATCTCACCTGTGGAGCTAACTTCTTTATGCCCACTCCGCTCCTTATCCTTAAAATGAGAGTTTGGGCTCACTTTTTAGTGGAGCTAGTTATAACTAGACTATTTATGTTTTCTGGGACACTATCTTTCTAGTGACTTCCTACTGCCTAGATAATCCCTCTGCCAGATCTGAGTTCATTCCTTAGGTTCCCCAGGACAACACTTACTCTAGAGAACCTGAAGACCACGGCCCATGGATTCCTCATGCTGAAGGACAGAGAAAGTTGAAGGGGGGTAGGTGTCAATGAAATAGAGAAGAGAACAAAAACAGAGCCAGTGTGAGTGTGGGGAGGATGGCTGGCAGCTGTCTAGAACTGTGACAAGAAATGAAATGGATGTCCAGCTCTGATGATTCCCCAAACATTTCTCTTCATTGAGGGTCCCGGTTCTCAGCCATGGCTCTTGGGCTCTTTGAGGAGCTCTGAGGTCCAGAAGCTTCTTTAGAAGGCCTATTGATGAAACACTGATCAGCATGAGAACTTAGAATGAAGACTCATTGTCAATCACGTGGCCGCCTCTGCTCTGGCTGTGAACTTGAACCCATCTTAGTGGGCCCACTTCCCCCATGTGACCAGCACTATGTGTACACCCACTTCCCCTTGTTCCCAAAGCCAAGCCACTGACTTACTGGCAATATACCATTGCCATATTTATCTGAATGCATCACATTGGATCTTTATTGCTCTTCTAGGAGCTTCCTGACCTTCTTGAGGAAATCACTCAAGAAACTTGACTCTCTGTTTTAAATCGCTAGTCTTTCCAGGCTTTGTGACTTTTTGAAACTTGTGTTAAGATGTTATCAATGTCAAAATTATTAATACTATGTAGAAATGTGGGGAAGTGCTTATGATCCAGTGTTAGTTTTATTTTAAAGTCGTGTTCAAAATACAGTGTATTTACTCAATAGTAACCAGGTAAATATTTTTTGTTGACATGAACAAGAACAAGGATGGAATGTGCAAGAAGGAAGTTATTGTCAGGTAGGTTGGATTAGTGGATAATTTTTTCTTTTACAAATTTCCTCTAAATAAGTTTGTTTGTAAAAGTCACTTGGCTGAGATGTTTCCCTGTCCTAGCTCAACGTTGGAGGTTCTGTTTCCAGTCTTGGCCAGGCATGCTTTGTCCAGCATTAAACCTGCTATTGAATCTTCACAAAATCACTGTGTTGCTCTTGCCCCCGGTGGAAGACCAAGGAGTTATCTTTTATTTCCCTGTATTTCCCTTTTTGTCTGGACAATGGCTGCAAGTCAGCTCTGTTCCTTTCTTGGTTTTTCTCTGCCCTCTTCCCCTTCCATTGACAGCTAATTCCATGAGACCAACTCTGAGAGGCTTACTCTTACTACCTCTGCATTGATTTCATTCCTATGAACTGGGCCTGCGTTGACTTGTACTTTCTCTCAGAGGGGTAATGAGCCCAGGGATCCTTCTTATCACAGACGGGTCGGATGCCTCTTAAAAACAAACAACTCTAGTTACAAGCATCAGTGTAGTTTATAATTATGGATTGTGGTGTCCTTCCTAAACAACTTGAAGGAGTTTTCCGAATTCTCACTGGAATTAAGTGGCAGAGCCACTATTAAAAACATGGAATGGCCTGACTGGTTTGGCTCAATGGATAGAGCGTTGGCCTGTGGACTGAAGGGTCCCGGGTTCGATTCCGGTCAAGGGCATGTACCTTGGTTGCGGGCACATACCCAGTGGGGAGTGTGCAAGAGGCAGCTGATCGATGTTTCTCTCTCATCGATGTTTCTAACTCTCTATCCCTCTCCCTTCCTCTCTGTAAAAAAAAAATCAATAAAATATATTTTTAAAAAAACATGGAATGACTGGGGGGTTTGAGGCCTTTCCCCTTCCCTGTCCTCCAGGGGAAAGAGATTTTGAAGAGATAGCCCAAGTTGTGCCTGAGACCTGCAGAACCCTGGGCATCTAGAGACTCCATCCAAACCCCTGCACCAAGAGACTTGCCCAAGATTTACCATTTGTTCTTCCCAAAACCTTGCAGTAGTCACTGAACAGAGCCTGTCCTTGCTGCTTTAATTAGTGTCTGCTTTGTTTATCTTTGACATGCCCTGGAATAGTTCTACCAGTTTACTTGCCACCGGACAAGCAAAAGGGTTCCTGTTTCCCTAAAACCTTGCCAAAATTTGGCATTTGCCAACCTCCTAATATTTGCCAGCCTTGTGGGTAAAAAGAGATATCTTGCTATTGTTTTAATTTTCACTCATCTAGCCCAGCCAGTGTTGCTCAGTGGTTGAGTGTCGACCTATGAACCAGGAGGTCACAGTTTGGTTCCTGGTCAGGGCACGTGCCTGGGTTGTGGGCTCCATCCCCAGTGGGTGTCTTGTGGGAGGCAGCTGATCAATGATTCTCTCTCATCATTGATGTTTTTCTCTTTCTCCCCCCTCCCTTCTTCTCTGAAATCAATAAAAATGTATTAAAATTTTTTTCACTTATCTAATAACTAGTTGGATTGAGCAAAACTAGTGGATTTTCTTGGGTTCTCTGTCTTTTTCTGGTTGATTTGTAGCACTTTCTTATATGTTCTTGGTAATAATCCCTTGCTGGCTTTAGAAGTCTCCAATGTTTTTCCTCAGTCCAGCTCCTGTCAGTTAATTTTGAAAATGATATTTATCATTACATTATTATTGATTTTTCATAGTTAAATTCATCAATTTTTTGACCTATGGGAACATTTGTTAGGTTTTGTTTTTTTAAAAATCCAACCTGGTTTTAAGATTATACATATATTTTCCTATGTACATTTCTATTTATTTGTTTTGAGGAATTGCCTTTCACATTCATATATTTAATGCATCTGAAGTTCACCTTTGTTTATGGTGTTAGGTATCCAACTTAATTTTTCTCCACGTAGTGAGCTAGTTTTCCCTGCACTATCTCCTAAGCAGTCCACCCTCATCCCATTGATTTGTGGTGACTTCTTTTCAATAGAGAGGGTACAATCACATCCAAATGCATCAACATACGCATATACGATTCTGAGTACTTTCTGATCCTTGGTCAATGTGCATGTTTCTGCATCAGCAACATAGTGTTTTAATGTGTAACATTGGAATATAGTGGGGAAAGTCCTTCTTCTTTGCTCTTTTCTCAAAATTGACATTACTGTATAAGGTTAAGGTGCAGCATAATGATTAGATTTACATAATTGTGAGATGATTACAATAAGTTTAGCTAACATCCATCATCTCTTATAGATACAAAAAAAGAACAATATTATTTTCCTTGTGATGAAACTCTTAGGACCAACTCTCTTAATGACTTTCATATATACCATATATCAGTGTTAGCTATAAGTCACTATGTTGTACCTTACATCCCCAGTACTTACTTATCTTATAAGTGGACATTTGTACTTTCTGACCACCTTTATCTAATTCCCTCTCCCCCGCCTCTTTCATATAAATTTCTGAAGACATCTTTTCATTCCATCAAAAAAATTATTGGGTGTGTACTGAAATTGCCTTGAATTTTTAGATTAACTTTGGGGAGAATAGATATCTTTACATGTTAAGGACTCTTGTCCACCAATATGGCATATCTTTTGCCTCTTCAACTCTTATATTATGTCTTGTAATAGTTTTACATATTCTCCAAAACTTTATTTTGAACTTCTTATTAATTTTTAGGTACTTTGTAGTTTTGTTAGTCTTGTGAAACATCTTATTTTCTATTATATTTTCTGATTGAATATTGCTGATGTATAAGAATGCTATTTTTTGTAAGTGGATCTTATTCCTGACAGCCTTGTCAAGCATAAGCCATAGTTCTAAAGGTTTTTCTATTAATTCTGTGAGGTGTTCTATGTATATAATCAGATCACCTATAAATAATGTCAGTTTTGTCACTTCCTTTCAAATCCTATGCCTATTCCTTTTTCTGTCTTATCACATTGGCCAAGACCTCCAGTACTCTGTTGAGTAGGGCCGTTCCTGTTCTTAGAGGAAATGTGAATCTATCTGCCCCTGCTGTTTCCTTCCCATCCCCAGGGGTGAAGCCTGCCCTGATGTAGCCAGAGGCTCCGTTTCCTGCTGATGTATGAATGGTGATTCTGTTTTACTCTAACTCTTCGAGTGGAGTTAGAGTAAACTGTAATCTGTCCATGAAAATGTGGGGGAGAAAAGAGCCCAAGATAAAAGTTTTTCTACATGTGGCACCTTTCCTCTTCACCCTATAGACTGTAGTCACATACCCCCCAAACCATGGGACCCAACACTTTGCTGTTTCTCTAGAAGCTTCTCACAGTTATTACATTAGATACTCGGACCCACCAGCTGCCTCGTTTCTGGATACTCACAGGGCTGGGCTGTGTGAGACAGCCAGTAGCTTAAAATGGGTTGCCATTTGTCAGGATCCAGAGGACAGAGTGACATTTCTAAAATAATTATAATCATGAGAATGCTTTAATCATAGACTCTTGGAGGCCCTCATTATAACATCTTTATTTTTATTTATTTTACTCCTTACCCGAGGATATGTTTTTCCTTGGTTTTAGAAAGAGCAGAAGGGAGATGGAGAGCGAGAGAGAAAAAGAAGCATCGATGTAAGAGAGAAGCATCAATCTGTTGCCTCCTGCATTTGCCCCGACCAGGGATTGAACCTGTGACCCTTCAGTGCACAAGACAATGCTCCAACCAACTGAGCCACCTGGCTAGTGCATATAAACTCTTTCATAAGAACATTCAGGGTCTTGACAAGCTGACCTCACCTCCTTTTCCATTAACTAAAACATAGCCTACAAATCGCCAGAGTGTGTAATGTACTTTAAACTTCACCTGTTTACCATACAGTTCTCTCTCCACAGTGTTCTCTCACCTTTCTCCACACTGAGAAATTCTACTCATTCTTCAAGGCTCAGAACAAACATCATCATCCTTATGAGGTCCTCTCGAGTTCATCCCATTGGTGTCGATCATTCCTTCCCCACTGCTCCCCATAGCACTGACCTGTCAGGTTTGCCTTATAGTTTGTTGTCAGTTATCTAACTGTCCCATAGATAGCAACCTCTAGGAGAGCAAGAACTGTGCTTCATTCATCTCTAGCTCTGCAGCAGTTCTTCACACAGTAAACGCTCAATAAGTGTTTACTTATTTGATTAAATGGTAGAGATCACAAATTATAGGAAAAAGAAGCAATGCTCTTGCCTAATCTTGGTTTCAGGAGGATCGAATGTGAACTTGCAGGGGTGTGGTTATCTTTAGTAATACTTGGCAACATGCAAATAGGAATGAGAACAGACACTGTAAACCCTGGTCATTCTCTGTATGGTCTGATAAACCCTTAAAGTTTTATAATAGCAGGTATTCAACCCGTGCAGTGTTGTGCAACTATTTAGAACAAAATGTACCTGCAAAGTCTAACATACAGGGGCAATGGTGGACATTAGCATGTGGCCAGATATTCCTAGGTTTCTGCTCCTGAAAAATGTCCTAGTTGTACTATTAGGTGGGTTAGGTGGGTGTCCCTACACACAGCCCTGAAATGTACCTACTTATAAGTGAAGATTATGAGACAAATGGAAATTTCTTTTGAAAATATTACCTCTACTTTTTTAAATTTTATTTTTCAATCATACTTTACACTCAATATTATTTTATATTTATTAGGAATTTCTAATAAGTAGAATAGATTGTTCATGTTGTGGAAGAGACACACACAAAAAAAATAAATGAAGAAACTAAAGTAAAATTAATACTAATGTTTATAGTCTCCCTTCTCTTTGAATAACATACAGCAGTTTCTTCTGTGTTTTTTTCTTTTTGCATCCCTAGGCAATAGGTACAGAAAGTATTATTATCATTTTAGTAAAAGCGGAATAAGGAAGCATTAAATTACTTCAGTAAATTGTTGTAGCAGCAACCCTTAATTTGTTCCTACCTCCCTGAATCCACATCCTTGAGCAATAGCTTTCACAGTGACTCCAGTCACGGCCATGTGACTTTCTTTGACCAAGGGGACAAGAGCAAGCATGACATAAGCAGAAATTTGCAGCCTGCCCTCTCTTAGTGATCGTTGGTACCCTGAGACCACCATGGTGAGACTACCATGTGAAGCCAGATTAGTCTGCTAGAGAATGAGAGATCACATGGAGCAGAGACAAACCATCCCAGCTGAGTCCCCCTCAACTAACCAGTGAATCTCCAGGTATGTGAGTGAGGCCAGACAACCCCACATGAGCTACCTACAGACCCTCAGAGATCTGCCACACCAACCTAGATCAGAAGAACTGTCCAAATGACTCACAAAAGCATGAGAAAAAATAAATGTTGTTTAAAGCCATTAAGTTTTGAGGTGGTTTGTGACACAGCAAAACCCCAAGAGAGCCTACACAGACTAGATCTAGAGGTCCTAGTCAACAGGTTCATGTTCAATTGCTGCTACTCCTCATCTAGTCAAAGATGAGGTTGAGATATGCAAAACATAGGGTATTGTTTTGTATTTTAAATGCGATCAAGCCTCTTCTTGAATTCCTCAAGGGCAAAGGCCAAGACTTGATTTTCCCAGCTGGCTTAGTACATTGCTTTATTAATAAAGAAGATGAGAGATACTGCTTTTCTGTAAAGGAACAAAAGTCTAGTTCTCATGAGGATGGAAGGTAAAGCAACATGTGGTGTGTATAACTCTCAAAATGTATATAGGGCACAGATATTTTTAATTACAAAGAAAGTTTTAGACTAACCTTCTCTCTTAAGAGAGAAAACAGAGAGGAAGGAAAAAGCCGGGACCATGGCCCAGACCAGAGCCTTGCAGAGCTGCTGAGCTGAACAACCTCATTGAGGTCCATGTGAGCAGTTTTCCCTGAAGTTGTTCAGTGTACAGCTTACACAGCCACACATGAGGCCCCTGCCTGGCACACAGTGAATGTTCAATGAATGGCAAGCAGGCGAGTGAGTGCGTGCGCATGCATACACATCATGTTTGTGGCATTAGCAGAGTTTTAACTGGAAAGAAAAATAAACCAAACTGGAATGAGGATCCCTGTTTAGTGAGTCCCAGAGCATACCACTTTGCTTTTGGTGTGACAAAGTGAGAAAATATCAAACAAAATGTGTAGATCAGATGTAAATTCAAAGAAGAAATCAACATCATAGGATACAAAATTAAATAAAAAATAAAAATTCATTTTGGTTCATGGTGACACCTAGTGGTATATCAAATCTGTGGGTCTTCCTGGGAGTAGTTTATTTTGCACGTCAGGGTGGAGGGGTCCTTGGGATAGTGACCCCTGCCCCCTTCACAGATTAGTTAAGGTCCGAAGGCCTCGCAAGGTCAATGTGGGTGGGATGTTGTTCCAGAAGTTAGCCCTCCAGAGCACGTTCCAGTGCTGCTGTCGCAGAGACCCCCCGAATAAATGCCAGAGGTGGTGGGAAGCCCCCTTCCAAGTCCAAGGTCACTCTTCGTCACCTAAGATAGTTGTTCTCAGCTGTCTGTGCCTTTCCACTGTGTCTTTCTCTTTTCCCATCTCCTTCCCTCAGTTCTTGTAATTGTCCATTTTTTTATTTTTATTCTCTTTCCTTCTCCTTCTCCTTCTCCTCTGGCAAGACCTGATGGCTCCTCTTTCTTCTCACTCTTCCTCTCCATCCCTTCCTTCTCTTCTACTTTTTCTTTCCCCTCATTTATTCTCTCCCTCCTTTTTATTCTCCTCAGTGCTCACTGATGCTCCCAAAGATGTCAGGAATCCCAGATCTGCACTGTATAATATGGTAACCACTAACCCAGGTGGCTATTCAAATTCAAATGAATTAAAACTAAATGGAATTTTAAAAAAAAGCTAATCCCTATGTCACACTAGTCACATTGCAACTGCTCAGTAGCAGCAGTGGCTATTCTGTTGGACAGTGCAGAGCATGGTCAGATCTATCACTGCAGAGTATCCTACAGGGAAGCACTGGCCTACAGCTTGGCTCACCGCCCTCTCCGGTCTTTCACCTTTTCCTTCTCGACACCTCTAAGTGGTAGTTCTTGAGGCGGTCTGAGTTCTGCCCCTTCCCGGCTCTCTCTACTCACTCCAGTTTATTTGGTGGCTTCTGTTCTCTGTATATTATTATGTAAACTCATTAAGATGTCCTTGCCAAGTGAACACAAAAATATATAATCATGCTAGCCAGTTTATTTGGGACAGTCCATGATTCACGGCATCTTGTTTTCCATCATTTGAAACTCATCAAAATATTTTTAAACTCAACACATCAACACATCATTTAAAAAAATTACACCCCAAGCCTTTCTCGTTCTCTTTTTTTTTTTCTTGCTTTTTTTAATCCACAGGTTTCTACCTTTCTACCTTGAGTTAAAATAGCTTTAAAATTAAATAGTACACCTTTTTATTAATGCCTGAAAATATATCTTTTTATGTATAGAATAGCTTTGAAATAACACACAGGAAACTGGTTGCAGATTGGTGTTTGACTCAGATGGAATGGACATTCACTTTTTGTTGAATGCACTTTTGTAATATTTTTTTTTACCAGATTAGTATGTGTGTAACTTTTTGAATTTAACGAATTCTAAATTACTTTTTTCCTCTGTTGGAACAATAAATTACTTATTGTTCCTGGGGAAAGAGAGGAAGGCAGACCCAGCCTCCTGCTGAGGCTGCCACAAGCCCTCACTGTGTCCTGTTGCCATTGATGGGAAGGTCCATGTGCTCGAGGAGGGCCAGGAAGGCTTTGAGCTTGGGCTGGGCTCTGAGGCATGCCACGTAGGCCAAGAGCAGGGGGAGGGAGCCAGGGCCAGGACCTGGAGATTTGGCAGCAGGTTGAACAGGCCGTAGTCCACGAAGGACATCTGGTTGCCCACGATGAAGGCCTGGCCCCCTGGTTCTGGGACAGCAGGGTCTCAGAATGCTTCAGGGGCCCCGGCAGTTCCTGCACATAGTCCTCCTTGCCCGCCTGGCAGTTGGTGTAGATGAGGGTGATGTATTTGCAATGGATGTCCTTCATGCGTTATTCAGAACGTGCACCAGGGCTGCCTCCCACTTGTCCTTCCCATTCAGCCCAGCGGGGCCCAGAAGTCATAGGATGGCATTGGCCTGAGTGAGGCCTCCATCCTGAAATTTGGGGAGTTGCCTGCATAGACAGGAGGCCTTGAGTGAGCCCTGCAGCCCGGTCTCCTTGGTCACCACTGCCTCCTTCCAGCTCTGCCCTGGTCAGCCAGCAGCACACGCGTGGCCTCGCTGTGCCCTATAACAGGGAAGTAGCCTATTCGTGTAAGGCGGTGTGGTTGCAGTGCAGACAAAGGCAGCAGAGCTCAGGCCTGAATTCTAAATGACTTTTGAAATTAAAATAAATGTCACAGCCCTGAGAGGATGGAACCAAAGACAGTCCAGGAAAATGAACTCTCAGAGAAAAGGTAAATTCTGAATGAGCCTGCAAGGTGTATGGATGATGATGTCTCTTTAAAGAGATGATGCGGGCAGCACTGCATTAACTTTATTTTTTTTTTAATATACCTTTATTGATTTCAGAGAAGAAGGGAGAGAGAGAAAAAAACATCAATGATGAGAGAGAATCATTGATCGGCTGCCTCCTGCACACCCCACACTGGGGATAGAGCCTGCAATCCGGGCATGTGCCCTGACCAGAAATCAAACCGTGACCTCCCGGTTCATAGATTGATGCTCAACCACTGAGCCCCGCCAGCCGGACTGCATTAACTTTAGATTTACTTCCAATGACGACCTGCCAAGATTCAAGATGCCCTGACACGTGGCCCCTCCTGACTGTTGATAGAGGTTCCCATTAGAAAGAGCCTTCCTCTCCCTCCCCCCATGATCAAGGAGCAGTGACTGAGAGACTGTTCCCTTGGTGCCCCCTCCAAAGGGATAGAAAATGTTAACCGAGAGCTATCCTTTCTGCCCGGGGATACACTCACCCGCCTCTCTCTCAGTAATGTCTTGATGAGTGAAATAAAAGGTACCATTTCTCGTCCTTGTCCTCAGCTCTCCCAGGCTGGCTCTGGCGGCATGTCCTCCTGAGACCACTGGGTCTTCAAGAAGAAAGGAGGATGGAGCCTGAGATCCCTCCTGACTTCAGAGCTGCTTTCAGCCCAGAGGTACTTCAAACTTGGACTTATGTTGCATTTAGAGTAAAGGCTCATGCTTCTTTAAAAGGGGATTTGGGATAGAACCCTCATACCTTACGTAACAGCTGGACTGCCAATCTGAGAAAAGGGGAAACCAAGGCAGGGCACAGTAAATTTGGTGTGAGCTGGGATTTGCAGTCAGTGCTCTTGACTTCCCGTAAGACAAGGCATGCAAACCGTATAATCATATGCCCAGACAGAACTGTAGCATCCCTGTGAACATTCATCTAAATAAAGCGCCGCCTGGACCATGCCACCCAGGGGAGTTGGTCTGTGGTTCTTCCCAACTGTGGACTTCTGTGGTGCCAGACTGGCCCGGGGAGGAATCGTGGTTCTCCTAAAGGAGCAAAGGGGGACGCTTAGGCTCCGTGGAACACGCGGGAGTCTGTGTCTAATGAGAGGCTCGCGGTGCTCTATGTTGGGAAGACAAACAGCCGCCATTCCTTCAGCCAAGGACCAGCACTGTCCTCCCTTCAAGGGAGCCTGGCCATGGGAGGCAGAAAGCTCAGGATCATCAATGCTACTAGGGCCCTTAAAACAACTCCAATGTGCCCTCACGTTTTATAGAGAGGGAAACTGAGGCCCCAAAGGTTAGGAGGCCAAGGGACCTTCCTAAGATCATGGACGGGGATTGCAGTGCTGAGCCTCCCGCAGGCTCCCCTACACCATCCTGGCAGCCCAGAGACCCTGTGCAAAGACTTCCTCCAGGCTCTCGGCTGGGTACGGACACGGTCACAGTGTTCGCTCATTGATGTGATTGCTGACACACCAAGGATTGCTCAGTGTGTGTCTGCAGGCCAGATTATAAAGGTACATCTGTGCTGCCTAATACAGTAGCTACTAGCCACATGTGGCTACTGAGCTCCTGAACCGTGGCCAGTGCAAACTAACGCATGCTATAACTGTAAAGTACACATCGGATTTTGAATACTTGGTATGAAAAAAATGTGGGTGAAACTATTCAGGAATAGTTTTATACTGATTATATATTGAAATGATAATATTTTAGATCTATTAGGTTAAAATATGTTGTTAAAATTACCCATTTCTTTTTACTTTTTAAGATATGGCTGCTAGAACATT
Source organism: Myotis yumanensis (assembly GCF_028538775.1). Taxonomy (NCBI): domain Eukaryota; kingdom Metazoa; phylum Chordata; class Mammalia; order Chiroptera; family Vespertilionidae; genus Myotis; species Myotis yumanensis. The sequence goes on along the minus strand of NW_027223752.1, from coordinate 52,778,838 downwards.
TCAAGTGATGTGTGGCTCTCATTACATTTCTCTTGGATAACACTGAGATACACAACACAGACTCTGACTTCTGCTTTGCAGTCTAAGGCATCATGTTACAGTGGGGTCACCTGTGTACACACATGTAACATACCTGCACTGGGAGGATGGAGGAGGGAGAGGACAAAAGGGAAGCAGGGCAGGTGACTTTCTGCATGCTCTGAGTGTGAAATGGGACATAATGTTCCCCTGTCCCCTCGAATGGTCCCGGTTCCTGTACTCAACTCTCGTGAGGTGAGTATCTCACTGTTCCAAGAGCAAAGTCCAGTGTTTTACCACCTACACCAACATCGATAAACCTCAAAAACCTAACGGTGAGCAAAGAAAGCAGATTGTAGGTGCCTGCAGATGGTTCCCTTTACAGAAAATTGTAAAGCTGCAAAGTTACATGTTAAATATGGACATTCACAGGAGCGATCAATGCCAATTAGGGACAGGGATTCCCTCTGGGGAGGGAAGGAGGGAGGAGGATGCGGTTGGGAGGGGCTCTCATTGCATTTACAATACTCTTTCTTTAGTTAGATGGTGGCGTACGGCTATTTGATATTATTTTCTATCCTTTGTGTAGACTGGGCATATTTCATAACAAAAGTGCTTTAATATGCATACTTCTCACACACTGATTAGGTACTGGGAGAGGCCGCATATATTTTTGATGTATGCACGTTTTATTTGCCTAACATTGCTATTGCAAATTCTTAGGCTGTCTGCTACTTATCCTCTTAAAAGCCCATTTCTCATCCGTACCCTATGTATGGAGGACACCCAAAGAAAGCAATTGCCTTTAAGATCTAAGCAACTGCTTTTCCTTTAAAATGTATATATTATGGTTCAAACCTTATCCTCAATATGTATTCAGTTAAAGAAAACAGGTCCTAGAAATGATGTCTATACTCAAGTATCAGGAAAAGGCACTGATAAAAAGGGAGTGTGTGATTTTCTTAAAGAGAAAATGACTGATGACCACAGTGATTCAAAGAGCATGGAGCAAAATCAGGCTGAAAACAAGAAAAAAAATGTATAAGGTAGGTGTGAAAAGTCTGAGTTGCAGCTGCAAGAAAGGAGACATTTATATATGCAAGAATTTACCTGCTCCCTCACCATGATCCTGGAAAAAATCTAACCGACCTTCTGAAAATTAGAAAAAGAAAAAAGGAAGGAGGAAAAGGACGATTTCATCATCCCGGACAAACAGTCAAAGCAGGGGTCCTCAAACTACGGCCCGCGGGCCACATGCAAATACAAATATTGTATTTGTTCCCGTTTTGTTTTTTTTACTTCAAAATAAGATATGTGCAGTGTGCATAGGAATTTGTTCATAGTTTTTTTTTAAACTATAGTCTGGCCCTCCAATGGTCTGAGGGACAGTGAACTGGCCCCTGTTTAAAAAGTTTGAGGACCCCTGAATCAAACAAAGTGTGGGTGTTTAGAATGAGTTGCAAGGCATGCTGAGTAGGGTCCTGCTGTGGCTGCTTTGGGCTCCTGACCTGGCCCTCACTAGCTATTTGACCTTGGATAAGTCATATAATAGCTCTGAACGTGAAGTTGTTACCTGTAAAACAGAAGCTTCAGGTGATGTGCATAGCATGACTGGCAGTCAGTAAAACCTGGTACTTAGAAATAGTTTCTCGACCAAGTCCCGTTATTCTCTTTGAGAGGGATGAACTTCTGCGGTGTGATCCCATTTCCTGTCCCCTCACCAACCCTGGTGCTTAGGCTCATACCAGACTGGCTCTGATTAGGCCCAGCAGCTTTAGGGCTCCCAGTAGGCATGGCAAGGAGTTTTCCTTCTGGCAGGGATCCAGTGGCCCCAAGGGGCAAACCTCAGTAAGGCCCAAATCTTTAAAGTCTTGTTGTCTTAATAGGCAAAGATGAGTACTTCCCCAGAGCCTCAGTAGATTTCCAAGTAGATTTCCAAAGCCTGCATTGCCCCATCTATGTTTATCTCCAGATTGCTAACTCCCCCCACCCATCCCTCAATTTGTATTCCCACAAGGCAGCCAGGGGTGGGGTTGCGAGCTGCGAGCCAGTCCAGGCAGAGGGGTGCACACCAAGTTCTCAAGTCTGCCCCACCAGCCGGCTGGTTTTTAGATAGACTGTCATGGGTGCCGGTGGAAGGCTCCAAGGGGCACAGATGATGGGCTCTGTTTGGGGTGCACACTTGTGGAGCTGGAGGAAGCAGGGCAGGTCCTTCTCTATGATCAGGGGCTGTTCCATGGAACCGTACCACCTCACCGCAACTTCTCTTGTCAATAAGGAACTTGTTGAAGTGCCCTTTAATGGCGTTTCCCCAGGTGCCCCTCCCCTGGGGCTGGACTTTCATCCACTTCCACGCGGGTGGGCGTCATCCCCGTCCGCACAGATCTTGCTATCGAATTGGACATTATAGCCAGCAGCGAACCCTTTGATCTCGGCAGGAATCCCTGCCTCCTGCTCCCAAACTGGTTGCAAGGGAAAGCCAAGATCCATAAAGAGCACTCAGCATATCAGCACGCAGGTCGACCACCTGAGTGTACTTTACGTCTGTTTTGCCTCATTGGGAAGCCACAAGGTACCTTGGTGACAATGCACACGAAGCCCTGGTACTTGTCCAGGTTAACCATGTGCTGGTCGATGCCCTTGGCTGAGAACTCGGGCATGGGCTGAGCACAGCGCCAGTCGTCCAGGGACCATACATGGTGCTGGCCAGAGCCCCACCCCACCCCACCCCACTGCTAACCCTTCTACCCTCACCTCCCTCCACCCCCAGCACCCCTACCCCCGCCTCACACAAAGAAGTGCTGGCTTCAGCAGGCGGCTCCAAAGTGCTTTTAAAATGTGAATTTCCCTTTCCAGAAAGCCTTTGAAAATAGCATAGTTATCTATTTATCTAAGTACTTTTTGAAGAGACAAGAGAGTAGGGAGAGTAATTTGTTGAGTTTTATTTTTAAGCATAATATAATCCTTAGCAGTAGAATAAATATTTATTGACCATTTGCTATGTGCCAGTTAAATTCCAGTCCTCAGATGAGACAAAGAAAAGTAAAACAGAGTCCTTGCTCTTGAAGAGTTTTATAGTCCAAAGGGGACTTAAATGAGTACACTACAATAATTACATTCAAAGCATAATGCAATAAGGACCACAAGCCAAGTAGGAATAAGGTGAATCAGGGGTTTTAAAGGAAGGGTAGCATTTACTATAGGGGACTTTTATTACATCAACAACGTTCTATAAAAATAATACCCTAATAAGTACTGATTTTCCTTTCTCTGTGTTCTCTTACATCCTTATTCATACATTTACGTGATTTTTATAGTATAATCATAATACAATTTTGTGCTCTCCTAAGCATTATAAGCATTTCCTTTTGCTAGTTTTCATCATAATTTCCATCTGTTCGTGAATGTAATTTCCTTTTCAGTACCCTGTTGTGTGGTAAATGGGTTATTTCCAGTTTTTTCATAGTTAAAAATTACGGTATAAGGGGTATCTTTATGCATGTAGCTTATTTCTTCTTTAATATCCTTTTGTTAGCTCTGCAAAATAAGATTGGTGGGGGTCAAAGGGCAAGAACATTTCTCTACCCTGAAATATATTGCTCCATGGTTCCCCCAAAATATTGGACCCATTTACAATGTCCCCGGCAGTAGATGTACCTGTTTGACACAATTGTGTTGGCATTGGGTATTTTTTTTTTTTTTTTGGTTTTTCCAATCTGCTGATTTCATAGGTATCTTGGATGCCTTGTTATTATCTTAATTTACGTTTTTGATAACTATGTTTCCAATATCCTTCCTGGTGGGAGCTCTTCAGGTCAGAGGAGCAGGATTTCCACAGGCAGACAGCGGCACTTCGTCAGCCAGAGGGAGGAGAGCGAGCACGTGCAGGAACACGAGTTTTTGGCTGGGAGAGAGGGGCCACTAAAGAGGGAACTGGTGGAGGTGAGGCTGGAAAGGAAAGTGGAGACCAGCGTGTGCAAAAGTTTGTTTTGAATCCTGTAAGGTTTTTAGTTTAACTTGTACACTATGCCTCAGAGGAGTGAACAAGTGGATTGGCCTGTCTCTCTCTTAACTCTGATGAATCCATGGGCCCAGCAAGCTAACTCCACTTGCCCCTGTCGCCTCTAGCCAAACTCCTGGCCCCCTATCGCTTCTTTTCCACCTGGAGCCCGCTGATTCCCACAGCTCCTGCTCCACCTGGCTCCTGCCCACCCACCTGCCTCACTCTCTCATCTTCAGTTTCACCCTCGTGCACCCCGGCCCCTCCTCTCCTCAGGTGCCCTCACTCACTGTCCCTGCGTGCTGGGGTGCAGTCTCCTCCTGTGCACTGACCCGCCTGACCCAGCCAGGACCCAGCATGAGTCCGGTTGATGGATCTCCGGTTCCACACGCCCCCCGCCAACCCTAGCCCCTCCAGGATGTGCTCTCTCTGTCTTCCAAGAGGGTTAAAAACCACCAGGACTGGGAGGGAGGCATCCACTGTGTTTCTCCTTCTCTGCAAGGAAAACTCGGGAAGCCTGAAGCAGAACTATAGACGAGAGAGGCCTTGGTTCCCAAGAGCTGCTAAGCCCCAGGGGGTTGTTTCCGCTGATACCCAGAGCTGATAGGCCTTGTGAAGAATCATATTTCTTCCTGCACATCCCCCAACCGAGTTCCTTGTGCTGCTGAAAGAGGCAAAGATCTGACAAATAGCCCAGGGCACTTTCCAGACTCAGTCCCATAACCACAGAGAGGCCTCCAGAAGGTGTGCAGAAGGCCTGGACCAGGAGACCCAGACTGTGCGAGTGAGCCATGCCAGGCTGCGCGTTGCCCCGATGGACATGGAACACAGTGCGTTTTGTAGAATCTTAGGTGATAGTGCTTGCAGGTATGAAAACCCCAGGTGTGAAATAAGGGTCCCTAGGCAATGGCCTGGCAGCACCCTCTGACTTTCTGTAAGCAGACTCTTTATAGAAGCCCTTGGTCCCACACTGTCTGCTGGGTGCCTTTGGGAAATTTCTTCACTAAGCCTCAGTGTCCTTATCTGTGAAATGGGAATAATAAAACCAATGCAAGGTGTTGTGCGGATTAAACGAGTTAATACAGGCAGACTACTTAGTGCCTGGAGACAGGTACTCTGTAAATGGTAGTCGTGATAATTTGGGTTGGTTTGGCTGGCTGCCTGCCTCTGCCTCTGCTGAGGGCACCAGCCTGAACACCCGTGATGAGGCTGTTGAGCACCTGGCCCCAAGCCCTGAGAGGAACCACCCTCAGGACCATTCCCACCTATCAGATCTGCAGACCAGAGCTCCCTTTCAGACATCTGTGGCTCAAAACGTGGGTCTCCTGCTGTCCACCATCTTAGGAGCAACTGTTCCTCCAGGGCAGGCAGAGGAGAGACAAATCCCCAAGGCCATGGGCACAGCACAACAGCCTCCCCATTGTCTGGGCCTTAGTGGGGCGGATGCCCTGGGGCCCTGCGTGGGTGTTTCCCTGAACGCATTGCGGCTTCCACATTGGTTGGGGGTTTTGCAGAGGGTGGCACAACCGAATCCCAATGGCCACTGATGGGCTACTTCCTGAGCTCACAGTGCTCCGCCCTCCTCCCAAAGCTAATGTCATGCTCTCCAAATGGACGTTTAAAGGATGCGGAGGGTGCAGGCCCCAGGTGCTCGGTGTGGACAAGCACCGGGCCTCCATCAAAGGGTGATGTGAAATTATGTCCGTGGCAGCGCCATGGAATCAACCAAGTGCTTCCCACTGTGATTTCTGGCATGAGCCCCATCCCCTGCAACTTCACTGGCCTTTGAAGACGCTCCACAGGTAGTGAGTTTTTGATATTTAAGTGGATTGCACGGCCCATCGGCATGGCTTTTCGGCTCTTCCTTTCTTTTCAGACAAGGTGGATTAAATGGTATCTTCATCAGACTGGGGTCTAGCGTGAGCTGTGATGATGATATCATTCCAATTCTAAGTCTGTCCCCACAGTTACCAGCTGCACCCCCCTGAGGGAATTCTGGCAGCTTTGAAAAGTAGAAAAACAATTGCGTTTGATCCTGGACTACAGTTTGCTCTCATACTGTGGGAGAGCAAGTCCTAACTTGTCTTAACTTGACATTTAAAAACATCTTAGTATCTGTTTTTTAGCCATATCCCACCAGACAGTGTAAGACAAATGAAGGAAAAGGTGAAGCTTTGAACATTATCTTCGGGACCAGCTGAGGAAAACAGAGAAATCCTATCAGCATGTATTAAGTGCTTCCCTCCACTGGACGCTGCCTGCATTCTCATCTTATCCTCACAGTAATATAGGGACTTACTATCGCCATTTTTTAAGCAAATGAATCTCAGTTACTGGGATAATCAATATTTTATCTGATTTTTAAAATGAAAAATAAATTAAGCTTTCAGTCCAGGTTTCTCAATGCAATGGCTTCAGGGATACTGACGACAAGGCCTCACTCTCTGGGAAAGGCAGAACAGTACCAGCGATGTGTAGGTACATGCTGAACTCAGGGCCCGGAATAGTTTTGAGTGAACAAATCAGAGCTTGGATTTGTAAGAATCAGAATTTCCAAGAGAAAATAAGCCCTGTTGTAGAGAAAGATGCCACGATATTCTGGAACAAAGCCTAGGTAAGATGGATCACATTTCAGGGAATACACCAGGGAAGGTGTCTTCATCCACTATGGTGATAACATTTAAGCCCTCAGGATAAAGGAGGACAGATACCCCAGAAGAAAAGAGACGAGAAAATACTTACTTGACTGAGTAGTTTAAAACCAAAATGACTAAGAAACACCTTCAACTGTCTGCATTTGCCTGGAATAGACTATTGTCTTGTTATTGTTGTTTATTTATATTTAACCAGGAGGCAAAATGGGAGCTCAGGATAGTGTTTAAAGTTAAAATACAGAAAAATAAAGTTAGATTTTCTTTTTTAGATACTAAGGCTGTAGCCTGGAAAATATAATGCCCACAAGTGCATTATTTTGTTTAGCCCTCTCAATCCCTCCTACAAGGTTGGTATTATTCTCACTTTACAGATGGGAAAACCAAGACTTGAGAAGTAAAATAACTTAATGTTATACATCTTCTAAGTTCTGAGATTTGAACCTAGACTCCAAAGCTGATGTTGTCTTGGGAACTCCAAATTCCCTCTCACGTGGAGTTTATTTCAGCATTTCTAAGAGAAGTTCACAGATCTGCCAACTGTTTGGCTCTTAAGGACCAAATTATACTCTTGAGTGGAGAAGGTAGGAAAAACGGAAACAAGGGAGGAATGGGAGAAATAGAGGGAAAGAAGTGAACCCCCACTCCCACCCATCTCTGGTTCCTTTTTTAGAGAAGAGCCTCTTGTCTGACGGTTCTTTCTCCCTTCATTCAGCACAATTCAACGAAGGTGTGTCTCTCACTCTGCCCTAATTCCTGGAAACCCAGTGCTGTAGGGCCTGATCTGAGAAGGCTTGAGTTGACAGAATAGATCATGGTTTCATGCAACAGGATACCTTTTTTCCAGAGTGCCCCCAAGGTACAATGATGGTAATTTCTCCTGAAGGCAAATAAGATATAAAATCTAGTTACTTTTCAATAGGACCAAAGATCAAGAAGCCACAAGTGAAGCTGTCCCCCACCTCCACTCCCTGAACCAGAGTGTTAGTGACTACTAAGTGACTACTAGTTAGTGAATGGGTGAGTGGATGGATGGATGGATAGACAGATGAAGGATAAATGTTGAACAGTAGATAAGTAAGTAGAGGGATGATGGATGGATGGATGGATGATGGGTAGATAGAAGGATTGTCTCCTCAGTAGCTCTGCCCATTCTTCACTACCTCTAATTATGGTGGTTTACATCATTTCCTTGTTTCAGCCTTCTATGCTCAGAGTCACTCAGAGTGCATGTAGGACTAGACTAAAAAGCTGGTCTCCTCTCTGTTGTAGACTGTTCTCTCAGTTTGATTTTATAAAATTCAAAAGATTCTGCTGCAGATTGGTCTTGTATGATCAAAGAGCAACAATATTCCTGTTATAGATTGTTTATATAAAAATAGGAAGGATGGCTGAGATTCTGGAAGCTGGAAATCTTCTGACCTAATTATAGTTAGTAGTAAGAGAGCTTCATATTTACCAAATATTTCCTAACCCTTGGCCCCAGAGTTACTGAGTTCATCAACCCTGTTTTCACATTTGGGCTGATTATCTGCCCTCAAGGATTGTTAATTAATCTCCTCCTCACTCCTTTCCTGCACCTTGGATGGGATTTTTTCTATTCAGTTGTCCCATCAGTTGTTGAGAGGTTTTAAAATCTCCAACAATAATTGTGGATTTGTCTATAATTCCTTGCAGTTCTATCAATTTTTGCTTTATGTATTTTGAAGCTCTATTATGAAATATACAATGGTTAGGATTATTGGATTATTATATTATCTTGATGAATTGACACCTTTGTCATTATTATATTACTCTTTTTATCTCTGGCAGTATTCTTTCTCTAAAATCTACTATGTCTGGTATTAATGTAACTACTCCAGTTTTCTTTTGACTACCGGAGTATTTTCTTCCATTCTTTTACTTTGAACCTATTTGTGTTTTTATATTTACAGTTGGTATCTTGAAGATAGCATATAGCTGAGTCTTGCTTTTTTTTTATCCAATATAACAATCTCTGTTTTTATTTGAATATTTAGCCCATTTACATTTATTGTGATTGTTGATATGGTTGGCTTTAATTCTACCACCTTCCTATTTGTTTTCTATTTTCCCCCTCTATTTTTTGTCCATTTTCCCATCTTGTTCTGCCTCTTTTTTGATTGATCATAACTCTTTATTGTGAGTTAGGGTTCAGAATATACTAGTGGCCTGGTGCATGGATTCATGCACATGGAAAGGAAATTGATTACTGCAGCTCAGCAGTAATCAATCCTATTTTTATATAAATAAAAATCCTTCCTATTTTTATATAAATAATCTATAACAGGAATATTGTTGCTCTTTGATCATACAGATTTGGGGTCGACAGTGCCCCAGGAACCACATAACCCACCGCCAAAGGTGGAATCACGTGGCCCCACGAGGAATCGGGCTCCCTCCTCTCTGGTTCCAGGGTGCATCACCCCAAGAACCACTACTGCCAAGTCACCGCAGCTTGGCAGCTCCTGTGTTGAGCATCTGCTCCCTGGTGGTCAGTGCACATCATATGTACTGGCCGGTCAGCCAGTCGGACGGTCACCTAGCCTTTTATATATATAGACATCTTTAACTTATCACAGTTTACCCTCAAGTGGCATTATGCCACTTCATCTATAAAAGTCTTGTAACAGTATACTTCTATTTCTCTCCTCATGGTCTTTGGGTTATTAGCTATGAAGAAAAATACCTTTAAATTTCTGATGTTCTTTATTCCTTTATATATATCTAGGTTTCCCTCTGGTATCATTTTCCCTCTACTTGTAAGACTTACAATAACATGTCTTACAGAATAAGTCTGGTGATTAATTCTTTTAGCTTTTGTATATCTGTAAAAGGATTTCACCTGTCTTTCTTTCTTTCTTTTCTTTTTTTTTTTTTTTTTTTTTGTGCCCGTTATAATTCTTTCTTTTCAAGGTTGTTTTAGGGCAGTTTTAGGTTCACAGAAAAATGGGAAGAAAGAAAAAATACAAAGATTTTTGACGTACTCCCTGCCTCTAAACATGCATTCAACCCTTTATAGCTCTCCCATTATCAACATCCCCCATCAGAATGGTACATTTGTTGCATTGATGAATCTATATTGACACATCACAATCAAAAGTGTACAGTTTATCTTAGAGTTCACTGTTGGTGGTGTACATTCTGTGGGTTCTGGGAAAATGTATAATGGCACATATCCACTATTATGGTATAATACAGAGTATTCTCATTGCCCTAAAAATCCTCTGTGCTCTGCCTATTCATTCTTCTCTCATACCCCACCCCCTGGCAACCACTGATATTTTTACTATCTCCATAGTTTTACCTTTTCCAGAATGTCATATGGTTGGAATCATAAGTTATATTGCCTTTTCAATTAACTTCTTTTACTTAGATATATGCATGTTTTTGCATGGCTTGATAGCTCATTTCTTTTTAGCACTAAATAACAGTCCATTGTCTGGATGTACCACAGTTTATCCATTCACCTACTGAAGGACATCTTGGTTACTTAAAAGTTCTGGCAATTATGAATAAAACTGCTATAAACATCCATGTGCAGGTTTTTGTGAACCTAAGTTTTCAACTACTTTGGATAAATACCAAGAAATCTGATTGATGGATCTTATGGTAAGAGTGTATTTAGTTTTATAAGAAACCTCCAAACTGTCTTCCAAAGTGGCTTTACCACTTGTATCAGCACTAGCAATGAAAGAGAGGTCCTCCTGCTCCACATCCTCACCAGCATTTGATGTTGTCAGTGTCCCATATTTTGGCTATTCTAATAGGTATACTAGTATAGCGGTATCTCATTGGTTTAATTTGCATTTCCCTGATGACATATATCAGCGGTTCTCAACCTGTGGGTCGCGACCCCTTTGGCGGTCGAACGACCCTTTCACAGGGGTCGCCTAAGACCATCCTGCATATCAGATATTTACATTACAATTCATAACAGTAGCAACATTACAGTTATGCAGTAGCAACGAAAATAACTTTATGGTTGGGTCACAACATGAGGAACTGTATTTAAAGGGCCAGAAGGTTGAGAACCACTGACATATATTGTGAGGCATCTTTTCATGTGCTCATTTGCCATCTAAATAACTCCTTTGGTGAGATATTTGTTAAGGTTTTGGCCCATTTTTTTTTTTTCTGTTCATTCGATTATTTATTCACTTGATTTTTAGATTCACTTGTTGATAGATGTGTATTTGTTGTTCATAATTTGTATCTTTACCTTTTTCTTCTTCTTCCTCTTCTTAAAGGATACCTTTCAGCATTTCATATAATACTGGTTTGGTGGTGATGAACTCCTTTAGCTTTTTCTTATCTGTGAAGCTCTTTATTTGACCTTCAATTCTGAATGATAGCTTTGCTGGGTAAAGTAATCTTGGTTGTAGGTTCTTGCTATTCATCACTTTGAATATTTCTTGCCACTCCCTTCTGGCCTGCGTAGTTTCTGTTGAGAAATCAGCTGACAGTCGTATGGGTACTCCCTTGTAGGTAACTGACTTTCTTTCTCTTGCTGCTTTTAAGATTCTCTCTTTGTCTTTTGCTCTTGGCATTTTCATTATGATGTGTCTTGGTGTGGTCCTCTTTAGATTCCTTTTGTTTGGGGTTCTCTGTGCTTCCTGGACTTGGAAGTCTATTTCTTTCACCATGTAGGGGAAGTTTTCTGTCATTATTTCTTCAAATAGGTTTTCAATATCTTGCTCTCTCTCTTCTTCTGGCACCCCTATAATTTGGATGTTGGTTCGCTTGAAGTTGTCCCAGAGGCTCCTTACACTATCTTCATATTTTTGGATTCTTTTTTCTTTTTGTTTTTCCGGTTGAGTGTTTTTTGCTTCTTCGTATTTCAAATCTTTGACTTGATTCTTGCGATCCTCTAGTCTGCTGTTGGAACTCTGTATAATATTCTTTATTTCAGTCAGTGTATGCTTAATTTCTAATTGGTCCTTTTTCATAACCTTGAGGGTCTCACTAGATTTATTGAGGGTCTCACTAAGTTTATCAGCGGTTTCTAGAAAATTCTTGAAAAACCTTATAACCGTGGTTTTGAACTCTATATCCAGTAGTTTGCTTTCCTCCATTTCTGTCATTTGTGACTTGATTCTTTGTCTCCACATTTTTTATGCTTCCCTGTGTTGATAGAGTGGCTTTCTGTGCTAGGTGTCCTATAGGGTCCAGTGGCTCAGCCTCCACAATTACCTGAGGTGGACACTCTTGGTGCACCCCTTTGTGGGCTTTGTGCACAGTCTTGTTGTAGTTAAGCCTTGATTGTTGTAGGTATCACTGGGAGGAATTGACCTCCAGGCCAATTGGCTGTGAGAATCAGCTGTGTCTACAGTGGGAGAACTTCTGTGCTGGAGACACCCTTAGGGGCAAGACTTGCTTCAGTGGGGCTTTGGTGCTCACTGAGTCTGCTCCCTGAATGTGTCCCTTATGGATCTGAGGAGTTGTAATCTGGATCGTCCCACTCTGACCTCTGGGTACACTGGCTCTTGGATCTCTAAGGAGGTGCTAATTTAGCCTCTTCCTGAGGCTACCCAGCAGGAGCTATGGAGAGATCTGCAGATTCCTCTTCTTTGTTTGGGGTTTGGAGGTGCCCAGATGAGGCCCAGCTGTGAAGCAATGCAAGCTGCTGTGGGGCCTTGGGCCTTCTTTTGGATGTTCTGGGTCTCTCTGACCCAGCTGCAGTTTGTGTAGGTAATTTTAGATTGCAAAGGGCCACGCCGTTCATATGCAAAAGCCTCCGAGCACAGCTTAAGTGGGGCGGGGTCTCAGGGAATCAACAGGGTGGAGCAAACAGCTATGGCTGATCCTCAGCCCTGCCCTAAGAGGCCCCGGGTCTCAGTGTTCCTCGGTAATCGCTGCAAGCACCTCTGAGAGAAAGCCGCCCTCAAGTTCCGCCCGATGCCAGACAGTCCAGTTTCTCCCCGTATGAGTCTGGGTCCCCAGAGACTTGCCCGGAACTGGAGTTCAGAGCAGTCGGGAGCTTGTGTCTCCCTCCTGATTGAAAAAGACAACTGCGTCCTCAGTTGCCAGCCCTTTCCATGTGCGCCTCTGTACCTCTGTACTTTACTTCCACACCTCCTCTGAGTCTCAGTGTGCTTTTCTCTTTCCTTCTAGTTGTAGAATTTCCACTCAGCCAGCCTTCCTGTGGTTCTGGGTGATGTCCATTTTGTCTTTTAGTTGTATTTTTGAAGTGATTGTGCGAGGCAGCAATTTCCGGTGTTTACCTATGCCGCCATCCAGCCCATTTTTTGTTTCTTTTTTTTTTTTTAACCTTAACCTGAGGATATGTTGTTGTTTTTTAAATGTATTTTATTTATTTTTTTACAGAGAGGAAGAGAGAGGGATAGTTAGAAACATTGATGAGAGAGAACATTGATCAGCTGCTTCCTGAGCACCTCCTACTGAGGATGTGCCTGAAACCAAGGTACATGCCCTTGACCGGAATTGAACCTGAGACCTTTCAGTCCATAGGCCAATGCTCTATCCACTAAGCCAAACCGATTAGTGCTGGAAGCCAATCCACCCTTGCTGCTTGACACAGTCGCTGCAGGGAAGAAACATCTGCACAGCTTATGTTTCAAGGGACCTGGCATATATGACATATGTTTGCTCCCCCTCTTAAGCGCTATGTGTTTTAACCAGGACCACCTCCCCAAGAAAGGTTGTTTCCCCAGGTAGGGATTTTTTTCCCTGGAGTTAGGAATTAACAAGACTAAGGAAGGGAATGAATCAGTAAGACCCCCTAGTGTTACAGAAATACCATGTACTACTTATGAAGAACTTGGACTAAGACTGTTGGCAATAAATTTGGGACTTGCTGGGCCCACATCCCCAGGGGTCTGCCCACCAGGGAAAGCACCAAAGCCTATATCCCTGGATACCCAGCGACACAGGGCAGTTCCAGGGAAGGCAAGCAGCGATGCTGGGAGGACATAACCTTTACTGGGAGGATAAACTCCTTCAGTCACTTCCTTGTAGCTTATCAGTAGAGCAATAGAATAGTGACCTTGGAATAGCCCTTGTAATGGAACACAGAGATTAACCTAGACAAGATTAAACTCAACAGAACTAGATAGAGACAGGATTATGGAAATGAAACTAGGAACTGCAGAAGGTTTCCTGAAACATACCATGATGTAATTATAGAGGCATGCTTATGGGATCAAATAGTATAAATATAGATGTAATAGAACAATAAAGTGAGAACCCAACCATGCTGATCAACTGAACGCTGCCTAAGTGTCCTTCCTTCTTCGCCAACTCTGTCCACACCTTTGGGAACCCCTGGACCTGCTGGGGCTGGACCCCAACAGATTAGCGTTGTCTTTTGTTAAGAGAGAGAGAGAGAGACAGAGACAGAGACAGAGAGACAGAGAGATCAATGAGAGAGAGAAACATCAATTGGTTGCCTCCTGTAGGTGCTCCACCAGGGATCAAACCCACAACCCAGGTATATGCCCTGACTGGGAATTGAACCCACAGCCTTTTTGGTACACAGGACAATGCTCCAACCAACTGAGCCACCTGGCCAGACTATTTGTTTGTTTTCTTACTGTTGAGTTTAAAGAGTTCTGTGTATGTTTTGGATAACAATCTTTTATCAGTAGTGTCTTTTATAAATATTTTCTCCTAGTCTGTGGCTTCTCATTCTCTTGATCATCTTCATTTTTAAAAGATATTTTCATTGGGCATAAAATGCTAGTTTGATCATTTTTTAATACTTTAAAAATTCTACTGTCCTCTAGTTTGCTTTGTTTCTGACAAGAAATCTTCTGTCATCTTTACTTTGTTTCTCTGTAATAATGTGTCTTTTTACTCATCTGCTTTTGATTTCCTCTTTATTTCTCACTTGAAGCAATTTGATTATGATGTGCCTCCATGTTGTTTTTTCAGGCTTTTATGCTTGGGGTTTGTTGAACTTCTTGGATCTGTGAGTTTATAGTTTATAGTTTATAGTTTATAGTTTATAGTTTTCATCAAATTTATAACATTTTGGCCATTATTTCTTTCAATATTATTTTTGGCTTTGGCCCCCAATTCTAGGGACTCCATTCTCTAAATTATACATATGTCAAACCACTTGAAGTTATAGCATAATTCAATGATTCTCTGGTTTTTTACATATTTTTTCTAAGATTCATTTTGGATAGTTTCTATTGTTATGATTTCAAGTTCACACTTCTTTTTTCTGTGGTGTCTAATCTAATAATCCTAGTTAGCCTGTTTTTCATCTTAAACATTGTAGTTTTTCTCTCTAAAAGTTCACTTTGGGTCTATGTTATATCTTTCATATCTCTAGTTATCATGTTGAGTCTTTCCTATAGCTTCTTGAGATATAGAATACTAGAGGCCCATTTCAGGAAGATCCTACAAGAATAGGGTTTCCTCGCTCCCTTCTCCACTGCCTGGCTCTGCTCCTGTGTCCGCTGCCTCGGCTCCCTCCCTTCTCCGCCGCTTCGCTCCCTTGTGCAGTGCTTGGCTTCCTTCTAGCTGTCTTCAGTCTTCGCTCCACACCTGCGTATGCAAATTAACCACCATCTTTATTGGGTTAATTTGCATAATCGCTCTGATTGGCTGGTGGGTGTAGCGGAGTGACACCAATTTGCATGTTTCTCTTTTATTAGTGTAAAGAGTCAATTACTCTTTAGAAATATTGTTGTATATTAATTTTGTCATCTGTATTCTTTCTGAGTCAGTTTCAACTAATTGATTTTTCTCCTCATCCCGGGTTGCATTTTCCTGTCTTTTTGCATGTCTGATACTTTTTGTTTGGATGCCAAACATTGTCAATTTCACTTTGTAGGATGTTGAATATTTTTGTATTTATATAAAAACTCTTGAGTTTTGTTCTGAAATGCAGTTAAGTTAATTGGATATAGTTTGATCATTTCAGATCTTATTTTTTTTTTTGTTAGGCAAGATCAGAGCTGCATTTAATTTAGAGTTAAAATTTTTCCCCAAGGCAAGACCCTTCTTGGTATTATAATCAGAGCCTCCTGAATTCTACTTTGACTGTGGAAACAGGCATTATTTTGGCCTTATATGAACTCTGAGTACTTTTCCCTCAAATCCTTTTTGGTGGCTCTTTCCCTGGTCTCCGCAAGATTCTACAAACGTATGGGCTGAGCAGTACTCACATGGATACTCAAAGGGGATCCTCAGCAGATCAAAGTTCTCTGTATTCAGCTCTCTCCTCTCTGCTACTCTGCCCTGTGAGCTCTAGCTGCCTTGGCTTTCCCAGATCCCATTTCTGTTGATTCAACTCAGAGAGTACCCTGTGCTCTGCCTGGGCTCCCCCTCCATATGCCACAGCCTAGAAACTTTCTCCAGGTAGTGAGCTAGATAATTGCAGGGCTCACCTCATTTGTTCCCCATCTTATTTACTGCCATTGTTTCAAATATTCTGTTCAGTTTTTTAGTTATTTTATCTTATTTTTTAGGGTAAATCCAATCCTTGTTACTCTATCTTGAATAGAAATGGAAGTGGGTTTCTTTTTTTTTAACTGGTGTTAAATGCCCCTCTACATTTATGGGAATAAACAGAGAACCCTCCCACATGACCAGTTCATGGCTGTGAATCCTCAAAGCAGCCCAGCAGGTCTACCCCTTTGGGGACTCAGGTACAAACCCACCTAGCCTGGGCACTCTTCAAAGGCAAATTGACAGCCAAACATTGTGCTGGAACAACAATGAAAATGAGATGAAAAATCAGATGACATTTAACAAGATAGACTTGTATTCCTGTAAGA
Source organism: Myotis yumanensis (assembly GCF_028538775.1). Lineage (NCBI taxonomy): Eukaryota > Metazoa > Chordata > Mammalia > Chiroptera > Vespertilionidae > Myotis > Myotis yumanensis. Next base: position 52,762,402 of record NW_027223752.1, on the reverse strand, counting down.
CCACACTGGTCTATATCTTCCACCGTGACAAAAGTGAGGAGTGAACTAGAATTGACATTACCCCCAAATCCACCAATGGTCCCTAGATGCCTACTAGCATAAGACCCCTCTAATATCCCAATGGTTTAGTCCAGTGGTCGGCAAACTGTGGCTCGTGAGCCACATGTGGCTCTTTGGCCCCTTAAGTGTGGCTCTTCCACAAAATACCTACTTCTGCGCATGGGCCACAAAGTTTCAATCGCACTGTACGTGCGCGCCCGCACGTGGTATTTTGTGGAAGAGCCACACTCAAGGGGCCAAAGAGCCACATGTGACTCGCAAGCCGCAGTTTGCCGACCAGGGGTTTAGTCCATAGCCATAGCCCATTCCCCTCTCTTAGGTCAGCTCTTTCCACCCTTTTATGTTAGCAATGGTAAAAAAAAAAAAAAAAAAATCATGGATCTTATACTTTGATATTCTGATAGCTCCCTAATCAGACTCATTCTCTAGAGCAGCAGTTCTCAACCTGTGGGTCGCAACCCCTTTGGGGGTCAAACAACCCTTTCACAGGGGTCGCCTAAGACCATCGGAAAACACATATATAATTATATATTGTTTTTGTGATTAATCACTATGCTTTAATTACGTTCAATTTGTAACAATGAAAATACATCCTGCATATCAGATATTTATATTACAATTCATAACAGTAGCAAAATGACAGTTATGAAGTAGCAACGAAAATAATTTTATGGTTGGGGGTCACCACCACATGAGGACCTGTATTAAAGGGCCGCGGCACTAGGAAGGTTGAGAACCACTGCCCTAGAGGTCCATGTAAGGTCCATGGAGCAGCAGAAGAGCATCATAAGCTTAAAACTGTAGAATTTCAACCCTGGCCAGTGGGATCAGTGGTTAGAACATCTGCAGAGCCCCAAAGGGTTGCAGGTTCGATTCCTGGTCAAGGGCACGTACCTGCCTGGGTTGCAGGTGCCATTCCTGGACCGGTCAGAGCGTGTGCCAGAGGCAACCAAATCCATGTTTCTCTCACGTTGATGTTACTCTGTCTCTCCCTCCGTCTCCCCACTTCCCTCCCTCCCTTCCTCTCCCTCTCTCTCCCTCTCTGCTTGTCTCTCTCCCCCTTCCTCCCTCCCTCCTTTCTATTCTCTAAAAATAAATGGAAAAAACATCCTCAGGTGAGGATTAAAAAAATGACAAAAATGTAGAATTACAGGTCTCAGCCTAAACCTACTGGATTAGAATCTGTAATTTAATAAGATCCTCGGGGGGTTTGGATGCACGTTAAAGTTTGAGATGCTCTTCTCTAGAGGCAAGGTTCTGAGGGTCGGTCTGTGATGAAGTCCATGTATCACAAAACCTTTTTAATATGAGGCTGTCCCCGAGTACGTCCTTATCCTCAATCTTGACCTCAGCTACAGGGCCTTGGTCCAACCCCTGGTAAAGTCAAAGACATGCCTACCTTATAACCCAAGAACTCTGCTTCTAGGTGTTTACTTTAGAACTTCCACAACATGTACACAAGGAGACTTGTACAAGAAGGTTCATTGCAGCAGAGTTTGCGATACCAAAAAATTGAAGACAATTTGGATGTCCCTTAACAGGAAAATAAATAAGCACATTGAGATCTTTTCATTGTCTTAGTTTGAGTTCCCCCAAAGGCAGATCCTGAGACAAAGGACACAAGTACAAGTAGCTTATATGGGAGGTGATGCCAAATATGTGACAGGAAAGCCAATAAAAGGTGTGTTCTTGTGTAGACATGGATGTGCTGTGAAGGGCTGCCTAACAGGCCTCCCCAAGATGTGCTACTTTGGCATGTGGGTTTTTTTGAGCTGAAGGCAACCCAAGACCCTTAGGGCTCAGGAAAAACTTTTCCCTCTTTCTGAAAGAATTTAAATTTGGACCTTGCCCATAATAAGAGTTATTGCCATAGATAAGCTTTTATGGCCTATATAGAGGACAGGGCAAAGTTTTAATTACTGCATATCGCTCTTCTTATCACTCTGCAAATTATCTTCTGGCCCTCTAAGGCCTCAGGCATTACCTTATTCCTTTATATATATAACTAGAGGCCCAATGCATGAAATTCGTGCAAGGAGCTCGGCCCTCGAAGCCCTGGCCAGCCCTCACAGCCTTGGCTTCGTCCAGAAGGTCATCCAGACAGTCATTCTGCTGTTCGGTCTAATTAACATATTAGCTCTTTATTATATAGGATTCTATCTTTTTGCGTCTGAACTGCTCATGTATGTGGGGTTCCCATACATATGTATGTAATTAAATTGGATTGTTTTCTCTTGTTAATCTGTCTCATGTAATTTAATTATTGGACCAACTGAAAGAACCTATAGAGGAAAATTTCTTTCACCCCAACATACTTCCCAGAGCCCCCTTTAAGGAAGGCATTGCTGCCCAGCTGTTGGTTTGAGGTCAGAAGTCAGCCTCCAATTGTCATTTCCTTCAGGGTCTCCCTCAGTTATCAGGAGCAGCTACATCTGAGACTGTGCCCTCCCTGGGGCAGCCCATGGCCAGGGCCTGAGCAACGTAGGGGTATAAAGACCTGTCTATGTTGGTCCACCTCTGAAGCCATTACTGGCTCCCTAGCGCTCAGTAGGCTGGCCAGAGCTTCGTCAGCCCTGCATCACAGTTCTACTTCTCCCTCTGCCCAATCCTGCTCTCTCCCCTTGCCTTTTGCAGGTGTTGATTCCTAGTAAACTTTACCTTGTGCCCCAAGCTCTGGTTCGGGATCTATTTCTGGAGATGATTATCAAGCAAGTTATTACTGTGGGCAACTACCTGGAGCTTCGTCCCATCTGGAATTCTAGGAAACAGTGTAGAACAAGTGCCTCACTCTGAGTCATCCCACCTGAGGAGCAAGGGAGTGGGGAATCTATTCATCAACTCCCCTGAGGGATTGGGTGCGGCCTGCTCCTGGGGGCTGTTAAATCCAGAGCAAAGCAGGCACCAGCAGCCCACGAAAGCCTTCAGGCAGTGAGGTGGGGACCCAGGCCTGCGTGCAGGGAGACGGTGAGCGCTGAGGATATAGGCAGGTGGGACACCAAAAGGATTGCTACTTTCATACAAAGCAATTTTAAGCAGCAGCAAAAACGAATGAACTATTGTATCAGTATGGATAAATCTCACAAAAATAATATTAAGTGAAACAAGCAAGTTGGAAAGGAGACATATAGTATAATGTAAATTATAGAGAAACTTAAAACATGCAAGGCAAGAGCAGATAACTTTTGAGGGCTATATATACAGAGCAAAAGTAGAAATACATGATGAACAGCAAATTCAGGAGAGTCATGACCATGAACAGGAAGGGAGGAAGGGATGGAATTAGGGGGTATATACAGTGGCTTTAAAATAAGACTGTATTTTAAATACAATTTTGTTTTTTATACTGGGTAGTAGGTATGCATGTGACCATTACAGTCCATTCTAAATTTTTTGTATGTCTGAAATATTTCAAATTTTAAAAAATGGCAATAAACAAAGTAAAATCTTATTAAAAGAATCAGATGATCTGAAAGAAACAGGTACTGGCTATTGGCCGGTGGGGAGGGTGTGTGAAATGACTTTTTTGCTGTGTTTATAACTAAAAGTGGCATTGAGGAGTTTTTTTAAATTTAAAAATTCTTCCATGAAAAGGGCACGAGAAAATAGGAACTGCCACTGAAAAGTAAAAATACTTGTGATTTCACCCCTTCTTTATTGTTTGAACTATTTTTTGACGGGAGCAGAAACTGCTTTTTTAAAAATCTAAAAGCACCTACGATCCCACCAACCCAACACCACTAGTTTCATTTTCATTAATTCCTTTCCAGACCATGCCCACACGCACACACACTGGGCTTAGGTGCGTATGTATTTCATACTCTACTTTTCCCACTTAATCATATGTGATGTGTCCATCAACGTCTGTCCACTTCTAAATGGTCTAAAAATCACCACTTTGATGGCTGTGTAATGATTGGGCGTGCAGATGCATGCATATGCTTCACAACCAGTTCCTTATTTGGACATTTATGTTGCTTCTAAATTTTAGATATGAAAATAACTTTATGATCAGCATACTCAGGGAGGCTTTTGTTTGTGTTAAATATAACCTTAGCAGGAGCCCAGGGGTACAATTACTAAGTCCGGGGGTGTGGACCGTCCACGTGGCCTTTGTCACACAACACAGAGCTTTCCCTTTGACAATGGCTGGTTACTGAAAGCCCTGGGCTTCACACGCGCCTGGAAATCTTCATTTTACAAATAATCTATATGGGCTTGTTTTTGTTTTACTGGGTTGTGGGGAGGACAAAGGGGGCAGCTGGGAGGAGATGGGCAAACCCCAGTTTGCCCAAAGAAATGTCTATTTCCTAAGGGGCATGAAGAATTTAGGAGTCGGGCAAACCTGATCTCTAATTCTAGCTGCCACTGGTGAGTTACGTGGCCTTAGGAACTGGCCCTCTCTGGAGCTCAGTTTCCTCGTCTCTGAAATAGAGATATATCACTGCACCTACCTCACGGGTCTCTTCTGAAGATGAAGTGAGAAAATACACTCAAAGTGCTGGCTGCCATGGTTGGCCCATAGCATGTGCTCAGCAGATAGCAAGCTGATTCTAAGATCTGCAGAAATGCTCCTTCCCCAGACCTGGACATCAGGGGCAGAGCCCAGCCCTGCAGAGGGGAAGGCTGCAGAGGCTCCCACAAAGCTTCCTGGTGACCAAGCAGGTTCCTGGGCCGGGGACTGTTACTCCTTACGCTGGTGAAAATTACATGATGGAAGGAAGAAAGGAAGGGGGTGATGAAGAATGCTCAGCACCCTGGCCAGTATGAGCCGGTGGTTAGAGCATCGGCCCATGCGCCAAAGTGTCGAGGGTTTGATTACCAGTCGATGGCCTGTACCTGGAATGCAGGTTCGATCCCCAGCCCCGATCCCTCCCTCCCTTCCACTCTCTAAAAATCAATGGGAAAAACATCCTGGTGTGAGGATTAACCAAAAAGAGAATGGAAAGAATCTTCTCTGAAATTGTGAGCCTGTATTATCTGTGAGAGAGAGAGAGAGAGAGAGAGAGAGAACTGGTGTTCACTGAGCAACAATTATGTCCAGGTACTTCACGTATATTTCCCGCCCCAGGCCTCCCAGCCTTACTGAGCAGAACTGGGGTCAACCCAATGACCTGTGTCTGAAGCCTGGACGCCCACTAGCTGGGACCTGCACTGAACTGGAGGTGCTGTCTCCTCATGTGCGAAACGGGAGTGGTTTTCAGGCCGGACGAGCTCTTTTCTGTGAAGCACCCGGCACTTTGCAGGCAGCCAGCAGTGGCTCCCATCAGAACCTTGCCCCCGGGTCACACAGCTAGGAAGTGGCGGCACGGAGATTGGGGTTGGGTTCCTTCTACCACACCGCACTTTATCCCTGTGCTCCCGCGGTCTGTGATACAAAACGCTGAGAAATACCTTCAGGTGATTCAAATACAGGATTCTTCTGGGTTTTTAGCGTTATGTTCAGAGTGTTCTATACTCATGAACTTCATCTCTCCAGGCCCTTCTGAAAGTTTCCCTTCTTATTCAGGACCTTAAAAAGGATGGAGACACACACACACACACACACACACACACACAATACCCAATATAGAAAGATTTACCCCTGATCGGAGCAGCCAGCCAGGAACAGAAGCCCTGGTGACCTCACCTGAACTCTCCACCCCTCTCCAATGTTCCCAGAATCCACACACAGGGAAGCAAGTTGAGAGAAAAGTGAAACCCCATTGTAGAGCCTCGGGCATGTTCACAACACCTCCTTAACCCTTTTCGATAACAGATAAGGAAACCGAGGCCTCCCGGCAGACACGTTGATCACGACTGCTCTGTGCGTTCCTTTGTGTCTGAAAACAAACTTACTAACCACCCTTGTGTTTCTGGTAAATAGTGTTTGAGGTTTAGCTCAATGTGAGCAATCGTATATGAGAATGTCTCTGGCTGGGCGGGTAAATTACCACCTTTTTGAAGTAATCTCGGCCTGAAAGACACTGTGGCTGGAGCAGTCGGTGCCTGGGAAGGGACCGGGCTCTGCAGGCCCGCAAAGGTCTGAACTAGGAGATGTCCCACCTGTCAAGGCGCAAGGTGACTTCATGTATTTCATCGTTCTGGTACCAGCCTGCTTCTGTCAGACAGTCTCCCTTGACGTGTCCTTACGTGAGGGGCTTGATCTGCCACCCAGGTGATTTTCAGCCCGCTGAGCAGGGCAGGGCTGCTGAGTAGAGAAGGACCAGGTAAAGAACAGACTGCCCATAGCAGGTACCACACTTCATTGTTCTTAGCCTCCGTTTCCTTGTCTAGAAGATGAGTGCAGTGACATTTACCCCATTCAGTCCTATGACTTTCAACACAGTCTACAGCCTAATGCCTCCCAGACTTGAATCTCCAGCCCCAGTCTCTGCCCTGAGCTCTACTTTCCTGTATACGACAGTCCACTGGCCCTCTGCTCTTGGAGGTCCGCTCATCAACATGCCCCAAACGGAGCTTTCCATTTCCTGCCCCACCCCCTAACCTGCTCTTCCCCTCACCTGCCTCTTCTCTGTGGTAACACTCAGTTTTCATCCACCTGCTCAGGCCAAAGACCCCTGAGTCCTCTTCCTTCACACTCCAACCTAACCCATCAGCTAGTTCTGCCGGCTCTGCCTGCAAAATACACCCAGAACCCGCGCGGGTGTCCACACAGGCACTATCTCCACCCAGTCCTGGCAGCTGTTTCACCAGGAACCTAGGGATCCCTGCATCAGACTGTTTTTAAAGACATAAACTAAAATAGTGAGGCTTGCAAAAGAAACTACTCATTTTGAAATATAGATACCAAAATATTTTAAATAACAAACATATTAATAGATTGCTTCATTGTTACCACAATAGGTGAACGGATCTAGTGGCGAGTCTGATGACTATCATTCCAGAGCAGCGGTGAATATAAACACTCTGTCTGCATCCCTGAGGGGATATTTATATATTCTGTTCCTCTGACCATCTAAGTGCATGAACTCCCAGAAGAGAGCATCTGACCGAGTTCACTCCACCAGCACTCTGGCCTGGAGTTTTGCAGGAGGCTCCAGGCTTCAACCTGGCCTCCCTCAGTCCATTCTCTACACAGAAGTCCCAGTGTCCCCTCTCCTGTGTGTGCCACATTATACCATTGCCCTGTGGCAAACCCTCCAACAATGCCCCATCACCAGGAATAAAATCCAAAGTCCTCACAACAGCCAAGGAGGCCCTACGTGATCCGGGCCCTGCTGCCTCCCCTCACCCCCACCCGCCCCCATTGCCCCCACCTTCCCTCGCTCATTCCACTCGGCCTGCCCTTGCCCTCAGGGCCTTGCCCAGCAGTGCTCCTCTCCCCAGCTCCCACCCACATGGTTTCCTCACTTCCTTGAGGCCTCTGCTCAAATGTCGCCTCCTCAGAGAGGCCTTTCATGATCCCTTCCCCACCAGCACCATCTAAAAGCCCTCCTCTCTGCCAGGGGTGACCACAACAGCAGTACAGCCTGAAAAAGAGGTTGTGCAGGCCCTGAAATTACACTTGGAGACCCTTGGGCAGGGAATTCAGGAGTTCCTAGTACCTTAGGGATGGTCGTGTGTGTGTGTGTGTGTGTGTGTGTGTGTGTGTATGGGGGGGGGCTCCCCGTACACAGCCACTTGGCCCCATGAACTCCTCACTCCAGGGAGGGGCAGGAGGGCGGGCGGAGGCCAGAGCAGGCCTTGTAAAGCATAAGGCCCAGGACAAGTGCCCGTCTCACTCAGGTCTACAGGCAGTGCCTCCCAGACCCATAACCTAGCAGGCATGGAGGGTATTGGGGAGAGGGGTCAGAAAGCTTGCCCGAGGCAGGGAAGAGGGGATACAGGTTTGTTTCAGCGATTCTCAACATGTGGGTCGCGACCCCTTTGGCGGTCGAACGACCCTTTCACAGGGGTCGCCTAAGACCATCCTGCATATCAGATGTTTACATGATGATTCATAACAGTAGCAACATTACAGTTATGAAGTAGCAACGAAAATAATTTTATGGTTGGGTCACAACATGAGGAACTGTATTTAAAGGGCCAGAAGGTTGAGAACCACTGGTTTAGATGGTGCTAAGGACAGAGCTGTTTAAGGTTCAGAGGCAAATCCAACTCATTTTTGGCTGTTTCTAAAAATCTTCCCTGAAAGGAAGGTTTTGCTCATTAAGGATCTGAAAAGAACCCTCTGTAAAGTTTCAAACACTCTGTTGTAAAAAACATTCTGGTATGTTGGTGAAAAATAAGCTTTTTTGCTTAATGGTTTCACCATTCATAAAATATTCTATCCATCCTATTTAAAAACCAGAACAGGGTATTTAAGACTCAATAGATGTCCTGGCCAATGTGCTCAGTGGTGAGAGCACCAAAGGGTCACAGGTTCTATTCCTAGTCAAGGGCACGTACCTGGGTTGTAGTTTTGGATTCCTGGCCCCAAGGGTACATGCAGGTGGCAACTAATCTATGTGTCTCTCTCACATCCATGTTCCTCTCTCTTCTCTCTCTTCCCCCCAACCCCAACTCCTTCCTCCCTTCCACTCTCTCTAAAAATTAATGGAAAAAATATCCTTGGGTGAGGATTAACAAAACAAACAAACAAACAACAAAAAACCCACACACTCAATAAACACAGGTAATAACAATGAACCTTGAATAATTATTGTTTTTAACCTTGTTTTTGAATTATGACCACTTCAAGGGTGAAATACCAAAAGAAATGGGAATGAAAAGGCAAAGTAATTTTTAAAAATAAATGAAATGGGATAAATATAGGGAGAAACAGAGATGTACGCACAGACAATGAGAAACAGAAACTATAAAAGACCTACCTACACAGGTGAACGTTCTCCAACCCTTGCTAAAGATTTTGAAACATGTTGCATTTTTCACAACCACAGATAGCATCAGCGATAGCATCTCTAAGGACCTGCCCTGTGAGGTTGTGTGACAGACTTCTGGTTTCTCAACCCTTTCTAGAGCTGTCTGGGCTTGACCCTGCAGCCCCAGATCGCAGGGTGATCCCTCTTACTTCATGGCCACAGAAAAGCAGACCCAGGTGGGAGGGGAACCCAAGGGACTCTCTCTTGTCCCTGCAGCAGTCTGTCATTCAGAACAATATTTTATAGGACCGGCATCTTTTAACGTGTGGCATCTCATTGTGGCTAATGGTCCTCCCTGTAGTCAAAGCAAGTGCCCATCCTTGAAATACAGATAGAGAAACTGAGGAAGGGGAGGGGAAGCCACTTGCCTGGGGTCTGAGAGCAAGTTATTTACTGGCAAAGCCAGGACAAGAACCAGGCAGCTCCAGATCTCCTGCGCCACCCCTCCCCCTCCCCCCCCCCCCCCCCCCCCCCGGGGCTGCGAGCTGTCCACTTCTGCCGCACTGTCTCCTTCCCTGCCCCACCTTCCTCCACATGTTGAAGGTGGAAGAGAGAGCTCAGGGCCTCCTGCTCCTGACAGCCATGTGACTCCCCACTGGGGGAAGGGGGGGGCGGATTCCTGACAATGACAACAGGAAGTCATCATTCTGGGCTCTTTGGATGAGGGGGTGTGGGTGTAACCAGTTGTATGGGAGGGAGGGGGGGAAGGAGCCAAGAGTCAGTCTGGGAGGACCTGTTTCTAAGAAGCCCAGGGGAAAAAAGGGTCCAAGGGTGCCTTGAAATTAAACACATGGCATCAAGGTGGGCTGAATATGGAAACAAAATAACAGCCGTGCTTTGGGAAATCACCATCCTCACCACATCTGAGGACACACTGCCCAGATGAAAAGGGAAGGAGGGAGGGAAGAGGCACCCTGAGGAGACCACGCTGTGCCTGGAGCCAGGTTTGCCCCTGAGAGGAGGCGCCAGGCTACTGTTCTTGGCTGTGGTTCACTGTGACCGCTGGGTGAGCCACAGCAACTCGGAAAGGCACCTTAAGAGTCAAAGTGGATGCCCCGGCTGGGTGGCTCGGTTGGTTGGAGTGTCGCCGTGTAATCAAAAGACTGCGGGTTCAATTCCTTGTTAGGGCACATACCTAGGTTGCAGGTTCGATCCCAGGAGAGACAACTGATCTTGCATTGATGTTTTTCTCTCTCTCCCCACCCCCTTCATCTCTTTCTAAAAGCAAATATATATATATATACTAGAGGCCCGATGCACGAAATTCATGCAAGGGTAGGCCTTCGCAGCCCCAGCTGCCTCAGCCCTCTCAGCCCCGGCTGCCTCGCCGCCCCACAGCCCTGCCCCCCACCCACTGGTCATTCCGGAAGGTCGTTCCAGAAGGTTGTTCTGCTCTCCAGTCTAATTAGCATATTAGCTCTTTATTATATAGGATAGATGTAGATGTAGATATCTATCCTCGAGTGAGGACCGGGGTAAAAAAAGAGTCAAAGCTGAGTAACTCTGTGTTGGATGAAAGAATGCCAGTGGGGATGGACTGGTGGATGGGTGGGAGGAACAGAACGAAAGAATCGCTGCGTTGCCACCATTGTTTCCACAGGCAGAGGGTTCCGGTTGCATTTGTTCCTCCTTCTTTCTGGAACTATTCTTCAGGGTGGAATATTGGATTCTGCCTCTAACCAAATATTTTCATTCTCAAATTGAAGTGGGAATTTAAGGAGAGCAGTTGGACTCTAGTGAAAGAACTCCCTCGATACAGCCAGTTGGAAGCAGTCATCTGACTTCTCATGTCCTCCCTCCTCGGCCCCCCCCCCCCCCCCCCCCCCGCCACCAGCAGCCCAGAAAGAGTCCAGCTGTTCCCCAGTCATCTTGGGGAGACTAGATCACTCCTCTGAGGTCCTCCTTACAGAGCCTTTGTCACCTGGCAGGTCCTACCTGACTCGGCAGCTCTGCAAAGCTGCAAGCATTGGGGTGGGGAACTCACCATTCAAAAGCCGCCTCCAAGCCTTCGCTTGATTTTATGTAGCCACTGACAAAGAGTTACAACTATATTGACCTGTGTCTTGACTGTAATGAGCTTTTGTTGTTTGGCTTTAAGGAGTACCTCCATCCAGGTGGCAAAGAACGATAGGGAGAGCCCTGGTCTTGGAGTCAGAAAACCTAAGCTCCATGCTCAGACGAGACATCTCGTCCGTTTTGAGTCTGAATTTCCTAATCCGTAAAATGGGCATGATTCTCGGCCTCTCCCAGGACGATGCTGTAGGGCCCAGTGCAAATTGGAGGTTGCGCCTGAGCCCTCTCTACAAGTGTAAACTGCGGGTGAAGTAACATTTGCGGGGTGCCCTGGCCCGGCTGCAGAGCCTGCACTGCTAGCTGCACACTCTGAGCATCGCTGCCGCCATCACTCTCCGACTGTAACTCACTCAAGCCTGTCCGTGTCGAAGTGGATGGATGCCGGCATTGACACTGTGACGGAGGCTGATTTCAAAACTCACACAGGGCGCACCATTATCGCTTCCATTTGTCTGAAGCCAGAGATAGAAAGGTTTCTGTAGGTTGGTGGCCCTCGAGGTCATCACAGAAAAGTAAACAGAAGCTCAAATAGGAGAAGAGCCTTTCCCCACGGTCACGGGGCCAGGAAGCAGCAGGGGCAGGAATGGAAACAAGCTTCCAGAACCCACACATCTGTCCTCACACCCGTTCGCCTCTGTGCATCCCGCTCAGATCCTGAGACCAGGCATGCTGGACGCGGACAAAGGGAGGAACACTTTTCTCCTGCCACTGAGGGTTCTGCATGGAAAAAAAAAAAGCGATTGTTTAATGAGGTGGGTGTGGCAAGACCAAGAGATCGTTTTGGAGCACAGGGTGCTGTCTGGGAAAGGAGGCTGTGGACAGGACTCAGCAGTGGGGCAGGGAAGGGGCTGTGAGTGACAGGAGGCAGCACAGGACACCAGAGGCAAACTCACCCTATTCCACAGCCTTCCCTCAGGCCAGCCTGGCGCTGAGAAGAGGTTTGAAACGAATGTGTTTACCCACCAGGGCCCCGCCACGTGGCTCCTTTCCGCAAGAGAGCGTGTCCCTGGTGCACGTAGCATGTGTGGTTCCCAGGTGGGAGCTGGCCTCTGGGCTCCCCTTGGTATGTCTGCAAGTCCCAGCCCCTCTGCTTTGGGAGGCTAGAAACACACTTTTCTTTGAATGGGTAAGTCGCCCTCCCAGCCATGCTATTTAAAAATAACAGTGGGCAGAACGGGCAAGCTGGGCTCCCAGACACCAGTGCTTTTCATCCTGGCCCCCACAGCCAGGGGGATGATTCCCAAAAGCTCTTCCAGTTGCCTAATCATTGTGTCCACCTCACACCATCTAACGACGTTCAGAATAGCCCCAGACAGGACCCAGAGCATTTTGAGCAACTTGGGAGCTCAATCGAGCCACAGCCTTGCCTTTTTTTAGGGCAAGACTATTCATCTAAATAAGGCACGCCAGGAGCCGGTGTTTTAGGCCATTCGGACAGGATGAAAATAGCTCCCGGCCTCCCAGTCCCTCGCTGTCCTACCTCCAGCCTGACACAGAAGTCGCTGGGCCCGTGGCCAGGGGTCCGTCACCACAGCTGTGGTGAAGGGCACATGCACCAAGAAGGCTCCTCTGTGAGCTTTGGGTCAACAAGTGAGGACGGGCCTCTGACCGCCGGCCCGCAGACCCCGAGTGTCTGAGACGTGAGAGAGGACACGTGTGGGGCTCTGATCGCCCGCCCGTCTGTGGGCACCACTGACCACACCGAGGGAAGTGCCAGCACCTGTGGGCTTGGAGGAGGCCTGCGTCTGGCTGATAGGCAAAAGGAGCGTCCTTTTCGGGAGCGCGTGCCGGTGGAGAATTACAGCAGAGGCTCATGCCAAGGTCAGGTTGGAAAGAGCAAGCACCCTGAGCAGAGGAACAAACTGGAGATGGAGAGTGACTCCTTGTCCAGCTCCATTACACTGTGGCTCCGTGAAGGCAGGCAGCATGTCTGTCCCCTTCACTGTCCTTCCTGACACACAAACAGTGCCCGGCTCGTGGAGTGAGTAGTAAATAGTTACTGAGTGGACCCCGCCTCTCCTCTCTGGTGACGGGAATCAGTGTGCTTTCTTGGAAACACCAGACATTTCAGCCCCAGTTCGGTTGCACAACTTTAGTCCACAGTTTCTATATCTGTAAACTGGGTAGAAGGTACCCCTGCCTTTCTCCCAAGGTGACTGCGGCAATATTGGGAAATGCTTTGAAAACTGGAAGCATCTTATAAACATAAGGAAGTGTGACTATTGGCTGCTGGGGACCTCTTCCCCTCAGCTCTCAGTCAGCATCTGAACGTCTGTGCGAGATGGGAGTTGTTTCTTTCCGTCATGAAAGGTAATGAATGTCTTAAAGGACTTTCACACATTCTGCTTTCCATTGTGGCACTGAAGTGTGGCCACCCCTGGAAGGGTAATGATGGATCAATACCCATTGGAGAGACACTATCATTATAGTGGCTCACTGCAAACTCCGTGTCCACATCCGAGCAGTTAAGAGGGGAGAATGGAAATTCTTCACCTCTCCTATGCACATTCAAATGGAACTGGCTGCTCTAGTCTCCTCTTTAAAATTTAACCCTGAGCCTGGCGAATCGGTGAATGCAAGCATTAGCTACTATTCCGTGAGCGCCTTTCCCACGGGCAGGCGTTGGGCCAGTGTTTCATCCATGCCCTCCCACGGATGCCACGGGTCCTGCCCACCTTGTCTCATCTCTTGATGGAGGGTTCCCAGTGGTAGGTTCTAGGAAAGGAATCAAAGTGTCAGAGAGGAACAAAACCTGGGGCAGACCAACAAGGGGAAAGGGAGCCCATGACGATAGCCTTTCGTAGTTACTACTGTGTTCCGGCCACTAATTCATGGTGTTACTTTAGTGGGTGTCTAAACAACTCTAGACCTCAGTTTCCCCAGCTATAAACAAAGGAAATTTAAGTGGGTAACTTTTAAGATCCTTTCCAGCTTTAATGCTGTGAGTGTAATTCTATGGACATGAATTTTAAAAATCAAGACTGGATGACAGAAAGGAAAAGAGGAAATTAATGTCTAGAGAGGAGACACGAGATCTGGTGAATCTGAGGAAGGCAGAGAGAGAGGGGGAGGAGGGGAGTGAGAGAGGTTGAGAAGGAGAGAGGGAAGGCAGGGGGGTGGGGTGGAGAGGAGAGAGCGTTAAAGATGCTGAAGTGCTTGGGTTTCTGGTCCCAGTCTTGCTCACGATGGTCAGTTTTCACCCCACATCCAGGTAAATCCCCATCTGCTTACTTGCGTTTTGCTTCAATTACTTTGGAGTGAGTTTCCAAACTAGGAATGAAAGAAACAAAGGCAAAGACAGCTACATCCCTGCCCTCAAGGAATCTCCCATTGCTGTTCACTGAATGTCTGTGTCCCCTCCCAAGTATCCATCTGTGGAAACCTAATCCCCAGTGAGGTGGCTTAGGAGGTGGGAGGTGATTAGGTCATGAGGGTGGGGCCTCATGAATAGGATTAATGTCTCTATAAAACAGATCCCTTCCTCCACACAAGGACACAGCCAGAAGACAGCTGTTTATGCTCCAGGGAGAGGCCCTCCCAGACACTGAATCTGCCCACACCTTGACCTTGGACCTCCCCGTCTCCAGAACTGTGAGAAATAAACATTTGCTGTTTAAGCACCACCTTCCCCCCAAAATCAAGACTAAACGTTAAGATTAAATTAATTACAACTCTAGCCTCTGCTGCCCAGGGGGACCAGCACTGGATGGGCACCAACACAGAGAGGCCACAATGAGTGTGAAAACCAGAAACACATCTTGAGGCCCTAGATGTGTCCACACAGTGAGCTTCCCAGGGAAGGCTGGGAACCGGCCCCTGGGAACAGCCAGAGTGAAAGACCTGTTTTTCCTTGCTGCTTTTTGGTGACATCTGTGTGGTGGTGGTCGTACAGGTCAGAGGGAGTCGTTCTGGAAGGACAGTGGGACTTCTGCAAGTACTTCCTCTCCATTTGATGGTTGTGGAAGGGCACCTGGACAATTTGAGAACCACCTGGACTACTTATTGCGTGATCCATGCAGCAGGCCTCCTTGCAGATGGAATCAGGCATTTACCTGGGAAAGGGAAAGATCTCCAGGAAGCAACGACATCTGCTCCAGGCAGAGAGGGGGATCCCAGGAGCCAAGACTCGTGGGTCTTGCGCTGGCTCTTCTCGCCACCCTTTGACAAAGCAAAAGGATACAGCCCTCCATCTTCGGGGGTTCAGGCATTAAATTAGAGGCTCTCCTAACGTGCTGGCAAGAACATAGTGTAGACACAAAGCCTCGTTGTAATTCCCAAGCCCAGATTACTCCAACGTGGGCCAGGGGCCAGCCCCGCCTGGGAGGGCCCAGCCGAGGGCACCCACGTGGTCTCCTGGAAGCCTCTCCCCGCCCGACATGTGGTCAAGATGACAATTCTCCATCTAACCCCAGGTTAAATGCATAATGTGCTTATTATACACTTAAGTATATTGTTGATGTTTTGAACAGGCAGCTTCAACAACATTTCACTATATAACTATCATTAAGGAGGGTTTTAAAAAATAAGATCCTATGTCCTTGGGGAGGGGGTGGGGAGGCATCGGCGTGTGCTGCAATCTGACCTGTTTAGCTTTCAAATGACATCACTTAACAAGTTCGACCTAACTCTCCTGAGGAAACAGGCAGCCCTGATGCAACAGTTGCTCATGTGAGGGAATCTGAAAGGCTCGCTCATCCTGAAGTGGCTTCCTCGTCCCCTTGCTCTCAGGCCTAGAGTGGCCGCCATTAGCTATCTTTTTGGGTTATGACCCCACGAAAGACCAGAGAAGAAACAGCAGGAGCTAGATTTCAATGTTTTAGCTCACTTAACATTGGAATCAGCTGGGGAGCTTTGAGAACTACTGATGCCTGCTCTCAGCTCCCAGAGGTTCTGGGGTGCAGCTTGGGCATTGAGATTTTTAAATAGTTCCCCAAGTGATTCTAGGGTTCAGCCAAGATTGAGAATCCCTGCCTATGCCCTCTCACCCTGACACTCAATCCTCACCTCTTTCCCTCCTCTGGCTCCAGCCCTGTCAGTCAGCAGACACCCAGGAACAAATCAGAAAGTAGGTATTGTGATCCCATTTTACAGATGAGGACACTGAGACCCAGAGAGGCTAAGTGACTTTGCTCTAGGTAACTATAGCAAACTGAATCTCTCTGGCTTCAAAGTGATTGCCATTTCTTCAAACTGCTTTGGTGACTTGAGAGGGTTAGCTCATTAAGCTATTAATACATCAAAAGATTTAGTTTACAGGAATAATGGCCCCTTACCTTTTAATAGAGGTGTTATGGTTCACAAAGCACTTTCATATTAATTTATTTTATATTAAAGATTGTTCCTCCATTTTAGAGCAGAGTAAACTGAGGCCCAGAAATGTTAACTTGCGCACCGTCACACAGGTAGAGGAACCAGAGTCTGAGTCAAAATCTTATATTTCCAAAGAATGGAGCCATTGATAAATGGGGGGTGGGGGGGTTGTAATTTTTTTTAAAAAATCCTCATCTGAGGATATGAGAGAGAGAGAGAGAGAGAGAGAGAGAGAGAGAAACATGGATCAGTTGCCTCCAGTACATGCCCTGACCCACAACCTTTTGGTGTACAGGACTACATTCCAACTGAGTGTCCCAGCCAAGGCAGCAAATTCTTTGAATGTAGAAGGTTAAATAGTTTCAGAACAGGACAAGGTCTCAGGCTCACCTTCAATTCCCAGGAGGCAGCAAAGGAGGGCAGGAGGCCACCAAAACAATGGCTCCACCATTTCTGCAGCTGGGCCTCCTTCAGCCAGCCCAGCACAGGAAGCACGTGCGGCTGAGTGAAGGGCTCCGGGCCCGAGGGCCATGCGCAGAGAAGACAGCAAGGAAGAGAGAAGCCTGCTGTCTGGCTCCAGCGCCGCTTCCCCGACATGACCTGCTGAGTTTTATTTTATTTCTCTAAAATGCATATTCTACCACACCCAGCACCCAAATCTTGTTTTCTAAAAACCGTCCTCCACTAACAGGATGGAGGGCTCCTTGGAGAAATGGTTGAGTCCAGGACTAGAGCAGGGAACTACAAGGTGAGCCTGGAACATCTTGTGGGACCCAGAAAATGAGAGAGTGCTAAGAAATCTATGACAAAATTCTTTTTTGTTGTTGTTGTTATTATTTATTTTATTATTTTATTTTATTTTATTAAATCTTTATTGTTCAGATTACATTTGTTCCTCTTTTTCCCCCCCCCCCCATAACTCCTCTCCTCCCAGTTCCCGCCCCACCCTCCACCCTCACTCCCCACCCACTGTCCTCATCCATAGGTGCACGATTTTTGTCCAGTCTCTTCCCGCATCTCCCATTCCCCTTTCCCCCCCAAGAATAGTCAGTCCATTCCCTTTCTATGTCCCTGATTCATTATAATCACCAGTTCATTCTGTACATCAGATTATTTATTCACTTGATTCTTAGATTCACTTGTTGTTCACAATTTGTATCTTTACCTTTTTCTTCTTCCTCTTCTTAAAGGATACCTTTCAGCATTTCGTATAATACTGGTTTAGTGGTGATGAACTCCTTTAGCTTTTCCTTATCTGTGAAGCTCTTTATCTGACCTTCAATTCTGAATGATAGCTTTGCTGGATAAAGTAATCTTGGTTGTAGGTTCTTGGTATTCAGCACTTTGAATATTTCTTGCCATTCCCTTCTGGCCTGCAAAGTTTCTGTTGAGAAATCAGCTGACAGTCGTATGGGTACTCCCTTGTAGGTAATTGAGTCTCTTTCTCTTGCTGCTTTTAAGATTCTCTCTTTGTCTTTTGCTCTTGGCATTTTAATGAAGATGTGTCTTGGTGTGGTCCTCTTTGGATTCCTTTTGTTTGGGGTTCTCTGCGCTTCTTGGACCTGTAAGTCCATTTCTTTCACCAAGTTTTCTGCCATTATTTCTTCAAATAGGTTTTCAATATCTTGCTCTCTCTCATCTTCTGGCACCCCTATTATTCTGATGTTGGTACGCCTGAAGCTGTCCCAGAAGCTCCTTACACTATCTTCGTATTTTCGGATTCTTTTTTCATTTTGCTTTTCCGGTTGGGTGTTTTTTGCTTCTTCGCATTTCAAATCTTTGGCTTGATTCTTGCGCTCCTCTGGTCTGCTATTGGGTGTAATATTCTTTATTTCAGTCCGTGTATGCTTAATTTCTAGTTGTTTCTTTATCATAGCATCAAGGGTCTCATTAGTTTTCGTGAGGCTCTCCACAAGTTTATGGCAAGCCCTCAAAATTGCGTTTTTTAGCTCTATATCCTCCATTTCTGTCATGTTTTTTTGTCTCCACATTTTTTTATACTTTCTTGGTGCACCCCCTTGTGGTCTTTGTGAGCAGTCTTGTTCTACTTAAGCCTTGATTGTTGTAGTTAATACTAGAGGGATTTGACCACCAGGCCGACTGGCTGTGAGAATCAGCTGTGGGAAAACTTCTGTCCTCTGGGGAGGTGCTAATCTAGCCTTTGCCTGAGGCGATCCGGCAAATGGCTCTGCGCAGGGCTTGGGCGGGGCGGGATCAACAGGGCAGGGGAGGGAGCAGTTATGGCTGCTCTCAGTCCCGTTCCCAGAGGCTCTGCTTCTCAGAACCCCGGCAACCAACCGCTGCAAACCTCGGAGAGAAAGCTGCCCTCACGTTCCAACTGATGCTAGACAATCCCGCTTCTCCCGCTTGAGTCTGAGTCCCTAGAGACTCACCCGGATCTGGAGCTCAGAGTCTGAGACTCCCTCCTGATTGAAAACGACAACCACGCCCTCAGCCACCAGCCCGCTTTCCGCGCGCACCTTCGCATCTTTAAATTTTCCACACTGCGCCTCCTCTGAGCCTGGGTATGCTGTTGTCTTTCCTTCTAGTTGAAGAGTCTCTCCTCAGCCAGCCTTCCTGTGGTTCTGGGTGATGTCCATTCCGTCTTTTAGTTGTATTTTTGAAGTGGTTGTTTGCGGCAGCAGTCTCCGGTGTTTACCTATGCCACCATCTTGGTGGAGCGACAAAATTCTTAATTAATTTAAAAAGAGCTGATAGGGACATTAAAAATAAATAAAATAAAAACAGGAGCCACCATGAGGAGTTTACTCTTAGACAAATCAGGGACAACTTCAAAGTAAATAATAACAATAAAAGATTATAACATTTTATATCTATCAAAAGAATCTATTAGCCTATACTGATACTTATAAATATAAACATATATACATATAATAAATAAGTAAAGAATAAGAACTAGTAAGGGAAAGGAAAGCTCTTCATGTCAAATAACAAATGTGGAAGAAATGATAGGTAAGATAATTACTATTTTGTAACTATTATACTAATAAACGATACGGGCAAAAAGTCTTCAAAGGATGATAAAAGCTTCAAGTGAAAATGTGTTGGGAAGCAGAATATTTACATAGTCACAAGTCTTCTCCCACAAATTATTTATTAATTACAAAGGGTGAAGGTACCCTTTACAGTTGAGGGATCTGGAAACACAACCTTAACCAAATGATCAACATTACCATCACCAGTAATGAAACAGCCGACATTGTGTGCCTCCTGGCCTGACTCACAGAAAAGGACACTATTCCTGGAGTATTTCTGCCAAAAATTCATAAGTCAGATCTGATCATGAGAGAGCAATCAGACAAATCCAAATTGAGGGACATGCTATGAAAAAAACTGGCTCATAAGCTTCAAAAGTGTCCATATTTTGAAAGACAAAGGAATACTTCCAGATAAAGAGGATTAAAGAGAATTCGAAGTAAAAAGTAAATAAGATATGTGTGTTCTTGAATTGGAAACTGGATTGGGAGAAAAACTTGCTTTAAAGGATATTGTTGGACTAATTGGTGAAGTTTGATTAAAGAATGTGTATTATTATATTAATGTTAAACTTCCTGAATTTGGTCATTGTGTTGTAATTATATAAAAGAGTATTCTTGTTCTTACAAGTTACATGCTGAAATATTTAGGAATAAAGAGTTATAATACCTACTCTCAAATGGTTCAGAAGAAACATTACATGTGTGTTTATATATATGTATACTAGAGGCCCGGTGCATGAAATTTGTGCACTGGGGGGGGGGGGGGGGTGTCCCTCAGCCCAGCCTGCACCCTCTCCAATCTGGAACCCCTCGGGGGATATCCGACTGCCAGTTTAGGCCTGATTCCACAGGATCGGGCCTAAACCGGTAGTCAGACATCCCTCTCATAATCGGGACTGCTAGCTCCTAACCACTCACCTACCTGCCTGCCTGATTGCCCCTAACCGCTTCTGCCTACCAGCCTGATCACCCCCTAGCCACTCCCCTGCCAGCCCGATGGCTCCCAACTGCCCTCCCCTGCCAGCCTGATCACTCACAACTGCCCTCCCCTGCCGGCTATCTTGTGATGACATGGGGGCAGTCATCTTGTGATGATGTGAGAGTGTGAGGGCCACCTAGGCTTTTATTAGTATAGATGTGTATGTACATATATGGAGAGAATGAGTCAAAATATTGTTAGTGAATCTCATTGAAAGATATACAAGTGTTTGTTGTATTGTGTCTGCAACATTTCTGAATTCTTTTTGTTGTTACTCCTCCCCCAAGGATATTTTTTTTCCCATTGATTTTTAGAGAGAGTGGAAGGGAGGAGGAGAGAGAGAGAGAGATTGATTGGTTGCCTCCTGCACCTGATCCTGACCAGGGCCAGGATCAAACCTGTAACCAGGTACTCGCCTTGACCTGTAATTGAACCCTCAACCCTTCAGTACACAAGCCAAGCTCCAACCACTTAGCAACACTGTCCAGGGCTTGAATTTTTTAAATAAAAAGTAAAAAGAAGAAAAGGGAGGAGGTACAAGTAGTTTTAGAAATGGCCAAGTAATATTCAAGGTGAGTTGTGAAAAACCTGGAAAGACACTGTTATTATAAAACTTGGCTACTGTTTCTAAAAACACAGAAATTACTGGATTATTCGCCTATGTCATTGCAGAGGTGGGACATGCTGTATGCTCAGTAAGCGTAGGTGAACATTGATAGTTACTGGGGGAAGCTCTTCAAAGAAAAGTTATTTTTAATTGAAAATGCAAATAAAAATAGTAAGTCATATTTTTCTATAGATTTGGCAGAGTTGCTCAGACTTCACAATTACTTATCAGGATTTATAATTCAATAGAAATGAAAATATAGCCCTAACCGGTTTGGCTCAGTGGATAGAGCGTCGGCCTGTGGACTGAAGGGTCCCAGGTTCGATTCCAGTCAAGGGCATGTACCTGGGTTGCGGGCACATCCCCAGTAGGAGGTGTGCAAGAGGCAGCTGATCGATGTTTCTAACTCTCTATCCCTCTCCCTTCCTCTCTGTAAAAAATCAATAAAATATATTTAAAAAAAAAAAAAAGAAATGAAAATATATACTATGGTACTGTGTTCAAACAGCTACACATGTAATGTACCTGCCTTTAATTATTGGTTATATAAATAAAATCCCATGAGAATTTTTGTTCTGGGATGTTGATGTAGATGTACACTCTATGACTTTAAAACACATTAGAAATAGAAATTTTAAAAATATATAGTTCATTGTAATAGTCTTCATGATGAGACAACATAGAAAAAAGTTAGCACATCCTGTGATGTCACTCTCCTACGTAAAGTCTCTCAGAGTGTCCCATTAAGCCAACAGAACCCATAGTCCTTACCCGGACACTCACAGTCCTCACAAGTGGCTGCAGCCCATATTCCAGAATCATCTCCCTCCCTGCCCCAGACACCCCACAGGCCAGGCAGGTGGGGTCTCCTGACCCTTCCTGAAAGGCTCTGTCTTTTCCTGCAAACATCTCTCCCTGGCTGGAGGGCTCCTCCCCTCTCCAGCAGGTGCCTTCCTTCTTCAAGTCCCCGCCCAGCCTCAGCCCCAGCCTCCCAAGAAGAGGTGGCCCCCTTCCTGCAGTAAACGTCCCTGGTGTAACACCTGCCTGGCTATATTTTAACAGCATGTCATGATAGTGGGATCTTTCCTCTTTTCCAGAATTGCCCACCAGGGTCCATAACTGGAAACATTTAACATTCTTAAAGCAACTCTACCCGTGTGGCCAGCCCTGTAAAAACTTTCTGACAGGCCAATCGCCATTTCTGCAGAACTAGCACCCCATTTCTCCCTCCTGAACCCTACCCCCCCACCTCCAGTCTCTGCGAGATGCATGGGGTGGGGTAGATGATTATCTTTGCGGGGCAGTGCAGTTTATGTAAAGTGAGATGGTTCTTTGCCATCTCCTCCCATTGACAGGTATCACCTGATTGGTCCCACTCCTTACAGCCTTCAAGATAATGACTGCAACAACCTTTTACAGAGCTGCAGAGCTTGCTGGCCTGACCGGAGCTGGAGGGACCTGTTCAGGACAGAGACAGGAGTGCCCGCCGGGCCGGCCTGTGGGGTGCCTGGGACAGGGAAGGAGATGATTCTGGAGAATGGGTTGCAGCCAGTGGAGTTGATCAACGTAAGAGATGGGTGTAGACCCAACCCTGTTCCTAATCAACGTTTATTGAGCATCTGACACACACCAGGTGCTGCTCCAAGAAATGGCCATGCATCATCTCCTTGTACCCCCTCTTAACAAGGACTAAGGTGAGGCCAGTGAGGTGCCTAGGATACAAAACTTAAGGAGACACTCGTGCTCAGGGTCATGTAAGTGTGTCCTCTTCTCCTCCTCCCAGCTGTGCATCCCTTCAACAACCAATAGGCCCATTTCACAGATAAGGAAACTGAGGCTTAGGAAGACTGAGCAGTATGTCGAGAGTCACTATATTAGTTAGCACCAGAACCAGGATGCAAACCCAGAAGGTCTGTGCCCATGACCCTGTACAGGTTCTGCCTTTCTGATAGCAAGTGGTTGAGCCAAGGAATGAGCCAGCCTCCTTCCCAGCCCACATTCCATACCCACAACTTGATTTGTGTGGAATGGAGTTCACATGACATTTTAAATTCAAGGTGAGCAAAGCCTCCAAACATAGGACAGAGTAGAGAAAAGTAACCTGCTTATGGGGTTGATGTAGGGGGATCTAGTCAAATCCTTGACCTTAGTCTGACAATTTGCAACCCTGGCTATCTATCAGAATGTCTGGGAAACAAAACCCCGGCCCCACCACAGATCTCTGGGGGTGGGGCACCAACATCAATATTTAGAAACCTTCAAGGTTGAAAATCACACACAGCCTTAGACTCATGAATGCCTAACTCAGTGGTCGGCAAACTGGCCCCTTGAGGGTGGCTCTTCCACAAAATACCACGTGTGGGCACGCACATACAGTGCGATTGAAACTTCGTGGCCCATGCCACAGGACCAAAGAGCCCCATGTGGCTCACGAGCCGCAGTTTGCCGACCACTGGCCTAACTGATTAACACACATAAGCTCCAACTCTGAAGAGAAATGGTTGCTGCTCCCCCACCCTCTCCCCTTCCCCACAAAAGTCTAAGACAGTGGTTCTCAATCTTGGCTGCACATTAGAATCACCTGGGAATCTTTTTAAAATCCTGATTTCTGGGCGTCATCCTCCGGAAATTCTGTTTCTTTGTTATGGGGTGAGGCCACAACATTAGTAACAAAGAAACAGAATTTCCAGAGGATGAGGCCCAGAAATCAGGATTTTAAAAAGATTTCCAGGTGATTCCAATATGCAGCCAAGGTTGAGAACCACTGGTCTAAGAGCTTTCAAGGGCCAATCAGATAGGCCCAGGTGTGCTGTGTGAAAGGGAGTCAGGCTAGGTGCTGAACACTGGCTGCTTTGACCTTCCTGCTGTCCTATAAACAACAAGTGCGAGAAGATAACAGGATGGGTGTTTGCATCACAAACATGCTTATTTTGGTATAGGAAAGAGTGTGACATTTTAAAATCCTGAAGTACGGAGTGGGGTCAGGGAGAAGGGTATCAATGCACTAGCTCTATTATCTTGCACCTCTGACCTGGGCTAGGGGTTCTCTAGTCTCCTTATCCCCAAAGCTGCCTTGCTTGTACACACAGGATCTGAAGTTGCATAGAATCCTGTGTCACGTCATCATAGGAGTGAGGGACACAGGACCCAGGTACAGGGAGGGGCCAGGGACAACCCAAGTGATTTAACAGATCTCTTAATCTGGCTGAGCCTTAATTTTGTCATCTACAAATGAGAAAATTATTCTGCTCTGCCTAGACTTGGTCTAAGCCAGAGATTTTCAACAGGTGTGCCACGGCACACTGATGCGTCACAAGAATTTTTAAAACATGCAGTACCTGACCATTTAGTCAGGGGCATTAACCTCTTTTCCCTTAGATTGTCAAATTAAAAAAATGACAACAACTAACACATCAACAGCCATCTGGTGTGAATGAATCAAAATTATACCTATTTTTTTTTGTCAGATTGAGGAAAATATATTTTTTGGTGTGCCACAGAATTTTAGTAATTAGTTTATATGAGCCATGAGATGAGAAAAGTTGAAAATCACTGGTTTAAGGAGGGTTAAAAAAGATACTAGATATAAGCTGTGCTTGGAAAATGTTGACACTCTGTGCAACCATTAATTTTTATGGTTCATATAAGAATTTTATATGTCAACTCTGGACCCTCATGGAAGTCTAAAAATATTTCCATGATTATAAAGGACTTAAATGTAACACGGGAAACCATAAAAATTCTAGAAGAATCCAAAGGCAACAAAATCTCAGACATATGCCGAAGCAATTTCTTCACTGATACAGCTCCTAGGGCACTTGAAACTAAAGAGAAAATGAACAAATGAGACTACATCAAAATAGAAAGCTTCTGCACAGCAAAAGAAACCATCAACAAAACAACAAGAAAACCCACTGCGTGGGAAAACATATTTGCCAATGTCATATCTGATAAGGGCCTAATCTCCAAAATTTATAGGGAACTCATACAACTTAACAAAAGGAAGATAAACAATCCAATCAAAAAATGGGCAAAGGATCTAAATAGACACCTTTCAAAAGACGACATTCAGAAAGCCAAGAGACATATGAAAACATGCTCAAAGTCACTAATCATCCGAGACATGCAAATCAAAACAACAATGAGGTGCCATCTCACGCCTGTCAGACTGGCTATCATTAACAAATCAACAAACGACAAGTGCTGGAGAGGATGTGGAGAAAAAGGAACACTTGTGCACTGCTGGTGGGAATGCAGACTGGTGCAGCCACTCTGGAAGACAGTATGGAGTTTCCTCAAAAAACTAAAAATGGAACTTCCATTTGACCCTGTGATCCCACTTCTAGGAATATATCCCAAGAAACCAGAAACACCAATCAGAAAGGATATGTGCACCCATATGTTCATAGCAGCACAATTCACCATAGCTAAGATCTGGAAACAGCCTAAGTGCCCATCAGTAGATGAATGGATTAGAAAACTGTGGTACATCTACACGATGGAATACTATGCTGCTGTAAGAAAGAAGGAACTCTTACAATTTGCAACGGCATGGATGGAACTGGAGAGCATTATGCTAAGTGAAATAAGCCAGTCAATGAAGGAAAAATACCACATGATCTCACTCATTCATGGATAATAGAGACCATTATGAACTTTTAAACAATAATAGATACAGAGGCAGAGCTGCCTCAAACAGATAGTCAAACTGCAGCGGGAAGGCCGGGGAGGGTTGGGGGGCAGGAGGGAGGGGCATAAGAGATCAACTGAAGGACTTGTATGCATGCATATAAGCATAACCAATGGACATAAGACACTGGGGGGTAGGGGAGACCAGGGGATTGTCAAGGGTGGGGAAAAAAGAAAAAAGGACACATATGTAATACCCTTTGTAATACTTTAAGCAATAAAAAAAATTTTTTTAAATAAATAAATAAATAAAATAAAAATATTTCCATGATCACCTGAAAGGACTTTAAAAATGTGTCCCAGTAAGTCAGACTCTGTCTTTGTAAGCATTTTAGTTATGAAACCCATATTAATTTATTTTATCTCGATCTACCTTAAATAGTTACTCAAAATTTGCTACTTGAGGAAGGCTCTATAAATCATTCTAGCTTAACGATTCCAGTGACGTAGTACCACGCTATGCAGGCGTTTCTAAGGACCAGACAACAGCACGACCTGGGAGACTTTTGGACATGCAGAATCCCAGGCTGACTCAGAGACTCTGAATCTACATTTTAACAACATCTCCAAGTGATCTGATGTGCACGTTACAGCGAGTATTAAGTGTGAGATGCCTGGTCCTGGTCACTAACCTACAGAGTCTGAGAAAGGCTATGGCGAAGCAATGACTCCTATGGATGTTACAGCTCGAGAAGCGCTCACTTAGAAAAGCTTCCAGACCCAGAAGCCAGGAGGGCTTCTTGCACCTTCTAGGGGGTTCAAGCACCCCCAATATTGCATCAGTGACTCCTGAGATTAGAGATGAGACGAGAAAGGGAAACCAGAGGCAACTAAATGGACTGCAAGGCACTGTACATGCAATTACCTGCAAGACAGACTTTGTTATCTCATTGTACAGATGAAGAGATTGAGTTGGATAAAGGGTGAGTAACTTGACTAAGGTCTGGCATCTAGTTAGTGGAGGAGCCGGGATTCAAATTAGTATCTGGCGCACCAGCCTTCCCTGTCCCGGGCCTCAGCCCCTCGCCCTGCATCTTGGCCCGAGTGGTCCTGGCGGTAGCTCACCCTGTCCCTGAGCCCATAAGCCCTAGCAGCCACCCGACTCCCTCTCCTAGTGCCACTGGTCGCCTCGGCCTCCCCCCAGGACCAGGGCCAGAGTGCAGCACGTTTCCATCCCGCCCTCTGCACGAGGAGCCACAGCAGCTCAGCCTTGAACCACAGTAGCCTCTGACCCAATAACAAATCTTTACTGAGTTGTCCCCCAAAAGACATTAGGGATCAGAAAGTTTCCAAGAAAGGAGATAGAGCAACAGGTGGGAGGTCAGATTTTAAAGCAAGACCCGCTGGGAAGCTTTGGTGTAGTTCCTTCAAAAGCAAGAAGGGAGAGAGGCCTGGGACCAGCGGTTTAGTCCCAGGGTGAAGCTGGGTAAGAGCAGGAAGGCATCGGCTGAGGCAGAGGTGCTGCCCCTGCGGCCTGCAGGGAGGTAAGGGCTCCCTGGCAGAGGCTGGGCATGAGGAGCCCCTGGATGGCTCCATCTCTGAGCCCCGCAGGCTGCAGGGAGCTCCGTATCTGGTGTGAGAGCGCCCCCTGGAGGCCTGAGGCCGTTAGAGAGCGCAGGACACAGGCGGCCTTCGAGAGCTAGGCCTGCAGCGCCCACTCCACGAATGGAGTCAGAACTCAACGCCCTCCGTGCTGAGAGAAGACCCACGGGAATAGAAATAGCCTCAAGCTTCCAGGAGCACTTGATGGAAAGATTCGGGAGCTCAGGTGACAGAACAGCCCTAAGAAAGACATTTGGCATTTTTAAACTTTACAGGAGATCGTATTTCTGACCTCAGATAAAAAAATAATTTCCTGAACAAGATGCCAACAATGAAAGGAAGAGATGAAAGAAAAGATTGAGGTTAACTGCACTACAATTAAAAATGTCTATTCGTTTGAGAAAAAGAAATCACACACAGAGTGAGAAGACCAGCCGGAGACCGGGAGAGGAGAATACACACAGCTGGCACCCGAGTCGTGTGCAGAATCTATAAAGAGCTACTACAAATCAGTCACACAAGAGCACGCACAGGAGACATATACAAGTGTTGTTTATACTATTCCCAACCTGGAAACCACCCAGTGTCCATTCGTTGTTGGAGGATAAATAAATTATAATACATTCCCCCAGGGAGTACTATCCAGCAGTGAGCATGAATGAGCTACAGCTCTACAGCCACATCTCTCAACACAGGGAGGTCACAGATGCAAAAAGCAAGTTATAGAAGAATACTCATGCTATGACTCCCTTTATAGACGTTCAGAGACAGGGAAAACTAAAGAACATATTGCTTAGGGATAATATATGTGGTAAAGCTGTTTTTTAAATGCAAGAGAAAGACTGACACACAATGGGAACAGGAGAGTGAAGGGATTGCATCAGGGATGGACAAGTAGGTGCTTTTCAGATACTGGAGATATTTTTCCTCAGCTCAGTGTGTGGTTTGTTTTATTGTTCTTTAAGTTGTATTTCTATGCAATATATATATTTACATGAATGACCTTTACATCAAAAACTGTTTAAAAAACAAGAACTGGGGTTTTTTTTTATAGGGCAGTCAGATCACTATCAGAGGGTATTTTCTATGTAGCTGACATCCATACTAATTGGGCTAGTGGTACAACAACATCAGGGTGGGGTAGGGATACTAACATGGGGGGCTTGCCCTGAGCTAAGCTTTGGTGCACAGATTCTCAATAGGCATCAAATTCACCTCACTGATAAAACACAGCTGAAAACACTGAAATTCTGAATGATGAATTAGAACTTATAGCTGTACCTAGTAGTCCTTCTGTGACATTTGCATAGTGTTTCATAATTTATTAAAAACTGTCATATGAGTTAACTCAATCATTTCCCATAATCCTTCTGAGAGGTAGCCAGAGAAGGTTATTTTTATGTCTATTTTAAAGAGAAAGACACCCTAGCCAATGTTGTTCAGTGGTTGGAGCATCAGCCCACACACCGAAGGATTTCAGGTTCAATTCCCACTCAAGAGCACATACCTGGGCTGCAGGTTCGATCCCTGGTCCCAGTTGGGGCACATGGGGGAGGCAACCAAACAATGTGTCTCTCTCATCTCTCTCTCTCTCTCCCCCCCACCCCACCCTCCAACCCTTCTACTCTCTCTAGAAATCAGTGGAAAAAATATCCTCGGGTAGAATTAACCAAATCAATCAATCAATGAAATCAAGTCACAGAGAGGTGATGTGACTTGCCTGAAGTCACACAGCCCGGACTAAGTCTTAGAACTCCTGGTCAAGTGCTCCTTCTACCAGAGCTGCTGTCTCTCTATACTAATGTGGTAGACCGAGATTCTGCCACAAGTGCCCCCCAAATCCTGCACCAGGCCCCCCTCCCCTGACCACATTCTCCCTGGGAATTGGTCAGCCTCCCCTAGGCCTGCCCCTGGTACGCTCCCACCCACCAAGACTTCTCTCTTCTCTGGTCTTGAGTTGTGTTCCCCAGTGTCACAATCCTTGGAATTCTTCTATCTCTTCTTCTATAAGGAATTTTCCCGGGTGCTTATTTTCCTTGTCTTTGTTACGGCCCCTCTATGTGGATTTCTACCTCCCACTAGTCAGCACCAGTTTGTTGGCACTTGTCCAGAATAGATGTCTGTGGGGTAGCACCTGGGCACACAAATCCCACAGGTGGCACTGTAGGATGCACTTGTTCTCAACAGGAGAGGTGCATGGAAACATGCACGGATAGTTTGAAAAAGCCCCTAGGCCGTTCTGACTGGCCATTCCAGGGCCCCACCCCAGTTGAGGATCAATGAGATAATGATACCTTAGCTGTTATGCAACCTCTCTGAGCCTCCGTTTCTAAATCTGTGACTGGTGTGAAGGCGAGTGTGTTTTTATGAAATTAAAAGAGATAATACCTACTACATAGTATGTGTTAATCAAAGGTTAGTTCCCTTCTTCATCTAATCATCGAGAAAACAGAAATGAGGTATTAAACCAGAAAGCCTTACTGACTGAGTCAAAAGGCTCACCTTCATACAAACCCAGTTTCTAACACTCATAGGTTCTTCCAGGAGGATTTGTGCTCTGGCAAACTATTCAGCTACTGCTCAGGCCCTGCATGGTACAATACTTTGAGTTCCCGGGAAGAAAAGGCCCAGAGTTCTCATTGGAGGCTTGCAGGAAAAGGAAGCCAACTCCCAACACAGAAAGCACTCCCAGAGCTGTGTTCTGGAAATCGTCCAGACTGGGAGGCAGACAATTCCTGGAAGGAGAGAATCACAGGTTCATTTACATTCACATTCAGGACACAGGAAAGATGCAGTGAGAATCGGGAGCTGGGCTTTTAGCTTGCTGTGTGAGTTTGGGCAAGTTACTTCACTCCTCTGGGCCAAGGGTTTGAATCATATCAGAAGGACTCTTCCAATGGAGACACTCGGGGACACTCTGTATACTTCAGAGACATTACGAAACAAATTGACTCTCCAATCACATAATTTTCATTTGCATTATTGTAACCTGGGCTGGTGTCCAACTCTTTTTCATAAACAGTAAGAAATTATGTCATTTCCACCACCGCGTCAAGCACAGCCAAGGGTATTTATTATACAATCACTTTTCTCACTTCGCAGTTCAGGGCAGCAGAAGAGACTAGCACTTTAGATTCTGGAACAGCTAGGCTTTCTTAGGAAGATTCCAGGAGGAGTTATTAACCCAATGAATAATGTAGTAAGTACCACTCTGGTCCCTGGGCTGCAATACTGCACTCTCTCTCCTATTGCTTTTCTCTCTTCTAAGGAAAGACATCAAACAAGAAACTCATTCAAAATTTAACCACAATATGAACAGACATTTTACACAAGGGCAATTATAAACAGTGCACGTGCAAAAAAGAACCTGCCTACTGGCATCCCAAAAAATGCAGATTAAAGCAAATTTGGGACCCAACTTTAAAATATTAATTCTCAAAAATGTATGAAAGCAACAATATTCAAAGCACCTGATGTAGTAAAATTGACTCACTGGTATCATATTGGTGGCATTGTAAATTAGTAATAGTTCTTTTGAGAAGCAATATGGCAGCAAAGGGGATGAAGCATATTCATGATTACTGAAAGGTAATGCAATAAAAATCTGCATGAAGAAGTTAACATCAGCAATATCTATTACAGCAAATGGAAAAAAATACACAGAAATTGCTACATAGATTTTGATACAGTCACACTTTGCCTCTTATAGAGCCATAGTGATAATTATGAAGATTAAGTAGCAATATGGAGAAGCATTTATTATGGGTAAAATATAACAAACTTCAGGATAATGTGTATCATGACTCTAGCTCTAAAAATGTGCTTACAACCATACAGGGACTGGAAGATAGTGAAAGTAGCTATAGTGTTCAGGAAGTGAAATATTGTGTTTAAAATTCTGTTATAGATGCCATTTTGTCTTCAATTACATAAATAAAAGAGTATAGTTCTCACCTCGGCAGCATGTGTACTAAAATTGTGACCATACAGAGAAGATTAGCTTGGCCTCTGCAAATTCATGAAGCGTTTCATTTTTTTAAGTATATTAATTTTTTTAAAAAAGTTAAGCCTCACACGAGGATATGTTTATTGATTTTGGAGAGGGAGGAAAGGAAGAGAGGGAGAAACAGTGAGGTGAGAGAGAAACATTGATTCAGGTTGCTGATGGGGGGCTCAAACCCACAACCTGGTTATGTGCCCTGACCAGAATTGAACCCACAACCTTTCAGTGTTTGGGATGATGCTCCAATCAACGAGCCACACCAGCAAGGGCAAAAATTATACTTATTTTAAAGTAAATGATCTTATCCCCTAACTTTCCCACTAGACAAGAACAGTAGGAACCCTGACTGTCTTATTCAACGTTGTTTGCCAAAGCACTTGTCTGGCACATGGGAGGTTCTGCAAATGTGTGTGGACTGGCTGACCACTGCCGTAAGCCTCTCCAAGCAAGGTTAATAGATCACTGGCAGGCCTCCTGCTTTTGCAAAGGTGCCTTTGCCAGCACCTTCACCATCTTCAAAACCCAAAACACCATCATTTACAAGCAGCTTTTTCAAAACCCAGCCTCTCCCTCCACAGGTTTCACTGGCAGGAGGAGGACATCGCCGTAAAGCACCACCAACACCAGGGCGAGTCTGGGTGGGGAGAACCTCCCCTTCCTTCTGCAGCTTCGCTGTTGGGGCAGACCCTCATGGGACACACGGGGAGCAGCTCGGTGCCCTGCGTCATCTGAACACTGACTCTTCACACCAGAAGGTGGCAGTCTACACACTGCCTTCTGGTACAAACCCAGCCCCTTCCAGGACACGGATAGTTAATCTCTCAAAGGTGAGCCCTGGTAAGGGCGTGTCAAGGGTGGCGAGGACCTCAGGCCAATGTCAGGAACAGGCAGAGGCAATGGATGCTACTGTGCCTGGTGCTGAGAGAGATGGCGTCTCCCCTGTTCTACAGTTGGGGAAACCAAGCTTCAGAAAGGCTAAGGGACTGCCAGGTCCCCAAGCCCTGCCGAAAAGTAACACCGCCCAGAACTGAGCCCAGCTCGCCTCATCCCAATACCCACCCTCTTCCCACTGCACCATGTACCTCCCCACACTCCAGCAGCAGTAGTCTATGAAAAACTAGGTAAGGATGTTTCTAAACCATTGGTTCATGCTTTTTAAATCACCGCATCAAATTATAAAAGTGATCATACCCTTTGACCTTGGAGCACCACTTTGAGAAATGTGTTCCAAGGAAACAAATAAAAAATATGAAGGATGTGTTTATAAATACACATATATCATATAAATACATTTTTAGATATTATAAATTATAACAAAGGTGTATACAGAGATGCTTAGAACTGAGCTGAATACTGCAGTTAAAACTGGAGGCAGTCCAGCCTGTGTGGCTCAGAGCATCGACCTATGAACCAAGAGGTCACCGGTTCGATTCCCAGTCAGGGCACATGCCTGGGTTGTGGGCTTGGTTCCCAGTAGAGAACATGCAGGAGGCAGCCAGTCAATGATTCTCTCTCATCATTGATGTGTCTGCCTTTCTTTCCCTCTCCCTTCCTCTCTGAAATCAATAAAAAATATTTTTTTTAAATGGAGGCAGCCCGAATGCCTGACCTTGAGGCAGAATCAGGGAAGATTGTGCCATAGACAGTATATTGACAGTGCGAATGGTCTTGTGAGAATTGGAGCCAATGTCCAGCTTGTCCCATGGGTACCATCATTCTGGTTGTTAAAATACTGAAATAAATACTTCCATACCAGTTGAGAAAGCGGACCTGCGTGTCTTCCCAGCCTTCCTGGCCCTTCCACTGGGTCTCCCCATCCAGCAACTAAATGGTGAACGCTGGCGCAGCCGAACCCTCCAAGCCCTGCCCTGTGCAGTGGTCCATGAACATCCTGGAAGCAGTTATTGAATATTTTTAAAATCTTCCCTGGCTAAGGTTCTGTGCACTCAGAAATTGGAGACCTTATTTTGGAATGAGACAAGGGACAGAGGGATAGATGTAGAGACATTATGTAACTTACCCAGTAAAAAAGTAGAACTTGATACAATGAATATGAGGAATAGCAATGAGGCGACTTTATATTTGTATAAACAGGAGTTTCTAAGAAGCCAGAGTCTGTAAATATTTGGTAAGTAAATGGGAGAGTTGACAAATACTGTCAGTTGCCCTCTCAATAACCTTTCCCCCTCTTTTCTTCTTAAAAGAAAATTGCGATTTTGTTCACTCTCCTCCTACTCTTCTGACAACCCAGTGCTTTGGGGACGGTTGAGCCAGGAGGTGGTCTGGGTGGTGGCAGGCATGGTGCCTCACGCCTCTTGCCAAGTGGTGGGTGTAGGCATGGGCTGGTGATGTGGTTCTGGCCAATGAGGTGGAAGGGAAGTCTATTGGGAGGATTCTAGCGAGACTTTCTTTCCCAATATACAGGGATGTCCCCTTTGTTCCCTTTGAGAATGTCTTGCTTAAAACTAAGGCAAACATCTTCTTTCCCAAGGGGAAAGCTAAGAGAATTCCAGAGACTATAAACCTTAGCCCTGACATCTTGGAGCTGCTCAGTCAACCCTGGAGCTGCTCTACAGTGAGTCTTCTTGTTATTGTTCAAGTCACTTTAGTTGGATTTGCTGGTACTTGCAGAGTCCCAGCACACTCTGATGAAAGCCATTTGTTCACTACCACACCCCTATGATCTATAACACTGCCTGGTGCATAGTAGACCCACCATAAACATTTGTTGATGGGATACTTGAGTAAAAACCATCTTCACTGATGTAGGATGGTATTAAGGTATTAAGGTTGTTGTTTTTTATGGTTTGGGTGTTAGATTTTTCCATTTAAAACATTTTTTAAAACAATGGTTGTTATTGACTGTCTATTGTCTCCGGGGCATTAGTGTTATGGGAGGTGGCAAACAGGTGGCAAACGAAACTGGATTTGAATCTGGATCTGCTACTTACCAGTTAAGTGCCCTTAGGCAACTTACTCCTCTTCCCTGAGCACACCTGTCAACTGAGCACAACCACCACTGAATGACTAGTGTAGGGCTGCTGGGAGGCTTAGCTGAGAAGCAGCCACAGAGCCCGGCTGAGTCAGTGTTTGACTCTCACCTCACTGCATCTCCACATCTTCAAGTACTGGACATCAGATGGAGCCCCTCCTTGACCTTGAGAAGGGCCTCATGGGCCAGGGAAGGAGTCATATGTATCAACAAGTCAACCACCTGACCAATGTTAACATCACCAGAATGGGACAAAGCAACGTCATATGCCTCCTGCTATGACACAAAGATGAACACAGCATCAGCTCTGCGATGCGCTGACCAAATCTGTACAACACGAACCCCTCGTGAGGAGACATCAAACAAACCCCAAATGAGGTACTTTCTATAAAATAACTGCCCAGACACTTCAAAAATGTCAATTGTCACGAGAGACCAAAACAAACAAACAAAAGACCAAGGAACTGTTCTAGTTTAAGGGACACGAAAGAGAGATACTGAAGAGACATGACAACTAAATGTAGTGCATGATCCGGGATTTTCCTTTGCTATAACATCTGCATATTAGGTAACAGTTGGCATCAAAGTTAACTTCTTAATTTTGATAACTGTTTGGTAATTATG
Source organism: Myotis yumanensis (assembly GCF_028538775.1). Lineage (NCBI taxonomy): Eukaryota > Metazoa > Chordata > Mammalia > Chiroptera > Vespertilionidae > Myotis > Myotis yumanensis. The sequence goes on along the minus strand of NW_027223752.1, from coordinate 52,727,663 downwards.
TCAGAGAATGTCCTTGGTTTTGGAAAACATGCACATTGAAGGAATAGAGAAGTATAATGTCTACAGATAACTCACGGTTTAGAAAAAAATAAAATGATACATCTAAATCGATAAGATTAAGGCAGATGTGGCAAAACCTTAATAGTTAGGAAATCTGGGTGGAAGGTGTACAAGAATCCTTTGTACTATCCTTGCAACTTCCCTTTAAGTCTGGAATTACATCAAGAAATCATTTTTTAAAAATTTTAAAGCAATAGTGGAGCCAAGTCCTGAAGAGTAGGAATCCGTGGGTTGGAAAGGAGGTAGAGTGACATTCAGGTTCAGTAAAAATTTTGGAAAGCATTCAAGAAGCCACTGGGCGTTGGCGGGCCCACTTCACACAAAGCTGCCTGGAGCAGGGGCTGGGAAGAGGTGTCCAGGTCCTCCAGGCGGACAAGAGCAGCCCGGGCCTGTCAGTCAGGGGCTGGGGAGTGTGACAGAGCAGGGCTCTAGCAGGCGGGACTTAGGTGTGGCCGAGGCACTAACTGTGGGTAGTAAAGCTGGACATGGACGTTGGGACCCAATTGCCAAGGACCCTGGCCTCCCTGCCAGGCATGAGGACTTCATCCTGCGAACAGGGAGTGGGGGTGAAAGATAACATGTGTTGTAGACGATGGGGAAGCTGAGTGGAGAAAGTCAAGCTAGAAGCAGGGAAGCCCACACTGCGACTACTGCAGCACTGGGCGTGAAAAAAGATGCCATGTGCACAGCCAGGGGTGAGCGCCACTAGCCGTCTCCTCATAAAGGCCTTCCCTAAGTTCAGAAAACCACCTGCACCCCCTGTCCCGGTGACTTGGTCTCTTCTAGTCCCCCCAGTGCCTCATTTCTTCAGATTTCAATGTATTACCCTGTAGGTACTATGGCTGCCATGCTTCCTCCACAAGAGACTAAAGGTCTGGTCACAAATTGGTTTCCTTATATTGCACAACAGCTGGGCATTTTCAAATCAAATTGAGTCAATCCATTCATTCAACATTCAGCAAATATTTACCCAGGGCTTCTGTGTGCTTAAGGGGCTTATCTAAAGGGGAAAGGGAAAGTGGTAGGGTGGGGAAATGTCTGGTTATATTATAAGAATTCTTTCTCTCCTTGGGGCTTTACTTGGTATATCCAAATTAGATAGGGAAGTTAGTTTCTCTTCAAATTGGAAAGTGCTTATTATCTTTGCGTCGTCCCTAGCTTAATGAAGATGCAGCCAGGTGACAGGTGGCACAAGGTAACATCCTGAGCAGCTTATTAAACACTCATGGGTCAAGATGCTCCCTGTGTGGCCTGATGACTTTCCTTAGAGGCATCTATGGTTGTTACTCAGCAGGGGCTTCCTCCTGGTCATGGTGGTGATGGTGGTAGTGATGGTGAGCACCTACTATGTGCCAGATACTGTGCTAAATACTTTCCATACATGCCCTCTAAACCTGACCATCTAATCCTGCATAGTAGAGATGCTACACTTGAAGAAATCAGGATTCAGAGAGGTAAATGGATTCGCCCAAGCCCACACTGCCACTTGGGGGCGGAGCCAGGCTCTGAACTCAGATATTGACTCTGAAAGTTATAACCATTCCAGTGTCATGCCATCTCCCATCACTTCAAAATGGGAAGGAGATTTCAGGTTAGTGAGCAAAGCACCCACCAAGTCTATGGTTCTCAAACTTCAGCCAGCATCCACGTCACCTAAAGAGGGCTTATTAGAATCCAGACAGCTGGTCGACCCCCAGAATTTCTGATTCAGTAGGTCTGTAGGGGGGTGGGTGGGACCTGCTGATCTGCATCTCTAACCCTGGTGACACTGACACAGCAGGTCCTGGGACCCCTCTCAGAACCACTGCTCCCAGGGACAGCAGCAAGTTGACTCTATTGGCTGCCCTCCCCTCTGCTGCCACCACCTTTCTGTTCAGCGCTGCATTTCCCAAATGTACCCATTTCACTGGCCTGGCAAAGAGGGCACGTGCTGCCTTGGTTCTCCCGTTTTCCTGGGAGTCTGTGTCGGAGAATGCAAGCTCCACCCTGCTGAGGGCAGAGGTTCCTGGGTGAGCCCTGTGTTCCCAGCCGTGTACAGAGTCACCTGCTCTCAGGTCACTGCCCTCCCTCTGAGCCCCGGGGTCATGCCCAGGCCTCCCGGAGCTCTCCTCACTCGTTGCTTCTTGGAAGACCGCTCCTGCTTTCACTGCTCTGTAGGTGTGCTGTGTGAGCTCTGAACACCTTCCACACCGGCTTCCTGCCCGGCTTTTCACTGGGGTGAGGCTGTTCTTGGGACACCGAGGTCACCTGGGGTCCTTGTTCCTCTGGGAAGATAAACTTTCTAGCAGCGTGGTGACCTTCCCAGGTTGTAGTTTAACATGGGCACCTGTGTTTCAAAGGCTCGTGGACTTTTAGACTCGGACGAGACTTCCCTGAAAACAGGAAAGGAAGGAAACCGACACTTACTGCGAATCTGCTGTGTGTCAAGCACAGGCCAGAGGCTTACTATGTGTCATCGTATTTACTCTTCACAGTAACCCTCTGCATTAGGGGCGTGTGTGTGTGTGTGCGTGTGCGTGTGTGTGTGTGTGTGTGTGTGTTAACTTGCATGTACAGATGAGAAAACTGAGCTTCTAAGAAGTTCAGTGGCTGGTCCTGGTCACACAGCTAGTCAGGAGCTGAGCCAGGACCTGATCCCAGGCCTGCCCATGCTTGGCTGCAGCCCATCAGTTCACAGCACTGATGTTCTCTGTAACTCTGATATACATGCACTGAGCTTGGGATCACACATGAGGCCTGAAGTCTGGCTTAAGGGGACAAAACCTGGGTCCGTCAAGCAGGGCTCAGTGCTGGGGAGGCTATGGCAGGTCCTGTTTGTGAACCTGCCAGGGGGGAGCTGAAGACAGAGGCCATGGTCAAGTGCTGGGTGGCGGGGGGAGTAAGTGGGGGGGTGCCAGGAGTCTGGAGGAGGTGGTAGCAAGAGCTCCTGGGAGCAGCGAAGGCAAACCAGATCACAGGAGTCCCAGAGGAAGACCGGCCAGGGCCTCGCCACAGGCAAAGCTAGCAGCTGTGCTGCTCTAAGGCGCCAGGTGGCAGCCTTCCTGGCCCGGCTGTCGGCCTGAGTAAAGCAGCTGCCCTGCCTGGCACGTCTGTCAAGTGCCTACGTTTGTACTCAACGTCGTGTAAAGTGTTGAGGCTACATTTTTTTCACATTTTTTATTAAATTAACTTCGTAATAAAAATCATAGAAAAGCTCTGTAATCAAATCACATGTTTATTCAGTCCTTGCTTTTGTGTAGTCTTCACATATTTGTATCTTTTAATTTTTGTTTGAGGCTACATTTTACACAATGTAGCTCAGTCACATGCACCGAAAGGTTGCTAGTTTGATTCCCCATCAGGGCACATGCGGAGGCAACCGATCAATGTTTCTCTCACATCAATGCTTTCTCTCTCTCTCTCTCTCTCTCTTTCCCCATCTATCTCTATCTCTCCCTCTCCCTTCCCTTCTCTCTAAAAAAATCAATAAAAACATATTTTTAAAATATAAATAAATAAGTAAATCATCCTTGTCATCAAAGAGCTCATAGTCCAGGAACAGGTACAAGCAACTAACTAAACCCAGCCAGCTCTTATTTTTAATGTGGTGCTTCGTAGCTTACGGCACCAGTTAACATACACACACGATGTCCAGTGGCCCTCACCGGACACTCCTGCCAGGGAGAGAGGAAAGGCGCTGTGCCAAGCATCTGTCCTTCCAACCTGACGTCTCATGGGCCCCGGGCCCATCCCAAGGGGCACACAGAGGACGGGGTCCTAACTGCTCCTCGGGGGTGGGTGAGGCTTCCCAGAAGTATAGCCCTTGAGCTGGGCTTGGAAGGATCGGAGGAGGTTACTGCAGGGAGAGGAAACTGCCATTTTTTACACTTACTGTGATGGTGGTGTCTGTAAGCACTTGCAGCTTTACCTGGGGCAAGGGAGGCTTGAGACAGGCCTCGCCTTCTTCCACTCCAGTCTGAAAAGCCCTAACATTTTGACATGTCTTCGGTGACAGCTCCCTCAGAGGAACCAGAATGTCTAAAGTGCTGGCAAGCAGGCGCCGGGGGGGGGGGGGGGGGGGGGGGGGGGGGGATGCTGGGGGGAAGCGGTGAGTGTGCTTTCAGCCGACAAGGGCTGGCGTGGGGACAAAAGCTAAGAATGTCTGTTTCTTCTCTCTCTGCCATTCCTTTTTCCTCAACGACTGGTTTCCTAGAGTCCATCGCGTAACAACTGCGACAGGCCAGTGACCGACGAGGGAGGAGCCATCAACTGCGGGCGGCATCTGTCCTTACTGAGTGGCTGAAAGAAAATGTTAGCCTGGTGTCAATGAAAAACCGAGCATAAAGCCAGAGGAGGAGGAGAACTAAATGCTTCCTGTAGCTAGTGGCCAGGGATAAAGCAGGCAGCGGGCTGGAATTCAGCAGAGCTTCGCCCTAAGCGGCTGGGGCGCCAGAAGCTGGGAGGACACAGGGACTCTCAGAAGGAAACCAGGCATTGGTTGGCGGGGAGGGGTGGGGGGGGGTGAAGGGGTGAGAACCTTTGTATGGCCTGAGTGGTCAGTCCCAGCCAAGCTAGTACCAGGAGAGCTTTGGAATGGGGCGGGGCGGGGGGGGGGGGGGGCCGGGGGCGGGGGGAGACATAGCTGCCCCCTGAGGTCCTCAGTGGGGCCTGGCTGAATGCTGCCCCAGGAAGCTTGTCCAGCACCCACGCTGAGACCGCCCTGCTGGAGCGGGGAGAGAACCGCCATCCCCGGCAACACCCAGAGGAGGCTTTGTGGCCAGGAGCCACGTGGTGATGACTCAGGCAAGGGAAGCCCCAGGAAGTGACTGTGAGCCAGTTTTGCCACCTCCCACACTCAGCAACCTGCCACCACGTGCCTCCTCTCAGCCCTCCCACTCCTCACCTGTGCTCCCTGCAGCCAGGCACAGCCCACCTGGTGCAGAAGCAGCAGGACCGGGAAGAACAAGGATGCAGGCACCTCTAGTTTTATTGTGCTTTACAGATGATGTGTCTTTAACAAACTGAAGGCAAGATCCTCCACCAGAAAAAAGGTTACAACTCGATTGATTGCCATACTCGCTTTATTACAGGGGTCTGGAGCCAAACCCGCAGTATGTCTGAGCTAGGCCTGTATTGAAATTATAAACTGCTCCGTGAGTGAGATTTTAGTAACCAAGTTGAACGAAAAGCCTGGAAACCGTAAAGGGATTCCAATAAGTTGTTGCCCCATGCCTGTGGAGGGATCCAGGCACAGAAGGGTTAATGCAATTATGGGAATAAAGCTAGTTGCATGTTTGCCCACATGCGATAAAAACAAACCCACTGGACTCACTTAATCTTCACAACAACACTGGGGGTTATTTTGTCTTTTAATTGAGGTGAAATCCACATAACAGGATTAATTACTACAGTGTGTACAATTCAGCGGTATTTATTGCTGTTCACAAAGTTGTACAACCACCACCTTTAGCAAGTGCCACCTTTAGCATTGGCATCGCCCCTTGGGGTTGCTTTTGTGCCCTTGTTACAGATGAGACCGTAAGGCTCAGGAAAGTGACTGACTGATTCCATTTCATTGATGGTAGAGGCCACACTTGATCCCAGAACCTTTAACTCCCCTGGAAGGAGGGAACATTTGTCTTCAGACTTTGGTAAGCAGCTGAACGGGCTTCCTGTCCTCTTGCCTCCCTCCCTCCAGTTGTCTTACACACAATTAGCAGATCCATCTCCTACAGCGGGGCTCTGACAGCCTCATTCCCCTCCTCGGCCTCCCAGAGGGTCCTCATTAGCATGGAAATGAAGTCTGAGCTCTTTTACCCGCTGTAACCTTTATGCTGATGCAATCACCCAGCCTCGGCTTTTCTCAGAAATGCTCACACCCTCAGCCCAGGGACCAGAGGCTGATCCCTGCACAGCCCCTCGCCTTTATCTTGTCCATCAGTTGCCAGCCTGCCTGCATTTGCCCTTTAGATTTCTTAGGCAGGATCTGATACCAACGCTGCTTCTCAAAACTGTAGGAAACACATATCAAGTTCACCGAGTGTAGTAATTGGAGCCCCCCTCCCCAACCTGACTCAAGGGAAAGGACAGGAATCCCCCATCTCCCCACCTCCGTTAACTAAATTATTTTAAAGTCAAATGACAAATGCAATGCAGATATTAAATACGTCGATGCTAATACTAGTATATATACATGTGTTAGTTGAAAAGATGTTCATGGTGTGTTGTGAGATTCCAAAAGGCAAAATCCTATATATAATACTAGTAGCCCTGCGCACGAATCCATGCACCAGTAGCTCGCTGCCGCCCTCCCGTAGCTCCCCCTCCCCCCCCCCACCCCACCCCAATGGCTTGCTGTCCTGCCTTCTCCTGTGGCTCTCTGCCACCTGCCACCCGACTGTAGCTCGCTGCCCCACCTTCCTGCTGATCCGAGATCTGGTCATTACGTAATGACCATTGGCATATTACATCTTTATTATATAGGATAATTCTGTTTCAGAAAAATAGAGCGAGAGAGCACATATTTGTCTTGAACTCATGCATATATTTGCATAAGGTCAAAGTCTGGAAAGGATGTACTCCAAAATGTTAATGATGCTTCTCTGAATGGGATAATGTAATGCGATTTTCATTTTTTCCTTTTGCTAAGTCCCCCCCCCCCCCCCCACCCTGTAAAAACATGGCCTTACCCTAGCGGATGTGGCTCAGTTGGTTGGGCATCGTCCCATGCACCAAAAGGTTGCTGGGTCTATTCCTGCTCAGGGCACATGCCCAGTTTCAGGTTTTCAGGCTCGATCCCTGGTAGGGGGTGGGCAGAAGGCAGCCAATCAATGTTTCACTTTCACACAGATGTTTCTCTCCCCCTCTTCCTCTCCCTTCCTCTCTCTCTAAAAAATCAATGAAAACAACAACAAAAAATCCCACCATGGCCTCTATAAGAAAAAGACTACTGAAGAGAGAAAGAGTTCCTGTCGTGCTTTGTTTATCCACCTTAATGTGGCTTATATCACTAGTCGTGAATATGCATCGGCCTTCCCCTCCCCTTGGGGGCCTGGGCCTCATCTCATTCATTTTGTCCTCCCCGTGACATCTCCACGACATGCTCAAGAATTAATTAGCTGGCTAACGAGTGGACTGGGGCTCTCCTCTCTCTCACCCCTCCCGAGGGACAGGGCTGGTGTTAAGTCTCTGATCCATGCCCTCAGGCCAGCCTCCAGGAGGTTGAGCTCCTGACGCCTCCCAGTCCTGGGCTCCTGAAGTTTCCTGCCAGGCCGTGGTGCCAATGGGCCAAAGGGGCAGCCACAGGCATACAGGACCACCTTATCGGTTTTTCTACATTCACGAGGCCAAGACGGAGGGAGAAACCCAAGTCTGTAGACTCACAAAGTCTCTTGTGCTTGTGACTTCCTCCTCAATCCGATTTCAGTGTCTGCAAGGCAGACATTTCACCGCCCAGGCACCTGGGTGGGACTAAGGCACAGAGCAGCCTCCACCTCCACCTTCACTCTATTCTGTTACCCTCCCACTGGGCTCTGAGCTCACTTCACATTTGTGGTTGCAAGAATGTAAACAGTGTTCCGTTCTGCTGGGTTTTTGCTTCATCTTGTTTTGTCTCTCTTTGTAAGGTCCCGCTGACATGTAAGGTTTCTCCGGCGATTGAGTAGTTCAACTCATTTTATTTTTGCCAGCTAACCTTGCCATCTGTCACTCCCCTCTTACTGTTTTGTGGTCAGTATGGCCCACTCACAATAGATGAAGATACATTTTCAGTGTGTTAAAAACTAACCAGGGTGTCAGAATCGGACATTTCCTGTTGAGAGAAGACTAGGAGGACAGCTTTAACTATGTTTGTTCTTCCCCCTCGTCCAGCTCCATAAAGACATAAACACACACGTTTGTAAACTACAGTGGAGGAGCAGCTCTCGGTGGCATGGCCTCTTTGGGGTGAGAAGTGAATTAATCCTCTCCCTTCCTGGCGAAGCACAACAGGCAGAGAACTAGACTCCTCAATAATAATAAAACCCACAGAGCCTTCAAGCCCCTCCCTTGCCATCCCTCGTTGTAGTTAAAATATCTGCGGATTAGGCTACATTTCTGGAATTACATCCCCAACCAAGTTGTTTTCTGAGGAGCTGAGCTTCAGTAACCTAAACACACTAACCTTGCCCAGCACCTGCCACTTCACTGTTGAAAGGAACTAAATCTAATTAAGTAGAATCAGACAAATTAAACTGTAAACAAGCCTTGAAAATAAGGTCCACTGGCCCCTTAAATGCAGCCTCACTGAAGCTACAGCGTCTAAGAGGAGGCGGGCACAGCGTGGGGCCCATTCTGATAGTTTGAGGGGTTCCTCTTCTTAGCTCACTGCGCTGTGGGTCCACTCTGGTTTCTTAGTCCCTGCCTGTGGGAAACGGCTGGCTCTCAGGTCAAGAGTGTGAGTCCCTAACTCATGAGAGAGCCTGGGTATGAGGTCAGCCTAGGTCTCAGGGGAGGGGACCTCTCCCTACTGTCAGTGAGGGGGAACGTGTAACTATTAGAAACGTGAGAGCATGAATGATGTGAAATGAGCTGTGGAACTCACCATCCTGCCCTCTGTGGTTAGGCACAGAGCAGCCAGACCCAGAAAGGGACAGCCAACCTCTGAGTCAGCCTGACCCTGCAGCTGGGACTTGAAGGGAAGTCAACCATGTGCTAGGCTGGGCAATTAGTTTTCATGACAGATCTGGGATGTCGATGTTATTCCCATTTTACAGGAGGGGAAACTGAGGCCCAGAAAGGTTAAGCAGTATAATGGAAAGGGCATCACCTTTAGTGGCAGACAGAACTGGGTTCTAACCTCACAGGTGGCATCGCTTACCACCTGCATTACTTGGATAATTACCTGCCTCCCCTGACCCTCCAAGTCTTCATCTGTGAATGGGGGATGTGACTGCCCACCTCGTGGAGTGGTTGTCAGGATTAGGTACAATCAAAGGAAACGATGCACAGAAAATAAGACCCTGACACATAGGAAATAGGTTTTCACCGAATATGACTCATCTGGCTCCTTGCTCAAAATCAAGCCGCTGGCAGGCCACCAGGTCACAAACCCAGCTCACCTGTCTCCCTGGAGGGTGAGGTAGGGACTTCTCTTTAGGGCAGGACCTCATGCTTCCTCCTGTCTCCCTGTGCCTGCCCGGGAATCAGCAGCTGGCAGGGTTCTCTCACAGGTGGGAGGAGACAGGAGGTTCTCCCCACTCCTAGCCAGCCCCTCCCCTGACCCTGCCTCACTGGCCCAGCCTGGTGACCCCCCTGCTGCAATGCTTTCAGGTGACACACCCTTAAGTGTCCACAGAAAGGCCAGTTCTGTTCCATGGGACTCACAGAACCCCAGCTGAGACCTCAGCCCCTTGCCCGATCTCACTGCTTCAGCCACTGGGTTAATACCATTTCCCCTTACTGGCCCGGATCCCAACCATCTTTCACGCAGAGGCAAAATATTTGTGGCCTCCTCTGAGAAGCCTTCCATCCACTGTTACTGCAAACAGCGCGGCCTGGCACAGCTCACTTGCTCTCGGCCCTCATATAGCACTTGTCACCTCCTGCTCTGCACCCAGGGACTCGTCCGGGAAGGAGTTTGTGTGTGTCTCATCCAGGGCACTGCACTCCACTCCCCAGGAAGGAAAGCCGCCTCCCTCCTTGTCCCTTCTCTCCTGCCTCCTCCTCCACCAAGTAGGCCCTGCCACCTGGGGAGCGGTCAGCAGGGGCCCTCTAGTTTGCACCTGACCACTTGGGTCCAGTGAGAAAGGAGGAGAAACCCATCTGCCTCCACTTTCTCATATCCAGCTTTGTCAGCCACAAAGCCGAGCCTTTTCGCCCTGCGTCTCTTCCTCAGTTGGTTGAAACCCAGAGGCAAGAGGAGTGTGATTTCCACTCAGACCTCAGCAGCAGACTGGGAGCCCCTGAAACCGGGTCTTCCTTATATTTAGTAAATAAAATATTTACACAGCATGTAATACATATAAACGAAAACTGCAGCCTATCTGTAAATTATAAAGCACAATAATAAACCATAGGGATTCAGAGTGAGTCACCCCAAGATGTGCTCTGAGCATGTGGGTTATTCTGAGCTAAAGGCAGACAAGACCCTGAGAGCTCATCGGAAACCTTTACCTGTCCCTAAAGAATTTAAATCAGGGACCTTGCCCATCATAAGTGTTACCATCAGAAGTAACTTTTTTGACCTATCTGTGTGGCAGAGCAGACGATTAATTACTGAACATCTGCTCCTATCTTTCTGCAACGGCCTTCTAAAGCCCAAGGCACTTGACCTCATCCAGCTCAGCATGTCATACGCCTCATTTTCCATTTCTGTCTCGGAACCTCTCATGTATGTAGGCTCTTTGACTCTCTCATGTATGTGGAGTCCCCCATACATACCTTTGTAATTAAATTTGGTTATTTTTCTTTTGTTTATCTGTCTCATGTCAATTTTTAAAAATATATTTTTATTGATTTCAGAGAGGAAGGGAGAGGGAGAGAGAGAAACATCAATGATGAGAGAGAATCATCAATCAGCTGCCTCCTACACGCCCCCTACTGGGGATTGAGCCTGCAACCCAGGCATATGCTCTCCCCCACTCCATCCACTGAGCCAAGCTGGCTAGGGCTGTCTCATGTCAACTTACTTGAGACCTGCTGAGAGAACATCAAAGTCTAGAGAAAAGGTTCTTCCTTCCTTACAAAACACCCTGCCCAAGAACTGATCCAATCTGCCTCCTCCCATCGATGCCCCTGCCTCCTCATAAAAGGTAGCCACTCTCCTGTATTTCAGCTTCACATTGCCTTCTGTTTTTTGTTTTCCGCATCCGTAAATATGCATGCATTCCTGAGCTACATATACTTTAATTGTGCTGTTTTTTGGGGTGGGGTTCTATATAAATAATATCAATCTGGCCCCAGAGTGTTGGCCCATGGACCAGAGAATCACGGGTTCGATTCCCAGCCAAGGGCATGTACCTCAGTTGCAGGTTAGAACCCCGGTCCCGGTCAGGCAGGAGCCAGAGGCAACCAATCTCTCTACCCCTCCTCTCCCTTCTACTCTCTCTAACAAAATAAAAAATAATAATAAATTTAAAAAAAAAATTTTAAATAAATCTGAATTTAATTCTCCGTAGTTATGAGATTTACCATTTAAAGATGGACATGTGCCTAAATCGACCTCAGGGACGCCCATGAGTCCTTAGATCGCACTTCGAGAACGGCTGTCTTAGTGAAACTTGCACATAGGCAACAGGAGGGCTGTGCCAGGTTGTTTATTGCAGGACTGCTAGTAATAGGAAAAACTGGAACCAGCCCAAAGCCATGAATCAGCAGGAGAATGAATAAATGACTTGTGGTTCATTCCCAAGACGGAGAATATTTTACAGCAGTGAAAAGAAAGCCTCTTTTCCCCATGTTTGCACCTGGGAAGTCTATGTATTAACAGAGTGCTTGCATTTTGACTGTGCAGCTCATTTGGTTGGTGTAGACGGCAGTGTTAATGGAGGCCGTGCACAAATTGGGTATTTAAGAGATGGCCGGAATGAATGAACACGCTGTGAATGGAGAGGCAAAGCCAGAGTCACCTAGCTTCCTGTTGTGACTTTTGTCATGTTAAATTCTCAAGCTGAAGACTTTATTTTCTGAAGCACTTGATTTCAGACTAAGGATGAAAAGCTAACTTCCTGTTTTAAAATGATGGCTATGTCACCTGAAAAATACTTTGTCAACAGAGGGGCTTGATGAACACAAGCTCACAGAGAATTTAGCAAATTTATAAAAGATCTTTCCTTTGGAAGTTTGAGAGCAGAGCACTAAAACAAGTACATGTTGTGTTTAAAGCTGAGCCTTCTTGCTGGCACAAAATCATTTCAAAGCAAACCCTTCCCACACATCTGACCCTCAGTTAAAAGGGAAGAAGGAACAATTGAGAGCTTTTTAGAGAGGCCAGACAGGCCACCCAAATGGTCCTAATCAGCACAAAATCCTAAAGGTTATAGGGAAGTACACTAGGATTCCTGTGAATGAAATTGTTTCCCAAAGGGCTCCCCTCCACCATATCCCCACTTTCTGCCAACAAACATATATGGTTCTGTACAGTGTTTAGGTGCAAGCAGTAGCATTGCAGTGGCCAGGGACCACTGAACTGCGAAGGGTACAAGCTGTGTCTGTACTTCAAACACACACTTACGTCAATAGTTATTAATATAGTGATACCTCATGTATCCAGAGGCCTTGCCCAGCAAACTCGCTGGTCTTGAACATAGATTTTCCACATAGTAGTACTTTAATGCTTTTTTGAGAAATCAAATGTCAAATTTCACCCCCCCCCAAATTTTTCCATTTTGTAGTGTCCCTGTGTTGCCAGTATCACCCCCCCCCCCCCCCCCCCACAAGTTTCTTCTCTAGCTTAACTCCCAAGGAGCAGGCAGCCAGATATGTACCCACTAGACAAGAGACTGGAGGTTTCTTTTCAGGAGAAAGTTGCCCAAGAAAAAAAGGCTTAAGAGATTGACAGTTGAAGGTCACCTAAATAAACAGCGAGGTCTCTGCCTAGTTATCCTGCCTGAAGCCTTTTAATCAATAACCCTATTCTCTCTCTCCCTCTCCCCACCCCCCACTTTCCAATGAGCCTTTTCATGCTTCACTCTTAAGGATAAAGAACCAAAATCATATATATAACTGAGGAAAATCTCTAATTTAAAAGATAAAAGATAAAACAAACAAAACGATGAACTCAGAGAATCTAAAAGCAGACAGAAAAGAGAAGAGAAAGTAATATATCCATGAAACAAGAACGGGTGCTATTTTAAAAAAGGAGCTTTGGAAAACAACAAGGAACTCTTGGAATCTTTTTTAAAATGATAGCAGAAGGGACAGCTCAGTAAAAGAGTTGGAAGATAGAATTTGTGAGATCTCCCAGAAAATACATAAACAAATTTAAAAAAACCTATAACTTTTGGTTGAAATCAGACATTTAAGATGTATTTGCTTTATCAACCAAAAATTATTCAGGAAGCTTGATTTAAGAGATTAATTTTTCAATATATCTTTTAGAATCGGCCTCTGACTTCTCAGACACGAAGGGACTCCACCCTCCCTTTCTTGTGTTTTCACTTGCAAGAGTTCCTTACTTCAAAGGTAGAGGTATTTAAATGAATGAGTCCCTAAAGTCAAATGCTGATTTCTGGTTAAATAAAGTATAACTGACTTATAAATAGACAGATAGGCCAATAGAAAAAAAAATCCAGAAATAGGCCCAAGTATACATGTGAATGTAATACTTAATAAATTGGCATCTTAAATTAAAGGAGAAAGGAAGAGCTATTCAATAAATACTATTGAGACAATTGACTAAATACCATTTTGCATTTGGGAAAACCATTTAAACTATACTGCTACCTCACTCCTTACTCCAAAATAAATTCCAGATGAATAAAAAACTCAATGTAAAACATGAAAGTATTATCAAGAAAATACAGGTGAATGTGTTTACAACTTTGGAATGAAGAAGGCCTATCTAAGCAGGCCATGAAATATGGAAACTATATTGAATTCAACCAGTCAGAGAAAGATAAGTACCATATGATTTCACTCATATATGGAATTTAATGAACAAACTAAACTAATAAGCGAAATAGAGACAGACTCATAGAGAGCAGACAGACAGTTCTGGTTGGGGAGGTGGTAGAGGGATTGAGCAAAAAGGAAAAAAAAGAAAGAACTCATGGACATGAGCAACAGTATGGTGATTGGGGGAAAATGGAGCTGGAAGAGGGTATAGGGAGAATAAATGGTGACGAAAAAAAGTAAAATAAAATAAAGAAAACATTTTTAAAAAGAAATATGGAAACTATAATGGCAAACATTGATAAATTTGAATATATAAAAATGTTAAATGTCTGAATAAGAATAAACATAAACAAGGGCAAAAACAAACTAATAAAAATAATTGCAACATATGATAGATAATTGGCCAATTTCTTTAATATTCAAAGAGTTCTTACGAATGAATAATAAGGAAAAAAAAACACCCAAATGTATCAGTCAAGATCCAGTCAGGAAAACTGGAACCATGCTGGGTAATTCAAACAGGGACAATTAATGCTTCTGGATACACAGATGTTAGGGGGAGGGTCAAAGACAATTGGGTAACATATTTGGAATTCATATCATAGAGAACTAAGAATATTAATTTATAAAGAGCACCTACAAACCAAAAATAAAACAAAACACAAAAAAACAATCTCACATAAAAATGGACAAAGTCTATAAAAAGAAAATTCACAGATAAGAAAATACAAAAAGATCTGAAATACATAAAAAGATGCTCAATCTCACTCATAAGAAAGTAAATAAAAATGGAAACTGTAATGAGATGATATTTTTCACATATCATTTTGGAAAGATCGAAATCCATTAAAAAGATGAACCCGTTTAAATGGGAAAAGCAAGTTACAGAATGGTGTGACCATCTGTGTTCAAAAAAAGAGAGAAAAGGACATATATATTTTTCATATATATATACATATATACTATACATAACATAAGCACATATATAATATACGAACACTATATACATGCACATACATATGCATTCATACAATAATATCTGGAAGGATAGAGAAGAGAGCTGGTATTGGTTTTGTCTTCAGGAAGGGGACCTGGAGAAAGAGGAACTTAGTTTTTATGAACCTCCTTTCTTTCTTTGTATTGTGCTAAAATACACATAACATAACATTTACCTTTTTGACTATTTTCAAGTGCTCAATTCAGTGACATTTAGTACATTCACAATGTTGTGCACCACTACCACTATCTAGTTCTAGAACATTTCCATCACCCCAGAAGGAGACTTCATACTCACTAGCAGTCACTTTCCATTGCCCTCCTTCTCCCAGACCCTGGGAACCACTAATTTACAGATGAGAAAATCTCTATTGATTTACTTCTTCTGAATATGTCATATAAATGGAATAATATAATATGTGGCCTTTTGTGTTTGGCTTCTTTTAGTTAGCATAATGTTTTCAAGGTCCGTCCAAGTAATGGCATATATCAGGAATTCATTCCTTTTTTATGACTGAATAATATTCCACTGTTTGGATAAACCACATTTTATCTCTTGCCAGTTGATGACATTTCAGTTGTCTCCACTTTGGGGTTATTATGAACAGTGCCACTATGAAAATTCATGTCTTTTTGTTTGAATGTCTGTTTTCAATTTTTGGGTATATATCCAGGAGTGGAATTGCTGGGTCACATGATAATTACTGAAAACTCTGTAGTGACTTGTGAATGTTTACCACGTGCATATATTACCTAACCAAAAATTGACTATTGTAATAAAAACAAAGAAGTAGAGACAAATATGTTGTTTTAGAATCACTGTTCGGCAGCCCTGCAAAATCAGGACTGAATCATTAAGAGGCCTAAAAGAAACTGAGGTGTAGGAAGTAAAATATAATCCAACCTTAAAATGACTCATAGAACCAGTAGTTCAGGCTACAAATGCTCCCCATCATTAAATGTTCCAGCAGCCTTGGTGCGGTAAGCGTGGGAAGGGGTGTGAGAATGTTTTCTAAATCTATTTTTTTAAAGCAAAGAGGTAATTAAAGTTGGCTTCTACCAAGTGATTATGTTGGTTTTGTCTGTTGTGTGTATTCTCCCAGGGAGCCAAGGCTCCTGCAGCACCACCGACATCCTCTAGGGGGCGATCTCAGGAGAGACCTGAGTGTTGCTCTACACCAGTGGCCAGAGAGAATTGTTCAGCAGAGCTTTTACCAACACAAGAAGTGGAAACACTGTGAAAAGAACCCAGCGCTGGAAAGACACTTGAAAAACATACTTCTCAAGCACTTTATTTTTATAAACAAGGAGATTGAGGCCCAGAGTGGTCATTGATAATCCTACAGCCTTTAAACACCAAGTCTGGAAACCTCTGCTTTGTCCCAATGAGAAGTGTGGAGAGAATGGTTATCCAAGTCTGACAGAGGTCAGCCTGGATCACTCCTCCTTCCTTCTCTACATCCCTCTCCAACCAATTCCCATCACTTTCTTAAATGTCTGTTCTAGGTCCAGTTCCTTAACCTTTCTGAGCCTGTTTCGTTATCTATATAATAGGGACAATAACATCCACATAATGTTGATAAAAGCAAGAGATGATATCATGTACGTATAGGACCTTGCTTTTGATTGGTGCACTGCAGGTTCTCAATAAGTATTTGTCATGTGAATGAATGAACATGTCCCTCTAGCCCTCTAAAAAGCAATGGTTCCGCTGCCCAAATAAGTATTTATTGATGACATTATAGACAGTATCCTCATTGGCGTCCTCATATCTGGAAGGCTGACCCTGGAGGGAAAGGAGAGGTTGGGGTGGTAGTGGCACTCCTGGTGGGGTGAAAAGCCCCTTGTGAAGCCCGAAAGCCCCAGTTACCACCCTCCTCTGCTGCCAACACTTGGAGGCCAGAACATCTGTCAGCCGAGGTCCTCTGAGCTCCCAGGTCCTGACATCATCTGCCAGGAAAGTGGGGTTCCTCATGAAGTCAACAGAGTCATATCCTCCTCGGTCCAGTTCCTGCCTCCCCTCCCACAATACTCCAACAAAAGGCCCAGTTTGGCTATTTCAAGTTAACACTAATCAAAGTGTTTTATGGGAACTATTATTTATGCCCGGCTACACAATGATCATGCCTATCACCAAACACATCAAAATAATGTGGTGATAAATTGTATCTGGTTGCATTATGAAATTCAGGTCATGTTTTCTCAGTCTTCACAGGGCACAAAATTAGGGAGTAAATTATTCTCACAATTCTCTTTTGGGGAGCAAGCAGGGCAGGGATGGGCTAAAATACTAGTACAATTTCATTATTTAAAAATGTTGCTATAGTAAACAAAATGGGGGAAATAAAGAAAAGAAAATCCCATTATTCCATCATTCAACCCTGCTAGTATTTTCCAATGGATTTTTAAAACAATTTTAAGTGAA
The DNA here is from genome assembly GCF_028538775.1 of Myotis yumanensis. Taxonomy (NCBI): domain Eukaryota; kingdom Metazoa; phylum Chordata; class Mammalia; order Chiroptera; family Vespertilionidae; genus Myotis; species Myotis yumanensis. The sequence goes on along the minus strand of NW_027223752.1, from coordinate 52,710,610 downwards.
CTTTTACAAAAGTGTAATCATGGTGGGATTTCTTATTATACAAATGCGGCCTTCTCATTGCCTAGCAATGATATTCATTCATTCACCAAACAACTCCTCAATGCCTACTATGTGCCTGGAGCTGGTGTATGAAGATGACTTAGACAGGGTCCTCCCTAGGATATTTTTCATTCTCCTGTCACAGCACTTTCAGCTTGTTTATGTTTCTCTAAATGGTGCTATTGTTTTGGAGGGGGGAGCCCTCAAACAGAGAGCACACTGACAGATTAAAGGCAAGGTGGGGAGTGTGTCTGGTGAAGGCAAGGAACAGCAAAGAGCCTGCTGTGGGCCAGAGAAATAGATGTCCAGTCAGTACTTGCTGAGTGAATGAATCATCCCAGCATTCAGTGCAAACACTTTGGTTTACTCTAGACTGCCAATGTGATCTCCCTCTGGCTCCTTTCTTTAATGTTTTAAAAAATGTTATCTGTGTAGATGTTATCCTCTTGAAATTTCTGACTAATTTTTTTAAGATCCCATTCCTTCCACTGTCCTCCTTTAACCTCACTTTCCATTTAACTGAGAATCTGTCCATGACTTGGAGTTTTCCTCTTCTAGATTACTTGCATGGTGCTCTGTACCCTTCTTGGACTGATTTCCCCAGTGCTTAGAACTGTACCTGATTTAATTAAGTGTTCAGTTAAAGATCTCTTGAAAGAGTGAATGAATGTTTCATTAGTCCTTTTGATAGCCCCCTTCCTTTCGTCATCCCCTAGCTTCATGTACTTGTGTTTTTTTATTTGTTTGTTTTATCCTCACCCAAGCATATGTCTATTGATTTTTTTTCTTTTTGGAGAGCAAGGAAAGAAAAGAAAGAGAGAGAGAGAGAGAGGGAGAGAGAGATGTGTGAGAGAAACATTGATTGGTTGCCTCCCATACACGCCCTGACAGGGGATCAAACCTGCAACCTAGGTATGTGACCAGGAATTGAACCCACAACCTTTTCGGTGTTCAGGACGATGCTCCAACCAACTGAGCCACCCACTGGGGCTGTGCTCTTTTTGAGCCAACATGAGTTACTGTCAGTTTTTCACCACTGGGTGAGGTGCTAGCCACTACCTCCCAGGAGTATCTCATGGCACACCTACTTCTTTGGACTTAAAAAGGCTGGGTATCTTTTAGGGAAGAAGGAGAGAATGCCTGACTGTCTGTCTACTCAACATTAAAAAAAAATCAGGCTGATTAAGCCAAAACTCTCATGCCATGGACTTTCCCCAACTCCACCCCAAGGTTTTATCAGAGTGTAAATCTAGATAGAGTTTGCACGAGTCCCACCCTTCCCCTCTTAGCACCCCCCGGCCCCCCCCCCCCCCACACACACACACAAAGAATAATTCAGGCAAAGAGTACGTTGGGGCTCCAATTTGAGATTAGAACAAGTAAGATTCACACTTTCGAGTCAAATCCAAATATATAATTTTCAACCATGTGAAAACACTTGCATCATTCCACATTAAAGTGTCTTTATGGGGCTATCATACAGAAATAGGATTAAAAACTCTGAACTGAAGATGAGGAGACCTGGGTTCTCCTTGCTTGACCTCTTTTAAAATTAATTTTCATTTTAATTTTTAGCTTATATATAAGATATTTAAAGTGTACATTGTGAACTGACTTGATCTCTTTGAGTCTCAGTTTTCTCATCTAGAAAAGAGTGGGGTGGACGAGGTGATCTCTAAAAGTCATTGAAATGTTAAGATCCTAGTACAGGATCCTGTCTCCAAGGGACAGGTTGCCGTATGGTATTCAGATCTTCTCACTCTGCAAACCAGTATCACCACCACCCACAACCCCACCACGCTGCCCCCTCACAGGGACCTCGGTATTGGACAGGCTACTGGGGATGCTGCACAGAAAGAAGTAGATCAGCTTATTCAAGGGAGCTCAGCCCTGAGAAAAGCTGATTCTGCCCAAATTCTCAGGAGACTGAAATGTATCAAAACCACCATTTAATCATGTGCACTGAGAACCAGAGCTGCCAAACAGGGGACATTGCTTTGTTCTGACCTGCTCTTCTCTACCCCATACTATACCCTGTCCCTCCTCACCCGTTTCTAGGATGGCTGCTCCTAGAAACCAATGAAAGATCAGAAGGTGTGAGTGTCTCCATGATAGGGGGGCCCTCCAGAATCCTGTCCTACTGGGCCCCTGTTTCCCTCACCCCCTCCTCCAAGTGCCAGAGACACAGTGGCCAATTCCTTTGAAAAGGCCATTGCAGGCTCCAAGCTGCTTTTCCTACTCTCCAATTACACAGGCTCATATTAAGGTATGGAGAGTCTCTAGCACAGTGGTTCTCAACCTTGGCTGCACATTAGAATCACCTGGGAATCTTTTTAAAATCCTGATTTCTGGGCCTCACTGCTCTAGTAGGTGCTGCTCCATCACACATGATACTGGAGGAGCTGATTTCCTGGGCAGTGTCTGACCTCTTCAATTGGGGAGGGTGTGGCCCACACCCTACAAGGCCTGGGGCTGCCAGTTTTGTGCCACCCCCTTTCTTCGTAAGAATCCTTGCAGCCTTTGGCATCCCTTTTGAAGACAGGCCCAGGGTGAAAGGAGGTCATCTTTGTCTTCCAATGCAAATGTTCTCGGAGCCTTTCCCCCAGATATCCACTCCACCGGGTCCAGCGCTTTAAAAGTATTCATAAGATGAAGTTGGGGACTCGTGTGTATTAGGAACCTACTTTATGAATGGCAAGAGTTACATGTTCTACACACATTATCTCAGTCATTCCTCACCACCTAATGGGTAGGCACTGTTATAACCCACATTTTATAGCTTTTGGACCTAAGAAGTTCAGAGAGAGTAGGTGGTTTGTCCGAGGTCACACACTTATTGAAAGTGGTGGGGCACTCAAATTCAGTTGTGTCCATTGCCAAAGCCAAAGCTCTGTCCATCAAGTCACTGTACTCGAGGGCCAACCATGTATTGAGAACCTATTATGTGCAAAACCCTGGGGCCAGTACTATGGTAAATGTGCAGATGTGAATGAGGAATGAGTAGCTCTTGCATTCTAGGGATGCAGTTTTTACTGGGAGGTGAGGCAAACATGAATTCTATTCCAAAGCAGGCTGAAATAAGTGCTGTCTCTAAGGTACAAGCAGAGGCCCAAGGGAACGTGGATGGAGGAAGGAGATGGAGTCACACTGTGTGTGAGAGAGAGACACACACGGAAGAGAGGAGAGAAGGGAGAGAGGGAGGGAGGCAAAGACAAAAAATATGAATGAGGGGTGCTGGGAAGAATTTTTTAAGGTGATGGGCTTCGTGGTACCCTTAGTAAAGGGGCGGACTGCCACTGGGTGGAGTGAACAGAGCAGAGGAAACAGCTTGAGGGAGAAGTCAGGGCCAGAGCATTCAGGATCCGCTCAGCAGTCAGGCCCGTGTGGGGGTGTGGAGAGAAGCAAGGCTGGCAGGTGGGTCAGGAACAATGTAGGGGAGCCTTGATGCCATGCCAGGGAAGGGTCCAGACTTGCTTCTAGGAGCAGCGGGGGAGTTGTTGAAAGCTTCTGATAAGAGCATAGGCAGGAAGAGATGATGCAAGTTTGCAGTGAGAACGGGCGGTGGGAGGTGGGGACGGGGCCTTTTTATGGTTCCTCCTTTCTTTGGCCAATGCCCACTGCCAGGCTGAGCACCGAGGGAGGGGCATGAAGAGGAGTTCCAGCGGTAGGAGTTCCCTGTCTTAGCACAGGCCGAGCCCAGGCCCCTTCAAGGCCCTTGGGCGGGGCTCAGAGGAGGGAGTGGCCTGATTGTTGGCGGCGGAGTGGGAGGGTAATAGGAAACATCGAGGGTCCTAGGGGCATGGACAGGGGAAATGGAAAGGAAACACAAGCTGGGGCATGGTGAAGAAGGCTGGCCCTCCTCACAAATTCAGACTCATTTCTGACCTTGAAGGTTTTTTTTAAGGAAGCACACACAGATTAATTTTTTTCTTCCAATAAAAATGTAATGAAATTAAGAACCCAATTGCCTGGGTGTTCAATTCATTGGAATTGTAATTTTCTTATCTTTTCTTCTTTTTACTTTTTTATTGAATTTATTGGGGGTGGCATTGGTTAATAAAATTATATAGGTTTCAGGTGTACAATTCTATAATACATCATCTGTATATTGTATTGTGTCTTCACCACCCTAGGTCAAGTTGCCTTCCGTCACCATTTATCCCCCCTCTATCCATTAATCACCATACTGTTGTCTGTGTCTATGAGTTTGTTTGTTTTTTACTTAATCCCTTCACCTTCCCCCACCCCCAGCCCCCAAACCCACTCCTCTGACAGCTGTCAGTCTGTTCCCTATCTATGAGTCTGTTTCTATTTTGTTTGTTAGTTTATTGTTTTCATTAGATTCCACATATAAGTGAAAACATATTGTACTTGTCTTTCTCTGACTGGCTTATTTCACTTAGCATAATGCTCTCCAGGGCCACCCATGCTGTTGCAAAAGGTAAGCTTTCCTTCTTTTTTATGGCTGCGTAGTTCTAGTAGTCCATTGTGTAAATGTACCATGGCTTTTTTTATCCACTCATCTACTGATGGACACTTGGGCTGCTCCCAAATCTTGGTTTTTGTAAATAACACTGCAATGAACATAGAGGTGCAAATATATTCTTTCGAATTAGTGTTTTGGGTTTCTTAAGATATATTCCCAGAAGTGGGAATTAAAACTGGAACTGCTGGGTCACCAGGCAGTTCCAGTTTTAATTTTTTGAGGTTACTCCATATTTTTCTTCCAGGTGCAATAGAAAGTCAATGAAATGGAGAACCCAATTGCCTGGGTGTTCAATTCATTGGAATTTTTTAAAATTGAATTAGAAGAAACAGAGGTAAATGATCACAGATAAGTTAATATCAGATGTAAACCATAAAAACACCTACTATCGATACCACAGGCAGAATCCGCAATGTAAGCAGGAGATGACTCAGCCTAGGACCCACTGGAGGGGTGTCGGGGAAGCACCTGCCTGAGTTTGCTTCACCTTCTTAATGTTTGTAGAGGCCCCAAGTCTTAAGAACTTTTGGTGCCCTCTTCCAACATATAATTCAGAATTTTAAAAATAATAGAAATAAAGTATAAAACAGAAAAATTATACATATGCTACAATTCAACTATATTCTCTGATTGCATTAGAACTGATGCATCTCTCTCTCTCTCTCTCTCTCTCTCTCTCTCTCTCCCTCCCTCCCTCCCTCCCTACTTTTGCTTTGCTGATTCCTTAACCAGCACTGCCCTCACTAGCCTGTCACCATATCCAACAGCCCACAATTATAAAGACATTTTGGGGGATCTTGAAAATGTTTCTATTTTTTAAGAATTCCCTATTGAAAAGGAGCTGCTAACATTTCAAGGCAGCAGAGTGGAGGTGGGAAGAGCCAGGTTCAGGAGGTGATCTGCCTGGCTGTGAGACTCTAAGCCAGTTCCTTAGTCTCTCTGCGCCTCAGTTTCCTCATCTGTAAAATAGGGAGGAGGGAATGAGTAGTATCCCTCTAATAGAGTTATCTTAAGGAGGAAATGAGTTAACACAGAGGCAGAAAACATTTGGAAAAGTGCTTGGCACATGGTGAGCCTCTCAAGGTGTTAATATGCTATTACATTTTACCTTCGCAACCGTCCAATGGAAGATCATTGCCCCCACTGTAGTTAGATACTGAGGCTCAGAGAAAGGAGGTAGCTTGTTTTAGGACACAGAGCTAGGAAGTAGCAGGATTAGCTGGGAGTCAAAGTTAAGTTAGTTTCGCTCTAAAGACCCACCTCTCTCCCTCCTATTGCAGTACACATTTTTCTGAGTGGGGCAGGGGGGAGGGCACATTAGGCTTAAAATTTTTTTCTTTTTTTTTTTTTTTTTTTTTTTATATTTTATTGATTTTTCACAGAGAGGAAGGGAGAGAGATAGAGAGTTAGAAACATCGATGAGAGAGAAACATCGACCAGCTGCCTCCTGCACATCTCCTACTGGGGATGTGCCCGCAACCCAGGCACATGCCCTTGACCGGAATCGAACCCGGGACCTTTCAGTCCGCAGGCCGACGCTCTATCCACTGAGCCAAACCGGCTTCGGCAAAATTTTTTTCTTTAATTATAACTTTTTCATAACCAGTGGTACCAAATTCAAAAGGAATAAAAGGATGTACAGTGAAAAGTAAATTTCCCTCCTTCTCCCACCAAGTCTTCCTCTCCAGAGCCAACAGCATCCAGAGTAAGCTTTAGACTGAACTTCTCACTTGATGCACATTTATTTATACCAGACTAATGGAATTCCTGGAGCGCCTCATGCACGCCAGGCCCTCTGCTCGGGACTACTGCTGCCTTCACAGGGCTCCCGGGCTTGAGTCTGAAGGTTATTTATGGAGGGACCTGCTCTACTGACTGCTGCACTCAGAGCTTTCCCCTCCGTACCATCTCTTTCTCCAGTGGAACCAGCTTGTGCGTCCTAAGCTCAGGACAAGGCCAAAGGATGTGCACACGCAAATACTTCTCCAACTTGGCTGCACACAGACTCCCGCAAGTGAGGAGCACCAAGGGGTCAGGAGCCAGCCAGAGAACTCTGGGGAGTGCTGGACAAACACAGGGAATCTCTGAGACCAGTGTCCTCCCTGTGAAACCCCTGCCCCTGCCAGGTGTCTAATCATCCTGCCCCAGGGGCTCTCAGCACGGGTGCTTCCAGGAAGCCTTGCTGCTTCTGGCCTCCATTTGCAGTCTGAAAGCCCCAGCTGCTCCACAGGTAACTGAGAAAGGCCAAAAAAGGCTCGAAGGCACGTTGCCTCCTTCCCCACCATTGTTCTTTAGATGGTAATAGTGTTAAATACCTTCCCCCTCACCCTGGCTGCCACTTTATAACCAGGTCAGGCGCAGCAGTGCTTTCTAGATGATGTACTTATAAAACATGCTTAGAACCTTTGGCCTGGTTACGTATGGGCATAAATTATGGGTGTTGGCAACTTCAGGAAATTGTTCCTATCATAATACATGAATCCCTGTTCTCTCTTTCCAAACATAAGTATTTGGTGAAGGGAGACAGAACAGGCAAGTCACCACACTGGAAGCAGCTATTATTATTCCCATTGCATAGATGGAGGCTCAGGAGGTCAGGCTGCTGGCTCAAGGTCACGCAGCAGGCTAGTGGCAGAGACAAGGCCCAGCCTGATTGCACCCAAAACCCTGAATCTTTCCAATGCATCAGGCGCCTCATAGAAGGGTCCAGGGCTATAAGAATCTATCCTCTGGATGTTTGAGAAGTTCCTTTCTGGTTAGCTGAATATTTCAGAGAGCTGAATTGTCACGTCAGATTAAGGTTGGCAAAGAAGAGAGGAAGGCAGAGATTGAGGTTCTCCGGGCCTAGGATTCTTTACGCCATCAAAATTCTACTCCTTGGTGGGTATGAGCCTCTCCCTCCCAGTGGGTTGTAAGCTCCTCAAGCACACAGTTTCAGGGATTTCATGGTCATGACTGTGGGGGGAGGGGGAGTCACATCTGCTTTCTAATTCCTGCTTATTTGTTTCTAGGTAGGTGTGCACTGTGGTTTTAATTTGCATTGCTCAGATGACTACTGCTGTTGAACATCTTACAGATGTTTAGTAATCGCTAGTTTCTTTCTTTACTCTGTCTTATCTCTTAACTTTCTGCATCTTTGCCCCCTTAGCCCTCCTCCCAAACCTGGCAAAGTGCAAGCCTGAACGATGTCAGGGTCCTGAGGACCGGATCTCCCTGTGTTGGCAGTCCTCTGTTAGAGTCAGCTTTGGCCTGCCTTGCCAGCCTCACCTCTCAGCTTTTCATCTCCTTGCACATGACTCGACGGCCAGACTGACAGTATCAGGTCCTCTCTGAGCCTCTGAGCCTGTGCAGATACAGTTCGCTCTGTTTGGGATACCATGTCCCCTTGTCCCAACTCCATTTTACCTGGTTAAATCTTAGGTATCAATCGAGTTTCAGGTCATATGTCATTTCCTCCAGGAAGCCCTGTCTCATGCTTCCTCCACCCCCACCCATCAGCCTGGGTTAGTTGCCCCTTGTTTGTGGCTAAGCAACATCCTGTACTTCCCCTCCTGGCACTTATCACACTGTGTTGTCATTGCTTGTTTGCCGATCTGTTTCTCTTGCCCCTTCCTCATTCTTTTGCAGATGAGACTTTGTGTTGCCCACTTTTATATCCCATGAGCCTTGAGCATCAGAGATATTTGTTGAATGGATGATCTGGTCCATATTCCTTTCAAAGAATAACAATTTAACCTTCTGCGCCAGCTATACTAGAATCAATGATTTCAGGCCATCATCTTTTCTCTCCCTCATCAATCCTCCTATCTGACAAGGTCTCAAGAAAATGAACATTTATTGAGGGTGTACTGTATGCCAAGCACCAAGACAAGCCCTTTACATGTAAAGTCATTACAATTAAAAGGCTTGAAGCCCCATGTCTAGACAGCACTTTGAAACTCAGAGGCTCTCATGTCCAATCGGGCCACAGACAAGTTCAGGGGGAAAGAGTGGTATCACAATGTTTTTCATCTTGATAGTGGCAACGAGATGTCAATAGAGGAGGACCCCAAGTAGTACTAAGCTCTGAGTCCCTGTATCTTGTTGTTGTTGTTGTTAATCTTCATCAGAGGATTTTTTTCCAGTGATTTTTAGAGAGTGGAAGCGAGGGAAGGAGGGAGGGAGGGAGGGAGAGAGAGAGAGAGAGATCAAAATGAGAGAGACATATCAACTGGTTGCCTCCCACATGTGCCCTGACCGGGGCCAGAGATTGAATCTGTATGTGCCCTTGACTAGGAATCAAATCTGAGATCCCTCGAAGGCAGGCTAATGCTCTAAACATTTAACCACACTGGTCAGAGTTGAGTCCCTGTATCTTCAGTGCCTGGCACGTGGCAGGAGCACAGATAAGATTAGTTGAATAAAAGAACAAATGGTTGAAGAGAGAACACAGAAAGGACAGACTGAAAGCCACATTTCTTCCTGGACCTGTCCTAATCTATTTCCCTCTTGTCTTCCATGTGTTGATAAACAAAACTGGACACTGAGGTATTTTCGTCTTTTGCCAAGGCTGATCCTTAGATTTGTGCTCAGACTCCATTGACTAAAAATGGCTACACCTAGCTACAAGAAAGATGAGAAATTTCTCATCTGGGAGGAAAAGAGAACAGATTTGGGGGTGAACAGTTAGCAGTCTCTGCCACAAAGGTACAAGAGCCTTCTTGCCTGTGCCAGTGTCACTAGGTGGCCATAAGCTAGCATAGGATCCCTGAATGCTCACTCCGGAAAGGCCCTTGGAAATCATTTAATTCAACCCCCTGATTTTACAGATGGGAGAAGGGCGCCCAGGGAAAGAAGTGACTCCTTCATTGTCGAAGTTGTTTGTTGCTAGAGCAACACTATTTTTCTTAATTGTCTGCAAAGTGGGTCTTTAAACAAGAGAACTTTCTCATCTCCTTCATAAAAGTGCTGTTCGAATTTCAATGATAAAGAAGAAGCCTTAAAAGCAATACAAATTAAGATGTTGATGAATAATGATGACTATGGTACCTAAAAGATTCTTTAGTTACTCAGAAGGCTCTTCTGTGTCCTGTGGTCCCTAAGAATCCTCCTTATCAGGAGAACGTCAGCTACCCCCATATAATACTGCAAAACCATTTAGCTAACAGTGTGTTTGAGGGGTGGGATGCTACCACCTTTGATGAAAGACCCAGTATTAATTGTGTTTATTTGTGCAATTATTTAACCTTTTTCGAGCCTTAGTTCTTTCCTCAGTAAAATGGAGACAATAATGCCTACCTGTCAGGTTTGCTGTGGGAATTAATGGAGAGATGAAAACACCTAGTTGGAACCCAATAAATGTAAGTTTTGTTCTTACAGAGTTGAGGTCCTTTCTGTGAAAACCTAGGGGACCATTACATGCAATAATCGATATAATCATGCTCAAAGGGGCACTCCCAACATTTAATCTACAAATATAATCTTTTTATTATTTTATTGTATTGTTTCCATCACCATGTATCCCCTTTATGCCCTCTTCTACCTCTTCCCGCCCCACTCCCCCATATAATCTTTTAAAAATATATCTGTAATTATTAAACTAGGTGCCTAGGATCCACAGATAAAAAGAAAAGCTTCTGTTTCCAAGGGAGACAGAAAATAACAGCACCATGTAACAAGCAGCAGAGACAGAATGGGGGTGAGGGGAGAGGGAGAGCTTAGAAGTCTGCTTGGGTGAGTGATGGAGGGCTTCCCTGAGGAGGCCATATGCTTCATGGAGAAAGGAGTAGGAGCTAGCCTGGTAGAAGGGGAAGAGGTAGGGGAGGATACAGAGGTGTGAAGAAGCAAATTTTCCATCATGAGGGAACTATTTTAGGTACTGCTGGAACAGTTAAAAAAAGCAAAACCTTTTAGCAAAAGACAGGGACAGGTGACTGTGAGGTTCCAACTGATTTTATCTTGCCAGAGACACGGAGCCACTGAAGCATTTTGGGCAGGAAAGTAATGGGACAGGGATGAATGGAAAGAAGTGGGAGAAGGCCACGCTGGTGTTCCTGAGTGCAGAAGTGAGGCTGGCTGGCTGAAGACTAGTGCAGCCCCTTCGTTCATTTAGTCATTCAACAGATAGTTCCTGAGGGCCTGGCATGGACCAGGCTGAACTCCAGGAGCTTCAGTTAGGCAATGAACAGGACTGGCAAGGTTTCTGTTCTCATGGAGGAGACTGACAATAGATAAACAAGTAAATAAGGGAAGAACCATCAGATAAATGCTGCTTGGGAAATTAAATGAGGTGATAAAAGAGTTCCTGGGGGCCCTCCCCCACTACCCCTTCACACCCTTCTGAATTCTCTCCAAGCTTCTTCTTGATCTAACTTTGATTTCCCTAGGAGGCTTTGCTCCTAGAAAAATCTCTATGGTAAATAATTAACCTAGCTCTCTGGGTTCTTCCAATAAGCCTTGCCTGAATGGGGTTAGTCACAGCTAGTCTTCCCCAGGGCCTGGTCAGCTTGTAATCCTTGCCTTAGGACTCCCGATTCTGCCATAAGTCTCAAGTCTAAGGCTAGAGGAAGGTCACAGCAACCTTGAGACCTTTCCTGATCATTGTTCCCATGGCAACGTATGCCTCCTTCCCATGTCAGCACCTCCCCGCCGCCCCCATAAATCTATATATCTCCTTTAGAAGAGAAACATTTGTTAGTATGGTTGAAATGGTGTGTTCTTCTCTGAAAAATATAAACTTAAAACTCACTCATCTCTGTGGGCAGGAACTGCTCCATGGGGGCATGAGTGTGTGTGTGTGTGTGTGTGTGTGTGTGTGTGCTGAGGGCTGGTGTGTGTGTGTGTGTGTGTGTGTGCGCGCGCGCGCGCGCGCTGAGGGCTGGTGTGTGTGTGTGTGTTGCGGGCTGGTTTTTGTGTGTGTGTATGGGTGTGTATGTGTATGCTGAGGGCTGGTGTGTGTGTGTGTGTGTGTGTGTGTGTGTGTGTGTGTGCTGAGGGCTGGTGTGTGTGTGTGTGTGTGTGTGTGTGTGCTGAGGGCTGGTGTGTGTGTGTGTGTGTGGGTGTGTGTGGTGGCTGCTGAGGGCTGGCTGGTGACCCCCAGGCCGAGCATTGAGCACCAGAGCTGGAGCTGGCTCATCACCATCAGGGCTCACTGGTATGTATGTCAGAACTCCTCAGTGCCAAAGCGATTCCAGCCAAGAACAAAAAAGCAAACGTCGTATTAAATGTAGCCGAAGAAACAAGGAACTAAAAAGCCGATTTCCCAGTGTGCCCCGTGGTCTTCCCCCATTTGACACATTTACTCACCACGAGTTTTTTAAAGAAATTTATTTTATTATGAAAACTTTCAGAGACACAGGAAAGTTCCCCGTGCTTTAGGAAAACTTCGCTGAAGCCCCAGGAGGGCCTCTTTGATTTGCCCAGCTTCTAGGGACTGCCTGGTAGTCATAGCTCTCTCTCTGGGGACTACCGCAGTCAAAGATGACTAAATTACGGCCCCAGAGGTTTTTATTCTAGCTGGGGAGAGAATTCTAATAAAAACCTTTCTTTTCTTTATTTTTTTAATCTTTTTTTTTTTTTTTTTTTTTTTAGCCGTTTACACCTTACAAGGTGCTTTCACATTCCCGATGATGTCAAAATCATAAATTCAAAGCTGAAGGGAATTTAGAGATCACCTTGGTGGGGGAAAATGCCTGGCATGTATTGTGCCACTTCCTAAACTCCTGCCCATGGAAGACATTGCTAATTGATCCCTCACTCATTATTGAACACATTTATTGGACCTGTTATGTTAGGAACACAGCAGGAAACCAGACAGACTTGTTTGCTATCCTTATGGAACTCCAGGGGGAAGACAGACATTAAACAAATAATTATCCGCATGAAGAGTGTTTTTTAAAAGGCTGAGTGTGGGGGGGGGGGGGCAGACAAGGGCATTACACACCTGGAGATAACCTAGGGGTACAGCGGGGTCAGGAAGGCCTCCCTGAGGAAGTGATGTTTAAGGTAAAGTCTAGAGAATGAGGAAACTGAGGCTCTGAGCGGGTGGAAAAAGAAACATTGCATGCCAACATGGAAGACGGCATGGGCAGGGCATCCTCCCGGCCTAAATGTGGGGGCAGGGATACTACATGGGGTAGGTGTCCAGAGGGAGAGAAGTTGGTCCAGCCAGACCTTGAAAAAAAAATCAGTTGATAGGAGAGGGCTGGAGAGTTGAGCAAAGGTCAGATTTATTTATCATCCCCTTTCCTAAGAATTGTTCCCTCACCTGCTATAATTTTAAAAGCTATAATTTACTTGCTACTTACCACGTGGTAGCAATTCACACGAACGCTCACGTCTTCCTTGCCAAATAAGTATTATTGTCCCAATTTTACAGATGAAAAAGAAAAGAGAAGGAAAGGCTTGGGAGGACTAAAGCTGTACTTTTCCCAAATCTTTTTTTTTTTTTTTTTTTTTTTACATTTTATTGATTGTTTACAGAGAGGAAGGGAGAGGGATAGAGAGTTAGAAACTGATCAGCTGCCTTCTGCACACCCCCTACTGGGGATGTGCCCACAACCAAGGTACATGCCCTTGACTGGAATCGACTGGGATCCTTCAGTCTGCAGGCCGACGCTCTATCCACTGAGCCAAACCAGTTAGGGCTCCCAACTCTTTACTGTCATAAAATCCCAGACTAAAGCTTGCTCTATAACAGCAATCAAAACTTGGAAAGCGAACAATAATCAAAACGTGGAAAGTTGACTGAGGAATCGGAAATAGTACTGGCAGACAGAGTCAGTACAGATGCCCCAGGTGAGTGGACACCGTTAGGCACGAATCGAATGGTGCTGGGGGACCGGAGGTGGGGGCGGGGTGCGGTGAGGGGTGGGGTGGCGAGGCGTGGGAAGTGACCGAGAGGGCGTCCCTGAGCTGCTCCTACTCTGCAGGGAGGTGCCCTGCTCTAACCACTACCCGGCCCAGCCCGGTTAATCATTTCCTGACCTTCCTCCTTTCGTCCTGCCCGCAGGATTGCCACATCCTCCTCCTCCTCCTCCTCCTCCTCCTCCTCCTCCTCCTCCTCCTCGCTTCCTGGCCTTGCTGTTCCTTCGCCGGGTTTTACAAGGAGCTCCAACTTCGAATCAGTATTTGTAATAGCCCCAGAGGTCCTCAAGGCCGTGTCCCAGAGAGATCGTAGGCTCGCCTGGGTGTAACGCCTGCTCAAAAGGCCCCTTGCAGCTTTCCCTATCCACTTTCCACAAACAGGTCAGAGTCGAGGATCCTATCCCACCCGCGCCCGCGCACGCCTTAACCAATTACCGGCAGACTCAGTCCCCCCCCCGCCCCACCTCCACCCCCTCCCCGCAGGAAAAAAAATCGCGCGCGCGCGCGTGTATGTGTGTGTGTGTGTGTGTGTGTGTGTGTGTGCTAACTGCAGCTTGCAGGGTAGAGCGAGGTTTAAATGGGTATTGTGTGTAAGGTGCCTGGTTGGGATACGGTAGTAGGTGTTTAACAAAAGTTAGATCCCTTGTCTTTGTATAGGCTGGCTACCAGGACCTCGCGCTCAGCAAGCCCTGGTTAGGCATCTCTCAAACGCCCAGTGTAGGGTGAGGTATGGAAGTCCTACCACGTGCTTGAGGTAATGCACAAGGTGAGTCACAACGACAGGGGTTGAACTCAGATTCGTGGGCGCCCCAGCGGGTCCGGTCACGCAGCACCCAGGTGACTGGCTCAGGCCACGTGTTCAGAACCTAGAACCTGGTCAGCATCTCACCTGCCCGCAGGAGAACACTCAATACTGCTCTGCAGCCCGCTGGGCCGCGGGGGGAGGCGGCAGGCTCTTAACCTGAGCTTGTGTCGTCTTGTGTATGATGAGGGCTATAGTGCGTGTCGGCCCGAGTGGTTTTTATTTTCTCCTTCACTTTCTTTTTCTTTTTTTTTTTTCTCTCTTTCACACTTTCTTGTATGGCCAGATTTTCTACCACGGTGTAGTCAGACCACCGCACACCATGCAGGATCAATCAGTCTTGTGAGTGCGAGTGCTCGCTGGCCGCGGTTAACACCGTGGACCGGACCGGCGTGTCTCCTCCTGGAGCCCAGGGGCTCGGGGAAGCCGCGGCCGCCCCGGGCGGTAGAGTTGAGAAAGTCATTTAGGAGCGCAGCTTGACTCCGGGACACCCGCGGGGGAGCTCCGGCGCTGCAGGACCCCACCCCGCGGAGTGGCCGGGGGCGGAGCTGGGCGATGGGGCGTGGCCTGTCCGGGGGGGCGTGGCCGGCCTGGGAAGACGGAAGCCCCCGCCTAGGGGTGGCGGCAGAACCCGGATCCCGGAGCGTCCAGTTCTCCGGAGCGGGGCTTCTGGAGACGGCGGGCGAGAAAACCCGGCGCCCGGAAGCCTTTGCTTTCTTTGACGCAAGGGCTCGGGACGCAGCCGCCTTCGGCCGAGCGCCCAGAGAGGAGCGACCCCAGACGGAGCCTTCGGAGTCCGTCCGCCCCCACCTCGCCCGGACCCCGAGCCTCGGTCCTCCTCGCCGCTCTCCTCGTGGCCATGGAGTGTCCGCACCTCAGTTCCAGCGTCTGTATCGCTCCGGACTCAGCCAAGTTCCCCAACGGCTCCCCGTCGTCGTGGTGCTGCAGCGGTGAGTGCGGCCCCAGGCGGCCCCGCCGCGCACCCGAGGCCCCGGCTCCGCCGGGCCTGCCGTCTAGGGGCCGAGGGCGGCCGGCGCGCGGACTCGGCAGGGATGAGGGCGAGCCGGTTGCGGGGGCCGGGGAGGGTATGCGGTGAGGCGGGCGCGGGCGGGCGCGGCGGGCAGAGCGGCCGCGGCTCCTTTGTTTTACGCGGCCCGACGGTCGGGCCGCCGAAGGGGAGGCCGCGCGGGGCGGGAGCCCGCTGGGGCCGCGAGCGCGTGGGGGCAGCGACGCACCGCACCGGGAGCCGGGCCCGAGGCTGCGCCCCCGCCCCGCCCTGGGGCTGTGCTCGCCCGAGTCGCCGGGTCGGGGGCGGTAGTGGCGGGTGTCCGGCCCCCACAGGGCGGTCTCACGTGTGGAGGGGCCCGAGTGGCGTCGCGCCCTCGGCCGGACGGGAAGACGCCGCTCTCCGGGCGCAGCTTTGTCTGGGCTTCGGGGCGCCCCGGCCTTTCGCCGCTGGCCCCAGCCCCGCTTCCCTCCGCTGGCCCGCAGGCAACCCGATCTGTGCCGGGCGGGAGCTCCGAGCTGCGAGAGGTGCTCGGTGCTCAGCGCTCAGCGCTCGGGCGGCCGAGGTCGGAGTCTTTCATCACCCGGGGAGGGTGAAGTTTGAAAACAAGCTGTGGCCCGGAAAGCTCGGGGGCCGACCCAGCAGCCGCTTGGGAGGGCGGCTCGATGGCCTGGAGGGTGTTGTGTGGTCTGAAACTGCGTTGGGGTTCCCGAGTTCACGTGCGGCGTAACAGTTGTTAGGTTTATGCAGTGCTTTTGCATCGCTTACGCAAATGAACTCCTTCTGCTGGCCCGCTGGAAACCCCAGTGCCCTCTTATTGTCTGTTCCGCCGACTTAGGATCGCACCGGCCGCACGGCTTTGATTACTTCCTGGTAGGGCCCTGGTGCCGCCGCTAGAGTCTTTGTTTATTAGATTTGAGACGGTCCGTGGTAGCTTAGATTGTAGTGTAAAATTCGAACGGTGCCCTACAAAAACCTTAAATTTATTTGAAGACATCTAGGCACACAGCCATGGTACGATTTAGCAGTGTGACATTTCTCGTTACGGGCTGCAGCTGGGAAGGTAGTTTAGAGGCTGCCGTTAACACTTTTGACAGGTTTCTTCTTCAATGGTAATTTTGTCCTTGGAGAAAAACATAGGTAACGCCACAAAGAAAGATATACTCTGGGATAAGGAATAGAAATAACCCCGGTTTCCTTGGACCTCTCAGAGGTTTGGTGCTTTGCTTGCCTTTGTAAAGTCGGATTATTTTTTTCTGCAAGAAGCCTTTTAAAGATCAGCCGGTTAATTGGTTTTACAGTGCGGTATTGCAGCTCTTTTATGAGGGTACGGAAACTTGTATAAATTAGCTCTTACATATGAATACATCTTTTGCAGTAAATGTTGAGTATGGAACAACAAATAAAGGTGCATCGAATTGCTTTACAAATTGGTTGTTGGTGCATTAGCTACAATTGTAGTTATAGCTGTGATACTATAACTAACTTTTAATTTTTTTCCAAAAGATATTTGAAAAAAAAAATGGCCTAAGTAAACACTAGGAAAAGCATACCTCATGAGGAATGATGAAATTACTCTTGCTCATCTGTTGTAAATAAACTACAGGACAGTTAGCACAATTCTGTTTTTGTGTTGTTGTTTTTTTCTGGTAAAATCACATCAAATTTTAAAATGGCCTCGCTGGGCACATGCAAATGGCAGATATCCTCTTGTGAGTCAGTCTTGCCTTTGTCAGTCATGGAAAAGAGATGCAGAAAAGTGGGCATTTCTTGAGGAATGTAAGTTAAAATGGAGCATAACTAGAGACTTGTGCTGGTAACAAGAACGTTTCTAGCCCTAATGGAGGGATAGTTTCTGTCCAAGGGGTAGGATGGTACTTTGCCTCTCGCTTGGGTTTGTAGACCAATAAAGCAAGTTTAACTTTATGTGGGGATTTTCTTCTGTCCATATTCCATTCTGTAAATTGAACCTATTGGCATCCATCCATTCATTAATTTAATGTTACTGTATTGAGCTCCATCTTGTTCTTACCTGCCTGTTGTTTCAGTGATTAAATGATTAGTAAATCTGTGAGTCCTTATCTGTGTGTGTGTGTCCTTAACTAATTCATCATCTTGGAGGATTATATATTCTGGTATTTATCCTCCAACACTCTTGAATATTCTCTCTCTCTTTCTCTCTCTCTCTCTTTTGGTAGGGAACCAAAGGGTAGCCGATGTGTTGAATAATGGTGTGACTGAGTATTGTGTCTGATTATGTTCTTAGTAACTAGCGAAAAAAATCCCTGTTTTGACACTGGGACAGTACAAGTAATGCCCTTGCCCTGTTTTCATTGGAATTACACCACAGTGAAACAGCTTTAAAGCAGCCAAGCAATTGCAAAAGATGAACATCCCTAGGCCCTATTAGCTAGCAGTACATCCTTGGACAAGTAGTTCTGTGTCCTTTAAGCATCAGTTTCATGACGTCATCTGTAAAAAGGGTAATACTTCACAGGTTGCTGTTAGGATGAATAAGGCAATTTTCGTGAAAAATGTTAAGAAACACTATTCAAACAATAGGAAGTATTATAGGTCAGAACATCTTTATAAAGAGGACTCTAAATACGTAAATATCTAAAGCCCCTTAAGTAGGACCTAGAATAGAATGGCTTCATGCTGAATTATGCTTTCCAAGGAGATATATTACTCAACAAGATTAGAGGGTCTAAGAAGTAATTATATTTCAGAGTTAACTTGAGCTTCTTATCTGTGGAAGGCACTGTGTGTTAGGTTATGTAATTGTGTACTGTGGCTGTTCTCAAACTTTTTTGTTCTCAGGACCCCTTTACACTTAAAAGTTGAGAACCCAAAAAGAGCTTTTGTTGCTGTGGCTCACGTTTATTGATAGTTGCTGTACCAGAAATTAAAACGGAAAATTTTTTTAATGTGTACTTATTAAATCACAAATAAAAATAATCCATTACCTGTTAACATAAACCATAGTTTCCATAAAATATCTTTTCAAAACAAAATTTAGTAAAAAGAGCAGCATTATTTTATATTTTTGCAACTGTTGTCTAGCATAATAGGAGACAGCTGGATTTTCATATCTGCTTTTGCATTCAGTCTCTGGTTACATTATACATCATGTAGAATCTGGAAAACTAATGCATGCTTGTGAGAGAATGAGGATAAAAAATATAAGTAACACTTTAATATTATTTATGAGAATCATTTGACCTCATGTGCCCCCTAAGAGGGTCTTGAAAATTCTCAGGAGTCCAGGACCACACTTTGAGAACCCACTAGTATACAACTATAGTAACAGCTAAGGACACCTGCTCTTAATAGACTAGCTATGAAGTATTAGGGAAATCCTTAAAGCTTTAAGGCTAGCAACCCTTATGTCTTTGTGGAAACTTACAAAGCTTTTGAAATGTATTAGCTGGGCAACAGATCATGGGGTCCAATAGTCCTTTGCTTTGAAAAATGTTAGTCTAATCTAGTTGGGGAGAGACAGGAAGCTAACTGGTTAGAAGATAAATCCATGTTGTGGTTTAAGGTAAATGTTGAAAATAGCAATTTCCTAATAAGGTAAAAGCTGATTTATGTCTAATCTTTGCTAAAGGCATTCTCATTTTAAATGAAAATTTTTAAATAAAAACTAGGACATTCTCTTAAGCTTTTTGGTGTGTGCACATACCAGATGTTATATTCAGAAGCTGGAGGTTTGGGCAGTTATTTTTTTCTGTGGATAGAAGCGTTGAACCAGAGGCAAAATACAGGGGAAAAAATACACAAATTGTTTTAAAAAAATATCCTAAACACAACTGTTTTCAATAACTTAGGAAGGCATCTGAACTTTAGGGTTTTTGGTGAACCAGTTAAATTGGCAATATTTTCATAGTTACAGGCATCAAAAATTTTGCCTGATTAATTCTTCAAAGAGTTGTGTATGCCTCTTTATAGGTATCCAGTACACACTTCCCCTCGCATTACTTATGAAAAGTAAGTATAGATCAAGTAAATGGTTGGCAGGTTTGGAGTGGATATTGGAGATAAACCCTATTTTTGAAGATCCATTTAGCAGGTTAATATACTGATTATTGAGTCCTTGTCAGTGGTAATAAATGTGTAATTTGTGACAAAAGTAAGAAATCAATTATTTTGTGTCACATTTCTCTTACAACCCACTTCTAAAGAGGATTCTGGTATTCTGATTAAATTTTCTAGATAGGATCAGTTCCTTAGGAAAAATGCATTTACCTTTTGAAGTAACACTTTATGAAGTATTTATTAAGTGCCTAGAACATAAGACAGTAAATATGTGTTTAAAGAATGAAGAAATTTTCTTCCATTTACATCATGGCTGGAATGGTCTTTATGTTGAAAATTAATGCAGAGCAAGTGAGCTTCCCCCCAGAATGCTTTCACCTGTCCTCACTCCCCGTATTTTATTCTGTAACTTTGACTGGATTGTCAGCACATGACCATCTGCCGCGATGTTGTTACCACAATGAGTTTGAATTTTGACATTCTGTATTTCTAGGTGGGCAGGTGGACATTGTAGTAGTGACTAAGGCAGTTAAAAATCCGTGGGCAGGTGATACTTTTTTCACATTCTCAAGATTAATATTTAAATTTTACTTACTTTTCTAGAGGATTTAAACTTTTTAAGGTAATATTTGTAAGCTTGAGCCAAATATAATTGCCTTTCTAGTTTTTCTGGCAGTAGTATTCTGCCCCCTCCCCCCCCCAGACCTTAAGGTAACCTCACCATATTTTCATGGTCTCAAAATAATTTGTAGTAGATGTGAAAGAGCTGGAATTTAGAATGTGTATCATTTGTTTGGTTGAGGAAATTGCCGTCTAGGGATTGAGGTTAGTATTTTGCTGCTGTGAAAAAGTTTTGACACATTGATCAGAAGTTATTTTCTAAACAGTCTTCTTAGGCCAGGAAAGAATGGGGTTGAGGGGAGAATTTGAACTCTTTGGTTCACTTTCCCATTAATCCTTTATTCTCAAAAGAATTCATTCTCATTATTCTTTGCTTTTATAGCATTAGCCGTAGCCTCTTAGAACATCCTACTGTTTCCTCATTGAAATTTGTGCAACTTCCTTCTTTACTAGAATATAATAGATTAATTTTGGATCCTTCAAATTAGATTTAGAGATACTTACATTTTTATAGTGTTTGTAGCTAGTAAGCAGAACAGTGAGTAATTGAATTTGTAGCTCACTGAGTAATTTAAATTCCTGTTTTAAAATTTAATTGAGTCTTCCATCAGGGAGTAATTTACATGTACATTTCCTCCTAACCTGCTTTGTTTTTTTCTTTTTGAGTCCCCTCCCCTCATCTTGAGCTATTTTATATATTTTCCTTCTTTGGAAAAAAAAAATACTGTATTAGCCTCCTTTGATTAAGCTGCAGTTTCTGACCAACCTGCCTATGGGTTTTGTGTTTAACCTGGGCATCGGAATAGACTTGGGTAGGTAGTTTATCAGTGTGAGAAGTGGAAAATGTAGATGGTTTAATGTTTTAGTGTTTTATATTTATTCATAGCTCCTTTAGACTGAGAGCAACTGCATTCTAGGTGTGTTAATAGAGCTTTCCTGGACAGATGGCTTAGAAGGAAGTACTTAGATTCTCAGTAGGGACTAGTACTTTTTGGAGGGAGTATTTGTGATGAAGCTTACCTTGATTGACAGTTTAGAATGCTGAAAATAGCATTAACAACAGTAACAGCTTGTTCATCTTACCAAGAATTGTTTTGTGCCAAGACTGCTCAAGATGCTCTGCAATTTGTAACAGCCTGTTTTGAGAAGTAGGTAAGATTAGGTATCTTTCAGACTGAAAGGAAATTTACTTAAAAAATGTTCTTTGCAATTGTATCCTGAAATCTTTTGGGGTTGTTGAATGAACTTTGGTTTAGAAGCTTGTAAATAGAGATCATCTTTTAACTGCTGTGAGACTGCAGATGTTAGTATCTATAGTAATTCCAGATGTTTTCTCATTTATTAGTTTTACTGAGTAGGAGGAGGACTGAGAACAGCATAAAGTAACTTCAAAGCAGCTTGCTAGCATTTATTCCTAATTTAATTAACTACCCATCCTTGTAGTTTTTCCTGTTTTATAGATTGTGAAACTGAGACAGATTAAGAGAGTTGCTTAACATGCTTGGGGGAGGGGGAGGGTAGTAGATAGAGCCTAAAGTTTACATTCAAATGCCATTCAAACTATACTTTTGGGTTGTCTTTATTTTGTCATCCAGTAACTTAATGCTTGATAAATTTAAAGGATTTAAAGTGTGTAGAAGCATACTTGAAATACTTCCTTTGAAGATTCTTGACATAAAAATATATTTTAAATTTCACATTTTAAAAATAATTTATTTAAATTCTGAATTTGATGAGCTCTTTCTCCCCCTGTTTATTAAAGTGAAGGCAAGTTGGGACAAGATTGGTAGTACAATTGGTAGAAAACTGGTTTTTAATGTCTTAACTTCCTTACAGTTCAGATCTAATTTCTTTGTGGTCTATTCACATTACTTCAGATGTAACAAACTAGCCATCTTAACATAGCTGTGGATAAAATGCAATTAGCTTTAGGTTATTTTTTAAATGTGCTTCTGTTTTTGAAGTTGCCCCTCCCATTTTTTCATTTTGTTTCTGGTAGAGAAGATTCTTGGAGGTCGTTTGTTCTGGGGTGGGAGAGGAAGAAAATTGTTAAGATACTGAATTTAGCTTTTGCCTCTGGTATTTCAGAGGTTATTGGAATCTTTGTTTTTAGGTAGTGTACTTTGTTGGTTCCATTTAGTTGTATTCTAAGATTTTCTAATCGTCTTCCTTGCAAAAGTTTATAGTCTTTAGACTGCAAAGCTTAAAAACACATTTCTCTCTCTTTTTCAGATACACTGAAAAGTAGGTATATGTGTGCTATTTACAGATGCATAAAATACAGATGAGCTTAGAAAGAATATTTCAGATTTTGAAAACTATTGAAATTAAATTTGGACATTGAAAAATGAAGTTTATAGTTGTATTAGTTGTTAGTTGTTGTGTTAGCTAAATTCTTCGAAGTTAAGTAAATGCTTAGCTAATTAAATTTAATAAGACCTCTTTAAGGAGGGAATTGAGAGTTTATTTTTAAGGAACTGGCTTGTATCTCTGAAAAGATATTACAACCAAGTGGATTTTATCTGGAGAATTTGTATTCTGCTTTACGATTGAAGAGCTCTACCAGTGAGCTGTTTTCTATTTTGAGTAGATGTTCTGTCCTGATATTTTTCTTTGTTCTAGATGGGTTTAAGACAGCTTTGTAGAAATCTGCTTGCCTGTTTATCCTTGGCCCAACCAGAAGACTCTTAATTTTATGGACTGTTCTTGTACTATCTCATCACCGGGAAGAACTGGCTGGTGATTAACTCTTCTTCCTGCAGGTTTAATTTAACTGATTATAAGATAGTACACTTATTGTTTTAGCTTCTTTAAATATTTGTCCTTACTGTCCATGCTCAGGTTTTCTTTTTCAAAAAATAGATTATTGTCCATTCCTTTGTTTTGAACATTTTTTGCACAATATTGGGATTGTACTATCTTAATCAAAGTTTTGAAGATCAACCTGAAACTTTTAGTAAACAAATTACTGTGATAGAATGTTTCCTTGGGATAATTGATAGGTAACATGTTAGAGAAATGTTTTGAAATAATATTTTTTTGAAAATAACTTTTATATAACTTAAAACTTTGTGGCTGACATTTATTATTAATATTTATGTATGTATGTTTTAGTGTCATACAATAAAATGTCCTTTGACTTGAGATTAACTCTAGTTTTCACCTGAATTATTCTGAATGTTAATAGATGTGTTAACAGTTGCTCTGCAACAACTAAGAACTCAAGTTTCACCTTATGTATATGATGTAGCTACCAATGTTCATGCTGTGAGAATATTATTTTTTAATCCTCACCCGAGGATATGTTTTTTAAATTGATTTTAGAGAGAGAGGAAGAGAGAGAGAGAGAGAGAGAGAGAGAGAGAGAGAGAGAAAGAGAAACATAGGTTGCCTCCAGTATGAGCCCCAAATGGGGTCAAACCCAGAACCTTTTTGATGTACCAGAAGACACTCCAACCAACTGAGCCACCGGCAGGGCTGTGCCATGAAAATTTAATTCTGAGAGTTTTACTGTATTAGTTTCATTTTTTTCAAGTGTTTTGTTTGTATATAGTAGTATTTTTAGACCTTCATGTAAAAAATATTTTTTCAGCCCAGCCGGCCTGTCTGAGTGGTTGAGTGTCAACCTATGAACCAGGGGGTCAGGGTTCGACTCCTGGTCAGGGCACATGCCCAGGTTGTGGGGCTCAATCCCCAGTGTGGGGAATGCAGGAGGCAGCCAAACAATGATTCTCTTTCATCATTGATGTTTCTATCTCTCTTTCCCTCTCCCTTTCTCTCTGAAATCAATAGAAATACATTTAAAAAAATATTTTCAGGTGTTTGTGTTTTTTTTTCACTTTTGAATTAATAATAGAGATTCTTGGGGAAATGTGTGTCATATTTTAAAATTGTGTCTATTGGCTATAAAAAATTCCAACTCTTGGTTTTTATTAAATAATTACAACAGCGGTTGGAGTCTGCAGGTGCCTATTTTTTGTAATATTGGGTATCCAGCCCTTTAAGCAGAGTATAAGTGTGTGCCCAGTTGTTATATATATATTTTCCACTTCTTCATAAATAGTCCCATTGATTTTAAAAGAATAAAGAGTTTCCCAGCACACTAATAAATACATGTGTGGCAATCTCCCCATGTGCTTTAGCACTAACCTTTATTATATAATCACAAAAAAATAGGAAGAGACTTGTATAATGTAAATATTAAACACATTGTTCTCTGAGTAAAGTCTGATCATAAGAGGTCCCTAAAGCTCTTAGTTTTTTAAAATTTATTTATGGGAAGGAGTGCTTCCTATAAAAATATATACATAAGAATCTTTTCTTATATTGCATACACTTGCAATTATTTTTAAATAATAGTTGGGTGGTATTTACATTTATGATTTGATTCATTTCTTTTGAAGATCACACTGCTGTTTAACCTTGGCTTTGCTTACTCAGGTTGTTGGCAAAAGCATGCAATTGCATCAGATCTTGCTATATTAAATAAATGAAAATATTGGATGTCAGAATTTTTCTTAAGTGATTCATGTTTTTTGTGTTCATTCTCCACATAATTAGCTTCTTGGGGGAAGTTATTTTCGAAACAATGTAAACTGGTAATTTTTCTGTAGTTATTTGTGTCTGGTCTTCCAAAGGCAAAAGTGGCCCATTTTGACTCTGATTTTGTAATCTGCTTTGGCTTTAGTAGTATTAATCCTTCTCCCCATTACCCTTTCCCCTCATTTGGAGGTAGGGGCACAGGTCCAGTATTTAGCTGAAGACTGGTAGCTATAGCATAATAGCCTCATTAGGTGTTTTTCTCCAAACTAGGTCTGAACAAGTCTGAGTTTGTGACAGAATTAATAATAACGAATTTGTTTAGTGCATTACAGTTTTTGAGAATATGTGGTTTCACATATTGTTTCCATATGTTATTTTCATTTGATGTTAAAAACTGATTTCAAAAATCCATTTCAAAACTAAAGTACTTGAACCGGTGAGGGGACCAGCCTTATGGATCGAAATTTGCCTCTATGTGGGAAGTCAGCAGGACCAGATGCCCTCTCTTTTCTGGCTCTGTAGGTATCTGGATCTGTTAACATATGCATGACAAATTTTGGCCAGCTTGAAATTACTTTCTCTAGTTAGAGGACACATATTAAGTTCTGCAAATTAGCCTTACAGTTTATAGGGAATTGGTCCCAAATGATAAACTGCTATTTTAATTTTTATGCCATATAGTGGATTTTAGGCATACTTTTTTTTTTTTAAAAAAAAGATAAAGTTTGGGCAGTCTTATGAATTGATATAACTGTTATATGTCAGTTTACCTTATAAATATTAATTCATGCTTTCAAAAAGTAAAACATATAAACAGTAAGTCATAGTATCAAAAGGTTTAAAATAGAACAGTAATCTCCTTCCCACCCCTTCACCCTCTGTCCTACTGTCCACAGACAACCACGTTAAGCCCTCCTTAGCTTTTTCTCTCAAATTTTCCTGCATACTGCTAAGTAATACACTCTTATTTCTTAATTTATCAATTTTAGGCATTATCTCTCGACATCTTGCTATGGTAGGTGGGACATTCATGGTTGCACCACCCTTCTCTCTGCCCCCCTCTCCGTTTTTCAATGTAATTTGATGGCAAATTCTGATTAATATGGTGATTGCTTTTTCTTTTTTGTCCAGCATTTTGTTTTTCCTTGAGTAAATAATTGCCTTTTTAAAAAATTGCTTAGTTCACCTTCTACATGCTTTCTCCCAAGTGTACTTTATAAGTCTGCCAAATGTCCACGAATATTATTTTCCAAGCACTCATACAGGGAGATAATCTCTTACCACTGTGTTTTCCTGAAGCCCTCTTTCCCAGAGCCCACTTGCTCCCATTTGAAGTAATTGTTCCTTAGGCCTATTGAACAGTTCTTATCCTGTGATTCCCTTGCTGTTCTCTGTATTAGATCTACTTCCTGGATCCCTTGTCTTTCTCTTTCTTGGTTTATTAACTGTTTTGCTGGGGTATATCATTGAGCTCTCTTCCCGTAGAAGGTTACTTTTTGACCCCATGCAAGTCTGATGCTTTTATTCTACCTTTATATTTAACTAGAGGACTGGTGCACAGATTCGTGCATGGTGGGGTCCCTTGACCTGGCCTGTGGACATCCCCCGAGGGGTCCCGGATTGTGAGAGGGTGCAGGACAGGCTGAGGGACCCCACTGGTGCATAGTTGGGGCCGGAGAGGGACCATGGGAGGGCTCCAGGGTGTGTCCGGCCCGTCTCACCCAGTCCTGATCTGCTGGACCCCAGCAGCAAGCTAACCTACCAGTCCAAACATCTGCCCCTTGGTGGTCAGTGTGTGTCATAGGAACTGGTCAAATGGTCGAATGAACGGACACTTGGCATATTAGGCTTTTATTATATAGGATTGCTTGGCTGACTCTAGACTATTAGAAAAGATTTTTCTCTTAGAATGATGAGGTCATTGCTCTTTTGTTTTTAGTTTTCTAGTGTTGCTGTTGAGAAATCTGATGCCTTTCTGATTAATATATATATATA
Organism: Myotis yumanensis; assembly: GCF_028538775.1. Lineage (NCBI taxonomy): Eukaryota > Metazoa > Chordata > Mammalia > Chiroptera > Vespertilionidae > Myotis > Myotis yumanensis. Next base: position 52,684,237 of record NW_027223752.1, on the reverse strand, counting down.
TATTCTGTAATTCTTTTTCTTGGAAGCTTTTAGAATAGGTATTTTATCTTCTGAAATTTCAAAATGACTTGTTTTGGCATGGGTAGTTTTCCTTTATTGTGATGGGTACTCAAGAGATCTTTCAATCTATACATTTGATAGCACACTCATTCTCCCATACTTACATCTCCTAATTTGTACTTTTCCTTTCTGGAACTGCTACTAATTGAATGTTGGATATCCTGAGTAGAACCTGTAATATTCTGCCTTTTGGTTCTAGTTCTGAGATATTTCTTTGGTTTTTTTTTTCTTCCACCCATCTATTGACTTTTGATAATCATATTTTTAATTCTCAAGAGCTTTTTTCTCATTTTTCTGACCATTGCCTTTTCATACATTCTGTTGCTGTTGTTTTGCAGTATCTTCTCTGATTACTCCAGGGTTTTTGAGTTTGGTTTAAAGTTTTCCTTGCTCCTTACATTGTTTCTGTTTCTTCTGGGTTCTTTCTCTTTTTAAAAAGATTCTGTCAGACTAGAGGTTTTCTTCAAAGATCTATTTTATTTTTGTCTTTTCATACAAGAGTGACTTTGAGATCATATATATGCACAGGATGGGGCAAAAGTAGGTTTATGGTTGTTCTTGTGGAAAATGATACAGTAATTAATAAATAATAATACAAGAATAAACTGTTTCTCATACAACTGTAAACCTACTTTTGCTCCACCTTGTGTGTACGTATATATATCCTGTTCGTTACCAAACTTTCACCTAAACTTATCACACGTTGATAATTCTTGACTGAATCAGTAATTATTAGGGCACTTGCAAGATGTTGATCTTCTAATTTGTATTTCTTCTAAACGTATTAGTTGATATTCTATGAGAGAAAGTTTTCCTTTCTCTCCCACTTGTTTATTTATTAGTATGGATTCAGATTTTTACTTTATTTTGCGATATTTTGTTATTTATTTTGAGGCTCAAAATGTCCTAGATTTGGCTAGTGGGAAACCCCTAGAGCCATAATTCTGACAAGTTTCTATGGCTCTTTGAGCTCTTTCTTACTCCGGCACAGCAAGATGCTCCGGGCTCATCTTGTACTCAGCCTGCCCCAGCCTTACTTGCAATCAGCCATTTTTCTAAGTAGCATTAATTTCTTTTTGTTGGGAATAAATGATGTTTATAAGCTAAGATCTCTCAGTGGATAAGAGCTAAGAAAAACAAATATACATGTCTATACGTGTGTGTGTGTGTGTGTGTGTAAAACCAATAGTTTATATTGATGCCTATAATTCCAACTTCACACTACAGATGTAGTCTTGCCCTTTTCCTTACTTGTAATGCCCTTTTCCAACACTGATAATCTGGTTCCCATTATCCCCAACATATGTACTCATTTGCTCAATGCCATAATCAGAGAAAGTAGTTCCAGAACTGCTAACCCATACCACTGCAAAGAAAACCCTTATAACTAGAGGTCAGTATTTCTTTACAGTTCTTTTTGTCTTTATAAAGTATATGTTCAAAAGTTATTTGGGTTAGTCTCCCTCCTGTTACTACACATATTATTTATTTGACATACAGTTAAGTTCATTTGTTTTTGTTTAATTTCCATTTTAGATGTTTTTGCACATCATCCTTGCTGATTTTTATTTACTTTTTGAGTATGTAAAGCATTAGCATGGTTCCAAAAATGAAAACTGTATCTAGAAGTGTTACTACCCAACCCCTCCACTCATTCCCACTCACTCCTTGTAGACAACCAATTATTTTGATTTATCCTTCCTGCATTTCTTTTTTTTATGAAAATATAGGAGTCTTTTCTTATTTTCTCTCACAAAAAGTCGCAAGCTTAAGTATACTCTTTTGGACTTCGCTTCTTTCATTTAACAGTATATTTTGGATAGCACTAATAGTTTCATAGTACTCCCATTCGTGGATGTGTCACAACGAATTCAAACACTCTCCTATGATAGGGCATTTAGGTTGTCTCCAACATATTATAGTTACAAATAATGATGCAACTGATAGCCTTATATAAATACATCTTTGTATTTTGGGTGTCTACAAGGAAGATGGAAAGTTTTAACTTTCTAATTGTATGAACAGTAATATGTAAGTGATTTTATAAGAATACCTCAAGCCCTAGATGGTGTGATTCAGTTGGTTGAACATTGTCCCAAGCATCGCTGGTTCAATAGCTGGCCAGGTCACGTGGCTAGGTTGTGGGTTTGATCCCTGCTGGAGGTGTGTGTAGGAGGCACATGATTGATGTTTCTCTCTCACATCAATGTTTTTCTCTCTAAAAATCAATAAAAACATTTTTTTTTAAAAGAAGACTTCAAGATATTTGTCTGCCTGCTCCTGTCTTTGAGCTCTTACTGTGATCTTAAAAATGTGTTCAAGACTGCTAAAGTGAAATACTTTATTGTAATTATATTTCTGCCTGGGCAACCTTGAAATCAGAGACCTGGAAGTGACCATGGAAACATTTTTAGTCAGTAGTAGCTAATCATCTGCTCTGGATCCAGGTACATTTTAAGCAGTTGACTATTGCTTGTACATATTCAGCAATGCTGTTTTACCACCCTCTACTCAGACTCATCTATTTCTGGCATTTCTCTCTTTTAATTTTTTTTAAAATATATTTTATTGATTTTTTACAGAGAGGAAGGGAGAGAAATAGAGAGTTAGAAACATCGATGAGAGAGAAACATCGATCAGCTGCCTCCTGCACATCTCCCACTGGGGATGTGCCCGCAACCCAGGTACATGCCCTTGACTGGAATCAAACCTGGGACCTTTCAGTCCGCAGGCCGACACTCTATCCACTGAGCCAAACCGGTTTTGGCTCTCTCTTTTAATTTAATTCATTTTAGGTTCCTTCATGTTATACTGTTGACTGGCTGCTTGCTGGGGTTATAGAATGGCAGTGGAACAGACTGTTTTACATAGGATAGAAATAAAGATTTGGGCATCTATTTTCTCTGATAGGTTTCAGAGCATTGGGGGTATTATAAACTGCAGATTCTCAGAGGAGTGGCATCTTAAATTGCCAGATAATTCTGCTGGCCCTTTCAGGTGGTTGATGACTTCCAGTCTTTTGTTCAAACAAGTGGGCATTGGAGTAGGAAGACTTCCTCCTACATTGCTAGATAACCATGTGAAAGATTGGTGAGCATGGCTTCCCATCAGGGGAGCCATGAATGGATTACATGTGGGTTGAGATAATAATCTCAGCCTAAGGGTGGTTAGAGCCTCCAAGCAGATCCCTTCTGGCTCTGAGAAGCATCTTCAGTTTGTGTGCATATGCCTTACAGATGCTATCATTTTCTGTGCATGTCCTGACATGGAAAAGGTTGAGAAAGTAGGCTAGAGCATAGTCTCAAAATTAGCCTCTAAGAGCCTAGGACATTGCACCTTAAAGAGAAGCATGCAATAAAGTGGAAAAGAAGAAGTGTTTTATTTAGAGTAGAAGTTTGAACCTACTGGTCCCTAAAAATAAGCTGATCACCCTATCTTAAATCTAGAATGCTTTGAAATCATTCCTATTTATTTCTTTGTTAAAACAAAAGTTAGAAATTTAAAAATATTTTTAAATGACTTGGCCTCTAACCCTATTGTATTGGATATTGGAATACCTAAGGTGTATTCTGATCGATCAGATTAGTGAATCACAATTTAATCTCTGTTTGAATACCTCTAAGTTCGGTATATTTCAGTATGGTTTGACACCTAAGTTGCTTCTATACTTACTTAAATGTTTCTAAACCTCCTTGCACATCTCTCAAAATTTGTTTCTAAAATGCATTTGCTTCCTAAGGTGTGTATTTTACATTGCATATATAAAATTTAATGATTCTTATATTAAGGTGGTTATGGTAGTTACATCAGTTTTGAAATAAGCTTATTAAAATATATGTTCAGCCCTAGCTGGTTTGGCTCAGAGCGTCAGCCTGTAGACTGAGGGGTCCCAGGTTTGATTCCTGTCAAGGGCACATGCCCAGGTTGTGGGCTTGATCCCCAGTAGGGGACATGCAGGAGGCAGCCAGTCAATGATTCTCTCTCATCATTGATGTTTTTCTCTCTCCCTTCTCCCTTCCTCTCTAAAATCAATAAAGATATATTTAAATAGTGGGGAAGGCACTAACAATCATGGGGTGCTTTCTATTTGTTAGGCCCTTTGCTGTACACTTTATATTGTTTATCTCATGAAATCCTTACCATAGTCATGTGAGTAGAGGTATTTATTCTATTCTACAGATGAGGAAGTAGACTCTGGAACAACTCCCCTAAGTTTTTGAATAAAAGAATGGTAAAGCTAGAAGGTAAACTAAGACTGTTCGTTCTGAAGCCCCTGCTTACTTCATTATATATCACATGTCCTCTACAATGTTTTTTTAAAAAATCTCACCTGAGGATATGTTTTTTTACTGATTTTAGAGAGAGAGGAAGGGGAGAGGGGAAGAAAGAAACATCAGTGTGAGAGAAAAACATTGATTGGTTGCCTCCAGAACGCACTCCAATCAGGGATGAACTCAACCTACATATGTGCCCTGACCTGGAATAAAACTTGTAACATTTTTGCTGTATAGGACAATGCTCCAACCAACTAAACTATCTAGCTCAGGCAAGCACTGTAATATGTTTGAATCTACAGAGTAGCATTACATTTCTATGAGAGTAAGCCAGTCAGTTTGGTACATTTTTGTATTAAAGAAGGAAGGAGTTCTTTTGGTAGTGTTAAAGGTCATGGGCAAGTCATCAAGGCCTCTGCTCAGTTCAGTTAAAAATGAAGTGGACAGAATTCTGGTCAGTGTGCCCCTTGCCTAACTCCTCCTTCTGGGCCTCTGTGCAACAATTGACTGAGAGCGTGAAGAGAAAAGTGTGAGTATTTCTGCAGAAATCTTGGGATTCTGGTTTGGATGTGGGCTCTTGATCCCAGCTTCAAAGGCCTGGGGTGAGACATCACTTGGTATGATGGGGATCAAGTCAGGCTGCCAGAGGAATGTGTCAGAACTCTTAGAGTAAAAATAGAATTGGAAACAGAGATGGAGTAGGATGTTCTCAACTTTTTATTCAGAGTCAGTTTTTCAAATTCAACCTTCAATAAAATCTGAGGTTTCCCAGAGTGCTTTTAAAGAACATAATCCGGTGACGCAAAAGGAATGAAGGGTAAGGCTTTGTAGCTTTTAATGAGAAAAGGAATTCTGCAAGTGCCAATGACCTTCTTTTTTTTTTTTAATATATATTTTTTTATTGATTAAGATATTACATATGTGTCCTTATACCCACGTTACCCCCTACCCCCCCCCACCCCCGCTCATGCCCTCACCCCCCTGTTGTCCGTGTCCATTGGTTAGACCTATATGCTTGCATGTAAGTCCTTTGGTTGATCTTTCCCCCTTACCCCCACCCTCCCCTACCGCCCCTTCAAGGCCCGACAGTCCAATCAATGCCTCTCCGTCTCTGGATCAGTCCTTGTTCATCAGTTTATGATGTTCATTATATTCCACAAATGGGTGAGATCATGTGGTATTTATCCTTCTCTGACTGGCTTATTTCACTTAGCATAATGCTCTCTAGTTCCATCCATGGTGTGGCAAATGGTAAGAGTTCCTTTTTCTTCTTCCTCTTCTTAAAGAATACCTTTCAGCATTTCATATAATGCTGGTTTGGTGGTGATGAACTCCTTTAGCTTTTTCTTATCTGTGAAGCTCTTTATCTGACCTTCAATTCTGAATGATAGCTTTGCTGGATAAAGTAGTCTTGGTGTAGGTTCTTGTTATTCATCACTTTGAATATTTCTTGCCACTCTCTTCTGGCCTGCATGGTTTCTGTTGCGAAAACAGCTGACAGTCATATGGGTACTCCCTTGTAGGTAACTGACTTTTTTTCTCTTGCTGCTTTTAAGATTCTCTCTTTGTCTTTTGCTCTTGGCATTTTAATTATGATGTGTCTTGGTGTGGTCCTCTTTGGATTCCTTTTGTTTGGGGTTCTCTGCGCTTCCTGGACTTGTAAGTCTATTTCTTTCACTAGGAAGGGGAAGTTTTCTGTCATTATTTCTTCAAATAGGTTTTCAATATCTTGCCCTCTCTCTTCTTCTGGTACCCCTATAATTCTGATGTTGGTACACTTGAAGTTGTCCCAGAGGCAACTGGTTGGGTGTTTTTTGCTTCTTTGTATTTCAAATCTTTGACTTGATCCTCTGGTCTGCTGTTGGGAGTCTGTATAATATTCTTTATTTCAGTCAGTGTATGCTTAATTTCTAGTTGGTCCTTTATCACAACATCGAGGGTCTCACTAGATTTCTTGAGGATCTCACTACATTTATCGGCGGTTTCCATAAAATTCTTGAAAAATCTTAGAACCGTGGTTTTGAACTCTATATCCAGTCGTTTGCTGTCCTCCATTTCTGTCATTTGTGACCTGTTTCTTTGTCTTCGCATTTTGTCTGCTTCCCTGTGTTGGTAGAGTGGTTTTGTGTGCTAGGTGTCCTACAGGGCCCAGTGGCTCAGCCTCCCCAGTTACCTGAGGTGGACACTCTTGGTGCACCCCCTTGTGGGCTTTGTGCACAGTCTTGTTGTAGTTAAGCCTTGATTGTTTTAGGTGTCACTGGGAGGAATTGACCTCCAGGCCAATTGGCAGTGAGAATCAGCTGTGTCTGCAGTGGGAGAACTTCTGTGCTGAAGACACCCTTCTGGGGCAAGACTTGCTTCAGTGGGGCTTTGGTGCTCACTGAGTCTGCCCCCTGAGTGTGTTCCTTATGAATCTGAGGAGTTGTAATCTGGATGGTCCCACTCTAACCACTGGGTACACTGGCTCTTGGATCTAAGGAGGTGCTAATTAAGCCTCTTCCTGAGGTTACCCAGCAGGAGCTATGAAGAGATATGCAGATTCCCCTTCCTTTTTTGGGGTTTGGGGGTGCCCAGATGAGGCCCAGCTGTGAAGCAATGCAAGCTGCTGTGGGGCCTTGGGCCTTCTCTTGGAAGTTCTGGGTCTGACTGGCCCAGCTGCAATTTGTTAGGTAGTTGTCAGGTTGCAAAGGACCCGGGCATTCATATGCAAAAGGTTTTGCAGCAGCCTGGATTGGGCGGGGTCTCGGAATCAACAGGGCGGAGCAAGCAGCTATGGCTGATTCTCAGCCCTGCCCTAAGGGGCCCTGCCTCTCAATGTCCCGGTAATTGCTGCCAGCGCCTCTGAGGGAAAGCCGCCCTCCAGTTCTGAGTTCTGCCTGCTGCCAGACCGTCCAGTTTCTCCCCGTATGAGCACTGGGACCCCAGAGATTTCCCGGAACCGGAGTTCAGAGCAGTCAGGAGCTTGTGACTCCCTCCCGATTCAAAAAGACAGCCGAGTCCTCAGGTGCCCGCCCCTTTCCGCTCTCTCCGGAGCCTCCGTACCTCTGCACTTTACTTTCCTAGCTCCTCTGAGTCTGTGTGCTCTTCTCTTTCCTTCTAGTTGTAGAATTTCCACTCAGCCAGCCTTCCTGTGGTTCTGGATGATGACTGTTCTGTCTTTTAGTTGTATTTTTGAAGTTGTTGTCGGAGGCAGCAATTTCTGGGTGTTTACCTATGTCGCCATCTTGGTTTTCTCTGCCAATGACCTTCTTAAGGATTTAACCCAGACTTTGGGGTTACTATAGGAATACGTACTGTTTTTGAGATTTTGCAGGTCGTTTTTACAATACTGAACAATACTTGGAGCGATGTTTGTGCTCAAGAAAGAATTATTCTGCCTTATGATAATGACAGCACATCTGGATTTGAGTTATTAAAATATTGATGGGCCACAAAAAGAGCCAGCCCAAAGGATGATAACAGATTAGTTGATGATAGACTGCTATGTCTTTACTCTTACTATCTCTGTTGCAGAGGGGATAGTCTAGTCTTTAAAGAGTTTTGATTCTTATGGGGTAGAAAGTCTTGAAGGTTCCCATATTCACTTCTGAACAACAGTGTCAGTCATTCCAGTGAGTTGTTTGGTGGGGGTGAGTGGTTGATGCTGTATCACTGATATCCCTCCTTCTACAGGTGGTATTCTGGTTATCTATTGCTGCATAACAAGCTATCCTACATTTTAGTGATTTAAAACAACCATTTGATTTTGCTTATGATTTTCTGGGTCAGGAATTCAGAAAGAATTTAGCTGGTGTTGCATCAGCTGGAGTACCTGTGACTGGAGTGCCTGGGGCTGGAACATCCTCTCCCAAGATGGCTTCTTAATTCGCATGTCTGGAGCCTCTGTGCTCTCTGGTCTCTGTCTCTCTTTCTTCCTCTCCCAGTCTCTCCCACCCTGGCAAGTGTCATATTCTCCAAGGTCTCTCTATGAGGTTTGGGCTTCTTATAGTATGTTGGTTCAGGGTGATCAGACTTCTTATATGGTGGTTGGCTTCTCTAAAAGCTAGCCTCCAAGCAATAGGAAGAGGAACCTGTCAGTTTCTTAAGGCCTGGACCTGCAAATTGACACAGAGTCACTTCTGCCATTCAGTTGGCCTGGGCAGTTCCAGAGCCTGCCCCTACAAGGAATGCAGACAAAGACCTGTCTCGATGAGAAGAGTGTCAAAAGAATTTATCGCTATCTTTAATCTATCAGAGGGCCATTAAATGGAAAGAGAATGGTTATGGGAAATACTGAACTATGACTTCAGCAGAAAACAATTTACTTATCTAATGATTCAGGAGAAATTGATTGCTAGCCTTGAATAAGAATGGGACTGAGGCAAGAGGGAGCTGCCAGAAGGAGGAAGGTGAAAAATATTCTCATTGGGACAAAGGAGAAAGACAACCAAGATAAACTTTGCTTCATAATTGCCCTCCTTGCCTTGGTTGTGAATTCTTGCTCCTATGATCTTGGCCTTGAGTCCAAACCTCTACTTCCAACCATTTTGAATTTGGTGCTCATGCTTGGTCTCTTCCTCCTGCCTTATTTAGACCTCTGCTTAGCTTCCCAAGCTCTGCTTTGGATCATCCTTTGGCCCTGGGCACCTTCGGTTGCTCTCTAAGAAAAAAATCTCCGGTTTCCCTCTCTACTTGAGGATACACGTGATACACATTCAAGGGCTGTTAAATCACGTTGTTTACCCATATCTTCAGAAAAAAATCACTTCTGTCGTGGTAAACAACCTGCTTCCCTATTTATAATGGTCTGGCCCTCTAGCAACTTCAGCGCGAAATTATAGCTAATTTGCCTGCAAACGTCAGGTGGTCATAATAATCTGGCCACTAGTGTATATATACAGAAACGTAGAGAATGGGGTCTTTTTAAAACTAAAATGATTGCAAACACTGTTTGAGTTTGAGTTCCAATTCTGTCACTAACTTAGCAAGTTCATAACTTCTCTTTGCCTTGTAAACATGCCAAATAACAATATGCATCGCACTGGATTGTAAAGGATTAAATGAAGTAATAGTCATAAAGTGGATGCAATAGTACTTAGCACATAGTATGTATGAATTTACTTAGTAAGAAATGCATATTATGGGTATTTTCTTATGGGTTGCTGATATTTTTAGAGTGTTGAACTTTAACAATTCTGCATGCGTTGGTGGGGATGTTCTGAGCTTTACTGTTGTAGCAGCATGTTTGCCTATGATGGCTTTGAACAGTGATTCCACACACTTCCCACCCCGCATTTGCAGTGAGTTGCTGTTACTGATGGGCAATGTGGTGGAATGTGTTTGCTTCTCGGGGGTGGTGGGAGGCAGGAAAAAAAAGCTGTTGGTTTGGAAAATTATACTACACTAGAGGCCCAGTGCACAAAAATTTGTGCACTCGGGGAGAGGGAAGGGGGTCCCCCAGCCCGTCCTGTGCCTCTCGCAGTCTGGGACCACTCGGGAGATAACGACCTGCTGGCTTAGGCCTGCTCCTGGGTGGCAGAGGGCAGGCCCAATCCCTAGGTGCAGCCCCTGGTCGGGCTCAGAGCAGGGCTGAATGGGGAGTTGGGGCACTGCCCCCTGTCATGCACAGAGCAGGGCGGATCAGGAGGTTGCGATGCCACCCTCAGTCACACTCAGGGTAGGGCCGATTGGGGGGTTGGGGCACCGCCCCCTGTCACACTCAAGGCAGGGTCGATGGGGAGGTTGCGGCGCCACCCCCTGTCACGCACAGAGCAGGGCCAACCAGGGGGGTTGAGGCTCCCTACCCTGTCATGCACAGAGCAGGGCCCATCAGGGGGTTGGGGAGCTCCCCCCTGTCACGCACAGAGTAGGGCCAATAGGGGAGTTAGGGCACCGCCCTCTATCACCCACAGAGCAGGGCTGATCAGGGGGTTGGGGCACCACCACTGTCACACTCAGGGCAGGGCCGATGGGGAGGTTATGGCTCTACGCTGTCACACACAGAGCAGGGCCCGTGGTGGGGGGAGTGGGTTGGGGTGCCGCGCCCTGTCACACACAGAGCAGGGCCGATCAGGGGGTTGGGGTGCCGCACCCTGTCACACACACAGCTGCAGGGCGATCAGGGGGTTTGGGCGCTGCCCCCTGTCACGCTGATCCCAGTGCCAGGAGCCTCGCTGCTCCGCTGATCCTGGTGCTGGGAGGCATATTACCCTTTTACTATATAGGATAGAGGCCTGGGGGCCGGCTGGTTTGCCCTGAAGGGTGTTCTGGATAAGGGGGGAGGGTCCCCAATGGGGTGTCTGGCCAGCCTGGATGAGGGGATGAAGGCTGTTTGCAGCTGGTCACACACCCTTCAGGGTGGGGGTCCCCACTGGGGTGCCTGGCCAGTCTGGGTGAGGGGCTGAGGGCTGCTTTCAGGCTGGCAGTTGTTGATTGAAGCTCCCAACTGCTCCTTTTTTTTATTTTATTCTGGGCCAGCTTTAGCTCTGGCTCTAGCTCTGAGAGCAGGTATCTGGTTTGTTTCGGTTCTATAATCGAAACAATGTATAACTTCAGCTCTGAGATCCCAGCCGGCTATAGGCAAGTCAGGCGGGGAACATTGCAGTCTGCAGTCACTGGAGCAAGCAAGCCTCATGTTCGCTTCCAGCTGCCTGGCTGCTGGCCGCCATCTTGGCTGACAGTTAATTTGCATAAGGATATGCTGATTAGCCAATGGGAAGGGTAGCGGTCGTACGCCAATTACCATGTTTCTCTTTTATTAGTGTAGATTAGCAATTAATTGTTTTTTGTTAAGCCTTTAAAGAAAAGTAGGTGAAAAGTAGAATTGAAAAAATTTTATCTATAGGAGAAGATAACATGATTGTTTCATCTATTTTTTGCCTTACGTTCTTTGAATAATTTTATGATTAGAAGCGACGTGCTTATCACCTAACTACAGTGAAGAAATAGACCCAGAGAGTAGTGATGTTCTCAGTTCTAAAGCTAGTAATGGAAGAGCCAGGACTAAAATCCAGGTCATCAGATCCTCACCTTTTGCATTCTTGATAAAGGGCCTCTCTCCCAGTTGCAGCAACTGTTCAATAATGGATGCACTGTAAATGGCTTGCCTGTTAGTGCTGTGTGCTTGAACTGTTTTCTGTGTAGAGACAGTGACTAAGTTGTATCATAAACCTTAAGTGCATCATATTTTATAAATATTTTTTTAGAATTCTAGGAGAATCCTTGATAGGCCTTGAATATCAAATGTAGTCTATATTACTAGGTTCTGTGTAGTGAATACAAAGGATTTTGAAGATTATTGGTTATGTGGAAAGAATGTTATATTTGGTGTCTATGCCATTTTGTCTTATGAACTCTTTGTCTCCTGAACACAACCTGAAAATATCCCTGTATAAATAGGTTCCTTTAACTCTTTAAGCGCCCAGTCAGTCACCGGTGACCGACACTATACTTTCTGTCTGGAAGACAAAACAGGCTGGGCACTTAATGTGTTCATCGCCGAACTCCCTAGTTTTCTGCCCTTCTTTCTCTCTTGATAAAGGAGCACACTACAATTCTCTTTCCCAGGACTAGTAGGGCGGAAAACCACTTTGGTTTCTAGATCACTTGGATGCCTCCCCTCTGCCTCTGTGCCCCTGGTTCCCGAGGATTAACATTTTGGGGGGCTTTAGGAAGAAGACCTGAGAGTGAGCAGGTTTTAGAGGCCTGTGCTCCTCCACCCCTCTGCCCCACACTGCATGTGTTAACAGCTTCTACCTTCTGGAGAAATGGCCTTAGGAGAGGATCAAGATTCTCCACTTCCTCCAAAGAGGCCTGCTGACACCTTGTAGAGCTTGTGGCTGGGGTGAGAAGTGGGCCAGAGGAAGGTTTCTGCAGCCATACCTGAAGGAGAATAATAGTGGAGGGAGCCTTGGTAGTGCCAACCTTCAGGCTGAGATGCCCAGAGACTGAGAGAAGAGACACTGAACTTGGGTTTGGAAGAATTGAAGCCAATGAGAGATTGCTGGAGGAGAGAGTAACTTTAAAGAAATTTTATAATCTCAGTGAAAGAAGACAAGTCTCTGTTTATGAGGTCCAATGACCCTGCTGTGGCCAAGTGGAACAGTGTGAGAAATACACTGCAAATTCAAATGACTTTGAAATGTAATTAGGTATAATAAAAAGAGCATATAAATTCTCAAACTTACCTTATGAACTTCTACAACTTTCCATCCAGATTACTCTCTTTCTCTCAAATACTAGCACTTACAAATTTTCAAATAAACCTTCAGTTTAATATTTTTATGTCATACTGAATACATAGTAAATTTAGAGCTTAAAATATTTTAGGGATTATGATTTTATTCTATCATTTATTTATAAAAATTCAGTTATGTTATGGTTCATTTAGAGTTTTACAGAAGAGCCTGGGTACCTCTAATACTGTTCCCATGGGAAACAGGTTCATCCTACAGATAAACTTTTGAACTCATCTGTCTATAAATTGAGACTACCTTTTTAAATTATTTCCCCTTAAGGTGATTAAAATAAATGACTTTAAGATTATATGTATCTTTTATTCATGCTATGACCTGTTCTATTCATAATTATTGAGAATTAGGTTAATTTAAAGCCAGTATTTTTCATTCTATTTTATAATTGTCTTTAGTACATTAAGGGTTCTTAATTTGGATAAGGTGTGTATAGACAGAGAGAATATGCCCCAAATCAATGCAATATATGGCTTTAGAATGCCTATCGTACCCTATTTTCTACAACTCTTGGCCTTCAAATGTTTTTTTCCAGTGTAAAAGTATTAAGCCTTCAGAGGACTATCCTTTAAATAGCCAAGACCAACTCCCTTACTCTCTTATTAAGACTTAATAAGTCTTCACTCTCTTATTATAAATGTTTATGATAGAAGAAATTGGGTATTTTGATTCGGAATGTCTTTTTTGAGATTTATTAAAAGGTATAGTCACTTGTTTCCAATGTTTTTGAAAGTCAATATTCTCTTTTATTGTCACTCCTTTCCTGTTTTAAATACCTACTTACTTATTTATCTACTTATATTTATTTTATTGAGGTGCGATTTATATAACCTAACATTAACCCTTTCAAAGTGCACAATTCAGTGATGCTTAGTAAAATCTACAACCACCACTTCTATCTAGTTTCAAGACATTTTCATCACCCCAAAATAAACCTCAGACCTATTAAACAGTTACTCCTCATTCCTTCCTCCCCTCAGCCTTAGGGTACTTTTTTAAAAACTTAAAATTAAGAAATTGAAATATTAATAAAACTTTCTGAGATAATCTAGACTAGATTTAGAATACATTGTTCTAAATTCAAAAACATGAAGAAAGGCATTCAGCCCCACCAGTGTGGCTCAGTGGTTGAGTGTTGACCTATGAGCCAGGAGGTCAGAGTTCAATTTCTGGTCAGGGCATATGCCCTGGTTGCAGGCTCACTCCCCAGTAGCAGGTGGGCAGGAGGCTGCCAATCAATGACTCTCATCATTGATGTTTCTCTCTCTGCTTCACCCTTCCTTTCTGAAATCAATAAAAACATATTTTTTAGAAGAAATGCATTCAATATACCAATAGTGGAACAATCTCTCTCTCTCTCTCTCTCTCTCTCTCTCTCTCTCTCTCTCTCTATATATATATATATATATATATATGAAAGGCTAATATACTAAGTGTCTGACTGGTAGCTATGACGTGCACTGACCACCAGAGGACAGACGCTCAATGCAGGAGCTGCCATGACACACACTGGCCATTTATAGAGAAACAGCACTGCGGACCTGGCGCCCACAAAGCAACACTCGGTTTCCTGCAAGTGGGACACAGGCACCGCCACCACTCTGGAGTGATAGCTCACCAAATCACAGCCAACTCTGCCGAGACCCCATGGTGCAAAATGCGGCCCATAGCCCAGCCCAGCCCAGAAACAGTGGTAGTGGGCACTGGGTAATGATGTCACGTAGCAACACCCAGCTTCCTCTCCTAGTGACAGGCCATTTAACAATAAATGGCAAGGCAGACCTGGTGCCCACAAAGCAACACTCGGCTCCCCCCAAGTGGGACACAGGACCCACCACCACCCCAGAGCAACACCCCACCAAATCGTAGCCAATGCTGCCAAGACCCCATGGGACAAAATTCGGCCCACAGCCCAGCCTAGCCCAGAAATGGTCACTGAGGGCGCTGGGTAATGACATCACATAGCAATGCCCAGCTTCCTCTCCCTAGTGATTAGCCTCCTTGGAGTTTCTTCAGCCCAGGAACACGACTTGCTTTATAGCCAGGTGGACACATTTTACACTTTAACCAAATGTCTGTGAAGCGTTTTCCTGTGCTTCATCTCATTTGATCCTCACAGAAGTCCTGGAGTACGTAGATAGGAGACTTGGTGGAATCCTATTTTCTTTTCATTAGTCAGAAAATGTAGATTTAGAAAGCTTAGAAACTTGATCTGACTGAAAAGAAGAACTAGTGGACCTTGAAAATGACTTCAGGTTTTCTCACTGTGCAGAATATAGTCAAACACTGCTGCAGTTAAATATTTTACCCTTTGTTCTCCCTGCATGATCTACAATAATAATCTGCTTTGTGTTGATACTTACTGCTGTGTTGCTGACAATTACCTGAAAGAGAAGTTGGGGTGCTTTACTGGGCTGGAAAAAGTTTAGCTAAATCAGAAAGCAGTTCTAATTAAGCAAGTTTATTCTATATTTATAAAAGGCTAAATTGACTCTTGTATGCGCGATACATATAAAGCTCTTGCTGGCGCCAATTGCACACCTTTCGAGCTGCCATTGTAGATCGTGAATTTGGTTGACACTTCTATTATAGAGAGAGGGCGAATATCGATATTAAAATATTTCTTCTGCCGAAACCGGTTTGGCTCAGTGGATAGAGCGTCAGCCTGCGGACTGAGAGGTCCCAGGTTCGATTCCGGTCAAGGGCATGTACCTGGGTTGCGGGCACATCCCCGGTGGGGGATGTGCAAGAGGCAGCTGATCGATGTTTCTCTCGCATCGATGTTTCTAACTCTATCTCTCTCCCTTCCTCTCTGTGAAAAATAAATTAAAAAAAAAAGTCTTTAAAAAAATACAAAAATAAAATAAAATATTTCTTCTAATTAATTTTCTTATAATGTGCACAAATTCGTGCACCGGACCACCAGTCTATATACATAAAAGACTAAGCAACTGGCCAACCGGCTGGTAGGTATGACATGCACTGACCACCAGGGGGCAGATGCTCAACGCAGGAGCTGCCAAGCTCCGGTGACTTGGCAGCGGTGCTTTTCGGGTGATGTACCCCGGGACCAGAGAGGAAAGAGCCCAATTCCTCGCGGGGCCCCGCGATTCCCCTTCGACCGTGGGTTATGTTGTTAGGGCACTGTCAGCCCTGAATCTGGTTTACTGCTGAGCTGCGGTGACTTGGCAGCTGTGGTTTTCAGGTGACGCACCCCAGAACCAGAGAGGAAGGAGCCCAATTCCTCACGGGGCCGCACGATTCCACCTTGGGTCATGGGTTATGTTGTTGCTGGGGCACTGTCGGCCCCGAATCTCATTTACTGCACACTTGCATTTGCGTTCCACATCCTGTATGACAGCAACTTTGCAGAGTGCTCTCTCACACTCTGGGACCCCTTGGGGGATGTCGGAGAGCTGGTTTCGGCCGATCCCGAGGGCCAGGCTGAGGGACCCCACCTGCCAGAGGGACCCTGCTTACTCCGCAGATGCCCTTTGAGACATGGCACCGCCCCAGGTGTTGCTGGCCGGGGAGGGACTGCTGTAGGTTGGCTCCAGGGCATGTCCGGCTCATCTCGCCCAGTCCTGCCCTGCCGGCAACCTTCTAATTAATTTTCTTTCAATGTACACGAATCCGTGCACTGGGCCAATAGTTAGATTATAAAATTTTATGTACTGTGTATATTTACAACTATAAGGGGGGAAAAGGAACACTTGGTAGGAAACACATCAAAGTAATAGTGATTTAGCTGTAGATTTCTTTCCCTTCATTTAAAATAATACAAAAATATTTCATAATTAAAAAGAACTCTAGGTAGTTAAAAAATTGGGCCCAGCCCTAACTGGTTTGGCTCAGTGGATAGAGCGTCAGCCTGTGGACTGAAGGGTCCCAGGTTCGATTCCGGTCAAGGGCATGTGCCTTGGTTACAGGCACATCCCCAGTGGGGGGTGTGCAGGAGGCAGCTAATCGATGTTTCTCTCTCATCGATGTTTCTAACTCTCTATCCCTCTCCCTTCCTCTTTGTAAAAAATCAATAAAATATATTTTTAAAAAATTGGGCCCATAGTTGTTATTATAACAATTATCTGAGGATAATATTAAACTTCAACAGTTATTTTTTCCCAGATTGAGTTACAGGGTTTCTTACTATTTACTAAGAGAAAAAAAAAAGGAGATTTGCTGTAGGAACAAAACTCTAATATTTGTAGTTTTTCAATTCTGCAAATTATATCCCAAACCATGAATATGTAAGCTATTTTCTAATTTATTTTTCTTTTACTTTATTATTTTAAATATATTTTTATTGATTTCAGAAAGGAAGGAAGAGAGAGAGATTCAAACATCAGTGATGAGAGAGAATCATTGATTGGCTGCCTCCTGCACACCCCCTACTAGGTATTGAGCCTGCAACCCAGGCATGTGCCCTTGACCGGAATTGAACCTGGAACTCTTCAGTCCAAAGGCTGACGCTTTATCCTCTGAGCCAAACCAGATAGGATTATTTTCCTTTTTAAAAATATACTTTTTAGGACTTTTCAAACTATAAGTACATCATCTTCTTGTTGATATAAATCCAGTACCACAGGAGTGTACAAATGAAAAGCCAACAGTCTCCCTCCACAAACAGTTTTCTCATGTACCTGCCTAAAATAATTGTTAGCAGTTTGGCAGGTATCCTTCTTAGCCTTTCTGTCATGTAGCTTATAAAAACATAACAAAATTGGACCCAACTGAGTAAAAACTCAGATATCTATAGGATGGCCCTGGCAATTAATGTAAATGTGTGAGTTACCCTAAAGAAAGGTAGGGCCTTTGGCTAACTGGAAAGGGGTTTTACATTCAAAGCGTTCATATTCAAGAATAGTTAGAGCTCTGGCCCATGTGTGACTCAGTTGGTTGAGGGTCATCCAGTGCACCAGGAGGTTGCTGGTTTGATTTCCAATCAAAAGCACATGCCAGGGTTGTGGCTTGATCCCTGTTGGGTTGCACGCAGGAGACAGCCATTGATGTTGTGCTCTCACATAGATGTTTCTCTCTCTCCCTCTTGTTTTCCTCCCTTTCTAAATATCAATATAAAACTATTAAAAATAGAGCCCTGTTGGTCAGAATATCACTGTGCTCTTTTATTCTTCCTTGTCCACTCCATTCCTCCCAGACAAATATAGAATGACCATATGTCATAGATTTATTTAACTCACTGTTAGGGAAACAGCAGGATGGTAAAGCTGATTCCAAAAGCATTTGAGGAATTGAGTGTATGTTGACACTAAAGAAAGAACATTTAAATAAATTGTTAACTAGGTACAAAATTGGTTCATGTCCTACAGGGAAGTAAAACCTTTGGATCCTGTTGGACAGAAATTATCTCTACTGAATAAAAATCTACAGTCCTAACTGGTTTGGTTCAGTGGATAGAGTGTTGGCCTGCAGACTGAAAGGTCCCAGGTTCGATTCCGGTCAAGGGCATGTACCTTGGTTGCAGGCACATTCCCAATAAGGGGTGTGCAGGAGGCAGCTGATCGATGTTTCTCTTTCATCGATGTTTCTAACTCTGTATCCCTCTCCCTTCCTCTCTGTAAAAAATCAATAAAATATATTTTTTAAAAATCTACAAATTTACCTTAACTTAGTAGAATTTGGTTCCTAATCTATAGTAAACAACAGGTCAAACAATCTATAATAATAAAAGCATAATATGCTAATTAGACTGGATGGCTGAACGACCTTCCGGACAACTTTCCCGATGAAGCCGGGGCTGCACAGGCCAAGCCCCTTGCATGAATTTCATGCATTCGACTTCTAGTGGTACTATAATAAAATGTCTTTAGGAGGACCTATTAAAAATGTTTCATTATACATTTGAAGGGTTTACAGTTCTTGATTCACCTTATTCTCCATTTTGGGTAATTTTTTTTCTCTCTTTTTTTTTGTTAATCCTCACCTAAGGGTATTTTTTACATTGATTCTTAGAGAGAGTGGAAAGGAGGGGGAGAGACAGAGAGAGAGAAATATCGATGTGAGAGAGACACATCGATTGGTTACAGGATTGAGCCCGCAACCAAGGTACTTGCCCTTGACCAGAATCAAACCAGGGACCCTTCAGTCCTCTGGCCAATGCTCTATCCACTGAGCCAAACCAGCTAGGTCTGGTTAATTTTTCTTAACAGTGAGAAAGGCCTGTTGTAATGTATGATAAGGCAGGAGCAGTAAGGTAGGGACCAGGTTTTGGAAGAGCTTGGTATTTTAAACTAAGAAATTTAAACTTTCAACAAATGTTTATTATTATTATTATTACTATTATTATTATTATTTTTAGTTCTTTATTGTTGAAAGTATTACATATGTCTCCTTTTTCTTCCATTGACCTCTCCTAGCCCGCTCCCACCTCCCAGCACAGGCCCTGACCCCCCTATTGTCTGTGTCCATTGGTTATGCTTATATGCATGCATACAAGTCTTTTGGTTGATCAACAAATGTTTATTGAATGCATGTTATATGCCAGACTATGGATTTACTATAATCCTGAGTGTGTGGTTGTGCTGTGCTGCCCCTCCCATGCTCCTAGGAGGCTTACTAGTGGTTCTCAAGGGGTTGTATTATTAAGCAGTTATCTGGGAAGTTGCTTTTCTCAAAATACACGTTCCTTCTGCCTCAGTAGAACATATGTGTTTTGAAAAATATGTGATTTTTATAGCCCTTCCCTTTTGAAAATCATTGTTATGTTTGTTGTGCTTTTTGAAAAAAATTGAATAAACAGCAAGCAAAATTGTAATTAATATTTTTAAAATATTCATAACACCGTTAGCTTTCCTCACTCCATAATACTTAAATTAAAATAATTAATGTTCTGATTACACTCTCAGCAAGAATTAAATGCAGTTGTCATATTTAGAGTTATATTTTATGTAACAGACATTGATTTGGGAAGAATTGGGTTTAGTGTTCCTAATTGTATCCTTAGGTATGCCTTTGGTAAATAAACTGAAAGTTGTCATTTATAATAGTATAGTATGTGATCTACATGGCAAAGACATGTGATTAAATATTAGACTTAAAAATGCTTTTAGTGAAAGATAAATTTAAAATGTTAAAAATTCTATGAGAAAATAGACTATCAATTTTGTCAGATAGGTAAAAGGAATAAGTAATAATGGAAAAAAGTAAATATGCATTTAACTAGTAATTAAACTATTTGAGTCAACAATTAAATGAGCAGCTGCTGAGTATGTGCATTTACATTCTTCTCAGTAGAACTAATTAGGCTGTCTCTTTGTGTCAGTGCTCTCACAGGGCAGGGATCTGTGAGCTCAGTACGCCTACACTGCCGTTGAATTCACAACTGAATCATAGGATATGACATTACGGATTAGGGGAAAAATTGAGAATTAACATGTACAATTGGTATATTGTGTATTTTTCTTTTTATTAGTGTGCCGATCCAACAAAAGCCCCTGGGTCTGTTTGACTTGTTCAAGTGTCCACTGTGGAAGGTAGGTGACATTCTTATTACTTTGCTTCCCTACTTGCATTCTTCAGTTTGCTTTTAAGCTTTATGTTAACGGTTTATTGATTTGGATTTATTTAGCACCACTGCATAATCATAATGTGTAATTCTCTGTAGAGTTTATCTGTCCCCATAGAATCTGTTGGGTTTTTTCCCCCCCAGTGGTACAACTAAGGAAAATCTAGGGGGGGAAACCCTTTATATTGATACTCAGAATTCATTTGATGATCAAGATAACCTAAACCTAGTAATTTTTTATTGAAAAGATGATATGTGGGAACTTTCAAATCTATATATATATATAAGCCTAATATGCAAATTGTCCCCACCGGAGTTCAACCGGGAGACCGATCACTTGCTATGGCATACACTTACCACCAGGGGGCAGCGCAGAAGGAAGGAAGGCCCTGGCCAGCAGTTGGCAGCTGGGAAAGGTAGGTCCCAGCTGGCAGCTGGCCGCCAGGGAAGGGGGACCCCGGCCAGCAGCCGACAGCTGGGGAAGGTAGACCCCAGCTGGCAGCCAGGGAAGGGAGGCCCCAGCTGGCAGCCGGAAGGACCCGATCCACCCTGATCGCTGGCCAGGCCTAGGGACCCTACCCGTGCACTAATTTCGTGCACCGGGCCTCTAGTATTTAAATAAAAGTTTACCTCATGGTTGTTTTTTAAACCTTTTATTAGGGTGAATTCAAACATACACAAAAGACGAGAGATAGTATAATTGAACCCCATATTTTCATCACCCAGCTTCAACAATCATCAGCACATGGCCCAGCTTGTTTCACCTATTACCTACCCCATCTCCACCTAATTTACTGACTTTTGATTAAAATCCCAGATATTACATTATTCTTCTGAAGAAAAAAAAGAAAGAAAAAGCAACACTAAAATATTTATAGCTAAAGGAATTCCCTTGAAAATGTTCTCACTGTGGAGTTCATAGTTAATTTCTAAGATGTATCAAATGTTTCATTGTTCCATTAAGATATTTTTGTTTTCCAGGGACCTAATTCCCCACCCCCACCCCATCCCGGTTGAAGCCTGAGCATTTCCTCCCAGTTCTTGGTTTTAAAATGATGTTACTAAAATACTTTAGTAACTCTTTTCTTTTGACACAAACTCAAATATCAACCTTTGTGTTCTTTTAGTCTGGCAGTGGCACATTTATATCTATTGTTCTTGTAGTTTAAAAAATCCACTTTGACTTTGCTTCAGAGTTAAACAGCTTAGCAGCAGGAGATGGGAAATTATACTAAGTCACACAGGCTGAAATCTATATCATATTTATTAGGACTGTTTCCCCATTGTTATTTTAAAACCCTCATTGCATGAAGAGAGCATCTTTGTTCAGTTAACTTGATTTTTTACATTTTGAACCCTGAAATGTAGTATTTTTTTTCCATGTACACTTAAGAGTACCTTTGGAAAATGTTAACTGCATATCTTTCTTAATTTTGGCTGTTGTGGTTTTGAAATCTCTAGGATTTGGGGAGCCTGAAAATACTTTGTACAGATAACACTTTTTTAAAACAGAAGAAATGTACAAGCACTTAAATTCTGCACTTGAAGAGACAGATTCCTCTCCTAGATTTTGAGAGGTGAGAATTATAATGCAATAAAATTTATATAGTTCTGTTCTCCAGTTGTCTCATAGTGCTCTACAACCTAAATCTTGAAGGTCATATGCCAACAAAAAGACCTGACAAACTAAAAAATTGGAGATATTAATGTTCTTAATAGCAAGCAATAAATAATTCTCTAAGCAGGTTTTGAGAAAATAAATTGAAAATTTCCTAGACTATGCAGGTAGTCTGTTTCCATTTGCAAGCAATCTTAAATTTAAATATTTTATATAGTTGCAGAAAAATATGATTAAGTAGATTAAACAGGTGAGAGTAGCCTGCATTTGGGTTTTCATTTTACATAGCTGATTGGTTAATTCCCCTTTATTATGTGTTGATTGCCACGGATTCTGATTATAATAATTTTAGACCACTTGTCTGTAGGGAAGTCTTAAATTGAATATTTTTCAACTAGGAAACAGTTTATCAGCATACTTGAGTTATATATTTATTGGTCTTCATAATACCATCCCATTTAAGTTATCTAAAAAATTTTTGTGCTGCTTGTTAGAAATGTGTGACATATATTGACATTTTCCTTTTTAGACCAAATTGTCTAGTTAAAATCTAAAACTAGTTGAGGGAAATACTTATTTTTATATTAACCATTTTTTTTTATACAAAACTGTTAACATCTGACTGATGTATTTGAGTATTAGCCAAAACATTGCTAATCTTAATATTGGCAGTAATACATTTCTTACTTTATCACTGACATTTACAGTAACATTTAAACATACTATATAATAAAAGCCTAATATGCTAAGTGTCTGGTCAACCGGTCAGCCATTCAACCCATCAAAGTGTAATATGCCAATGATATGCTAAGGCTGCTCAACCTCTTGCTATGATGTGCACTAACCACCAGGGGGCAGACGCTCTGACCAGTAGGTTAACTTGCTGCTGGGATCCAGCCGATCAGGACTGAGTGAGATGGGCTGGACATGCCCTGGAGCCCTCCTGTGGTCCCTCCCTGGCTGGCCAACCTCCTGAGTCCCTCCCCAGCCCCGATCATACACTGGTGGGGTCCCTCGGCCTGACCTGTGCCCTTTTGCAATCTGGGGCCCCTCGGGGGATGTCAGAGACCTGGTTTCAGCTCAATCCTACAGGCCAGGCTGAGGGACCCCACTGGTGCACAAATTCGTGCACCAGGCCTCTAGTCTAGTCTATTTGGAGACCACAGTGTGGTGGCCAGATGAACCATATGTACAATGTACAGATAATCAGTTTTCAAAGACTTCAAGTAGTAATGCCTTTATTATTATTGTTCAGTATTACCTTTTCTTTGATTTCAGAGGCACTTATAAATATTATTCTTTTCATGGCACAGAATAAATATATATAAACATTAGAAATTGAGCTGGTTAGTTTTTAAGTCTATAATACACCTTGGTGTTTACCTTTTTAATTAAATATTGGGTGTTTCTTGACCTGTGCAATATGTCATCTCAAAGTATGTGCTTAATATTACCACTTTTAAAATAATTATGCTGTTTGGATTCTGAATAAATAGTAGTTAAACATATAAAGGAAAACATGAATAAAATAATTACTAATACTCACTTATTCATGCATGCATTCTGAGCCATGCATTATTTAATTTAATCACTTAACAGTGTATGACAAGCATGTCAAACTCAAAGGCTAACACGGGCCAAATGAAGTTTAAGTTTATGTGGGCCATAAAAAAACAAAAGCTTCAATTTTCATAGAAACATAGGTTTATTTTGATAGAGACATGCTGAATACAAAGGGCTGAAATAAATGAGTAATCGTTAACATAAAATAATACGACATTTTAATAAAAAGTAATATTTTTTTGAACATTAACTTACCAGACACGGAATAACTGTACAAATTAACAAGCGTAATGCAAATAAACCTATTTTTCTTGTTCTCCGAAAGCGAAGTATTTCCTGTTGCGCACACCAAACAAGTTAGCCCAAGACTAATGACATGACAATCAGCTGCTAAAATAATTGCTGCTGGTATTAGTGGAGAGAAATGGTGCACCTGTGCATAAGGCGCGTAAGGGAAATGAATGCAACACGATTATAGAGTATAACATTGTAGTTCGTTATTAGTAATTATGCATAACAGGATATTGTAAAAATTAAGTTACGAAATTTTTATTAAAATATTTCTTACATACCGTTATATTGGCTAGGCTGCAAAAATATTTGTTGTGGGCCATGAGTTTGACATGCTTGGTGTATGAGATCTGAGCACTGTTATCTCCATTTTACACATGAGAAACATAAGTACAGAGAGGTTAAATGACTCACCCAAACTCACATGGACAGCATGTGGACAAAGCCTACTTTTGAACTCAGGCAGTCTAGTTTTTGAGTTTATACTCTTAACCATTATTTTATTTAAAAATTCACTTTAATCCACTTTTGTGGACAGAGGACTCATGTACTACATACAAATGTTGGTTATGTTTACTTCAATGAAAAAATGGGAAAACAACATGATCAAATTTTGAGTTAAGATTAGTAGTGCCCTTGTCACTTCCAGCTTTGTGGGATGGAGAGGCTGGGCTTGAAGTTGATCTTTCCTACTTACCACAAGGTAAGTGTTGCTCCTGGTACAATTAAGGTGCCTCATGACAAAAATGTCACCTTAACTCTGAGCATGTTTATTTTGGTACCATTTAACCAACATTTGTTTTGACAGTTCAGAGTTTTCAATTAGGCCTTGCCTTCTACAAATTGGCTGCTTTTTTAGGTACTGGGAGGTTTGTTTTATAAGGGTCTTCACAGTTGTGGTTAGTTACAGCATTGTACAGTATTTAGGTGAAAGTGTAGATGAATTTGGGTGCATATGAACACTTATTTCAAACTGTTTCATTCTGCTTTCTGTAATACAGTGATTTACTAAATCTGAGTTGGAAAGTGTTACAAAATATTTATGACTATAGTCAACCTTTGATTACCTTGTATATTGCTGTAATTAAAAGTTGATTGTCATATTTGCAGAAAAAGGAGCATATTTTAAGTATTCAACTTAATAAATAACTAAATGATTGAATGCTCTTTTAAGGAGGAATTCTTTTTTTAAATATATTTTATTGATTTTTTACAGAGAGGAAGGGAGAGGGATAGAGAGCTAGAAACATCGATGAGAGAGAAACATTGATCAACCGCCTCCTGCACAACCCCCACTGGGGATGTGCCCGCAACCAAGGCACATGCCCCCGACCGGAATTGAACCTGGGACCCTTGAGTCTGCAGGCTGACGCTCCATCCACTGAGCCAAACCAGTCAGGGCAGGAATTCTTTCTTATTCTGGTTTGTTTACCATCTAATTTTATCATCATCTCCTACTACTTTAACTTCCAAAGCAATATCTAGATTAAAATAATTTTTCATTTGGTTTTTGTAAGGTATGTGAATGGCCATGCAAAGAAGCATTATGAAGATGCACAAGTACCCTTAACCAACCATAAGAAATCAGAAAAACAAGATAAAGCTCAGCACACAGTGTGTATGGATTGTAGTAGCTACAGTACATACTGGTAAGTATTAATATTTTCCTGGAAATGATATTTCTTTCTATGAGTGTGCAAGTGTTTTTTCATTTTCTCGCTCCCCTTCCTCACCAATCTCTAAGCCAGTTGTTACTGCCAACACCTCCTTTTAGTTCTGTTAGGATTCACTCATGGGCCTGGAGCCATCAGGAAATGCCTATCCTATTCACTTAGCTTTTACTTTGCATTGTTCCTTTCAACTTCTGGCCCCCTCTTCTTTCCTACCTTATGTTCTTGGCTATCCCAGTAATCTTTAGGAAAATGAAAAGTATCTATTTCTTTGTTGTTCGTTACAATTCCTTTTTTCCTTATTTTGTTCTTAATTGAAGAATATGATACAAAACCATGTTTCTACTGTGCAAGTTAACATTTTGTTACATAATCCCTAAAAATTTAATTTCTTTATATAAAAAACTACTGTGACAGTGTCCCCTCTCCCAGAATAGCTCCATTCTCCTACTCCTCTGCAGATGAATGTCAGAAATTTCATGTGTAGCTATTTTTTAAAATATCAAATACTGCCCTAACCGGTTTGGCTCAGTGGATAGAGCATCGGCCTGCGGACTGAAAGGTCCCAGGTTCGATTCCGGTCAAGGGCATATACCTTGGTTGCGGGCACATCCCCAGTAGGGGGTGTGCAGGAGGCAGCTGGTCGATGTTTCTCTCTCATCGATGTTTCTAACTCTCTATCCCCCTCCCTTCCTCTCTGTAAAAAATCAATAAAATACATTAAAAAAAAAAAAAAGAAAAGAAAAAAAAATATCAAATCCTTTAGGGGGATATGTTCATATAAATGACAATGAAGTTAAGTATCTCTTTTTAGAACTACTTAGATCTAGGTTATTTAGATTACAGTGATGTTTAACAGTCCATATCCTTAGAAAGTCAGTATATTTTGCAATTTTAACTTTGGTGTGAAACAGATTTCTTTCCTTGACTAGAAAATTATGATGAACAATTCTTGTTTTAATCAGTTTACTCAATTCAAAAGGTTTTTGACATTGAAGTGGGAAAGGCCAGTTAAAGGATTTCTTAGGAAGGTTTTTGTGTGTGTTTGTTTTTCCCGTATAGCCCTTGACTGTCATATGAAGTGGTACTAGGCAGGGTGAAAATTTAAACTCCAAATATGTTGAATTCACACTTTCTACTGAAGTTGTGTGCTAATCCTTTCTATATCATCTTTAGTTGATAGTTGTATTGTAGAAAGGTGTCCATCAAAAGGAGGAAAAAAAGGTCAGTTGGCTTCCTAAGTCTTAAACTTTGACAGGCTTAACATTATTAACTTGTAACTGTTGAATATAACATCTTAAGGTTCAGTCATTCAGATCACTAATATATCAGTGATCCTTTGTGTGGAAGATGTCCAGCCACGGGACAAAGAGAAGCTAGAGGTAGATGAAGATTTCAATAAAGATGAAAATCTCCCCAAGCTTTTCACACAAAGGCTAGTGCTCAGTTTATTATTTGCTCTTATAAAACACTCCTTTCTATGAAAGTTAAGTATTGGCCAAGCTGTTGAAGTGTTTTCTTTATTTTTTCCCCCTTTTCCTCAGAAAACTTACATACTAGAATGATGTAGCAACCTAATTGATAGACCCATGCGTTTCTATAGGGTTGTAAGACAGCAGAAAATAAGATCATTCTTGAGGTATCTATCTCACATTCATTGTTGTTGGTCATGTCAACCTACATGTACCAGATGTTAAAACATTCATTCATCTTTATTTTTAGTTAGCAATGTGCATGAACTGCTTATGGAAAAGTTTACAAATACAGTTAAATCTCTGTGTATGGTGAGCTTTCTTGCTGTTGGTAAGATTATAAGGAAATAGTAATCTGAGGAAATTTTAAGAATTATCTTAGAATTATCTTAATGGAATGGAATTATAATTATAGGTCTCTTTAAAAATGTAGGTTATATACTTTACTGTCTTTATATATTGCATTTTGGGGGAATAACTTTATTAAATAAATTTGAAATGAATTTGTTTTATATTGGGATAATGTCCTAAAAGTACATGTCGTTTTATGGCTAATTGTAATTAAATGGCAGTTCTTAAACCTTGGGGAATACATACCACACAGAGGCTTCTTGGCCAGTTGCCAGTCTTTTGTGTGAAGTGATACAGAGCTGCATGTGTGCGACATCCAGAGCTTTTGAAATTCAGGAAGGGAGCTGCAGCTGGGCATATTACCCTCTCATTTGTGGGTTTTAAAACAAAATGCCAGGGATTCATCCTGTATCATTATTACACTGATGGCCTAAAAGAACTCTGTGATAGCTGTACATTGATGAAGCTGGAGTTTAAATGAACATTTTCCCCACACCTCACTATGATTAGGAAACAAACAAAAATATTTCTTTTTTCTGTATGGGGTATGTGTATATGTGTTATTTTCCAGGGCATTTTAGTAGTTCCACTCCCGTTTGTAAGTTTTCTTTGTACATAAATTTCTTGTGGTTAGACTGAATGATTCGGTTTAGAGGTAAAATATTGATATTAGGTGTAACCTATTTGATTATTAATTATTGTGCTTGTAGTCAAATATTTTGACTTTAGCTAATGGTAAAACGTCTTTTCCATCTGCTCTATCCTCTAAAGGTGTACAGGCGTACAGTTTCTCTATCCTTTCCTTTCCAAGAGTCCCTGCCCTGTCCTATCTTTACAAACTCTTTATGACATTGTCACTGAACTGACCCCATTCCCGCCTTCCAGCTCCAACTGTAGCTGGATGTAACTTCTAAACTCATAGTGCTTGGGATACTTGTAATTTCCTACTGTGTTAGATATTTGAAAATGTCATTGGGGACTGCAGGAACCATATGTCAGATCTTTGTATCTTTCACAGTACTTAGTGTCTGGTACAGAAAAGGCAGTATATATTAGAAAGATTGAATTATGTTACTATCTCCCCAGAATGGGCAGGTTTATACCAAATCTGTAATACTGTGCCCTCTGATCATCTTGGGCCACAGAACACTGTTCTGGAAGAAGACCTAAATCAGACATATGTGAGATATTTCATTTACCTCCCAAGAGGGAGACCCTTGCAGAGCAGCTCCCTTCATTTCTGATATAAAACAGGGCATCTGGAAGAGGCACATATTAAGTAAATGGAACAACATAAAATGGGTCACTATTTGAAAAGAGGGAAAGAAACACCAAAAGGAATCATTTTGATTTGACACAAACCCACTCCTTTGATAGGTCACATCAACTGAGCTAGAGGTAAGTGAAGCTTTCAATAGCAATGAGTATCTTCCCAAGATTTTCTTTTTTTTTTTTTTTAAATATATTTTATTGATTTTTTACAGAGAGGAAGGGAGAGGGATAGAGAGTTGGAAACATCGATGAGAGAGAAACATCGATCAGCTGCCTCCTGCACACCTCCCACTGGGGATGTGCCTGCAACCAAGGTACATGCCCTTAACCAGAATCGAACCCGGGACCCTTCAGTCCGCAGGCCGACGCTCCATCCACTGAGCCAAACAGGCCAGGGCATCTTCCCAAGATTTTCACCTAAGGGCTAGTGTTCACTTCTCTTGTTTGCTAAGTAATATTTTCTTTCTTCCCACCCCAACTTCTCTCCTTTAGTCAATACAAATGGAACTGTATGTGGTATGCATTATTGTATCAAACAGGAGCAGATTAAAATTAGAACTTTAGGCCCATTCCCTGCTCCCCTGGACACTTTTAGGTTGGTTTCGGCCCGTTTGGAAACCAGGAAGTTGATAAATCGGTGGGACTGTCGCCAGGGATGACGGAGCGTGAGGAGGAAGCGGGTGTCGGGGCTGCTCTCCTGGACGCTGAGCAGGGCCCTGTGGCTCTCGGGCCTCTTTGAGCGGGGAGCTGACCGGCACCCCGGATCATGGAAGAGAAAGCGCTAGAGGTTTATGATTTGATTAGAACTATCCGGGACCCAGAGAAGCTCAATACTTTGGAAGAACCGGAAGTGGTAACGGAAGTAGTATTGTGGGGAGGTTTAGGAAGTAAATGAAGAGGACTACTTGGTTATTATTAGGTTCACGCCAATAGTACCTCATTGCTCTTTGGCAGCTCCTACTGGGCCGTGCTAAGAGTCAAACTTCAGCGGTGTTTACCACTTAAACGTAAGGTCTCTTAAGGCAACGGCGCCTTCTCCGGGTCAGACTGCCGGCGGCGGCAACCACGGGAGCATGGCGCACACCGGGAGCATGGCGGACGCGGGCCTGTTTATGGAATGTGAGGAGGAGGAGCTGGAGCCATGGCAGAAAATCAGTGATGTCATTGAGGATTCTGAAGTTGAAGATGATAATTCAGTGGATAAAACGACTACAGTTTCTGTGAGCCAGGAGCCAGTCTCAGCTCCAGTGCCCATCGTTCTCTATGCTTCTGTTAAGCACAGTGGGGCACAGAACAAAGAGGGTACAAAGAGGACTCTTGTCAGACTAATTGCTGAGGACAATGCCGAAAGAAAGTGGTGCCGGCAGGAAATGCTGAAGAACAACGATTGGCACAACGTACCTCTGCAGCTGAAAGAAGCCAGCGTCGTCGACAGAAAATGTATAAAGAACAATCATCAAGTACTACCAGTACTGATAGGAACTGCCTTCATAGCGAAAATGAGGTAAATGAGGATGCAGTTAGCGAACACAGTTGTGGTGGAATGTAACACATGTGGTGTTACATGTCAATTTTGCCTATCCCTAAATTTCTCCGATGAAATGGAGTTATTTGTTGCTTTCTCTCGAGTTCGAAGAGCGTGTGACGTTAAAGTTGTAAATACTTCATCACAAGGGAAATTAGTCAAGCACTCTGAAAGTGTTTTTACTCTTAATGTAGTATACAGGGAGATATTAGAATAAGTTTAATCAATTTATCAGTCATTTTTTATCAGTTGTTTTTATATCATGTTTTTGTTGTTTTTACATCTTTTTGTTGTTTTCATATGTCTTTGTTGTTATATCATGTTGTTATTGTTTATTTGTTAATGAATTTATATATTATTTTCATGTACATTTTATTAATTTTCTTTCATCTCTGACACTTCTATTATAGAGAAAGGGTGAATAGCGATATTAAAATATTTCTTCTAATTTCCTTTCAATGTGCACGAATCCGTGCACCGGGCCACTAGTATTGAGATATTTAAAGGTGAAATGATATGATCTAGAACTTGTTTCAGAATAATATGGGTGCTAGTAAGTGGGTAGAAGGTATAGATGAAACATGATTGGCTAATTATTGAAACTCAGTGATGGTACATGGGGTTCATTATAGTGTTCTATTTTTATATATATTTTAACTTTCCCATAATCAAACATTTAAATTTAAAATAGTAAGTTGCCAGTATAATTATCATAGATAAAACTTGTTGGAATTTTTTATCTGTCAACCTCTGTAATCACTACTCTGCTGGCCTAGTAACTGTCAGGGTCTAGTCCACTACTGGGCTCTCAGTGTCTCAGAGACTGTGGGACAAACCACTGGTGGCCCATTAATAGCTGCCTGTATACCCAGTCTTCTGGTTTTGCTTTGTAGCTAACTGCAGTGACTCCATTTGCCAAATTGAACATACAGTTCAGAGGAGTCTGTCTTATTCAGTAATTTGAGGTCAAAAAGTTGAGGCAATATTTGCTTTTATCTTTGATTTAGGTATATTGGCTCCCCCAAATTTTCTGTCTGGTTTTAGAATATTTGTAAGTTAGAAAATATAGTATTGAGAATTTTTTTTAGCCAAATGTAGTATATGGAGGACTTAAAAACATTTATAAAATTGCTTTTCTTACAAATGAAAAAGAATGTAAAATATTTCAATAACAATTAGCCCAGTTTATTAGTATGTGTTTATTAATATTTATTCATGAATGAATCATTAGCTTATTAAGTCATCATTTTTACTTAATGCTGTTGACCAGGTCTTTTCTTTGTCAGTCTCGATGACATGAAGAGAAAGAAGGCCTATCAATCTCTGTGTTTCCATACCTAAGACCATGGTTGTTTAGAGAGTCCTTTGCATTTCTGAGATTTGATTCACTAGGAAGAGATGCCATTCTTTTTTAAAATATATTTTTATTGATTTCAGAGAGGAGGGGAGAGAAAGAGGCATTGATGATGGGAGAGAGTCATTCATTGTTTGGCTGCCTCCTGTATGCCCCACATTTGAGGATCGAGCCTGCAACCAGGCATGTGCCCTGATTGGGGAATTGAACCATGACCTCTTGGTTCATAGGTTGATGCTCAACCCCTGAGCCACGCTGGCCGGGTGAGATGCCATTCCTTAAAGTCTCCGTACTTGCTGAGTTAATGCTTATTGATGAATATTCCTCTTACAAAAAAATATTAGGTGGTGGGGGTGGGCTAGAAGGGATCAATGGGGGTAAAGGGGATATATGTAATACTTTCAACTATGAAGACTTTTTTAAGTAAGGTGGATTAGCAGCAAATTACATTCTGACAAAATAGGTGTTACCTAGTTAAAATATGATGTTCTTGTTTTTTGTTTTAAGAAAAACATGTTACTTTATTTGTAAGAAAAATAAACTTATATGTTACTTTGTTTTGCTGGGAAAAAAAAAAAAGAAACCTCTGAAGTTTAGAATCTTTTATTCTTGCCTCTATTTGGTTACCCTGAGGTATAGTTCGTATGAAAATAGCCAGTTGCACAGTGGATAGTGTTGGCCTGCAGACTGAAGGGTCCTGGGTTTGATTCTGGTTAGTGGCACATGCCCAGGTTGCTGGCTCCGTCCCCAGTAGGGGGCATGCAGTGGGGCGGCTGATGGGTGGTTCTCTCTCATCGATGTTTCTATCTCTCTCTCCCTCTCCTTTTCTCTCTGAAATTTTTTTTAAAAAAAGGGTAAATGCTGACTCTCCTTCTTTATTTACCATTTTTCAGAATAATGAATCATGCTTAATTTTAAGCCAAATTAATGAGTATGGAGTGGTTTTATATCTGTTACTTTGTGTCTAGAATAAGAGTTAGTATTATGCAAGCCAACCCAGGACCAGTGCTCAGGAGGCCAGGGCCAGCTGGAGGTGTGAGGGGCCCCTGGGGCTGCTGCCTTCCACCCCATGGGCTCTGCAGGCCCTGTAGTGCAGGACCGGTGGCCTGGCAAGTCACCAGGGAGCTGGATGTCCATGTCTGGCTTGTAGGTGGAACCCTTTGCGGGTTCCCCATTTGGCATAGCTACTCCACTTTGATCTGGCATGCCACCTTACCATGATGGACCCATTCCGAAAATGCCTGCTTGTGCCCCAGGCCCAGCCCCCAGAACCCATTGTTATCAACCATATCCTTAGGTTGGACCCTAACCAGAAGAAGACAGCTTGTTATGCCATTGGAGGTGGCCAACCCACTCAAGGCTCAGATGAGCAATTTTCTGGCCTCTACCACCAATCAGTAGGAGATTGCCTCCCTTGATATCAGAATCCATGAGACCATTGAGTCCATCAACCAGCTGAAGACCCAGAGGGATTTCATGCTCAGCTTTAGCACTGACCCCCACAGACTGCATCCAGGAATGGCTTCGTTCCCAGCAACGAGATTTCAAGATCATCCCTGATGTGATTGGGAATCCTGAGAGATGAGATGCTTTCTACCAACCAGCCCTGGGCCCAGGAAGCAGTAGGAAGGCATATCTGTCAAGATGCAGCAGCCAAAGCAGGAACTGGAAGGGACCGCGGTGCCAGAGAGCAACTTCCAGGAGGCCTGTAGCGCTGTCAGGATCATGCCAGCAGCACTGGTCCATCAGTGCCTGGCCCATTCTCCAGAGATCGGACCTGCAGGACTGCTGAGCTGCCGCTAGGCTGCTGGCCTGCTGGGACAGGTCAGTCAGCTGAGCAGCACTCGCACTGTGGGAGCACAGGCTGACAACTACTGAAGAAATTGAAGCAGTAATCAAAAATCTTCCAGCAAACAAAAGCCCTGGTTTGGATGGCTTTACAGGGTAGTTCTACCAAGCATTCAAAGAAGAACTATTACCTATCCTCCTCAGACTGTTCCAAAAAATTCAAGAGGAAGGCACACTTCTAAGCTCTTTCTGTGAAGCCAGCATTACCCTAATTCCAAAACCAGATAAAGACACCACAAAAAAAGAGAACTATAGGCCAATATTCTTGATAAACATAGATGCTAAAATCCTCAACAAAATTCTAACAAATCGAATCCAGCATTACATTAGAAAGATCATACACCATGACCAAGTGGGATATATTCTGGGGATGCAAGGATGGTACAATAACCACAAATCAATAAATGTGATACATTGCATAAATAAATTGAGAGACAAAAACCACATAATCATATCAATTGTTGCAGAAAAAGCATTTGACAAAATCCAACACCTTTTCTTTATAAAAACTCTCAGCAAAGTGGGACTAGAGGGACCATATCTCAACATCATAAAAGCCTTATATGACAAACCTACAGCCAACATCATACTCAGTGGGCAAAAACTAAATCCATTTCCCCTAAGAACAGAAACTTTCACCACTCCTGTTTGATAAAGTACCGGAAGTGCTAGCCATAGTGATCAGACAAGAAGAAGAAATAAAAGGCATCCAAATTGGAAAAGAAGTAAAACTGTCCTTATTCACAGATGACATGATACTGTACATAGAAAACCCCAAAGACTCCATCAAAAAACTACTAGATTTAATAAATGAATTTGGCAATGTAGCAGGATACAAAATTAACACCCAGAAATCTATGGCCTTTTTATACACCAATAATGAACTTACAGAAAGAAACCAAAAAAAAAAAAAAAAAATCCCATTTACCATTGCACCAAAAAAATGAAGATGCCTAGGAATAAATATAACTAAGGAGGTAAAAGACCTGTACTTGGAAAACTACAGTACATTGAAAAAAGAGATAGAGGAAGACATAAACAAATGGAATAACATACCATGTTCATGGATTGGTAGAATCAACATCATTAAAATGTCCATACTACCCAAAGCAATCTACAGATTCAATGCAATCACCATTAAAATACAAATGGCATATTTCAAAGACCTAAAAGAAACTTCAAAAATTCATCTAGAATAAAAGAAGACCCCAGGTAGCCACAGCAATCCTGAGAAAGAACAACAAAGTTGGAGAGATCACCATACCAGATATCCAGCTATAATACCAAGCCATGGTTCTCAAAACTGCCTGGTAGTGGCACAAGAACAGACATAGACCAATGGATCTGAACAGACAACCCAGAATATGACCCAAGCCATTATGCTCAATTAATATTTGACAAAGGAGGCAAGAGCATACAGTGGAGTCAAGACAGTCTCTTCAATAAATGGCGCTGGGAAATTTGGTCAGATACATGCAAAAAAAAAAAAAAAAAAAAAAAGATCACCAACTTATACCATACACAAAAACAAAATGGCTAAAGGACTTGAATGTAAGGTGGGAAACCATAAAAATCTTAGAAGACTCCATAGGCAGCAAAATATCAGACATATGTCGTAGCAGTATCTTTACTGATACAGCTCCTAGGGCAATGGAGACTAAGGAGAAAATAAACAAATGGGACTACATCAAAATAAAAAGCTTCTGCACAGCAAAAGAAACCATCAACAAAACAAGAAAGCTCACCGCATGAGAGAACATATTTCCATGCTATTTCAGATAAGGTCCTAATCTCCAAAATTTACAAAGAACTCATACAACTTAACAAAAGGAAGATAATCCAATCAAAAAATGGGCAAAGGACCTAAATAGATACTTTTCGAAAGAGGACATACAGAAGACTGAGAGACATAAAACATGCTCAAAGTCACTAATCTGAGAGATGCAAATCAGAACAACGAGATGCCATCTCACACCTGTCAGAATGGCTATCATCAACAAATAACAAATGCTGGCGAGGATGTGGGGAAAAAGGAACCCTCGGGCACTGCTAGTGGGAATGCAGACTGGTGCAGCCACTGTGAAAGACAGTATGGAGTTTCCTCTGAAGCTCCCATTTGACCCAGTAATCCCACTTCTAGGACTATTCCAAGAAACTAGAAATACCAATCAGAAAGGATATATGCACCCCTGTGTTCATAGCAGCACAGTTTACAATAGCTAAGATTTGGAAACAGCCTAAGTGCCCATCAGCAGATGAGTGGCTTAAAAAACTGGAACATCTACACAGTGGAATACTATGCCACTATAAAAAAGAAGGAACTTTAACATTTGCAACAGCATGGATGCAACTGGAGAGCATTATGCTAAGTGAAATAAGCCAGTCAGAGAAAGTAAATATCACATGATCTCACTCGGAGGTGGGATATAATGATCAACATAAACTGATGAACAAAAATAGATCCAGAGACAAATGGCGGCAGGGGGAAGGTTTAAGAGATCAACCAACTTACACTATATACAAAAACAAACTCAAAATGGCTAAAGGACTTAAATGTATGCTAATATGTATGCATGCATATTAGCATAAGCAATGGACACAGACACTGGGGTGGTAGGGTATTGCCCTCAGGGGTGGGAGTGGTGTGGGATCAATCAGGAAAAAGGAGACATGTAAAACTTTAAACAATAAAAAAAAATTAGTAACTTTAATTTGATATCTTATTAGAGTTAATTGATTTAAAATACTGAGCAAATAATTTTTGACATCTGATATAGTCTTGTCAAATTGATCCTTATCAACAATAGCTGAATTTCTAAGAATGCAAAAGTATAAAAGGAGTATTAAAACAAAATTTCTATAGATTTTTTTTTCTTCCTGGCAGGGTAATGTATTAAAGAGCTCCAAACAAAGAAATATTATGAAATGATATGAATCGATTCATTTGTCTAAAAAGAAAAACCCTTGTATTTCACATTTTAAACACCTGTAACATTAGCAATTATAATCAAAACTAATGAAAATAAAGCTCTTACCTAGTGTGCTTAAGTTAATACTAAATCATTTTCTAAGGCAATTGTGATTAAAAATAAAAAAGGAGAAAATTTTCTGTTGATTATCATTATAAACTCTTGGAAACAAGTCTCCAATGTGTACAGATTAGAGACCAGGAAGAGTTTTGTTTATTTAAAGACAGTATTTTGAAGTTTAAAAAGAAACCCTTTAACAGAAGTGGTCTAAAAGCATAAAAACTGGTATTTGTCTGCTTTTAACAAAGGATATGAGTATTTTCTGCAGGTATTCTCCTAATTTCCTAAAATTGGCTTATTTGATGGCAATACACCAGAATTTAATGAAGGAGAATTTTAAAATAAGCTTGCTTTTCTAAAATAGATTTTTGGATTTTAACTTTTCTTGGCTTGAAATAGATGAAGCTACTAGAATATCAACTTGGATGTTTTTCTGTATCTATGTTATCTATCTATCTATCTATCTATCTATCTATCTATCTATCTTTCTAAAGAGCCAGGGTCTGTAACGTCCAAAACAACCGAAGCCTCGACCAAACACTGGAAGTCAGTCCTGCAGTGACCCAGCACTGACTGTCAAGAGGGCTGTGGATCAGGCCTGGAGAGAAAAGCAGGGTCTGATTCACAGCCTCCGTGGCAGCTGTTGATCAGCCCTTGCCTCTCTTTCTCTCCAGGCCTCACTAGCAGCCGTGGGGGCTGCTTATCAGCCCCGCCTCTCTGATCAGGCTCAGAGATAGGCCCGGAGACGCTGACTGGCATAGAAACTGACCAATCAGAACCAAATCTGGGTGAACTGCGAGGAGCCAATGGCTGCCTAGGAGGCAGAGCTTTTGACGCTGACTGGCACAGAAACCGACCAATCAGAACCAAATCTGGGTGAACTGCGAGGAGACAATGGCTGCCTAGGAGGCGGAGCTTTTGACACTGACTGGCATAGAAATGGACCAATCAGAACCTAATCTGGGTGAACTGTGAAGGCAAAATCTAAGGGAGTTGAGGAGGGGTTTTAAGGGCAACAGCTATTTGGTATAAGGTGTAAGAAACGGTTCAATTTTTTAATGACCGGTTTGGCAGTATAGTGCATATGGCTGGCTATCAGTCCAGATAATAGGGATTATGTATTTTTGTCTGCCAAGAGCATCTCCTTCTGATGAAAAAGGCTCCTCCCCCCCCCCCCCCCCCCCATTTAAGCAATCCTCCTATCCTATATAATCTATCTATACTAATAAAAGGGTAATATGCTAATTAGACTGGGTTGACCAGCCATCTTCCGGACGTCTGACTTTCTTCTGGACAAAACCATGATGGTGGTGGCCAAGGCAGAGGCAGTTAGGGGCAATCAGGCTGGCAGGGGAGGGTAGTTGGGGTGAGATCAGGCCAGCAGGGGAGGGCAGTTGGGGGCAAGATCAGGCAGGCAGAGGCAGTTAGGGGCGATCAGGCCAGCAGGGGAGAGCAGTGAGGGGTGAGATCAGGCTGGCAGGGGAGGGCAGTTAGGGGTGATCAGGCAGGCAGGCAGGTAGGTGAGCAGTTAGGAGCCAGCAGTCCCAGATTGCGAGAGGGATGTCCGACTGCTGGGGATCATGCCTAAATCGGCAGTGGAACATCCCCCAAGGGGTCCCCGATTGGAGAGCGTGAGGCTGGGCTGAGGGACCCCCTGTCCGCCCCCGTGCATGCATTTCATGCCCCGGGCCACTAGTTTATAATAAAGCTAGAGGTCAAATCTGCCTCTAAGGTATAAAAATATTATGCTAAGGAATGAAAAGGAATTTTAAACTTAATGATAGATTTGCCATTGCCCCCTTCTTGAGGGTACTTTTTTCATAAAAGTTTTGTTTGGTTTTAGTATTATATATGACTTTATTGTATAAGGATAGCTTTGTAGCCAGTAGATTAAAGGAATTTTTCTTTCCTGTTGCATAGAAAATCAGGTTCATTTGTATGATGATTGCTACTTATTTGAGATGAGTGAAGAAAGGTTTGGTTTGAGAGTATTAGTTCTTCAACAGTATGATGTAGAACCTTATGACTTGTGTAGCTTCAATAACATTGGTAATAGGAATGGAAAAAAAACACCTTAGAATTTTAAAGCCAGATGTAACATCTGTGCAATACAATATGGTAGCAATTAAAAGTGGCTTGGGGTCTGAGGAATTGAATGTTTTATTTTGTTTTAATTAATATAAGTTAAATTGCCATATGTGGCTGGTAGTTATTATATTGCATAATACAATCTCAAACTATTAAAATTTAAATTGAGTATATTGTTATGAAACTGAAAACCTAAGTCAAAAATTTGATAGAAACTCCCAAAAGGAAACAAGTCAATTTCACTAATTAAAATAGTTACAAATAATTATAACTTTAAGAAAATCTAGCCCAGTAAGAAGTATCAAAAGAAAAATTATATAACTACTGAGTAAATTATACCTGCATTCTGCCAACATATTCATTATTAAAGAAACCTCAGATTATTGTTCCATTAGAAACAAAAATACATTGATAAAGAAACCAATTCTGATTTTATAAAACTAACATCAAAATAAAAGGAAACTATTAAAATATGACAGTTTCCCCCCAAAAAGAAAGCATATGTCCTATACTAATTGATGAAATACAAAAGCTATTTTTGTTCAAGTCAGAAACAAGACAAATACTTCCTATCATCAATTACATGATTGTCATTGCAATTAAACTTCATTTTGGCAATTCCAGCCATTGAAGTAAGTAATAAGTAAATGAAATAATTGCTATAAACGTGGAAAAGAAGAAAATAATTATTTCTGTTTTCAAATTATATAATAGGATGCTCAGAAAACTCGGGGTAGTAGGAAACAACTAGAATTAATAAATTTTGAAATGGTGACATATATATACACACACACACACATATATATGTGTATATATATGTATATATATGTGTGTGTATATATATATGTGTGTGTATATATATATATATATATATATATATATATATAGCTTTCTTTCATTAGCAGTCAAAAATGGAACTGACCAAACAAATAAATATTCAATATAATGAAAAAACCATAAGCTATATCTAGGAATAAATGTATTAAAGATACAAAGTAAAGATATAAATCCTTTATAAAGAAAACTTGGTATTATAAGTTGTCCCTTTCCCCCCAAAATTTTTACCTTCAAAACTTTTACTTGAGACCGAGTGTGATTTACATGATGGTCCTCAAACATAGTGTGAACAACCCCCCCAAAAAATCAGAATAGCAGGTGTGTTTTATTCAGTAAACAAATATTCATTGAAAACCTGCTGTGTGCTAGGGGATCTATTTTCAGTGCAGCTGTCTCTAAAATAATATACTTGAAAGTATGGGGAGAAAATATCAGAACTTATTAAAGCTTATGTTTTAAGAAAAAGTTTTTGTATACTTATCCCAATGGCCTGTAAGGTAGATGGTTGTGTGTCATGAACCACACAGAGTGGCCTGAATCAGTTTCACGTGTGGTGTCCTCATCCTTAGTCGATTCTAGCATTTTGCAGTATATTGCAGCTTTTGTCTGCCTAGTTAAGAATTTACTTAATTATACCAAATCAACACTCCTCAAATGGGTACACATTAAAAAAGTATTTTAATCATGTAAGATGATAATAATAACAATAATGCAAATACTGGTAAAGAAGAATAAAGGTGAGCTGACAGATTTTCCTATTCTGATCCCCAAACACATTATAAAGTAAAAATATTGGTTATCTAATAAAAGCACAGACTAATCAGATCTGATAAATTGGACAAAAAGTTCAAAGGACTATACAAGCATGAATTATATTCATTATCATTAATGCCAAACCACACCCTATGTGTATATTGTACTTTGAGACATTAATTTAGTATGATAGTATGAAGATATCATAATAGCAAGACATTTTAAAATAGTTTGCTTCAACTCTTTCTCAACTAATATTTTTATTTTTTATACTACACACATTAATTTAGATTTATTTGCATATGTAATTTATTAATATAAACATTTATAAATATATTGGGGGTGGTAGGTGCTCAGTTTTGTAGTTTATTTTTTAACTTGATTAGGAACCCAATGAAAATAATTAGACTAGTGTTTTGCCTTTTAAAATAAGAGGGGATTTAAAAATAATAGGGCAAAAATAGGGAGGAAGCAAGTGTTTCTAAAATTAGGATTTTTAAAAGAAGTAATCCCACATTAAATTTTAGGACAAAATAATACAGCCATGCTGTATGTTTTCATCTGGAGAATGAGGGAAGAAGATACAGATGAGTATGACCAAGTGAAGAATGTTTTTTGCCATTAAACAAGTGAATGGTGCTATATGAAAAATATTCAGGAAGGGTAAGGAGGTCAATGGTATATGGGATGAAAGCTTACATCTAAATGTAAAGCAGGAAACACTGAAGTGAAAAAAAATTGGGAGGGAAAAGCGAGAAGAAAATATAGGTAAGGCTGTCATTGTGGGACCATCAAATACTGTCTTAACTCAGCTACGGATATCTATGGATTTGAAAGTCAGTATAAAGAAGTGGGGGAAGAAGATATCGCACCAAAGGAAATATTCTATTTCAACTGGAATAGAATGCTAGTTGAAATGGGGAAGAAAAAAAGATGGGTTTGGGTGAGATTATGGGAAGAAAAGTAGAAAGGATTAGGCATGATTAGATGCTAGAATTAGAAAATCTAAAAATGTACTGATAAGGAATCAATGTGATAAAAAGTTGGATAATTTCATTCTGGTGTTTATTAGAGTAAGCAGAATTTAAAATAACTTACCTTGTGATTTTATCTTTTTTTTTTTACCTCCCTAATTACATAACACTATAGAGAACTTCTGTTTCTTATGAAAATTTGATTTATATTCAAATGCTACTTGATGTATATTCTTTCAGTGCCAGGTAGTAGAATTAACTGTTTATCTTTTTCTCTTAACCACAGTATGCATATAATACCATATTTTACATGTAGTAGTTTCTTAACTATTGGCTTAAG
The DNA here is from genome assembly GCF_028538775.1 of Myotis yumanensis. Classification (NCBI taxonomy): domain Eukaryota; kingdom Metazoa; phylum Chordata; class Mammalia; order Chiroptera; family Vespertilionidae; genus Myotis; species Myotis yumanensis. Next base: position 52,643,168 of record NW_027223752.1, on the reverse strand, counting down.
GTAATTTAAAAGTACTTTAAGATCATATTTGGCTCATGGCTGAGATGATAGTGTAGAGATGAAGATATTAGAAGTAAAGAAAGATAACGCAATGCCTCTCCTACCTTGCCTTTTTACATCCTGTTTCCTTGTCTGATAATCTCTAATATTTTGCCCAATATGATTCCTAAGTATAATTTTATCTTTAATGTTCAGTTGACTTACATTTTCTTAAACAGTTCTTTTATAAATACAAAAGTGAACCTTTTTCTTATCTGACAACTAGTCTACTAGAAGTAAAGTTCATCTTTACTTGAAGAATCACCTAAAATCACTAAATAAAAACTTGAATAAGTATAAATTTAATAGGCTAAAAGTTGGTTGTATAATATAGGTAGTTCTTGACTTTTGTTAGATACTTGAAGTCCTATGTACATGAAGAAATACTGAACCCTGAACTTCTCTCCTAGGGAAGTACTAATCAGGTTATCTGAACCCTGCCCAGCTTTCTCCTCACACAACTTCTCAGTGCCAATGGTACAGAAAAAAAGAAGAGGTATAGAATTTTTGATAATATTATTTCAACTACATTTTGAGAACCAGGTGTATTTTCTTCTTACGACATTTAACCATAGTTTATTTTTATTTAGTTGTTTGTCTGTTAATCCTCACCTAAGGATTTTTTAAAAATTTTTTTAGAGAGAGAGGGGGATGGGGGAAAGAGGGAAGTGGGAGGGAGGTTGGAGAGAGAGAGAGAGAGAGAGATCAATTGGTTGCCTCCTGCATGCATCCCAACTGGGGTTGAAATTGAACCTGCAACCCAGTTATATGCCTCTGACCTGGAATCAAACCCACTACCCTTTGGTGCTTGGGCTGCCGTAGACCAATTCCAGCATGTCATCATTTCAAGAGTTTCATCAAAAGGTTGATGAGACTTGGGGACTCAACAGGGTTGAGTCACACATGTAGTCACCTGTTGGGAATGGCTAAAGGCATTTCCCCAAACCTGAATAGGAAACTGATTTTGACTGCCAGACAATTAAAGGGCATCTTAATCTACATGTTATTGCCTCCTACTGGCCAAACACCTGAACAGCCGTAGGCTATTCCCCAAACTGACAATGCTCTGTACCCTTTGAAACCTTACCCTTTGAGGTGTATTATCTCCACCTTGCCTTAGGACAAATTGTGTTAATAAAAGCAAGGGTCCTAGGCAAGGAGTTACTCTTCAGTTCCTTTAGCTGAAGGTCCTCTGACCCCCAATGCCTTTCAAAATTATATCTCGTCTCCGGACTCTATTAGTCTCTGGATTCCTATGTCATCTACGCGCAGCCTTTTCCAGATTCCTGAACCCTTCTTGATGCTGGGACATGAACCCCGGCATTGGGCTGACACTCTAACCACTGAGAAACACTGGTCAGGGCTAACCATAGTTTATAACCAGATTTATTTCAAAATAGGAAATGTATTCCAGTTTTAGAGGCCAAACTTTTAAAAGGGAATCTACAAGTTACATAATTTTTTGTACTTTTCATTCTGACATAATCTTCTTGAAGGGAATATTAAGAATAGTGATTTAATTTTTTTCAGGTGTTATAGGTAGGCATAGTTCTGACCAATAGTTTCAACACAATTGTAAACCAGGAAGATATTTTTAGAACTTGTTTTTCTTTAAGTCCTTTTGTTTGTCTTGGGACTTTTTAATACCAGTATTATTAATATTACTGGTGCATGAAAATTCATGCACTGGAGGGGGGGGTCCCTCAGCCCAGCCTGCCTCCTCTCACAGTCCAGGAGCCCTCAGGAGCAGGAGGCGACCCGGTGAGCAGGGGACACCCCATCACACCTCTGCTGCTGCCACTGCTGGCAGCGCAAGCCTCGCTGGCCCTGGTTACCTGCGCCTCGGGCTGGCTGGGCAGCTGCATCCGAGGCTTGCCTGCGCCTCGGACTGGTCCTGGGCAGCTGGGGGGCTGAGAGGACTGGGGGACTCTGGAGGCAGGTGCCTAGGCGGGGCTAAGGGGACTGGGCACCACCATCTTGTGGCTGTGGGCGCCGCCATCTTTGAAGGCGGGGCAGTCAATTAGCATATTCCCTCCTTATTGGCTGTGGGCGCTGCCATCTTTGTGATGGCGTGAGGGTCAATTAGCATATTCCCTCTTTATTAGATAGGATTTTTTAAAAATCTGTATTGTTGAAAGTATTGCATATGTCCCCCTTTTCCCCCCTATAGACCCCCCTCCCCACCCAGCCTGCCCCTGCCCCAGGCCCTCACTGCCCCATTGTCTGTGTCCATGGGCCATGCATATATGCATACAGGGTCCTTGGTTGATTGCCTCCCACCCATCCACCCTCCACTGCTTTCCCTCTGAGATTCTGAACTCTGTTCCATGCTTCCATATCTCTGGATCCATTCCTTCATCAGTTTATTTTGTTACTTAGATTCCACATTTGAGTAAGATCATATAATATTTGTCTTTCTTTGACTTACTTCACTTAGCATGATACTCTCCAGGTCCCTCCATGCTGTCTCAAAGGGTAAGAGATTCTTCTTTTTTACTGCTGCATAGTATTCCACGGTATAAATGTACTACAGTTTTTTTACCCACTCATCTACTGATGGGCACTTGGGCAGTTTCCAGATCTTAGCTATTGTAAATTGTGCTGCTATGAACATAGGAGTGCATACATTCTTTTTTTATTGGTATTTGGGTTTCTTAGGATAAATTCCTAGAAGTGAGATCACTGGGTCAAATGGCAGTACCACATTTAATTTTTTGAGGAGACTCCATACTGTTTTCCATAATGGTTGCACCAGTCTGCATTCTCACCAGCAGTGTACTAGGCTTCCCTTTTCTCCACATTCTCACCAGCACTTGTCATTTATTGATTTGTTGATAGTAGCCATTTTGACAGGTGTGAAGTGATACCTCATTGTTGTTTTAATTTGCATCTCTCTGATGATCAGTGACTTTGAGCATTTTTTCATATGTCTCTTGGCCATCTGTAATACCAGTATTATTAGTTGGATAGCTTCCAGTTTGAAAGCAATGGCATAGCTAAAGACTAAGGCAATCAGACAACATTTAAATTGTTACGTATTTCCTACTTTTGCCACTTACTTTCTATTAACCTCTGGGCCAGTGAGGAAGAAGAGATCAAAGCAGGGAAATAGGAGCAGCTAGAGAAACTTGTGCTGGGAGACAGCTCTTGGTTACACAAGGGAAGGAAACTCAAATTGTCAATTGTTTACCACATGCCAAACACTAAGAAGTTTTGACCTGTAGAAGGTGCTTTCCTTCCAACATCATCATCATCAGCCTCAAATAACACTAGTATAATCTAGTAAAATTAGAAAGTACAAAACTTATAATCTTAGGAGTAGTGTCCTTCTTAGTGATGTAAGAAAACCTGAAATTGGCTCTTGAGAAATAGGGACAATTGTAGAAATATTTAAAAAAATTATTTTAGCCAATGAAAACAAATCCAGTCAAAATAAAATTGATTTGTTATAGTTAAATAAAGTTACATTTGTTACCTCTTTATGATAGTGAGTAGTAGTATAGAATATTAGAGCAAACAGTGTCTAAGATACACTTTAGACTAGCAGTGCAGTCCAAAATTTAATATAAGTCATATATGCAATTTTAAATTTTCTAGTAGTCATATTGAAAAAGAAAGTAGAATCAGGGGAATTAATTTTAATTGTATATTTTATTTAACCCAGTTTTATGTCAACCTATAATCAATATGAAATTATTGGAGATTGTTTTTTTCATATGAAATCTTCAAAAATCTAGAGTATATTTTGCACTTTACAGCACATCTTCATTTAGATGCTAAATTTTCGTTGGAAATGCATGATCTATATTTAGTCATAAAATTGGAGTTAAAAATGTAGATTTCAAAAACTATTATTAAAATGTTTCCAATAAATCAAAAAACATTTTAATATTTGCATCTGTATTGACAATACTGATTCATCTTTTTGTAACAATTGATTTGACTGAAGCAAAAACAGATCAATTTCAAAACTGCATACTAAGTTAAGTAAACCCATTAATTCTTGTAATAGCTTAGTGTTATCAACTTCAAATTTAAAGGGATATTATATAAACTGAAAATCAACTTTAAATGTATTAATATCAGCAGTGTTTTTCAGTTTTTCTCATAGATTTACAGCCAATTTATTTAATGCTATTACAATGAAAATCTGCATATTCATGTTACAAAATGTGTAGTAACATCATTATTGATTTATGTTATGAGTAGTTTAAATTTTAACATAAATTCTTGTACCTGTCTAGCTAGGTCACAAATAAGCTTGTTCTCTCCTTGGGTCTTTAAATTTAGCTCATTCATGTACACTGTGATGTAGGTGAAAAAATGTAGATTACACTGATGTTTTTCTTTGAATATTGGCAAGTATTTCTTCTGTTTCAAGAAAATCTTGAATTAGATAAGAGTTAGCAGTACAGTAAATCTTTGTAAAATTCTTCCATGACTCTGGCAAAGAACATGTGGTCATTAAATTCATTATCTTCTATTTCTTTGAGCATTTTCATAAACTGGTGTTGATTCATAGCATTTGCACATAATACTGAGTAATTTTTTAAAAATAAGGAGTATTTTCCAATACAATGGAAGTACTACTTATATTTTATTTTATTTTTGTTGATCCTCATCCAAGGATATTTTTCCATTGATTCTTAGAATGTGAAGGGATGGAGAAAGTCAAAGAGAGAGAAACATCAGTGTGAGAGAGACATATTGATTGGTTGCCTCCTGCGTGCAGGGGACTGAGCCCACAACCAAGATATGTGCCCTTGACTGAAATTGAACCCAGGACCCTTCAGTCCACAGACCAACGCTCTATCCACTAGCCAAACCGATTAGGGCAATTCTGAGCAATTTTAATAACTGTATCAATGATAGTCTATTTCAGAGCACTAATATTTTCATTATGTTGCACAGTAGAACAAATAAGGGAAATTATTCTAGCAAATCCAGATTTTGATCTCACATATCTGGCCCATTTTCTGTCTTGATAGGAAACTTTTTCCTCTCTAGCCCAAAGTAACAGATATAAGACATTCAAATATGTCTACAGCATGAGATCAATTATTTATAAGGTTGCAAATGGATGAAGACAATTCGTCATAGATTTGGAAGTCATTTGAGTCAAAACAAACCCAAAGTAATAATTGGCCAGTATCTCTTGTCTTGTAAAACTCATCTAAAGCTAAAAATAAAGGTGCTTACAATTTTTCAGATGTTGAAATGATCGATCTTTAGATTGTTAGAAAGGTCTTTTATTCACTGACAATTTCTTGGTGGGTCAATTGATCTTTCACTTTTTATTTTTTTCCTCATTTTTAAACATAATTCCCTTACCTGAAACGATAATTTAATGTTTTCCTTTCTTCTGTCACAGAAGAATTCAAGCCATTTTATAGCTGGCCAAAATTACAAACTCAAATCCTTTAATAAGCATTTAAAAATGTTGTGTATTTCATTCGATTTCATTGATTGTGACTGGTTTCATTGATATTTTTTTTGTCTGTTGAGAGGCAGCTTCTTATTAAATTAGTATGCACTTGCTGAAAATGACTCTTACTATTGTTTGATCTTAAAACTAGGGGCCCAGTGCACGAATTCATGTACCTTGAAAAGAACTGTGGGCCGCGAGGCTGGGGTGGGCACAGGGGCAGGTCTCGGCCCATCCTCCGTGCCCCCATCCAGCCCCTCCTGCCATGGCCCCTGGTCCCCTCTGCCAGCAGCCCCGCTCCCGCCTCCGCCGCTCGCACCTGCTGACAGCACGGAGCGATTAGGGCTGGCACCAGCAGCGGTATGAGCGGGGCCAGCACCGGGGCCAGTGCTGGCAGCAAGTGTGAGCAGCGGCTGCCAGTCCCTATCTCCCTCAGGAGCAGGGGGAGGTGAAGAAGCCCTGAGGGGTGATCGGGGCCGGCATCCACCACTTGCACCTGCTGATAGCACTAAGCGATCGGGGCCGGTGCCAGGCGCAGGCAGTGGGTGTGAGCGGCAGTGGGTGCAAGTGGGGCTGGTGCCAGGAGCAGGTGCGAGCGCCCGGCAGGACCACAGTGCGCAGGAGCAAAGAATTTTCAGTAACCACCAGAGGCTCGCCCCGATGATAGCAACCAGCGCCTTGCCTTGGTCTGGTGCCCCCGCTCACCTGCTCCACCATCCTGCCGCAGCCAACACCTGCCATGTTTCGTGCTCTGCCGCCTGCTGCCGACACCCACCATGTTCTGTGTGCTCCCCCTGGTGGTCAGCGCACGTCATAGCGACTGGTTTGGTTGTTCCGCTGCTTGGCCTATTTGCATATTAGGGTTTTATATATATACTAGAGGCCCAGTGCACAAAAATTTGTGCACTTGGGGGGGAGGTCCCTCAGCACGGCCTGTGCCCTCTCGCAGTCTGGGACCCCTCGGGGGATGGCCACCTGCTGGCTTAGGCCTGCTCCCTTGGGGATTGGGCCTAAGATGGCAATCAGACATCCCTCTGGCAGCCCAGCAGCCCTCAGGGGATGTCCACTTGCCAGCGGGGAGCAGACCTAAGCTGCAGTCGGACATCCTTAGCGCTGCTGAGGAGGCAGGAGAGGCTCCCACCACCGCCGTACTGGCAGCCGTCAGCCTGGCTTGTGGCTGAGCAGAGCTCCCCCATGTGGGAGTGCACTGACCACCAGAGGGCAGCTCCTGCATTGAGCATCTGCCCCCTGGTGGTCAGTGTGTGTCATAGTGACCAGTCATTCCCAGTCTTTCTGCTGTTAGGGTCAGTTTTCATATTACCCTTTTACTGTATAGGATAGAGGCCTGGTGCACGGGTGGGGGCTGGCTGGTTTGCCCTGAGGGGTGTCCCGGATCAGGGTGGGGGTCCCGGTTGGGTGCCTGGCCAGCCTGGGTGAGGGACTGATGGCTATTTGCAGCTGGTCACACCCCCTTCAGGGTGGGGGTCCCCACTGGGGTGCCTGGCCAGCCTGGATGAGGGGCTGATGGCTGTTTTCAGGCTGGCCACACCCCCTTTAGGGTGGGGGTCCCCACTGGGGTACCTGGCCAGTCTGGGTGAGGGGCTGAGGGCCGTTTTCAGGCTGGCCAGCGACTGAAGCTCCCAGCCTCTCCTTTTTTTTTTTTTTTTTTTATTCTGGGATTTATTTAGCTTCTATAATTGAAACTTTGTTGCCTTTAGCAAAGGCCTGCGGAAAGCTGAGAGCTGGCCTGCTGAAAGCAGGTATCTGGGGTTTGTTTAGCTTCTATAATTGAAACTTTGTTGCTTTTGGAGCTCAGAGCCGGGCCGCGGCAGGCGAAGAACCTTGGCTTCCTCCATCACTGGAGCAAGCAAGCCTCCTGCTCGCTTCAGCTGCATGGCTGCTGGCCGCCATCTTAGTTGGCAGTTAATTTGCATATCGCCCTGATTAGCCAATGGGAAGTGTAGCAAAGGTATGGTCAATTACCCTTTTTGTCTTTTATTAGATAGGATAGATTAGTTTTACACAACTAATTTATTTTACTCTGCTGTAGCAAATCATAATTGCCATTCTTTGTAAAATTTGTGACATACCTTCTCCTTTTAATTCTGCTTCATTAGTGTGCTTTCATTTGAAAGTTAAAATTTTTTCATTCTTACTAGTAAGCTAGAAAAATAATGTTATAGTTAAAAATATATTTCAATTTTACTACCAATTGTGATTTACATAAATAACACTGCAACTCATGCTGTCTTCACAAAATATTCAAATAAAGACATTATAGTGCTGCATTTTTGCAAGGAAAAATAACTTCAACTGAATCAAACTGTTGACAGAAACTACATTGGTGCTCTGCTTATGTATAAAATACTAGAAATGACATGCCCCCATCATGGATGCTGCAATACATCTATGTGATATAATAAAAGTGAAATATAGTTTTACCAAGACCATAAAATTGTCATTAATTAAAAAATATTTTGTACTGCTTCAGCTGTAAAGTAAAATTTTATATTAATTACAACTTTGAAAAATTAAAAGTCAGCCCTGGCCAATTTGGCTCACTTGGTTGGGCATAGTCCTGTGCACCAAAAGGTTGATGGTTCCATCCCCAGTAGGGGGCGTATAGGAGGCAGCCATTTGATGTTTCACTATCACATCAGTGTTTCTCTCCCTCTCCCTTCCTCTCTCTCTAAAAATCAACTTAAAAATCCTTTAAAAAATAAAATTCAGTTCCTCAGTTGCGTGAGACATATTAGCACAGCTCTAGAATTTATAGCAACGGATTCACTTTAATGATAAAAGTTCAGAGAGACGAAACAACTAGACCCAATTAAACAAGATTAGTTGTAAGAGACAAGGCCCAAAATAAGTATATTTTAATATATTAAAATGTTACTTTAACAAATGTTAAGTAATTTTATATCCTGGCTGAATGCATGAATTAAATAATTACTTTAATAAGAAAAAAATCTGTTATTTGAAACAGTTTGTTTCTTTACACAAAGCAACCACTATTGCTTTGTGTAAATAAAGCAATAGGTTACACTATTTATGGAGGTTAAGGGGTTTACTTTTCAATTAAATAGTAGAATATCCTGTCAATACATGAAAGGTGATGTAAATTTCCTTTTAGACTTCATTTCCCAGATGAACACTAGCATTTGGAGTATTTTTGTTTTGAATAGAGTACTGTTTTATCTGAAATACATGCATAAATATATGCAAACATAAAATGAAAATATAAGGAGGAATTAGAGTAACAGTGCAATTTCCTTCTTCAGTGAATGCTGACTGTTCATGAAAGAACCAAGTGCCTTAAGCCCAGATTTAGACAGTAGACTTGACCCTCTTAACATCTTTGCTGAGAGGAGCAAAGAATTAAAACTTTTCTCTTACTTAAATTTTTTTACATATTTATCATAAAACTGATCATTACTCTCCTGCCATTACTGGTATTTGACCAAAGAGAAACAGTCTAGGATTTAAAGGGTGGCTTTTGTTGTTTATGGAAATGTTAGGGTTTGACTCTAGGAACTTGGACAGTAGATTAGAGATACTTGATTGACAGCATAGGTAATGTTAATGGGAGGAGCCGAAACCGGTTTGGCTCAGTGGATAGAGCATCGGCCTGCGGACTGAAGGGTCCCAGGTTCGATTCCGGCCAAGGGCATGTACCTGGGTTGTGGGCACGTCCCCAGTAGGGGATGTGCAGGAGGCAGCTGATCGATGTTTCTCTCTCATCGATGTTTCTAACTCTCTATCTCTCTCCCTTCCTCTCTGTAAAAAATCAATAAAATATATTTAAAAAAAAAAAGACATAAATGTTAATGGGAGGAGGGGGGTGTAAATTATTACATATATAATATTTTAAAGTTTTCAAAAGCATTCATTTAAAATTTTATTCATGAGAATAAAAGACACAAACCATGCTTTTGTATAAAGTTTTATTTTTAGTTACTTTGCCCCATTCTCCATTCTTTAAAATAGATTTGCTGTTTCAGATATGTAAGAAATGGTTTTTGGATTCTGCTAGAAATGACCTAATTTTTGCTAATTCCTATGCATTCAAAGTTTTGTTTGCTCAGAATGGCAGTGTTATTGTCATTATTCCTCAGTAGTTAGGATAAGTGCTTTTATACAAAGCTGATATTCAAAAGAATATGTTGGTACTAACTCATACATTGTTTTTGTTAAAATTGGTCTTATCTCAGGGAAAAAAATTGAGTGCTAATGTACAAGTTAAAGTTTATTTATGTGTGATTCCTTATGTTATTTGGTTATTGACATTCTGAAGCATGTGAACACACACACACACACACACACACACACACACACACACAGAATCATTTTTAAAGAAAACTTTAAATATCTTTCTTCAAAGCAGTTATCAGTTTTCCAAAAGAGGTAGCCACTGTTTTATACGTTCGTTTTCTAGCACCTCAGAATGAAAAGATTCATTCTTCTCAACCATCTGAATACAATTTATTTTAATTAAATTATGTTTAATCGCTTCTCGGCCTTTTGGCTAAGATCAAGTGTAGTAAATTATGTTTAAAACATATAGCTTTTTTTAGTGTTTTTATTCAACTATCCCTACAGGTTAGTTACCTTTTCCCTACTTTTCACTTAAATCTCCCCCTGCCCCCAATTTCTCCACTAATTTGAGTTGGGAAGTATCACTTTAAAGCTTTATAGGTAGAATTGGTTGCTTTTTATTTCATTTTTCACATATTATGCACCCTAAAAAAAATATAATACAAGTAGCAGTTTATTTCATTTTTGAAGAGGGAATCGAGCTTTTGAATAAAAATGTGAAAGAAACTAGTGTTCATTGCCTACGTGGCTTTTTAAAAAGGCTCATAAAAAACATTCCACTGTGGATTCCAAGTCCTCTTTAAACTTGCCACCAACAGAACTGCCTGCAGAGCCATGTGATCATCTTGGCAGCAGCCAGACCTTTTAGTGATTTCATTACTGTGGTTTCCTCAAGCTCTTTACACACATTGATGAATATTTTTCTTGCAGTTATCGCTGTGATGATTTTGTGGTTAATGACACCAAGCTGGGACTGGTACAGAAAGTCAGAGAACACTTGCAGAACTTGGAAAAGTAAGTAAATAAGCAGTGGGGGGAAAAAGGATTGATTGGGGTCGAGAGGTCTTTCCGAATTTTTGAGTGGGGTTTTTGTTTATGAGTTCCATAACTTCATCATGCTTTTAGTGTAATTGAAATGTTAATAAAATAAGCTTTGGGTTTGCCTATCTTAAACTGTCCATAGTTAATGGTCATATCTCAGCATTTATTTCATTTAATATTTGTCATAGATATATCCAAGGGTCCCAGGGCCTGTTTTTCAGTTATAACCCACTGACTTGTAGGCTACACGGTTTATTTGCAAGGGGAATTTTGGGGGTGCAAGGAAGGGTCAGAAGACAATATGAAATCTTTATACAGTTACCTTTGATATTAGAAAATCCTTATCAAATGTATTATGAGGTCTTCTTAGAAGCACTAAAGTTTATCTGTTCTTTTTAAGGGAAATTAGGTTTAATTATATTGTCTACTTTGAATCTTTGTGAAAGCACAAGATCCTAGTTTCTTTTTTTCCTTTTTGTTTTTCCTTTTTGTTTCCACTGGAAAGTACAAGAAGCTGTAAAATGTTTTGTTATGTCACCATAAAAAAATTAAAGTACTTATATGAATAGAATATTCTTGCTGTAGCAAAATAGGCCATTCAGATAAAACTCACTGGGCCCAAAATTCAAGCAGTTAAATAAAAATCCAAATAGCAGTGCCTTTGAAGTTGCAATGGATAGACGCATAGTCCTGGAATGACTGCTGACTCAACTGTAATCTGTGTAAATCATCCTGGGTCATTAGGTGTCATCAAATTTATTGTCACAGTTGATATATAAAAGGTATGAGAATAGTAGAGGCCTGGCGCACAAAATTCGTGTACTGGGGGGGGGAAGGGAGGTGTCCCTCAGCCCTGCCTGCACCATCTCGCAGTCCAGGTGCCCTCAGGGAATGACTGACTGCCAGCTTAGGCCCGCTCTCTGCAGCAGTTGGACATCCTTAGCACTGCTGCAGAGGTGGGAGAGACTCCCATCACTGCTGCTGCACTTGCCAGCCATGAGCCCGGCTTGTGGCTGAGCAGAGCTCCCCCTGTGGGAGCGCACTGACCACCAGGGGGCAGCTCCTGTGTTGGGCGTCTGCCCCCTGGTGGTCAGTGTGCATCATAGCGACTGGTCGTTCCACCGCCAGGCCGAAACCAGCTCTCTGACATTCCTCGAGGTGTCCAAGATTGCAAGAGGGTGCAGGCCAGGCTGAGGGACCCCACTGTGGATGATTGGGTTCCGGGAGGAACGCAGGAGGTTGGCCAGCTGGGGGAGGGACCATGGGAGGGCTCCAGGGCGTGTCTGGCCCATCTCACTCAGTCCCGATCAGCTGCACCCCAGCAGCAAGCTAACCTCCTGGTTGGAGCGTCTGCCCCCTGGTGGTCAGTGCATGTCATAGCGAGAGGTTGAGCAGCCTTAGCATATCATTAGGATATTACGCTTTGATTAGTTGAACGGCCGACCAGACACTTAGCATATTAGGTTTTTATTATATAGGATGCCAAAAGCAAACTTAAATGTAAAGCTAATAGAGTATTATAAAATTGTATACTGAGAGGAAAAACTAAGTTCTTCAAATGAAACACTTATATATCTTTGGTTAACCAAAGTCTGTATGCATCTCTTTGACTAAATAGATTATAAAGCTGATAAGGGAAGAATTTATTTCTTTAAAATCTAAACTAAAGCACTTTGGGTTTAAGTACTTTTTGGCTTGTCATCTTTTTTTGGCTTTTTTCTTTTTCAGAGCACTTCTTCCCTTAATGGGAACAAAGCAGTCAGAGCCCTATCTAGGATTAGACAAACAGATCCAAAATATTTAATTTTTTCTGAAATAGTCACAATTAACTGTGAAGTAGGAGATTCCTGTGGTATTGAAGCAATATCACTCTTTGGTGTGGTGAAGTCATTGTAAAGATCTTACTACATTGGTGCTTTGTTATAGAATTGGGTAGCTAGCAGAATATTTTTTCTCTAAGACTACCATCTAATCCCTAATAAATTAATGAGAACTAAGTCAAAGGGAAAAGAGGAGACCATTCAGGAACCTGCATGTATTTATGCAGTTACCAGTCTTTTATTTCCATTGACCTTTTCATCATGTAAAAGATGTTACAGACCACCTTGTCTACACTTCTACTTGGCCCACTGAAACATCTACCTTGTAATCAATGCTTTTCCTGTGTTGAAAAACATTACCTACGTTCATTTTTATGTTTTCAAACATAGGCTTTAGTTTATAATGGAAGCTACAATTTAAAAACTATGATTACATTTATGTTTTACTTAACTTGAGACTTTTCTGCATATTCTCTAGAGCAGCACTGTGCACTAGAACTTTCTGTAATCTGCAGTGTCCAGTATGATAGCCACTGGTCGCATGTGGCTATTGAGCACCAGAAAAGTGGCTAGTGTGACTAAAGAACTGAATTTTAAATATTACTTAATTTTAATTTATTTAAATATATGTTGCCACATGTAGCAAGTGGCTACCATAGTAGACAGTGTGGATCTAGAGGATTTTGCTATTTTGAGACTTACTGATGGTAAATTTTAATAACTTCTGTTTTTAAAAACTAAATGTTTTATGTAGGTTAAAAATAAAGTTAACTATTAGGCATTGTCACTAAGTAGTATATGTACTATGCTTGTGACTCAACTTCTTTACTTACAGAATTTTTGAAGGAATAACTTAACATAGTAGTATATGGAACTGGTCTATTCTTACCTTACAGCCACCAATACACTGAGAGGGACATGCCGTTCTGAAGATACGTTTTCTATGAGTGTGTTTAGATTTGAAGCAACTATTACTAGATCTGATGCTCCAAAGACATAGTTCATGTGGAAATTCTGGAAAGAGAAATAATTTTGTATTTCCTATGGATAAGCTTAGTATTTTTAGGAGATGGGAAAGAATTGGCAGACTTGAAAGTCTGTGTTGTTTAATGATAATTTTACCACCTGATACATAATAATTTTAAAGTGACCCTTTGAAGATAGGACTTACTCTCTGATAAATTTAAGCAAAATATATCTTTCTTTTTAAAAATTATGTTTTTATTGATTTTTAGAGAGGGGAAGGAAAAGGAATACAGAGATAAAAACATCAATGAGACATCAATCAGCTGCCTCCTACACGCCCCCCTAATGGGGATTGAGCCTGCAACCCAGGCATGTGCCCTGACTGGGAATCAAATTAGCGACCTCTTGGTTCATGTGTCAGTGCTTAACCACTGAGCCACGCAGGCTGGGATAAAGTATTTCTTTCATCAAGAGAAATTTAAACAATTTTAATTCAGAATTTCTGTGCTAATTAGTATTTGTTTTAGAATATCCTTTGTAGCATAGCTGGATCAAATGAATTTGTATATTCCTATACTTTTTTATCATTTCACAAACTCAGATTATGTCATAGCCTAATATGACAAATGAATAAAACATGATTGATATCTTTATCAAAATTATAAAAGAAGTAGCACAGTATTTGAGACTTATGATAACTCTTAAAATAATCTTGTCAGACCAGGGTTTTCCTTTTGTTATGAGGAATGACTGTTCTCATCCTTTGAAGCTTCACCTAGGCAGATAGAGTGGGGGTGGCAAGGGATTGTCTCACAGGCTTTATCTACCTGGCCAGCTTTTCTTGGAAGCACCTGGTGGTGGCTTCTTCTGGCTCATCTTGCTGAAGGAGCGTAGGGCTTTTCCAGGGAGTGGAGCTCCTCAGTTACTTCAGTACTTTGTGGGCCACAGTGGACCTAATAGGTCATTTCCTCGCCTGACTAAGCAGCAAGGCAAGGCTCCATACCCTAGACACTAAGAACAGCCAAGTTTATTCTCTAAAACCTGCTGTGAAGTCTGTATGCATTAATGTCTTTTTGATTGTTTGTTTGTTTGTGTTTCAATAGCTCAGCTTTCACAGCTGACAGGCATAGGAAAAGAAAACTTTTGGAAAACTCATCACTAAACAGCAAGTTACTAAAAGTAAATGTAAGTAATTAAAATTTATTCAAATATAAGAATTGGTTGAGATATAGTCTGCTTTATTACATTAATGTTGGTCCTTGTACACTTTTATAAGTATACTAGAGGCCCAGTGCACGAAATTCGTGCATTGGGGGGGGTCCCCTCAGCCCAGCCTGTACCCTCTCCAATCTGGGACCTCTTGGGACAGTCAGACATCCCTCTCACAAACCTGGACCGCTGGCTCCTAATTGCTCACCTGCCTGCCTGCCTGATCGCCCCTAACTGCCCCCCGCCCCCACCGGCCTAGTCGCCCCTAACTGCCCCTCCCCCCGCCAGCCTAATCACCCCCAACTGCCCCCCCTGCCGGCCTGGTCACCTCTTACTGCCCACCCCCACTGGCCTGGTCGCCCCCAACTGCCTCCCTCTGCCAGCCTGGTTGCCCTGAACTGCTACCCCATGCTGGCCTGGTTGCCCCAAACTGCCCCCCGCCCCCCGCTGGCCTGGTTGCCTCTTCCTGCCAGCCTGGTCACCCCCAGCTGCCCCCCTGCTGGCCTGGTCACCCCTCACAGCTTCCCCGCCAGCCTGGTCACCCCACGCAGCCTGCTTAGTCGTTTGGTTGTCCCTCACTAACCCCCCTGCTGGCCTGGTCGTAGGCAGCTATCTTGTGAGGGTGTGAGGGTTAATTTGCATATTACCTCTTTATTATATAGGATGCCTTGGATTTGGAATATTTTATAAAATGTTTGCCACTTGTACCAATGGTTCTTAATGTGGCTAAATACCCCAATGAGTCCATCTGTCAGTGCCTTTCTTTTGTCAGGATTGCCACTGTACTCCTCTGCCTTAGCAAGAATTTGTGTGTGTTTTTTTAAAATTAATTAATTTTATTGACTATATTGGGGTGACATTGGTTAATAAAATTATATAGGTTTCAGGGGTACAATTTTATAATAAATCTTCTGTATATTGTGTGTTCACCACACCAAAGTGTTTGTTCTTAATGCCTATGCATGTACCTTATTACAACGTTTCTGTAAGATGCAAAGATCCTTGCTTTCTGTTAAAGGTCCCTAGTATAAAATCTATGGGTCTGAAGTATTGGTATTTTATTTCTTAGGACTTTATTAATACAACTTCACCATAAGAGAATATGCTTCCTCATTCTGGTAACCATCTGTTACCAGATGTATGAGCCATTAATGGATTAGCAAAATTTTAAAATCATGAAATATTTACTTATTTTGAAACAATTTTTATTAATTTTAGAGAGAGAAGGGAGAGATAGAGAAACATAGATGTGAGAGAGAAACGTCTATTGGTTGCCTCCCACACGTGCCCTGACCAGGATTGAACCCACCACCTTTTGGTGTGCTGGACGATGCTCCAACCAACTGAAACACACCAGCCAGGGCAAAATCAGAAAATATTTTAATAATTTTACCCTGCATCTACCTCTCTACTCTCATGCTAGCTATGTATAGACACACTCTTAATCAAAGTGTTATGATTTTGTGGAAGAAAGAGCTAAAGTGTTCTCTGGCCAACTGAATTATGGTCAGAGATGCTTTGATTTGGATGTGTAGATTCACTTCCAGTGTTCCGGTGTAGTATTCAGATGTCATGATGAACTTGTAGAGTTAATTAGAAAACCAAGCCTTAGTTTAAGGGAAATTCAGGTAGTTTTTTAAGATTAATACTCTATTGCTAGAAAAACATATATTGGTCATTTATGCATGGCTTAGAGTTAAAAGTTTGGTGACAGAAATACTTGGGGTATATACATTTATATTTTTTGTAACGTGTAGTAGTTTTAATAGAATCTTGTAACGACATTAAGTCTTAATTTTTATTTCTTTTAAGGATCTTCCTGGTTTTTGCATTGTGTACTACACGGTACTTATTATTTTTTTTAATATATATTTTATTGATTTTTTACAGAGAGGAAGGGAGAGAGATAGAGAGTCAGAAACATCGATGAGAGAGAAACATCAATCAGCTGCCTCCTGCACATCCCCGATGTGCCCGCAACCCAGGTACATGCCCTTGACTGGAATCGAACCTGGGACCTTTCAGTCCGCAGGCAGATGCCCTATCCACTGAGCCAAACCGGTTTCGGCTACACGGTACTTATTAATGCTGCTTTCCTCATAAGCGTCCACAAGATACTTCCATTTAGAACAGTCTCAGGATTAGAAACAACCATCTAAACATATGTAGACACTTATACAGAGAATATAAACAGAATTTGAAATATTAATTGGACAGAAAAGGACCAATTCTAGATTGGCTTGAAGTTGGAGTTTCAAATATAGGCCTTTGCTTTGCTTTGATGTTTGAAAACGCCGGCCTTCTCTTGGCATTACCGATGGCTTCTTCTTGCCCCATTTTACAGGGAAGCACCACTGCCATTTGTGCCACAGGCCTTCGGAATTTGGGGAACACGTGTTTTATGAATGCCATCCTTCAATCACTCAGGTAATATGACAGAGCTTAAGTATCTGCTGTTAGTTTCTAGTGGAATAGTTAAGAGCAAAGGCTGTGGGTTCAGATCCTCTCTGCCATCGACTCTAGTCATATGGCTTGGGGCAAGTTACCTCAGTTTCTTAGATTTCTCATCAGTAAAATTGGAGATAATAATTCTGCCTCACAGGTAATTGGGTAGTATATAATGTAATTTATATAAAGTGCTTATTAGAAAACTGCCTTGCATTAAATAACTGCTAGCTGTTATTATTTATTTTCTGTTGCTTCTTGAATAGGCTAGAGCAGAGACCAGCAAATTTCTTCTGTAAAAGGCCAAATTAAATAAATATTTTTAATCTTTGCCTGCCACATACAGTCTCTCACATATTCTTTTCCCCTCAACCGTGCCCTTCCCCCCATTTTTAAACATCTGTTTTAAAATGTAAAAGCTCACTGGCCCAGGGCCAGATATGGTGTGTGGGCTGTAGTTTGCAGACTCCTGGGCTACAAGGAACCTTGTTCAGAAAACTTATTTGAATCATTAGTTGAGCCTTAAGTGTAGTCATAAGATTGGATGTTTAGAAGATCTTTAGACGGTATGATAAGCAGTAAAAATAAAATGGTCAAGAAGGCTGCCCTAAGTTGTATAGAATAAATTATTTTGAAAGTTGTGTACTTTTAGATTTTAATGAGCCATCAAAAGTCAGAATAAATTATCTTCCCAAGACCACCTTGGGAATAAGGCAGAAGCCGTATTTTATTTCTTCTTAAAGGTACTGTTAGCTTATCCAGTTTGCCCAAAGAAAAAATTTTAGTCACTACTGAATTCTCCTTGTTACTCTTTATAGTGTCTCTAAACAATATGTTTGGTTTTATGGGTTGTTTTTATTTGAGGGAATTGTTGACCACCTACAAACACCCTGAGAAGAAAGAAATGGTGACAACCATTTCTAAAGATGTGTGGGGAGGGGAGATTGAGGATTTTTTTGAACAGAGATTTTGTTTTAAGATCTTTGTTCATTTCTGCAGTCATCTATTTATACTTAGTATAAATGTGGGAACTTAATGAAGATACCCAGTGCAAGAGAATACATTGAGTACAATTAAATGAAAAATTGAGATTGTGTTTTCACAAAATCCATATGTAGGTTTCATAGAACTTTCTTTACAGTAAATTTAAAAAAATAATTTTCTTCCCTTCCTTTTTAAATAGTAACATTGAACAGTTTTGCTGTTATTTCAAAGAACTGCCCGCTGTGGAGTTAAGGAATGGGAAGACGGCAGGAAGGCGAACATACCACACCAGGAGCCAAGGGGATAACAATGTGTGAGTTCTAAGACTATATCCTTTCTGGCTTTGATACAAAACAAAAGACTCTTACTGGTGATTTCCATTGCATATGTGAGTTCACAGGCACATACATTTAAAAAAAACTCTTCTAAAAAGTGTGTTTAAGTATCTAGCAGGTAATCTTAATAATTGTTGAAATAAAAGCCAGCATAAATTTAGCACTCTACTTACTGAGTCTTTGTGAATTTGGACATTCTAAAACTCACATCTATATATGAAATACAGTTTTAGGTGTAGACCAGCATGAATGTCACTAGTCTTTGTGAATTGACTTGTCTGATATTTTGTTAGGAAAACCTGTCTTGGATAGTAAAATTAAATTGTAGTCATCAAATTAATTACAGGGACAGTACAGTTAATTTTTCATTGACATGAAGAGGGAAAGAATTGATAAGTGATTATTGAGAACCAATATCCAGTGCAGCCACACACTATTTGGGGTTTAGAAGATCTATCATATTATCATGATTGTAAGGGGCACATTTTTTACATATCTTACCATTACTATAACAGGTCTATGGTTTATAATCTGGTGTGTGTTTTTTTTATTCTTACCCGAGGATATTTTTTCCGTTGATTTTTAGAGAGAGTAGAAGGGAGAGGGAAAGACAGAGAGAAACACTGATGTGAGAGAGATACATCGATTGGTTACCTCCTGCATACCCCCAACTAGGGCTGGGAGCCTGCAACCAAGGTATGTGCCCTTGACTAGAATCGAACCTGGGACCCTTCAGTATGCAGGCTGATTATCTATCCACTGAGCCAAACCGGCTAGGGCAGTGGTCGGCAAACTGCAGCTCACGAGCCTCATGTGGCTCTTTGGCCCCTTGAGAGTGGCTCTTCCACAAAATACCGACTTCTGCACATGGGCCACGAAGTTCCAATCACACTGTACATGCGCGCCCGCACATGGTATTTTGTGGAAGAGCCACACTCAAGGGGCCAAAGAGCCGCATGTGGCTCGCGAGCCACAGTTTGCTGACCACTGAGCTAGGGCATCTGTGTATGCTTTTAATGTAATGTTTTCCCTGCCTGCCCATCCCATACCCACACCCCCATCCCACACATTCCAAAAAGCCGTATTATAATCTGGTACTGTTCTGCCTAGGTGGCTGAGGGAGAATAGGATAGAACATGTTAGATGAGTATACCAGTATGGTTAGAGCCAAAATATGGGGCAACTTTAAAGCCAGGCATTGAAGGGGGATGGAATGACATCACTGGAAGTGGATTTTTAAGAGTTTTCTTTGCCTGTCTGGCATGGCTTAGTGATTGAGCGTTGACCTATGAACCAGGAGGTCACGGTTCAGTTCACGGTCAGGGTACATGCCTGGGTTGTGGGTACGATCCCCAGTAGCGGGTGTGCAGAAGACAGCCGATCAATGATTCTCGGGTTGCCTCATTATGCCAAAAATTGTTGTGAAGAGCCAGTTGCCCCGTGTGCCTATTCATTGTGATTCAGTATTGCCCTTCTCAGCCTCTCGTTCAGAAGGAATGGTTCATGACCCTTTAGGCTTTTTGTATTTGCAGTGTGCTTTCCAACAGTTATTTCTCACAGGATCTTTAGGACACAGATTCTCATCCTCTCAATAAACACATAGGATGAACTGGAAATCAATAAACATATATTAAAAAAAGAGTTCACTTTGATAATAGCATATAGGATGAACTGGAAAATGCCTGCATTCAGGGAGGCTTTACACTCTATAGTAACTAGAGGCCCGGTGCATGAACTTGTGCACAGGTGGGGTCCAGCCGGCCTACCCTGATAGGGGTGGAGGGGCCCTGATCAGGGGTGGGGCCAGCTGGGTGGAGGGGCTGTGGGCCGTTGGCCAGCTGGCCCCGTCCCCTGGTTGAACTCCCGGTCAAGGGGACAATTTGCATATTAGCCTTTTATTACATAGGATTGGGTTGGAGGGGATAGCAGTGAAATGTAGAGGAAAAAATGCATGTGCACAAAACTTAAGGGAAGAGTGAGTAGTACTTGATGCATTAATATCATTCAGGGTTTAGTTACAATCTGTAGAAATTGCTTCTGGCCATGTTAAGCAGAAAAGGAACTTATTGGAGGTCTAATTGGTGTGCTAACCATTACGGGATGGGTAGAAAATCAGGTATGAAGTCTAGGCATCTAGAACCAAAGCCACAATCACCCCCACAGAACTTCCCCATGAAAACATCACTGCTTTTGCTGTCCAGTGCAACTCGAGCTCCCACTGCTGGCACTGCTGGATCTGGGTGCTTGGTGAACTCCAGATGATGATTTTTGCCACCAGAAAGGATTTGATACTGTCCCAGCTTCTTTGCATCACTAACACCTGCTTCAGATAGGCAGAGCCCAGGCCCTGTATCCGATTCCTGCAGTGGGGGTGGAGGGATAGGCTGGGAAAGCAAGTATCTGGACTTTCCAGCTTCCATAGTGGGAGACAGGCTCTGACTCTCACCAAGACTCAGGTGGAGATTTCCTCAAACAAGTTCAGGCACTAAGTAAAAAATATGCTTTGTATTCCAGGGACCTACAGGATAACAGGTTGAGAAAGAAAATACTGAGATTCCCTGAGTTATCAATTAGGTACTCATGAGTATGGTAGTTGTATTGACAGATATAGTCATTGAAGTTGAGGAGGTGTATCAACTTAGCTACATGCACAGATAACCAAAATTAACCATGACTTAAACATCCACAGTTTATTTTCTCATGCAAAAGTTAGAAGTTTCTAGTTTTTAGGCTCCTTCTTGCTCTCTGTGCCGTCAGCCCTGGGATGGGGCTCTCAGCCACATAGTCCAAGACGGTGCTGGAGTGCCACCAGTTCATCCTCATTTCAGCTAGAAGGAGGCAGGAACAGTTAATAAGGACTATTTCTCTTTAAGGAAATTTCTCAGAATTTAAACACACTCAAAGTTTTTTATTCCAGGAATTTATGTGCCAAAGGGAAAAAAGGAAGTTTTATTCCTACGGAGAAGACGAGAATGGATATAGGGGGACAATAGGGAGAGCACAGAGAGAAGGTTCAGTGCACATTGGGTTTGAAGTGGCAAGAGGACATTCAGTGGAAAATTCCTGTTGGAAGCTGGAGAAACCTGAATAAAAGTGGTCATGAGAAAATGTGGCTTTTAGATTTGGATTTTTGAGAGTCATTGGTATGGAGCCGAATGTTGAAGCTTTGTGGTCAGATGGACTCTCTGAGGCAGAGATGAGCAGATGTCACACTGAGGTCTGAGAAGTGCCCCTAGTGAGGGGCAAGAAGGAGAAATGAAGATTTTAAGTTTTAAAAATGTATATTCTTAAATAATTAGGTTTGTAACTTTCTCATTGCTTTATTGTACAAGTATGACAGTATTTTGGCACAGACTTCACCATATGGTTACAAAACTGGTTTTGTCAGTAATTACTGCTATTTACATGGTTTTTTGAAATGCTTTTACTTAACTGTCAGACTTAGCTTAGAAGAGACCAGGCTTTCTTTATGTTTTTATTTTTTAATTTATTATGAACTTTAGACAGTTGGACAGTATGCATTGAAATAATAGCCTCTCATTAATGCGCAGGGTCTTGTCCCTTCCTCTTTTGCAGGTCTTTGGTGGAAGAGTTTAGAAAGACACTCTGTGCTTTATGGCAAGGTAGCCAAACTGCATTTAGCCCAGAGTCCTTATTTTATGTTGTTTGGAAGATTATGCCAAATTTTAGGTAAGTATTATTTAACGAAAGATACTTAAAACATTAGTATTAGTCTTTATACTGTTCCTGAAACAATTTCCAATGAAGTGGTGGTATTCTAAGTAGTAAAGACTGGTTTTGCTCTTTTTTTTGTTTTTGTTTTAAAGGAGGAGAACAGAAGTTGGATATATCTGACTAGACAAATGTTTGTTTAAATAATAGATATTTGAATGTCTTTAACAAAGGGTAGGGTATTTTGTTATAAAAACAAAGCCCTGTTTCCATGTCTTAGCTATTATAAACAACTATGAACATAGGGGTGTATATATTCTTTCAGATTGGTGTTTCAGGATTCTTAGGATATATTCCTAGAAGTGGGATCACTGGGTCAAACGGCAGTTCCATTTTTAATTTTTTGAGGGATCTCCATAGTGGCTGCACCAGTCTGCATTCCCACCAGCACTGTACTAGGGTTCCCTTTTCTCCACATCCTCACCAACACTTGTTAGTTGATTGATTGATGGTAGGCATTCTGGCAGATGTGAGATAACTCATTGTCATTTTAATTTGCATCTCTCTGATGATTAGTGCCCAGATAAGCACATAAAAAAGCTGTGGTACATTTATACCACGGAATACTATGCAGCAGTAAAAAAGAAGGATCTATTACCCTTTGAGACAGCATGGAGGGACCTGGAGATTACTATGCTAAGTGAAATAAGCCAATTAGAGGAAGACAAATACCACATGAACTCACTTATATGTGGAATCTAATAAACAAAATAAATTGATGAATAAAACAGAACCAGTGGCATGGAAACATGGAACAAACTGACGAATCTCAGAGGGAAGAGGGGAAGGGAGTGAAAAGAGATTAACCAAAGAATTTGTATGCATATATACATTGCCTGTGGACACAGACAATAGGGTGGTGAAAGCGGGGGGGGGGGGGGGGGGGGGGGAGCAGGAAATGGGGGGGGGCAGTGGGAGGAGAGAAGAGGGGACATCTGTAATACTCTCAACAGTAAAGTTTATTTTTAATTCCCTTATGAATTATTTAATGTGCTCTAGGAAAACATACTGGAAAAAATTTCCTTGATTCTTTCAAAACCTTACAAAGAATAATTACTATCATACACTATCTTGTTATTTCAACTAAAAAAAATCCAAATGTAAACAGTAGATGTCTATGGTATTATATCCACAGTTCTGCTCTGGGTCCTGAAGGTTTTAGGAGACTGTAGTCAAGTCCATTGGGATTCACTTTCCAGAAGGTTGCTGGGTCCCATCCTAATGTGGCTTCAGAGTCCCTGTGTTTTCTGTGCTCGCTGTATAGCCTTGCTTGAGTATGGAAAGAGCCCTGCTGTCTAGCCCTACCTCCCCTCCTATCTTAGTCCTATTTTATTCATCAGCCCTAGCACTTCAGGTAATAGCAAATTTGGGGCACTGCAGGTGTTTGACAATAGCTATTACCACCTTGTTGATTTTATCCTTCTGAAGCAATCATGGTTCTTACTACTCAGGCTTTAGGCACCTAATGTACATCCCTCTCCTTGTTTTGTTTTAAACGAAATCAGCATGCTGTAGTGAAACTTAGCATAAATCTTGCTCTATTGCCTACTAGTGGTTTAGATATATGGGTAGTATAGAGAAATGTTTAAAAGGTAATAACTTCAAAGAACTGTAAGTTGTTGTGATTGACTATTGTTACCCCTGATCTTTGTTTTGAAGGAAACTTCTTTTATGTATATCATGCCATGTAAATCTCTCAGGAGAGACTAATTTTGTAAGAATTTTAAGATTTCTTGACTCTTAAGTAGGAAAGGTGAAAATGACTATTAAGTTACTACTGATTTGGTTTGGACTTAATATAAAATTTCTGACATGCCTAGTTAGACTGTTGATAGGGATTTAATCTTTATGTTTTATTGTATAAAATAGTTATTTATTTCTTTATTTTTAAAATATATTTTTATTGATTTCAGAGAGGAAGGGAGAGAGAAACATCAGTGATGAGAGAGAATCATTGATTGCCTCCTGCACACCCTCTACTGGGGATCGAGCCCGCAACCTGGGCATATGCCCTTGACCAGAATCGTACCTGGAACCCTTCAGTCCACAGGCTGACACTCTATCCACTGAGCCAAACCAGCTAGGGCTAGTTGTCATTTATTGAATGCCTACTATGTGCCTCGCACTTTAGATCTTTTATATCTGATCTTCATTAAAAAACACAACAAAATTCCTGTCAAGGTAGGAAGTGTTAGCCCCATTTTAAAGAAGACGACAATGAGACAGAGGAGGAGCAACGTATTCAGTCTTGTACAGCTAGTAGATGTCAGGACCAGTGTGAGAACCATGTCTTTGTGGGGTTGGTTAATGATAGATCTTTTAACAGTAATTTGTCCACGTGCCTGAGTGAGGCCAGCAACTAACTCCATACTGTTCTACTTGGTCCCCGTGATGACTCAGGCCCCTCGTTCTTAATTGGGAGTTTAGAAACATTATGAAACCTTTATTCAGTAGAATTCTACTTTTCCTCTAAGTCTGCCCAAATCTCTTCCCTTTATATTTCCTGTAGCCCGACTGTGAGCATGATTTTGTTTTTTTGTGTGTGTGTGTTTTTTAAAAGAATAGTTGGTTGATTTTGAGAGAGAGAGAAACGTCGATGTGAGAGCACATTGATCGGCTGCCCCCTGCAAGCCCCGCAATCCAGGCATGTGCCCTTGACCGGGAATGGAACCGGCAACCTCCTGGTACATGGAAAGATGCCCAACCAACTAAGCCACACCAGCCAGGGCAAATTAACATTTTCTTCATTCATTCTTTATTGGGACATTTCTTTCTTTTAAAGATTTGGGTAAATATGGGTTGCCTCATTATGGCAAAAATTGTTGTAAAGAGCCAGTTGCCCCATGTGCCTATTCATTGTGATTCAGTATTGCCCTTCTCAGCCTCTCGTTCAGAAGGGATGGTTCATGACCCTTTAGGCTTTTTGTATTTGCAGTGTGCTTTCCAACAGTTATTTCTCACAGCATCTTTAGGACACAGATTTCCTGTAGACATTAAGGAGAAGGAGGTCATTTTTAAGGTAAAACAAGTGAAGATAAGAAAGTGCTAAAATCGGAGCCATTTTTATTCCCCTCTTCTCTCATTTCTGCTCTGTCAGAGATGCCAGTGGGTTCTTCATATACCCATTTCCTCAGTAACTCACAAACACCTGTTTGGGTGACATCCATGAAATAATTTGTATACAAAACACAAACACTGCACCCACATGAAAGCAGTGTTTCCTTTAATGTGATTAACAAACGAGAAACCTAAGTTGACAGCAGAGAAAACTCTGAAGCTCATATTGTATATTTGGCAAATAATTAAAAAGGTAACTGAAGTTTGTTGAATTTAACATACTAAATATTTATTAAGACTTTCAGATAATTCAATAAAAGGTTTTATTTAAATGTTTAAAAATGGAATTATAAATGTCTCTTTAGTCAGAATCAGAAAATGTTCCTAGTCTTAAAAGAGACTGTTTTCTGGTAAAGATCACACATTAAAACAAAAACCCATAACTTACCTTTATAAAAATGCTGAGTGTTCCATGATCTCATGTAGGTAAAAAGTGTTTCTCCAGGCCTGACTAGTTTGGCTCAGTGGCTAGAGCAGTGATGGTGAACCTTTTGAGCTCGGCATGTCAGCATTTTGAAAAACCCTAACTTAACTCTGGTGCCGTGTCACATATAGAAATTTTTTTATATTTGCAACCGTAATAAAACAAAGACCTATATTTTTGATATTTATTTTATATATTTAAATGCCATTTAACAAAGAAAAATCAACCAAAAAAATGAGTTCGCGTGTCACCTCTGACACGTGTGTCAGGTTCGCCATCACTGGGCTAGAGTGTTGTTGGCCTGTGGACTGAAGAGTCCCAGGTTCGATTCCAGTCAAGGGCATGTACCTTGGTTGCGGGCACATCCCCAGTAGGGGGCGTGTAGGAGGCAGCTGATTGATCTCTCCCATCGATGTTTCTAACTCTCTATCCCTCTCCCTTCTTCTCTGTAAAAAATCAATAAAATATATATTAAAAAAAAAAAGAATATAATGTGTTTTGATAAAAGAATATAAAATCATGGTGTGGTTGGAATCATTCATTGGTATACATTAGGAACATTTTTTTTTCTTTTTTCTTTTTATTTTTATTGCTTAAAGTATTACAAAGAGTATTACATATGTCTCTTTTTTTTTCCTCCTTGACATTCCCCCTAGGAACTTTTTTTTAATGTATTTGATGAAAATGCAAATTGGCATAACTACAAAGTACTGGTTTTTCATGATCCATTTTAGAAACATGATGATTAGATATCAGGTTATTTTGGTGAAGGAACGAAACTATTTTTATATGTGTAGAACTTCACACATGTCCTAAAGTAGTAATACTACCTTTGAGTCATGAAAAAAAAAAGAAGGATGTTATATTGAAAAGGTTTAAAGCACCTCATTAGGTACATAAAGGAACTACCAACTTTGAATGAATAGTTTTGACTGTGAATGTAAACATTTATTCATATGAATATTAGAAGAAATATTTGAACACATGTTGAAATTTAGTAGCTAAGTAGTTCAGAAAAAGTTATAGTGCAGTGCTGAAGTGACTTCTGATTTAAGTTTCATTGATTAGGCAGACTGTTTTCATAATTTCTTATTTCCAGGAGAAATTTCAGGAAAAGGGGGAAAATATAGATTGAGGGGAACTCTGGTTGAAGGAAATTTTGTTTATGGAACCATTGCCTGGAAGAGCGGTGGAAGTTTTGACTCAAGACCAAGCCAGAAAACCTTGAGATTTAGAGGATAGATTAAAGAGAACCTCCCATGCTGGCAAAATGTAGGCAGAAGTCTTTTCCATCAACAGTTTTATGCAAGTACCTTATATTTCATTGCTTGATTTATTTTTTTCTACATAAACCTCTGTGACCTTGCAGTTGTATCAGCTTTATTTTCTGTCAGTCTTCATTTCTGTTTACTCGTCATCGATTTGCATTAGTATAAGAATTCCACGTAATTTCCTATCTGAATATAGTGAAAGAAGTAACCTAAGAATATGTTGCTATATATATTCAAATTTTAGGATAGAGAATAATTGTGTATGAGTCAATGCATTTTTAAAAGTATTTATTTAAAAGTGTCTTTGGAATCGAGATTAGGATTTAGGTATAGAATGTTAGATGTCTTCTTAACTTTTTAGAAAATTTTTCTTTTCCTTTCAGCCAGTGCTTAAAAATTAGTATCTTTCAATCTAAAGAATTAGTTTTAGATTCCTTATTTCATGTGGTGGTGGTTTAGATCTAGTTTTATGGTGAGGTTAAGATGTGAAATTTTAACATTTGAGCATCTTCTGGAGGGGCCAGTGGGACAGTGGGAAGATTCAGAGTCCATCCAGGGGAGACACATGGGTTATAGCTCTGTCTCTGCAGGACTTTAGGCAAATCACACCCTCACACCCCTTTTTTTACCTCATCTCTAAAGTGGGGTCAGTTGAGATTACTACAATTCCAATTAGCTCTAAAATTCCATGTTTTCAAACAGTAGAATTATTTTTCTTGTTGAGAAATTTTGTGTGTAAAACATGGAGCATGTGGGGATGAAAAGTCTCCAGGAGCCTCGCTGTGTCTGAGCTCTGAGCGCAGGGCTATATCTCCGCCCCACACTTTTCCCTCCTGTGGCTTTGGCTGGGCAGGTGGAGCCTCCTCCATGACAGACTGTTTCTGTTTGTTTCAGGGGCTATCAACAGCAGGATGCCCATGAATTCATGCGCTACCTTTTGGACCACCTGCACTTGGAACTCCAGGGCGGTTTCAATGGTGTTTCCTGCTCACCAATTCTGCAGGAGAATTCTACCCTGTCTGCAAGTAACAAATGTTGCATGTAAGATTTAATTTCCTTTGCTGTTTTAGGAGCACCTCAGATATTTCTGTTGGTGTTATTGTTTGTTAGATTTATAATGGAAGCGGAGAGTTTTCCTTAATCTTTGCCACAAATGTTTGCTCTTGAACTTTGTGACCAGTGGACTAGCACATGCCTCCCACTTCCAGACCAGAGGCATCTTGTATTTGCATCTTGGTGTAGTTCTGATTGTTATTTGGGATAGATGATTTTAAAACTTGAAAAAAAAAATAGAAAATATTTGTACAATTTAGCACTTAAAAGTTTTCCTCCAGATGTACTGAAGAATGGCTCAAAGACTTAATTTTTGTATATTAAAAGTAATTATATATTTGTTCACTAAAAACAAAGGCTTAAAATATTTGAATGTGAATTTTCCTAATGCCTCATTCTGGACTTGAATTTTCTTTAAGTATATTTGTTCTTTATTGAAATTGAGGAATTTGTAAGTTCTTGAAAATTTTTCTTACCTCTCGATATGAACAAAATAAACCTTTTAGGTTGCTTTTTCAAGTACTAATAACCCAGAATTGACATTGAGATTATTATGTTTATTTTGCTTGAGAAATAATGTTTTATGATATTTGAGCTTGGATATTAGTTAATTGTAGTTTTCTTCTGTTCGTATTTTTGAAAAGTTTGTGTTGACCTATGTAGGAAAGGGATTTATAAGACAAACTCCCAAAAGAAAGAAAGAGTAGGAAATATATAGAGGTTGTAATATTGCCTGGAAGTTGCTAAGTGTGATATGTAAGATAAGGTCTTTTGAATGACTAAACAGCCTCATAGCTAACCTGGCTGTGTCAGAGAAGGGTAACCAATATGAATTTCCATACTTCTCAAAATGTTTGACCTTCCAGGTCCTAGTTAGCTATGGTTCCAATTAGAATCTAGTACAGAAAGGAAAGGACCTGCCTGCAGGTGTAGCTCAGTGGTTGAGTGTCGACCCAAGAATCAAGAGGTTGCTAGTTCGATTCCCAGTCAGGGCAAATGCCTGGGTTGCAAACTCAATATTGATGTTTCTCTCTCATCGACGTTTCTATCTCTCTATCCCTCTCCCTTCCTCTCTCTAAAATCAATAAAAAAAATTTTTAATTAAAAAAAAAGGGAATTACCTATGTCTGGAAGAATTGTTCTTGCTGCTAGCACCAAATTAAAAATAGTATTAAATGAAAAATTTTGTTTTGTATTTTGACTTGATTGGTATCCTTTTCTCAGAAGCAGAAATGATAAAAGAAGAACTACACTGAGTTTAAATGTTCTGCTTTGAAATAGAGTAATTTCTCTTTAAATTAAAGGCAGCATTGTATGTGAGTCAGTATAAGAGGATCAGTCAGAGTCTCTTTATTTTCAGTAGTTATTTTTTGGGTATGCCTTTTGTTTATGACACAGATACTAAACCTAACACCTGAAATAGCCATTGTGTTCTACAGTTCCCAATATATCTTCCCTTTTTTTTAACTTCTAAACAAAAGCCAAATATCTTATGAACAACTTAAAAAAATAATAAAGCTGCAATATATTTCTTTTTCCAGTAAAGGAAGGAAGCCAAAGGAAGCAAATGTTTAAAATAATAGAATTGCCTATCTCATCACTGCAGTTGATTCAGAGCAGTTCAGAAAGTACAGCTCAGTGTATTAGCATTATTGATTGCAAGTGTCAGAAAGCACCTCAAATTTCTATTAACATAGAAGCATTTACTGGCTGAAGTTAATTGTTTAAGTGCACAGAGGGTGATATGTGTGTGTTGTACTATTAATGACAGCAAAATATTGAAACAACCTCAGTGTTCATTAATATTATATTGGTTAAGTTAAGAGCAAGAGCATAGTGTTAAGAACAGCTGCTTAGGCCAGACTAGCTGTGTGACCTTGGGCCAGGTTACTTAACCTTTTGGACTTCAGCTTCCTGGTCTGTGAAATGGGGATAATCATGTCTACCTCATAGAGTTGTTGTGTGGGTTAACTGAGTTAATAAATACAAAGTACTTAGAATGATGCTTTGCATGTGCTATTATGATAGCACTAGAGGCCCAGTGCACGGATTCATGCACCAGTGGGGTCCCTTGGCATGGCCTGTGGGGATTGGGCTGAAACCGGCAGTCCAATGCCGCCTGCCACTCCCACTCATCCTGGCCCCACTGCACCTGCTGTGGGCTCGCGCCCAGTCAGTTCCAATCAGGAGAGCCATGAGCCGTGTCTGGTGCTCGTTGGTCAGCTGAGTGGTGCTCCCACTGTGGGAGCGTACTACCAGGGGCAGCGTCTGCGTTGAGCGCCTGCCCCCTGATGGTCAGTGCGAGTCATAGTGACTGGTCATTCGGTCGCTTAGGCTTTTATATATATAGACTAGAGGCTCGTTGCATGAAGAGGTTCGTGCAATAGGCCTTCCCTTCCCCTGGCTGCCGGCACCGGTTTTCCTGCAGCACCTGGGACCCAGGCCTTCGCTCCAGATGGAGCCTTCAATCTTCGTGGCTCTGGATGGAGACTTCAGTCTTCCCTCCGCCGCTTCGTCCCTACGTATGCAAATTAACCGCCATCTTTGTTTGGTTAATTTGCATACTCTCCTGATTGGCTGTGAGTGTAGCGGAGGGACGGTCAATTTACATGTTTGTCTATTCTTAGGTAAGATGCTCTCACTAGTGCACTTTCTCAGTTGTTCTTGTGTTCATTCTATGTGCATACTGTGGCATGCCATGCAGCTGTCAAAAAAGTGGGGTACATATTCAAAATATGTACTTAAGGAAATAAGAGCAAAAAGCAGGTATGATCCTAATTATTTAAGGGCTTTCTTTTTGGTAAGCACTTGCCTAAATGCACTATACATACATAACTCATTTCATCTTCACACCAGGCCTCTGAGAGAAATAGACATTGTTCCTGTTTTACATTTGATGAAGTTGAGGCAACAAGAGGTTCACAAACATTAGGACAATTGTTTTTTTTTTTGTTTTTTTTTTATTAAAGTAGTGTATTCTTGATCTCCACAAAGGAATCCTATATAATAAAACCCTAATATGCAAATTGACCAATGGCAGAACGACTGGCGGAACGACTGGCCACTATGA
Organism: Myotis yumanensis; assembly: GCF_028538775.1. Taxonomy (NCBI): domain Eukaryota; kingdom Metazoa; phylum Chordata; class Mammalia; order Chiroptera; family Vespertilionidae; genus Myotis; species Myotis yumanensis. The sequence goes on along the minus strand of NW_027223752.1, from coordinate 52,612,142 downwards.
TACTCACTGACCACCAGGAGGCAGACGTTCAATGCAGCTCCTGCATTGAGCATCTGTCCCCTCAAGAGGGAGGTGACTGGCGGTGGGGGTTGGGGGGTGGTGCTATCCAGCGGGCGGCGCCAGGCCACCAGCCAAGGCAGGTGCCAGCGGGGGTCCCCCCAATTGCCCTGCACATCGGTCATCCTGCAGAGAGAGGTGACCGGCAGTGGTGGCGGGGGGCAGGACTGGCGAGCAGGTGGTGCCAGGCCACCAGCCAAGGCGGATACCAGCAGGGGCCTCCCGATCGCCCCGTCCACCAGTCGCCCCACAGATGGGCCCTGATCGCTGGCCAGGCCTAGGGACCCTACCATATCTATATATTGGGAGCAGTCTCTTAGATTTAAAAATTAAAACCTGGCAAGGCTGCTCTAACACTGAAAAAACAGGATGATGCAGCAATGACATGCATGAACTCTGGCTTGTACATTTTGTGGTCAGCCCTGATTCTGACACTTATAACTGTGTGACAAAGCCAATTACTTAACTTCTCTCTGCTTCAGTTTTTCCACCCATAAGATGGGGAAAATGGTACTACTGCCTCAGAAGAATCATGTTATGTATTACTTTTTATAATCAGGGCAAAAAAATGTAGTTGCCCATACAACAGCAAGATGCCTTTCACCTGTATGAAAAGTATGGTCACTGGTGCATGCAGCATCCTGGATTGTGAGAGGGATGTCCGACTGCCGGTTTAGGCCCTATGGGGATCGGGCCTAAACCAGCAGTCGGACATCCCCCGAGGGTGCAGGCCGGGCTGAGGGCCTCCCCCATCGTACATGAATTTTGTGCACTGGGCTTCTAGTTATTTATAATATTTTAAGTGAGCTTTTTAAGTCTCATTGACAGTAACATTCAGCACTTTAATTGTGAAGTTAGAACTCCCTCAATAACTACTAAATAAGTATGAAATTTCTTCTTTTTCCCCAAACCTGACAGATGACCATCTGAAAAATGGAAATCTACTTCCGATTGAGGTAGTGGTTCAAAGTAAAGGAATTGAGAGCTCCCTCTAAGATGAGAGGCCTTTCAAAGACTCAAATACAAGGCAGTTCCCACTTTTCTTCAGCATATAATTTTGGGGAAGGTGTTCTCTGGCCCTGAGTGTAGGCACTTACGTGACTCCTGTTAGGAGTGGCAAATGTCCAGTGTTGGTTACTGTTGGAGCAAGTAGTGGATTGGAAGAGGGCCTGTGGGGAGGCCAAACAATGGCTTAACTCTTTTATTTAGAATACATTTATATAGATTTAAAGTTTTTGCATTATTTTGTAATTTAAATATAAATTATTTTCTTTTTTTTACTGAGATGTTTTCTTATGTGATTTTCTTTAGAAATGGAGCATCTACAGTTGTCACGGCTATATTTGGAGGCATTCTCCAAAATGAGGTTAACTGCCTTATATGTGGGACAGAATCTAGAAAGTTTGATCCATTCCTAGGTAAGACATATTTGGTATGTGGAGATATGATATTGTAATAAAATAATTTTATTTCCTTTGAAAATTAAGACAGCGGAGATAAATCATTAAAAATACATCATTTGCCCTAGTCGGTTTGGCTCAGTGGATATAGCATCCGCCTGCAGACTGAAGGTTTGATTCTGGCCAAGGGCACATGGCTGGGTTGTGGGCTCGAGCCCCAGTAGGGGGCGTGCAGGAGGCAGCCGATCAATGATTCTCTCTCATCATCTCATCACTGATGTTTCTATCTCTCTCTCCCTCTCCCTTCCTCTCTGAAATGAATAAAGAAATATATATTTTTTTAAAAAAAACATTTTTTGAAATTACTTTTTGAGTTATATGACTTTAACAGTTGTTTTCCTATTTCCTTTTAAGACCTTTCATTAGATATTCCAAGTCAATTCAGAAATAAGCGCTCTAAGAATCAAGAAAATGGACCAGTTTGTTCATTACGAGGTAAGAAATTAATGTTCTAGAATTCTTTTTTCGCTCTGAAATACCTTAATATGTTTGTAAATTCCGTCAATACGTGCTGTGTTGTTAATCACTTTAATGAATTTGTGTTGTGACTTAACAAAAATCAAACCTGGATGTCTCTTCCTGTCCCAAAAAATTCTGTTTAATGAGAATGCCTGTCAGAGGTAGTAGGGCAAGCATAAAACGTTTCTCACTTTTCTCTTTTAAAAGTGAAAGTTCATAACAAAACCTTTTCTGACCTAATGAAATAGAATTATGCTATGGATATCCCACTAGCATCCACAGGAAGAAAGAAAACTCAGCAAAGTTTTATGAATTATGGTGTTATTTATGCTTTTGTATGACAAATAGTGTGAGGAATCTGTTGATACTACCATTGGTTAAACATAGGCCCTACTTTTAATTGCAAGAATATTAAAATTTACATTTACTTTGCAAGATTTTGAACAACTTTTTTCCTTGATGAGTTTTAACTACTTTAGTCAAGGCAAGAAACCTATCCTTCACCAGCCACTATAATGACTAATTGTTCTTTTTAGTCATAAAAAGAAGAAACTAGGATAGAAAAAAGAGGACCTAATACGTGTTCTATCATTAAGCAACTGTACACTGAAGGCAAGCAACATAATTTCTGCCCTAAATTGCATGTTGACTAAAAGTAAATTCTTTTCCCTTCAACTGTTTTAGGGAGTATTGTCACAATTATAGTTAGACTAGAGGCCCAGTGCACAAATTCGTGCACGGGTGGGGTCGGCCGGCCCAGCCCCAATCGGGGTGTATTGGGGCTGGGCCTGTCGGGAGGAGGAGACGGTTGGAGGTTGGCCAGCCAGCCTTCCCTGATCGGGCGATCAGGACCCTGCTGGCTTGGGGGAGGGGCTGAGGGCAATTGGCCGGCTGGCCCCACCCCTGAATGGGGTGGGGTGGCCAATTGGATGCCAGCAGCCTGGGGGAGGGGCCATGGGTGGTTGGCTGGCCATCCTTTCCCCTAATCAGAGTGGGGGGCCGATGGGGGGGGGGCGCCGAGCTGACTGGGGGGAGGGGCCGCAGTGGGCGTCATAGCGACTGGTCGTTATAGTTGTTATGGCATTCTGGTCACTGGCTTTTAGATAGATAGATAGATAGATAGACAGACAGACAGGAAGGTTTTGTGTGTGGTTTTTAAAAAAGAAGAGATTTGAAAACTGCACTGCCTTGTATGGCAACCATAGTTGCATGTGGTTATTAAAATGAAATTTAAAATTTTTGTTGCTCACCTGCACTAGTCATATTTTAAGTGTTCAGTAACCATGTGGCTAGTGGCTATGGTATTCAAGCACAGATGCAGAACATTTCCATTATTGCAGAAAATTCTACTGGACAGCACTGCTCTAGAATCAACTTATCTGAGTAAAAATATAGCTGTTTGGGGAGGGCAAGCTTCTCTCTGTCACAGGTGCATTGTGCGGCATTTGGCTTGTTAAATAGGAGCAGCAGAGTCTTGCTTGTAGAACTGTTGCTCAGGTAGTTTCTGGAAATCTCTCAGCTGATGATGGTCAAAGGCACTGGACTACTCTGAGAAACAAGAGCAAACAACCCTCATAGATGCTTTCAGTTTGTTCCCACCTGTGTGAGTGCTGATTGTCTCTGTTGAACAGGAGTACAGAAGTTTAAGGAAGCCCTATCCACTCCACTTCCTCCTAATATATAGGCTATTGTGTGTTTATCCAAAACTGTTTTTGGCTTTGAGATCAATTTTTTAAATATCACAGTATACTTGATATCAGATATACTTTATATTTGTAGCATGTGAACACAGGTGAACTTAATCTATAATAATAACAGCATAATATGCTAATTAGACCAGACAGCCAAATGACCTTCCGGATGTCATTCTGAACATCCTTCCTGACGAAGCCGTGGCGGGGGTGCCGAGGCAGAGATGGTTAGGGGTGATCAGGCAGGCAGGCAGAGTGGTTAGGGGCGATCAGGCAGGCAGGCAAGTGGTTAGGGGCAATCAGGCTGGCAGGGAGAGTGGTTAGGGGTGATCAGACAGGCAGGCGTGTGGTTAGGGGTGATGAGGCAGGCAGGTGAGTGGTTAGGGGTGATCAGGCAGGCAGAAGCAGTTAGGGGTGATCAGGCAGGCAAGCAGAGTGGTTGGGCAATCAGGCAGGCAGGCAGAGTCATTAGGGGTGATCAGGCAGGCAGAGTGGTTAGGGGCAATCAGGCTGGCAGGCAGGTGAGCGGTTAGGAGCCAGCGGTCCCGGATTGTGAGAGGGATGTCCCGGAATGCAAGAGCATACAGGCTGGGCTGAGGGACCCCCTCCCCCATGCATGAATTTCATGCACTGGGCCTGTAGTCTTAAAATAAACATTATTTGATCAGTTAGAGGGAATCAGTAAAAATTAAATTATTAAAGGAATTAGCCTAAAACTATATAATCCAGATTGGATTGACTTCATTTTGAAATTTCTCCAGTAAGAACAGTATTAATATTGACATTAATTTTAAAAAAATACTGTTCCTTGATATAAATATGTGGGTATATATTTAAAAAGTATTTCCTAATATTTAACAAAACCCAGTAAATCCAGATGATCTTTGGTGGAAGCCCCAAGAGACACTGGTTTCAGGCTTCTTTCCCTTTCTTTTGCTGTGTCTCCTCCCCCTCCCACCCCCAGCCCGAATTGGTCATATCCATGGTTCTTACCGCTCTCTGTAGCATTGCACTTACTACCCATCCCAGATGCTTTAATACCAACCTTCCTTTCTTAAGACCATCCTGGAGAGTGTATGATACAGCTTAGATGGTTGATTGGTACTAAAAACAAGAAAAATGGCAAATGGAGTTGATAAACGTGAAACAAACATTTGTAACATATATGAGAAAGAGTACTTGGGCAAAGTATATTAAGAAGAAAAATGCAAATGGTCAGTTTAACATCTGAAAAATGTCTCACATTTTCAAGTATAAGTAAAACAAAATTGGTCAAAATGATAGATAATAGCCATTGTTAGTGAAAATTTTTGAAAGTGGGCACTCATATTGGTGTTAGGAGTATAAATTGGTACAGTTTTTGGAGGGTAGTGATCATTTTTAATAGGCATTTCCTTAGACATAGTAATTTCACTTGCAAATGTGGACAGTAGCATATGTAAATGATATTCTTTGGAGCATTCTTTCTTACTGCAAAAAAATCAGAAACAGTTTATATGCCCAATAGTAGGGCATTGGCTCAATAAATTATACTATGTAGCAATTAAGAAATCTAAAGTTGATGAATAGCCCAGGCACAGAAAGATAAATACAAAATATTGCAGAATAAAACCCACCATGGATGGATGTATATTGAATTAATCCATTTGTGTAAGATAAAAAAACATTCGTATGAGCATTAAAATTCTTGAGCAGCATACACCGTCTGTTCACAGTGATTATCTTAGGGAATGGGATTCAGGAATAAATGGAATTGTGACTTCTTTTTCGTGTTCTTTTATATTGTTTGAATTTTTTAACTTGTGTCACCTTTATAATTATGTATTTATTTGAGAGGAATAAAAATGTGGATTAATTCATGCATACTTCCCAATTACTGCTTTGCTAAATTAAATTTACATAATACATAAAAATGACTTAGTAACTTCAACAAACCAGTTTTATTCCTTGCTTTCCGTAGGGATCCTATTTAACAGTTAATATAATGTAGAAGACTGACACTTGTGAAATATATGCCCTGAAACCTTTGAGAATCTTAGGAGTTTCAAAAACCACCAAGGCATTTTTTCCCCCCTCATGAAATACAAATGAAAATTTAAGCAGCTTCTTGAAGTCCTTAATGAGAGAAGTGAAGGTCACTAGAGAACAACAAAGCTTCGCTGAGATGTGACTGTTGGGTACCTACTAGAGATAATTCACTTCCATATATAAGCTTTGAGGTGAAATTCCTAGTTGTGCTGCTGCAAAATATTACTCTAGTACATTCAGGGTCAGACTGTTCAAATATTTAAAACTAGAGGCCCAGTGCACGAAATCCGTGCACTTGGTGCGGTGGGGGGGAGGGGGGGACAGGGGGAGGGCCCCTCAGCCCAGCCTGCGCCCTCTTGCAGTCCAGGAGCCCCGCGAATCAATCGCCCCACAGAGGGAGGCCCTGCCCTCAGGTTGGTTGCCTGGGCCTCCCTCTTTGGGTCGATCGATTGCAGAGCCCCCCCTCCCCGATCATTCGCCCTGCAGAGGGTGGCCTGGGCCTTCCTCTGTGGGGCAATCATGGGGTGATGGTGGGGCCCCCCAACCAATCGCATCACACCCGTCTTGGCTGGCCTGGCGCCAGTGCGTGTCATAGCATGGTCATCGGGATGGTCGTTCTGCTGTTCGGCTGTTCAGTCGATTTGCATATTACACTTTTATTATTATAGACTAGAGGCCCGGTGCACAAAAATTTGTGCACTCGGGGGGGGGGGGGTCCCCCAGCCCGGCCTGGGCCCTCTCACAGTCTGGGACCCCTCGGGAGATAACGACCTGCTGGCTTAGGCCTGCTCCTGGGTGGCAGAGGGCAGGCCCAATCCCTAAGTGCAGCCCCTGGTCAGGCTCAGAGCAGGGCCGATTGGGGAGTTGGGGCACCGCCCCCTGTCATGCACAGAGCAGGGCAGATCGGGAGGTTGCGATGCCACCCTCAGTCACGCTCAGAGTAGACTGATTGGGGGGTTGGGGCACTGCCCCCTGTCACACACAGAGCAGGGTCGATGGGGAGGTTTCGGTGCCACCCCCGTCACGCACAGAGCAGGGCCGATCAGGGGGTTGGGGCGCTGCCCCCTGTCACTCACAGAGCAGGGCCAATCAGGGAGTTGGGGCGCTGCCCCCTGTCACTCACAGAGCAGGGCCCATCAGGGGGTTGGGGCACTGCCCCCTGTCACTCACAGAGCAGGGCCCATCAGGGGGTTGAGGAGCTCCCCGCTGTCACTCACAGAGTAGGGCCGATAGGGGAGCTGGAGCACCGCCCCCTGTCACATACAGAGCAGGGCGGATCAGGGGGTTGGGGCACTGTACCCTGTCACACTCAGGGCAGGGCCAATGGGGAGGTTATGGCTCTACCCTGTCACACACAGAGCAAGGCCCGTGGAGGGGGGTTGGGGCGCCACCCTCTATCACCCACAGAGCAGGGCCGATCAGGGGGTTGGGGCACCGCCACTGTCACACTCAGGGCAGGGCCGATGGAGAGGTTATGGTTCTACCCTGTCACACACAGAGCAGGGCTGATCAGGGGGTTTGGGCGCTGCCCCCTGTCACGCTGATCCCAGTGCTGGGAGGCATATAGGATAGAGGCCTGGTGCATGGGTAGGGGCCGGCTTTACTATATAGGATAGAGGCCTGGTGCATGGGTAGGGGCCGGCTGGTTTGCCCTGAAGGGTGTCCTGGATCAGGGTGGGGGTCCCCACTGGGGTGCCTGGCCAGGCTGGCTGAGGGGCTGAGGGCTGTTTTCCCGCTGGCAGGTGACTAAAAGCTCCCAACCGCTCCTTGTTTTCTTTTTTTTTTTTTTATTCTGGGCCAGCTTTAGCTCTGAGGCCTCGCTGCTGAAAACATGGATACAATGTTGCGGTCCGGGGCTGACTGAAAGCCAGTTTTATTTAGCTTTTTATTTGCAACATAGTAATAGTTGCTTAGAGTTGCAGTTGAGAGTCCGGCAAGTGAGGCGGAACGTTGGAGTCTGCAGTTCCTGGAGGAAGCAAGCCTCCCTGCTCGCTTCAGTGCATGGCTGCCGGCCGCCATCTTGGCTGACAGTTAATTTGCATAAGGATACGCTGATTAGCCAATGCGAAGGGTAGCGGTCGTACGCCAATTACCATGTTTCTCTTTTATTAGTGTAGATGGCAACTGTCAAATCTATGAATGTAGAGGAGATGCTGTACTGAGGCAATCTTCCTCTTAAAGAGATATGTGTGTGGATGTTTTTTTCATAATGGTTTTCCTTATTACAAACAAGGAAAATTAAAAGAGTGCAGAAAGGAAAATAAACACCCATTCCTTATAAGCACAGAAATACCATGGTTAAGAATATTTGTGTTTAAAAACGGATTTAAAAGCTGTTTTATAAAGGGGCAGCAGTTTGAACTTTTTAGGAAAAAAAGTATGTTCTGTGTTTTGTTTTTTAACCCATAGAAACCATTACAAATGGGCATTAGGTTTTCAGAAGAGCTTAGGAAGCTTTTAAAAACCCAGATGGAGATGACTGTGGTAGTTCTGCACTAGCTAATGAGAGTGTATGATGTTGCTTCTTTGTTGAAATTCCCTAGTGGCTGCCCCGGGCACACCAACCTTCTGACCTGATGCAGCTGACAGTGAGGCTGCTTCATTGTCTGGGTACAGTAGCAATTGTGGGACTCCTGAGCCTGTTGTAGCTGCAGGGAGAGGTGTGAAAAGAAAAGAAAAGGGCTCCTAGAGGCAGCTGGGCCACCATTTTTTAAACCGAGTGCTTGAAAAACCAGGCTCAGCTTGTATTGCTTGTTGGACATGCTTGCATGGGCCTTTCATTCTGTTTTGGTTTATCACATGGCCTCACATGAAAAGGAGGAAACGGCGCTATCTTGTGCATAAATGGGCTGTGGGACCACTTTGTGGTCACCCTGTAAGTCTTAGCTTCTCAAAGAGGTAGAAGGAAGAAAATGCTGGGAAGCAAGAAATGCTGGGAAACGGCGAGAAGCTGAGGGATGGAAGGTTGCTGGAGGAAGGGGGCTTCATTAGAGAAAAGGAGCAGGTGGTCGGTGCTTCCACCTTTTAGCTATTGTGAACAATGCTGTTTTGAACATAAATGTACAAGTGCCTGTTTGAGTCCCTGCTTTCAGTTCTTTTGGGTATAGACCTAGGAGTGGAAATGCTAGATCATATGGTAATTCTATGTTTAACTTCTTGAGGAACCACCACACTGGTTTCCTCAGTGGCTGCACCATCTGACATTCTCATCAGCAATGCATGAGGGTTCTAATTTCTCCACAGCTAGATAACATGTTATTTCACATTTTTTGTTCTTTAAAAATAATAACCATCATGAGTGTAAAATGTATCTCATTGTGTCTTATTTATTTTTTAAACTTTATTTATATATTTTTTTTATTTTTTTAATCCTTACCCGAGGATATTTTTCCATTGATTTCGTTTTTTAAAAATATATTTTTATTTATTTCAGAGAGCAAGGGGGAGAGAGAGAGAGAGAGAGAGAGAGAGAGAAACATCAATGATGAGAGAGAATCATTGATTGGCTGCCTCCGGCATCCCCCCTACTGGAGATCTAGCCCGCAGGCTGACGCTCTATAAACTGAGCCAAACCAGCTAGGACTCATTGTGGTTTTGATTTGCATTTCCTAATAATTAATGAAGTTGAGTATCTTTTCTAGTGCATGTTAGCCATTTGTATATCTTATCTTTGCCCATTTTTTAATTGGGTGTTTTTTAAAGTAAACCATCCAAGCATTTTTATTTATTAATATTCATAAATACAGCAGTTTCATTAGAGGCTAGATAAGTAAATATTTTAGGTTTGCCCAGCCGGCATGGCTCAGTGGTTGAGCATTGACCTATGAACCAGGAGGTCAGGGCACATGCCAGGGTTGCAGGCGTGCAGGAGGCAGCTGATCAATGATTCTCTCTCTCCCTCCCTCTCTGAAATCAATAAAAATATTTTTTTTAAAAATATTTTAGGTTTTATAAAGGTCCATGTCCCAACTACTCAACCCTGCTGTTGCAGCCTAAAAGCAGCCAGACAATATATAAAGGAGTGGGTGTGGTTGTGCTCCAGCAGCACTTTATTTACAAAACCCAGGGTGGCTGGTTGTGGCTTGGAGCCACAGTTTGCCAAGCTCCAGACCACACAGATCTTTTTTAAAAGTAGGTGGATAGATAGGTAGATAGGTAGATATGTGGTCTATCCAAAGGGACTGAAAGTAAAGTCTGGAACAGAGGATTTGTTGCAGTACAGGAGGAAGGTTGATAAGGTAGCCTTCTGTAATCTATGTTTATTTTCTAATAAGTTGTGACTTTGAAACTGCTTGATCTAAGGTGATTTTTTTATGAACTTTGAGAGAAAATTGCTGTTTGAACCTTGATTTCATTAGGGTAGTTTTTAAATTTTTAAATCAGAGTTATTCAGACTATCTCATTAACAACAGCAAACCCAACAACAATAATACCAACTTAAAAAAAATACCATCTGTCATTAATTTATCATTACCAAATGTCAGCCATGATGCCAGGCACTTTGTACACATTATTTGTCTCCCTTACAGCAGTTCTTCACAGTAGGTATTATTGTTTTATCTTCATTTTATAACTGAGGAGAGTTGACTTTTTCACAGTCACACATAGCTAATAGAGCTGAGATTTGAACCTAACTTGCTTTCAAAGTTCAGTCTTTTTCTACAGTACACTGCCTCTATTGAAGGCTTCCTGCTGTAATGCTGCCAAAATCAATTTGGTTTTAGATTGTCTTCGCAGTTTTACCGACCTAGAAGAGCTTGATGAGACAGAGTTATATATGTGCCACAAATGCAAAAAGAAACAAAAGTCCACTAAAAAGTTTTGGATTCAAAAACTACCCAAGGTAAGTGTTGAGTTTCAAAGCCTAATGCAGTTTCAAGGGAACGGTGCTTTTATGATTGATGAAAAGCAAATTGTTTCTGTAACTTTATGTAATCTCTCCTGTATTAATCTCTAGTGTTTTCAGTAAAAGCTAAATAAACCCTCTGATAAGGCATAAATGTGCCCCCATCATAGTTTGCAGTGTGTGGAGGGGAGAGAGGTCCCAATGCAACAGCTGGGTGACCTACACTCCAACTCAATTCTGACACTCGCTGAAGGGAATGTCATCTTAAGGGCTCAGTCCCACGACTGTCCTCCGCTTCAGAGCCAATCATAAGCCCAGGTTGCTCCTTTAGGTTTCTGACCTACACATTGGAGGTTATCTTACCCGCACCCCCCCCCCCCCCCCCGACATACACACACACTTTGCACTTTAGATGCCTATTCTTCTGATTGGCTATAAATCAGAGATTTCCAACCTCCCTCCTTGGGTTCCATTAATTTGCTAGAGCAGCTCACAGAACTGAAGAAACCTGTTTAGTCGCTAGATTACTGATTTACCAAGGATAGGAATCAATAACAAGATAAAGGATACATAGGATGAGGCCCCAAAGGACCCTCCTGTCTTGTGGAGTTTGGGGCCCAGCATGGGGCATTTGAAAGCATTCTGCTTCCCCAACCTGGAACTCTGCAGGTGCCCTCATGACATAGACATAACTGGTTAAAATCCTGGCCATTGGCCATTGATTCAACTTCCAATCCCTCTACCCTACCAGAGAGCAGGGAGGTAGGGCCCTCATCCTACAGTGAGGTCCACCAGTCACCTCATTCACATAACAAAAGACCTTGATTACTCTCATCACTTAGGAAATTCTAAGTTTTAGGAGCCATATACCAGAAAAGAGAACTACGACCAAATAATATGTTTCATTATTACAAATCATAATATCACAATAGTATGTGCATGGAAGAAAGCAATGTCAAGGATCAAAAGATAAACTGATAAGCCACCTAAAATATTTGAGAGACAGTTAACCAAGTAGTTTGTTTACAATCTTTGCCTTTGTTTCTGATCCAGGTGCTATGCTTACATTTGAAAAGATTTCATTGGACAGCATATTTAAGAAACAAAGTTGACACATATGTAGAGTTTCCACTGAGAGGTCTAGACATGAAATGCTACTTACTAGAGGTAAGGTAATATCATTGTTAGCTGGTGAGAAGACGCTCTTCAGTAAAATTAAGTCTTCACTGACACAGGGTAGAGGTCATTGAGGTGGGAGATACGGATGCCATTGACCACTGCTCCTAACTCGGTCCTGGGATGCCTTCTCCCTTGTCCGCAGCCTGAGAACAGTGGCCCTGAGAACTGCCTGTACGACCTCGCCGCTGTGGTGGTGCACCATGGTTCCGGGTGAGTACGTCAGCGGGCTGGTCCCGGTTAGGAATAGCACCACTCTTGATAATTCTCCCCAAACTCCCTAAAAAATGTGGATTCAGGTAAATTAGCCCTTTGAGTGCCAACCAATATCCTAGGGACTATGCTAAAATTGCCAAGGCATTTTTGCTGCTTTTACAGCAGTTTAGGAAAAAAATTATGAATCGCAAGTAAATGAAGTTACATATTCAAAAACTTAAGGAAACCTTTGCTACATTGACATATTTAGCAATATCATCATCACTAATAAAAGCAGACTTAGAACTGGACGCCATTTCGAAGCTTTGATAGCGCTCCCGGCACTCTAAGGGTTAAAGTGGGTGAAATAGAATTTTCCTTCAGTTTTGGTGTGAAAGAACATTCCTGCAAGAATGTTGTGAAGTGAAGGCACATAAAAGCTAAATGGGACATGGTTTACACAAATCCGGAGCATTCTTTACTCAAGTAATTTCCTTTACCAGTTGATGTTTAAATAGGGAAAATGGAAAATTATTTATAACTTACTTCATGTCCTGTACTTCATTTTTTTTTTTTTTAAATATATTCTATTGATTTTTTTACAGAGAGGAAGGGAGAGAGATAGAGAGTTAGAAACATCGATGAGAGAGAAAAATCGACCAGCTGCCTCCTGCACATCCCCTACTGGGGATGTGCCCGCAACCCAGGTACATGCCCTTGACCGGAATCGAACCTGGGACCTTTCAGTCCGCAGGCCGACGCTCTATCCACTGAGCCAAACCGGTTTCGGCCTGTACTTCATTTTTTATTTTGTTGAATAATTTTTGATTATTTTTCTCCCTGAAAGTTTGGTCTGTTTGAGAATAACTATTTTACCTTCAAAAAACCACTATCTATATTGAATATCCTTTTCCTCAGAACTTTGTAGACTTTGCTCCATTGACTTCACCACTCAGAATTATAAACACGCCCACTACAATTCTGACTCTTTACTCCTTTTTTAAAAAATATTTTTATTGACTTCAGAGAGGAAGTGAGAGGGAGAGAGAAATAGAAACATCAGTGATGAGAGAGATCATTGATTGGCTGTTTCCTGCAAGTCCTACACGGGAGATCAAGCCAGCAATGCAGGCATGTGCCCTGACTGGGAATCGAACCGTGACCTCCTGGTTCATAGGTTGATGCTCAACCACTGAGCTACACTGGCTGGGCAACTCACTTCTCTATAGGCAACCTGTTTTCTCTCTTTGAAAGGTTGTAGGATCCTCTGTCTTTGGACTTAAGAAATAACATCAGATATATTCCTGCTTAATAGTTGATAAGGGACAGTCTTAGTCTGGTGTCTTCCAATAATGGGAATTTTTTTTTCCCCACCCCATTCTCTCCTCTGGAACACCTCACCTGTTAAATGTATAGTAACTTTCTTGGATCTTTCACATATTATTTCAGTTATTCTTTAATGTTTTCTATTTTTTTGTTCCTGAAGGCGGCCATGGCCTATTTTGCCAAATCAGCAATCTGCGTTACATCTCTCCAAATTAAAGATTAGCACCTCCATGAATGTTTATATTGTGGAGATCACATTTTTTCTCATAACTGTTTCATAACAGCTTGTTCTTGTTTTATGGTTGCAGTATCTTCTTGAAAACATTAGAATTTTTAAAGTCTCTGTTTTTTTGCCTTCATTTCCTCACTTGTTAATTACTGTGGGTTTTTTCTGGTACTTCTCTTTCATGCTATTTTTTCCCCTCATGATTGATGATTTTGGGATGTTTATTCAGAATCATAATAAATGATGAGATTGGTCATTATTGGTAAACTAGAGGCCCGGTGCACCAATTCGTGCACGGGTGGGGCCCCTCTGGGTGACCTGCAGGGATTGAGCCAAAACCCAGTCCACCTGCAGCTCCTACCTGCTGCTCCCTACTCGTGCCGGCCCCACTGCACCTGCCACAGTCTCGCGCCCAATCAGTCCCGATTGGGAAAGGCTTGTGCTGCTGCAGCAGCAGCGTTCGTAACTGTGAGCCCTGCATCTGGCGCCCTCCCGAGGGGCGTGGCCTGCGGGATCAGGCTGAAACCAGCTCTCTGACATCCCCCAAGGGGTCTCGGATTGCAAGAGGGTACAGGCCAGCCCAAGGGGTCCCACCAGTGTGCAATCGGGCCGGGGAGGGACCATGGGAGGGCTCCAGGGCGTGTCCGGCCCTGTCTTGCCCAGTCCCGATCGACTGGACCCCAACAGCAAGCTAACCTACCAGTTGGAGCATCTGCCCCCTGGTGTTCAGTGCATGTCATAGCTAGTGGTCAGCCAGTCAACTGCCCCCTGGTGGTCAGTGCACATCATAGTGAGTGGTTGAGCGGCCTTAGCATATCATTAGCATATTATGTTTTGATTGGTTGAACAATTGGTCACCGGATGACCAGACACTTAGCATATTATGCTTTTATTATATAGGATTATATAGGATGGTAAGGGTTTTTCTAACAGTTGTGAAGGTCTCTGTTATACCTGCAGGCTATTCTGCCTGGGAGACTGGGTGGGTCATGCTGTCAGAAAAAAGCCCTTGATGGCCAAAGTAGGGAAAAGGCACTTTCCTCGAGCTACGTACTTTCTTAAGCTCAGTTACCCCGCCCCCCCCCCCCCCCCCAAAAAAACTCGAATGGGAAGTCTGGTTCTGTTTTCTATGTTTCCTATAGGTCTTAGCCTGTGCTTGTTAGGTTGAGCGTTACTCTGCTAGTTTCTCCATTAATCCAGTGCCATGAATACACCTTTATGTTCTAGAAAATCTTCCACTTCTGGTTCCAGTGTCGGTCTCTGCCTTGTCATTTCAGTGGGTTTTGAGGATAAACATGTGAGCTCAGTAAACCATCTTAAACCACAGTTCTCTAGAGTGTATTCCATTATAGCACTTACTAAAGTTTTATCTTCTGACTTCTCCTTACAGGGTGGGTTCTGGACATTACACAGCATATGCAACTCACGAAGGCCGCTGGTTCCATTTCAATGACAGCACTGTGACGCTGACGGAGGAAGACACCGTGGTGAAGGCCAAGGCCTACATCCTTTTCTACGTGGAGCGCCAGGCCAGAGCTGGGTCGGATAAACTTTAATACCTCCTCTAAATCATTACTCGTCAACTATGCCGGACAAACATTTCCAATTTTCCGTAAATACTTGATCCAAGATTTAATTTCATTATGCACTTTTCAATTTCCTATTTGGGGTTTAGTTTTATTTTGTCAATGGTAGTGAACATGGGCACCAACTAATTTTTTTTTTTTAGTTCTACCAGAAAACCTCAGCAGATATTTTGATTTGCTGCTTTAGTGGTAATAATTCAGTTTTTATATGTAGTTCCAAGAACTTAGTTCTATTGGACGTTTTTATATTAATGTTTCAGTTCTCACTTTGAGGCACATTTACATCAATGCTTTGTTGCTCTCACATGCTGACAGTAAGGCATGTTCCTGACGAGAGCATTGCGGCTGCCTGCTGCTCTGCACAGCTGCGCTGGAGACCAGGCTGACTCTGAATCAAGAATCACGTGCATGTATAATCTGTGGCCCATGAGATTTCAGAGACTGCTCAGGAATCATTCATTCTGCTTGTAAAGGTAACAGAGGGCATCATGAAGTAGACCAGGTAACTGATGCTCTTGTATTTCGCAAGGCTGCTGTTTATCAGCACGAACTAAATAACTTTGTTGGTTCAGTGATATCTGTACTGCAAATTCAAGAATTACTCTGTTGGTTTTTAGGTTTTGAGTATATTTTTAATGTGTGTTTTTATGGAGAAGATAGGAGTACAGAAAAGACCAAATGCATTTAGTGTTTAAAAAATCCTCTGACTCAGCTACATGGTTTTGGTGCTCCCAGTGAGATGCGAACATGGCTTTGTTTGCATCAGCATCTGCTCCCCCATTCACTGTAGCACTGGGGATAACTGCATGTCACTGTGGTCTGACTTCGCCCAACTGCAGAGTTTATTTTGACCACCTACTTCTCAGGTAACACTGTGGGCCCTGCTTCTACAGAAGGAAATGAGTCTTTATGGCCCTATTTCATTGGCCTATCCAGCTTAGCAGAGCAGGTTGAAAGTATTCTCACTTTGAATAAGTAGTTCTATCTCTTAGTAGTCTCTCTAAATTTTCAGGAAAAATTGGTACAAGCACTATTCAAATTTAACTCAAACTGAAATTTGGAACTAGAATCCCATGTTAAATCCCACATTCCCTCAGAGCAGACCATATCCACTAAACCAGTGGTTCTTAACCTTTGTTATGCCGCGACCCTTTAATACAGTTCCTCATGTTCCTCCAATTTCATTGTTACAAATTGAACATAATTAAAGCATAATGATTAATCACAAAAACAATATGTAATTATATATGTGTTTTCCAATAGTCTTAGGCAACTCTTGTGCAAGGGTCGTTTGACCCCCCAAAGGGGTCGCAACCCACAGGTTGAGAACCGCTGCACTAAACACTTCTTTTTTTAAAAAAAAATCTAATTGGCTTTATTCAACAATTTGTGAATCAGGTAGCATCCCACCCAGTAAATAGAAAGGTGCTCCCATCCGCTAACACTTCAGCATGACCAGGAGCAAACTGAGATCATGTCTAACCCTGACCTATCCAGGACAGTGGTCACAAGCCACACATTTAACTAAAGTTAAAGAACTCAGTTCTTCAGTCACTCCACGTGGCATGGGACTGCGCAGACCCAAGACGTTTCCATCATCTGCAGTTTTCTCGGACGGTGCTGGTCTAAGTTTTCACTCCAGAGAAAAAAAGCTTTGCCGTCATGTTTAGGTCTTACAACTTAGTCTAGAAGATAATTAAGAGGAACATATTTAAAATAGTTCACAATGCTAAATTACATTATGTGAACCATGTGAAATTGTTTTTGATCTACAAAAATTAGTTTCACTTAATTTGATCTAACATATCAACACCTTAATTTAACACCACTCTGATCTTGCTGAGCATCTCTGAGGAACCCAGGCTTTTCTACTGTAGAAGGTGCACAGCTGTAACTTCTAGCATCTGCACGCAGGTCGGGAGTCTCCCAGTGGGCAGCTGCCATTGCTTCAGCAGTGGAGCCTTGGGCAGTGTTGATGGTGATGGGGAAGAGCTGTATTTTTATACCAGATGGAATCTAGCAGCAGGCTGGACTACAACAGACCACTTGTTGGGGGAAGTGGTCCTCAGACAGGCTGGCACTCTTGGCTCAAAAGATGCACACATCTCTTTTGAATTGCTGTAGTATTTTTATTGCTTGATTTTACTTGAGCAGAACTGTTTGAATATCATGAAGGCTCTTTGGAAAAGTGATTGGACCCATTTGAATTGTGCGCTTACTGCCAGTGATGTAAATGTGCCTGTTTGTATTTTAAAATTTAACTGTGTAGCCTTATCACACCTCTTTTAAAAGCTGACCTTTTTGTGCTCTTCAGGGCTTTCCCTGTGCCACGCTCTCGGGCTTGTGTGGCTCCTCGCTCAGAGCTTCTGCGGAGGCAGGGCCTCACGCTGTCATGTGGCTCCTTGGACGAGAAACCTTTCTCAGAAGTCCTCCCACCTAGGTGGGTGATAGAACAGTTTGTGGCAACACAAATCTCTCTCCATGGTGGAGAAACCTTTGCTAATCCACTGTATTCTACTCAGTGTATAGTGATGACAAATGTAACAGAATTAAACCAGTCAAGTGTACTGGCCCTGGTTGAGTGTTAAATGTGTATCTCACCTGTGGAACCTACTCAGCAGCCTGGTTTCTGGGGTTGGGAACATACTTATTTCTTAAAGCCAAACCTCTCATTCATTGGTTTAGTGTACATGCGTCTATTTAGATTTACTAACCCCTTCCCTAACCTCTCTCATGTCCCCTCTGTTGCTGAAGTGGCCTCTTCCCTCAGGCCCTGGAAAAGAGCATGAACCATCTGTTCCTGCAGCCAGGGCATGGGTCGCCGTGACCCGAGTGCAGCCACAGGAGCGCGCCCACAGCATGGGGAGAGGTGGGCGCGGGGTGGTGTCTTGCTGTGGCCCAGGTCCCTGCTTGCTGCCTGGATGCAGCACCTCCCCCTCAGGTCAGAGTGTGCCAGACTCCAGACCGCCCTCCGCACGTGTTGGCTGTGCTATAATCATTTGCCATTAAAACCTAGTGTGTATGATGCTGAGAGGATTAATTGTGCAAGTGACTGATTTCATTTAAATTGTAATCACATCCCTTTACTGCTTCACCAACCTGAACTGTTTTATGGAAAGTATCATTAAAAGTCTGGTCTCTTTCCTTTCGACTATTATTTCTGAACACCTTTCAGTGGAGCCAAGTAAATAATAATATCCTCCCTCAAGCTCTGGGCCTTGTCAGTCAGCAGGTGGTAAATCCTTACCGAACCCTCATCATCCGGGGCTGCTGGTGACTGTGGATCTGGATGAGGTCGCCTGTGGGACAGGGTGGTGGTGGGAAGAGACCTTCAGTGCTGCCGTCAGGAGCCTGTGGGAGCTCACTGTGGAATGAAGTCACCCTGTCTCTCCTTGGGCCAGCTGACCTTAGAGAAATGAGGTCGGCTCACCTCCTTCACAGCTAGACTCGGCCCTGAGGAACCAGGTTTTGGACTCTGAGCGAAGGATACTGATCTTTTTAAGTAAAAGAAGGCAAGTAAGAGCTGTTAAACATTCTGCTCTATAGTAAGCTACTGAATGCTACCTTCTCTGCCCATGTCCCCTGTAAACAAAAAACAAAACAAAAAAACAAGAACTGCCCTGTGTCCATACCATGGTTTTCCTGTTACTTATTGGCCTGTTCCTATAAGTCTTCTAAAACTGAAGACATGGGGTGGTGAACACACAATACAATATACAGATGATGTATTCTAGAACTGTATACCTGAAACCTATATAATTTATTAACCAATGTCTCCCTAATAAAATTCAATGAAAAGGAAAAAAAAAACCTGAAGACAGAGGTGCCTGCAGCCCAAAAGCTTTTGCCTCCAGGTTCCGTATCACAAGTTGGCAGCTGTGCTGATCAGAGGTTGTGCAGCTGCTGCTGCTGCAGCCAAGGAGCCAAGCTCCACACAGAGAACAGGAAGGCGCTGTTGCCATTAACAACCCAGGCCTGGGCCAGACCCCTCCCTGCCAAAATGCATGCCATGTGGGCCCACCCTGCATTCTGAGGCCTGTCCTACAGCTCCCCTCCCGGAGGAGCGGGGGGTTGGGTGGGGGGGCAGGGGCAGGCTCTAGACCAGTGGTTTTCAACCTTCCTAATGCCGCGACCCTTTAGTACAGTTCCTCATGTTGTGGTGACCCCCAATTTCATTGTTACAAATAGAACATAATTAAAGCATAGTGATTAATCACAAAAACAATATGTAATTATATATGTGTTTTCCGATGGTCTTAGGCGACCCCTGTGAAAGGGTCGTTCGACCCCCAAAGGGGTCGTGACCCACAGGTTGAGAACCGCTGCTCTAGACAGTCCCTGCCGAGTTCTGCCGCTCCAACAGGGCGGTGGGGATGCAGGCTGGAAGCCACACAAACCAGAATGACCCTTCCCAGTGGCCAGTGGCTCACACAGCCCTGCCTTTTAAGTGAACGAACTGCCTATTTCCAGGGTCAGCCCTCGGAGAAGTGCTGGTTTGGAAAGGCTTCGGGAGGGGAAGTGACGATCATACAGCTTTCTATTAAGCCCGTCTGTGCTGCTGCAGTGAACCTTTTGAGTGGGGAAGTACAGCTAAAGCCCAAAGAGGGCCTTCAGCTGTCATTTTTAACAGTTAAAATGATTAGCTTGAAATACTAGCTAGTTCCCCTTTCCTTGATAAAAGCTTCCTTTTAGCTGTTTTGCCAATTCGTCCTCAACGGAGGACAGCTGAGACTGGCTTCTAGGAGCAAGGGAGCTGGCCAGAATCCTCTCCTTCCTCAGCTGTATCCGCTTTTAAAGGCAGGCAAAGCGGCACTGGGCCTGACCACGCTGGAGTTCCTGAAGGGGGTCCAGCATAGTTGCTTCCTCTCTCTTACTCTACAAACTGGAAATAAAGAATTCCTGTTCCTTCCAGTGCCAGTTAAATGGGATAAGGAAGAAAGGTAGCCCCTTAGGTGGAGTTCCCTGGTCCAGCAGAGGGAGAAAGGGCTGCTCGCCTCACTCCTGTGGTCCGACGCAGCTTTTTACTATCAGCATTGCACCAACCACCCACCCACCCTGTTACACAAAGCCAGGCCCTCGGAGCAGGGAATGACAGCAGAGTCCAGGGTAGAACGGATTCGAGCAAGCACTGTTAGGAAATGGATCCATGTGCTGAGAGATCTGGGTTACTTTAGGAGGAAGAACTTAATGGAAAAGACTTCCATGCGATCTGCTAAGCAGAACTAAGGCATTCACAAGGATGGTGGGAGGTTCACTTAAAGGGGAAACTCGGCCTAAAATACTTTGACCTAAAGTTGTTTCACGCACTTTTGTATGAAGAGCTACTTTATCCATCCTGAGTGTTTTGGAAATACAGGCTAGATACAATAGGACACATTAGAAAAAGGTAAAGCAAGTAAATTTAAAACATGACACAGAAGAAACCAGAAAGGTAAGCTACTGAAGGTAAATGTTTTAGGAACAACTCGGGATAAAAGCAGAGCCCATGGGAGGCCCGGGACACCCCTCTGCCTGGTGGAAGGCAGCAGGGTTTGAAGGCAGATCAGCCCAGCCTGGAAAAGCCATCACCACTGAGTAAAAGCAGGAGAGGCATTATCCGTGTCTGCTCACAGCTCAGGAAATGTCACCCTGAGCTCTTTCCAGACAACAGGCTTCTTCCTACTAAGAGTGGGGCAAAACTCCGATGCTCAGTAGGAGAGAAGAGCAGATCCTATTTACAGTTAGTCCCTCCGTGCGCAGAGCTGCAAGCCCGGACAGAGGTGGTCTGGCTAGCCACCTAGAATGAAATGCCTCGGGAAAAGCCAAACGAGCTCACTGCTGAACACCATTGTCAGCTAAAAGGAAAAGAAATCCCTTTTAAGGAAACTATTTAACTTCAATAGGCTGCTTTTCTGCCAGGATTTCCAATTCCTCTGAACATAAGCCGAGACACAGACTGCTGCACGTATGTCTGATACTGCCCCCCCTCCCCCCAGCTCCAGCACCAGTTGTTAGCCCAGAATAAACCCCATTCCACAACCATATATGTCCACGGGCCCAGAGCTGGGGAGGAGCAGGAGGTAGGTCAGGTCCCTGGGCCCCAGCCACACGCCGTGGCTGCTGCACACCATGCACATCACCCAGCTCAACCGAGAATGCCTGCTGCACCTCTTCTCCTTCCTGGACAAGGACAGCAGGAAGAACCTCGCCAGGACCTGCCCCCAGCTCCAGGACGTGTTTGAGGACCCCGCGCTCTGGTCCCTGTTGCACTTTCGCTCCCTAGCAGAACTCAAGAAGGACAACTTCCTCCTGAGCCCGATGCTCAGGAACCTCTCCATCTGCTGGCACTCCAGCCGCGTGCAGGTGTGCAGCATTGAGGACTGGCTCAAGAGCACCTTCCAGAGGACCATCTGCAGCCGGCATGAGAGCCTGGTCAATGATTTCCTCCTCCAGGTGTGCGACAGGTAGGTCGCCTCCTGAGCTCTAGGAGGCTTCCGGGGAGCAGGGAAGAGCAGCTTACAAGACCTAGATGGCTCTGCCTCCAGGGTCCTCAGAATAGGCCCAAGGCAGACCCTCTAGGGCAGTGGTTCTCAACCTTGGCTGCACATTAGAATCACCTGGGAATCTTTTTAAAATCCTGATTTCTGGGCCTGTTTCTTTGTTACCAATGTTGTGGCCCCACCCCATAACAAAGAAACAGAATTTCCAGAGGATGCGGCCCTGAAATCAGGATTTTAAAAAGATTCCCAGGTGATTCTAATGTGCAGCCAAGGTTGAGAAGCACGGCCCTAGGCCCACCCACAGCACAGCCCCCAGAAGATGGATAAAATCATGAGGAAACAAGCTCCTCAGCCTCACAGGTCCTAGAGCAGAGGAAGAACTGGCTTCAGCTGCGCTGTCCTTCAGGCGCTGTCCTCCCTGGCAGCCATTACGTGCTAGGTGGGTCCCGCTGAGCCAGGGTTTTCAAGGTCAGACCTCATAAAAAGATTCCTAGATTCAGCAATCAGCCCCCCTGCCCCCCGCCCTCACACACACACACTCTCCCTCCCTCCAGCAAGCAAACCCCAGGGGTCATGAACTGCAGCTGTGGAAGGAGAGCTGGGATGCTCTGGATTAGCTGAACCCAGCCAGACTCAGGGGAGGGGTGGTGATACGCAGTCATGGTCTCCCCAGTAGAAATGTACTAATCTGCATAGTTCTCCTAGGGAAGGGTGTTTTAGCCTAATTTTTCAAACCAAAGCTCTAAGAGGTCGGATGATTTGCCCACAATCTAGGATTGCCCGATTTTAGTAAATAAAAATTCAAGACTCCCAGTTTAAATTTCAGATAGAATATCTTTGTTAAAAGTATGTCCAAATACACTCTGTATTCGATACGTCAACCCTACAGCAGACAGGCTGAGCCATATGCCAGCTCCCTGTGGTCACAGCCTCCTGCCCAGAGCAAGAACACAGACTTCCTCAGCCAGGCTCTCCCAGGGCCTTCACAGTGCGTCCTGCCTTAGGGCAGGGCAGCCGTTGGTTACTAACACTAGGCTGGGCCAGCCAGGCAGCACGACAGGAACAGAAGAAAATGGTGTCGTAGCCCACCTGTTTTTAAGGCAATAGGAAGAAAACAAGATAGGCTAGGACTAGGCCCTCACAGGACCAGGCCATTCTGATGGGTTTAACAAGGCCCAGAAATCAGACTGGGGGGGGGGGGGGGGTGATACAAATGGAGCAGAAAGCTTGCCCTGAAGTTGCTCTAATCCCCCAAACCAGCAAGGTGTGGAATGGGCCTCCCAGGCTCCTATATGGGTGCAGCAAGGGCTTGGAGGTTGGGGTTCTGTGCTGAGTCCACCAGTTCTATTGTCCGATTATGTGACCCCAACCCAAGTATTTAAACTTTCAACCTCATTTCTTCATCTGTAAAATAGGACAAGTCACCTATCTCACAGGATAGGAGGGTTAAGTGACACAGCAGCACTGGCATGTAGTGCACATAGATAAGTGTCATCAAAACTGGTCCGGCATCAGCAGGGCTGGCTGGGCAGGGAGGGAGTTGGCTCTTTCTCTTTCCGGTCTCTTCCTGCATCAGGATTATTCTAAAGGTTCTTAGAGGAAGGGATCACTCACCACCCTTGGGGCTTAAACACCTAATCCCCATAACCCTCCTGAAGGTAACAATTCCTTTCACTTGACACAAGGAGGTGGCTCCACAAGATTCAGACATTTGTCCTGGGTCAAACCAGCAAATCAATCACAGGCAAGTCACTGGAGCTCTCAGGGCCAGTGTCTTCATTCACAAAACCGAGGGTACAGAGGCTGATGTGAAGACTAAGGCAGACATGTGAACCTGGGAGGGTGGGGAGGGTTCAGTGTGTGAAATGTGGCCAGGCAGGTGCAGTCAAGGGACTGGGGAAGCTGATGGGGAAAGGGACAGGGACTTCCCCCTCTCAACTCCTCCCTCTGCTTACAGGGAGCCAAGGCCGGTGCCCACCAGGGGTCCTTCTTCTTTTTAAATATATATTTTTATTGATTTCGGAGAGGGAGGGAGGGACATCAATGATGAGGGAATCACTGATTGGCTGCCTCCTGCACACCCCTCACCCTGCAACCCCAGCAAGTGCCCCCGACCGGGAATCGAACCATGATCTCCTGGTTCATAGGCTGCAGCTCAACGACTGAGCTACACTGGCCAGGCCCGTAGGTCCTTCTTGACCAGAACAGTCTGTCTGTGTTTACAACTACCCATTCTCTCTACACCCCAAATAAAAATCCTCATATCCCCACTGGCATTATTCCCTCCCTACTGCCTACCCGGAACATTAGGCTGAGTGACTTAGCCCAGGGCACACCGCAACCAGGCAAGTCCAACTTGGCTCCATCAGGCCCTGGCAAGGCTGGGTAGAGGGTCTCCAAGCTTCCTGGACAGGCTACCGCTGTCCCTGACTGCGCACCCTGGGCCTGGTTTGTCGTCTGGGGTCACAGTGGGGATGCAATGACGGCCCCGTGAGCTGAGCTGAAACCAGGGTTTAGAACCCAGAGCCCCCAGCCTGCCCTCCTCACGGCGGGAGTGGGCCTGTCTCTACGCCGGCCCCCTGGAAGCCCTTCCTCCCTCCTCGGCGGCCAGGAGAGGCGGCCTGGCCGGGCGCGCTCACCACGCCCGCTTCTCGCGCACACGGAAGGCAGCGAGCGCGGAGAGATGTCCCTCCAGGACCCAGCGCCGCCTCTGCCCAGCAGGACCGGGGCTCCTGGGCCTAAGCAGCCACGCGGAGTGCGGCACGAGGAAGGGAAATGTGGCCCCAGCCCGGGATCGGCTCCCGGCCGCAGCATCGCAGCCAGGAAGTGCCTTCAAGTCGCTGGGCCGTTCCTCCTGCTACGGGTCCGGCACCGCCTCCCAGGGCTCCTGCGGGGACGACCGAGACAACGCGCTCCGGCACCGGCGTGGCCGGGGCCGCCAACCGCGTCCTCCTCGGCCCCGCCCCTGTGACGGTCACCCTCTCTCCACAGGTGCCCCAACTTGGCGTCCGTCACGCTGTCCGGCTGCGGCCACGTCACCGACGACTGCCTGGCGCGGCTGCTGCGCTGCTGCCCGCGCCTCCGCACCCTGCGCCTGGAGAACTGCGCGCGCGTCACCAACCGCACGCTGGCGGCCGTGGCGGCGCACGGGCGCGCGCTGCAGACGCTGCACGTGGACTTCTGCCGCAACGTGAGCGCGGCCGGCCTGCGCCGCCTCCGTGCCGCGTGCCCGCGCCTGGCGCTGCGAGCCGAGCACAGCGCGACCATGATCCCCGACCAGCCGCCGCGCTGCCCGCCTGCGCCGGGCCCGGCCCTCCGCACGCTGCTCCCGCGCTAGGCCGCCGGGCCGCGGAAGGACACCGGCCACGGCGCTCGGCCGGAGGAGCCACCCCAGCTCCGCCACCTTCCGACGGTCGCTGGTCTTCTGAGCCTGTTTACCCGTTTGCAAAATGGGGATATGAATGTCTACCTCACTTTACGATTTCATATGCAGGATGAATGCGAGATTAAATGACCTGAAGCTTGGAAAACACTCACGTGGTTCTCACTAAACTCCAGCACCTTGCCCGCCTCCTTTCCGCAGCAGCGGGAGGCGCCGACACCCTCGGGGTCTGCCCCCAGTGAGGCAAGGACCGCCGAGCTCGCCGGTGCGCCTGGGCGAGGCTGGCCCGCCCGGGAAGTCGGGATTCGGGGCTGACGCGGGCGGGGAGCCCTGGGAGGGGACTGAGCGGCTCTGGCGGCCGACCGCTCGCTCCAGCGGCGCCCCTAGCGGCCCCCGGAGGCCCCGCCGACGGCGCAGGCGCCGGCTTCCCAGGAACGTGGCCTCTGGCCAGGAAACCGGCCCGGGGCGCGGAGCCCGAGAGAGCCGCCCGAGGGCGACCGGGGCTCCGTACGGAGCGGGGCTCCAGGTGCCCGGCCCCGCCCGCGGCTTCGCTCCGCGCTTTTCCTCGGGGGAGGGGGTGTATTCCTAGGAGTTACTGCACACACGATCCTAGAAATGTGCTTGTTGTGATTCTTACATAAATTACAGTGATCCTTATTTTCTACCGTTCTCATATCATAAAGGAAAATAAGGCATTTCAAAAACCCAGAGTAGATCATTAAAAACAAAAGCAGCAGAGAATTAAAAACAAGCAGCAACCCGGTCTAGGTCCTTTGATAAACTAGTATAAACTGATGCAGTTAGGTTTTTACCTGTTGGACTTGTTGAACGTGGGCACATGCCTGGTCTTCGGTTTCAGGGTTTTGGTCACTTAGATCCCCACCTTTTCCCACCAAATTAAAGACCCTTGGTCACCCAGCAGCTTCCTGGTCCCAGGAACATGGGGGGAAACTGGCTTAGGGAGCAAGTCTGCGAGCACTAATGAGCACTGAGTGGTGGGCGATGCTCACACTCTGGCTCCGCCCATCACCCGCCGAGACCGAGACCCTTTCTTTACACACCTGAGGCCGGTGTTTCCTCTTTGTGGAAGGGGAGCTTGATCCCTACTCACAGGTTCCTTAATTTTTTGCCCAAATAGTGGGGGAACAGTGAGGAAAACGACAAGTTCTGTTTTCACGGCGCTTACATTCCAATGGTTGAAGAGACATTAAGTAGAGCTCTCACTTCTTATTGATAGGTTCTTGGAACTGGGCAAATGTGCATATAATGAAACCAATTCTACCATAGGCTAGTTGATATAAAGAAGTTAACTTCCTAGATCTCACAAGCGTTATAACTAAACAATGTTGAATGAAAGGTTACAGTGCCTGCTGTAATCCTCCTATATAATAAAAGGCTAATATGCAAATGGACCAAACGGTGGAACAACCAGTCGCTATGACGTGCACTGACCACCACAGGGCAGACGCTCAACGCAGGAGCTGCCCCCTGGTGGTCAGTGCACTGCCACAGGGTGAGTGCTACTCAGCCAGAAGCCCAGCCCACGACTGGCGAGCAGTGGTGGTGGCGGGAGCCTCTCCCACCTCCAGGATATCGGCAGGCGGTAAGGAGTGAGGGGTCCCAGACTGCGAGAGGGCACAGGCTGGGCTGAGGGACACTCCCTGCCCCCGAGTGCATGAATTTTGTGCACTGGGCTTCTAGTCTTTATATAAGTATGGGGGAGGGGAGTGAGCACAGGGTAAGGGGGAAGCCTCTTCAAGGGGGTTGACCAACATAAGCCTCATTTGAGAAGGTGGCACCTGAGACGTGAAGTGAGGGAGGGAGGGAGGGAGCTGAGCAGCACCTGGGAGTTATTCCAGGAAGAGGGAGCAGCTGGTTCACCAGACTAGGAGCTCAGCTGCTATATTAGGGGAATAGGGGAAAGAGAGGAGGTGGGTGTGTCTAGAGCAGAGAGTGAGGAAGAAGGGCAAGCAGGAGTGATCAGAGAAATAAGAGACAGGGGAAGGCATGGAGGCCTCACAGGTAATTATGAGGATGAAATGAGAGCTGGACTTCTCCCATCCAGCCTACCCTGAGCAGGAGCCAAGGGAAGGTGCTGGAATTTCTCCAGGCAGAACCTGTGGGCAAGCAGAACCCAGCCCTTCCAGGGACTGCTGAAGGCCTGTTGCTGCCCCCTGGGCCCGTTCGGGCCAGTGCTTTGCCTGGAAACTGGTTGTCACTGAATCCCAGCCTGGCCTGTGTGGGAAGAACCAGTCCCCAGCCACCACCTGCAGCGGGGAGGGCCCACCACCAGCCTGTGAGACTAGCTACCTATGGGAGATTTTTTTTTTTAAATATGTTTTTATTGATTTCAGAGAGGAAGGGAGAGGGGGAGAGAGAGAGAAACATCAATGATGAGAGAGAATCACTGATCGGCTGCCTCCTGCACGCCCCCCACTGGGGATGGAGCCCGCAACCTGGGCATATGCCCTGACCGGGAATTGAACCGGTGACCTCTCGGTTCCTGGGTCAACGCTCAACCGCTGAGCTACACCCAGCCGGGCCTTATGGGAGATTTTACAGTTTACACACCATACGCTGGGCTCAGGAGACAGGTCTTGCAGGAACTTCGTTTTCTTCCACTACTGCAACAATGTTGAAAAAAAGCTCAGGCTTCCAGGGGGGTAAATGTTTAAAATGGAGCCACTTAAGCCTCAGGACTTTGCTTTTGGCTTCTCTGATAACCCCAATTCCCAGCAGGCTCTGTTTGCCCAAGTTGGAGGTTTAGTCTGGGGAACAACAGGGTTGTGGTTTCTGATTCTCCTCTGGCCAAGGCAGGTCAGCCCCCTCTAAACCTCAGCTTTCTTACCTGTGTATTGGGATGGCTAGAGAATCTTATTGCCACGGTTTTGTAAGGAGCAGCGTGTTTGTAGAACAGAGGTCACTGCAAGTTCAGCTGGAATGGGGTAACCTGCATGCCTCTGAGGCCCCTTTTCCCATGGATGCTCATTTATAAATGAGGTTACATTTCCCAGCTAACCCTTCAATGCCTAGTAACCCCCCCCTTCCCCCCCCCCCCCCCCAATATACCAAGACTGTGGTGACACAGGACTAAAGCTGTGTCCCACACTGTTCTAGGGCTGCTAATTCTGCCCCGCCCATCCAGGGAAGCTTTGGGTCCCTGAGCCCAGGGCCATCCGAGGTGCTCCCAGAAGGTGGGCAGCACTCTGCCTCCTCACATCACTGCTCACCATCAGCAGCACTGAGCAAAGCACCTGACCGAACAGTGTCCTGCTGAATCTAAAAACTACTTTCTGGGTCTTCTCTCAGATCTGCACAGAACAAGGGGCACTCGCTGCATGCTTAATTCATCTAGCAAACAGTTAGTGGGTATTGGTCGTGGGCTGGGCCACGCCCTCCCCCAAAGGACTCACTCTAGTCAGAAGACATGCAGCTTCGGGTGAGGGGAGATTTCAAGTACTCGCTCAGCTCCACCATCCATAACTTCTGACAAGTTATGACCTCTCTGAGCTTCAGTTTCTTTATCTGTAAAATGGGACCCTCTCTGTGACACTGCGATGAGATCATGTCTAAACTAGAGGCCTGGTGCATGGATTCGTGCACATTGAAAGGAAATTACTTAGAAGGTGGCTGGCAGGGCAGGACTGGGTGAGACGGGCTGGACACACCCTGGAGCCAACCTCCTGTGGTCCTTCCCCGGCTGGCCACACCTGGAGCAGCACTGAGGCTTGAAGGGTGTCTGCGGAGTGAGCGGGGTCCCTCGGCCTGGCCTGTGGGGATCCGGCTGAAACAGGCTCTCTGACATTCCCTGAGGGGTCCTGGATTGGTAGAGGGAGGTTCTCGAGTGACTCACCCTAGAATTGGGCTCCCTCCTCTCTGGTTCTGGGTGCATCACCCCAGAACTGCAGCTGCCAAGTCACCGCAGCTCGGCAACTCCTGTGTTGAGCATCTGCCCCCTGGTGGTCAGTGCGCGTCATAGCTACCGGTCGGAGCATCTGCCCCCTGGTGGTCATTGTGTGTCATAGCTACCAGTCGAACGGTCAGATGGTCGCTTAGGCTTTTATATATATAGATGTGTAGTGCTGGAAGGTAGGGGTAGGGAAAGGAGTCCTCACATCTGTGTGTGTGTTGGGAGTGGGGCACTAGAAAAGCCAAGTGCCTGGCAGAACCCAAGGCATAGTGCAGAGGAGGGCGAGCTGGGGAGATGGGGGCCTGACCTCCAGAGGAGGCACCTAGAAATGACTGGGAGTTACCTGTGCCTTCACAGCCTCCATCAGAACAGACCACAGACATTCCCCAGCTCCTGAATGTTAATTCTTTTCATTCTGTTGTGACCGAGATAACCAATGGCCACGTAGAAGGAATGCTAGGGGGAGGATGCAGAACAGGCCCCTGACTGGAGGCCGACCTCAGGTATGGAGGCCGACCTCAGGTACCACACAGCACTGGCTGGTTTGCACGGGAACCTCAGCGCCAGCAGACTGGGGCTACATGCTCTTAGGTCAGAGGCCCCAGATTGCTCCCTGAGAGGTGGTGCTGAGGCCCGTCTTTCAGGGACACACTGGCCAGTTTCTGCAAAGGCTGAATGTTTGGAGAGGACTGCTCGGCCCCCATCTGCTCCCACACGGGTGTGCTGACAGGAAGCTGGGACTCTCCGCTCTAACCTGGTGTATCTGTGACCCAGTGCTTTCCCTCTCCTGACCCTGGATTTCTGGTCTGTAAAGGGAGAAACTGATCCCTTAGCTTGAGCTCCTCCAGCTCTAGGATTCCATGCCCAAGACTTGCTTTTTGCTAAAAACTGAGTTAACTAGATGTGGATGTCTCATGGCTGGGAGTGCTGGGCAAAGGCCACAAAGCTGGGAGGCCCAGAACAAAGCCCAACCTTGAAGGGCCTGAGAAATCTTAAATTTTAAAGGCTGGAGGTCAAAGTTCTCGAGACTAGTTAAGGGTCATAAAAAAACCACAAGTATTTGTTAACTGAATGAGTCCAGCAAACAGAGAAAGTGCCCAAGCCTCCACAGGGGCTGGAAGTGACCCGAGTAAAAGAAATATCGTATCTGGCATTTCAGCTCCTCAGCTCAGGGACTCGCACCTCCCTCTTTCCAGGGCTTCCAAAGTCGAGAGAATGAAGAACAGTGACAGGCTCCCCAGCAAAGAAACGGCATATTACAAAACTAAGGCATCTGTGCAGATTTTCCTCGTAGGGTCAGACCTTCTGAGAAGCTGTCCATTAGACCTGACAGTCAGTGAGGCAGGATAGTAACACACTAGGAAAATTCCTGGCAAATGGGATGGGGAAACAGACAAAAAAATTAAACAAGGCCAAACAATTTGAACCACTTCCAGCCACCTAGTAAATTGCAAGACCTTATTTCCCCTAACCAAGGGCACTCGAGAGTAAATAGTTTATACCTCTCCTCCCTAACCAGAGAATGCACGGCTTAAATCATCCTGGTGGGGGGAGAGAGAACAGAGACCCAATTAGTGCCATTTGTGCCAGGCAAACCCACGGACAGATGAAGTCAGGGGAACAAATAAAAATCCAATTAGAGCCAGGCATACCCAAGATAAAAGTAAAACAGTAAAGCAGACCAAAGAATAATACCCAACTCCCATATATGCTTATTTTGGTGCATCAGTAAAGACACACCTGGAAAGCTGATGAATATTCTGCTGAAACCCTCCCCTAAAATCCTCGCCCACAGAAAAGATAAAAACCCTCAATAACAAAGACCTAGAGTGGGCTCCCTCTAGTGTATGCTCATGCCCCTTCTCGGACATGAACTTTTTACTTCCTTCTAACCTCTAAGGGTCCCCATGAGGCATGCAGCCAGGGGAACAGTGAGCAATGGCAGCTTGTCCAGGGCTCACCCCCAGAACCTGTCTCCAAGGCCCCCTTTTCTCTGACTTCCCAGTGAGCTGACAGCAGCCCCACCTTGGCTCACTTCTTTCCTACGTTTCTAGGGAGCCAAGGCAGAGCACCGCCCAGGCTCTCTCCTGGTGCTTCTACCCTGAGTGCTGCCTTTGTGTCACGTCCCCAGCTTTAAGAAACATCCTCTCAAAGTCACCTGGACTTGTCTTGTGAAATCTTTCCTGCACAAAGTCAAGAACCCACATACTACAGGCCAGCCGGAGGCAGACCCTCTCCTGGCCCAGTCCCTGTCCGGTAACAACAGGACCTGGAACCATGAGCGTTAGCCTGCTGGGCGTGCCTCTGCCCTTCAGTCCAGAGCAAACTGACCGCAGAGGTCAGAGCCTCACAAAGCCAAAGTATTACTTTGATTTAAAATAGTCTTCGAGGCAGCAGATGTATCCTTCAGCTCAGCACACCCCCAGCCAGCCCAGCCCAGCAAGAGCCACTTGTCACTAGGAACCGGCCCAGAAGCTGAAGGCCCGTCTCTAGTAGCCCAGGATCTGAGCAGCACACAGAGGCCTCCCTTCCCTAACTGAACCTCCTGGTCCAGGGGCCTGGGCAGTGCCTCGTGACCCCGAGTGCTTCTAGCTCAGAGCCCGTCACCACTGCTGCTGACTGAGCTCGCAGATCGAGTAGTAAAAGCTTGTCTTTGCCCAGAAACCCCAGGTTCCCCAAACCTGTGATCTCTCTCGAAGACCCAGTTCTAGTTGAAGCCTCTTTTCGATAAAATAAGATGTCATTATTCTAAATATTATTAGACAGTCCCAGTGGGGAAGATCCATGCACCACATTATCTTAGACAACAAAACCATTTTCTTCTTCCAATTTCTCTTTGAAATACACACCTTCTATTTCCTTGTGGAAAACTGCCTGCAAGGCTGTCTGGCACCCTTGAGCAGGCGTCAGTCCTGAAGTACACGCGCAGCAGCTTTTGGCTTGAACTTGCTGTAGATGACAGAGAAAGCCACCCAAAGGTCTTGTCCTCTTCCTTTCCCACTCCCACCAGCCAGTCTTCTGGGCTCTAAGATGGCCTTTCCCCTAGAACCACACGCTCACCCTGACATTCCTCCACACACAAGCACATGCCCAGGGTCCTCCAGCGCTGGGATCGAGCACCAAGAGTGCTTGAAGTCACCTCTTCCCCAGCCCCTGTACTGCTCCCCACCGTCCATCACTCGAGAACATGAAAGCCACTCATCAGTTCTCGTGTTAGTTCACACGTTTACTCACTCTTTCACCCGGTCACTCATCCCGCAGCAGGCACGTTACCGTAAACTGCCTGGCTCTTTCATCCCATCAGCTTGTTCTTCACAGGCAGGACCAGAACCGTATTACTTTGGTTAATTTCCTCCTTGCCTGGTATAGCCGCATGCCGCACTAGGCATATCCCAGGGCTTCAAGAAAGGCTCTTTTTAGCATGTTACACTTTAAGCCAGCTATGTAGGAGGAAGGGTGGTGCTGAGAAGATGGGCTGAGTGGCTAAAGCAAGGTCTCTGGAGTGAGCACAGAGTGAGAGACCCAAGATGACCGAGCAAATGACGGCAGGGCCTTCCCAGCCCCTGGGTCTGTGCCCATGCGGCCTGGCCTCTCTGCTAGGCCATCTCCATGCAAAGCCCACTCTCAGTGGGAAGGAATCTCTCTGGTGGTCAAAAGCCGTCAGAGGGAGAGAGTAGCCTGAAAGCTCGCTTTCTCTCAGTCAGAAGCTCCATGCTGGTAACAAAAGCAGCCCACATCCTGTTTCCTGACTGGCTTTATTTCTCTGCATAAGGAACCCTGCACAGGCAATTCAAATTAAAACAAAATAAATATATGAATATTCATGTAAAACTGTCCTTTCTAATGAACAATTATACACAATGTACAATTTCATGTTCACTGGGTGGGTTTACAAAAATGTACCATTCCCAACTAAAAATGCACCAAAATGGTTCCATGCAAACTTATCAAAAGTGACCAAAATATGGAGGGAAAAACCTGACTGAGAGCACTTTGTCTTTGTTTTGTACAATCACAGAAAAATAAAAACATCTAATTTCTTTGTTACAGAGTAACTAAATGTGGCCACTGTTTATAATATTGGTTTATGTTCCTAAAACATCTATGTATATCAACATGAAATTGGAAGTGAGCATTACTGAGAAAAGAGGGGGCGGCACACGGCACCCCCCGC
This sequence comes from Myotis yumanensis, assembly GCF_028538775.1. Lineage (NCBI taxonomy): Eukaryota > Metazoa > Chordata > Mammalia > Chiroptera > Vespertilionidae > Myotis > Myotis yumanensis. Next base: position 52,579,147 of record NW_027223752.1, on the reverse strand, counting down.
CGTCAGTAGTCAGTGTCGGAGCCCTCAGTGTTGTCCACGTTGCGTGAGAGCATGTAGTTGTCCATGTCGATGGAGCGGCAGTTGTTGATGGCGTAGCGCAGGCGCTCAGCCATGACCAGCTGGCTGGAGTAGGGGGGCAGCCTCAGCTGGAAGAAGCAGGTCTGTGAGGTAGGCAGACTGTCATAAGGCTGTGGAGAGAGAGACCCAGAGCCATGAGTGCAGCATCAGGGTGTCATGCGGGGAGAGGGGCTGCCCATCACCACCACCCAAAGTCAGGAAAGCACTTCTCCCTGCCTTCAAGATGGGCTGCACGGACATGACTGAGTGGCCAACTCTGGGGGAGTAGACTGGCCACGGTGGAAAGAGCGTGGACTCTGGTGTCCATAGCCATCAAGACTTTTGGCGAAGATGCTTCCCTTCCTCTTCTCACTCTTCCAATGCCTTTGTGTGTACAGTGAGAGCAAGCCCTGACTGGCAGGATGACGTGAGTGAACACGCTTCACACAGTGCCTGCCACAGAATAAGGGTGCAACAGAGTTCTTTCCCTTTCACCAAGAAGGTACAAATGTGAAGCTGCTTCAGGACCCAACAGAGCTGGTGAAAGGGAAGGAACAATTGCCAGGAACCCACCACGCTTCTGCTTCCCTCCATGTCCTTGCAGCGTGCACTCTGCCCGCTTCACCCGCCACGGCCACCAGCACACAGCTCAAGTGAGAAAGGAGAAGTTAGCTAAGTCCCAGTGCATCCATTTCACTGACAGGCACGCAGCCATTTAAAATGATAATTATGATGACTTGCAGCAAAACAGAAAACTGCTGCGGTTAGACTGTTAAGCGAAAAAAGCAAAATACAAAATTTTACATAAAAAATGTGTGTGCTTGAGGCAAGGACCGGGAGGAATTACACGGAGGTGTAAGGTGAGAATGGCTACTACTAGAGAGAGAGGGTTATACGTGTTCCCTGTCTCTCCCTGGAAACACAACCATTTTCAAACTGTTTGTAATAATTTTAACAATATTACATTGATTTTATGTGTTGTTTTAGTTTTAAAAAAAGAACCTGCCCACTCCCTCTTGAAACCAGCATCCTCTCCTTCTCTGAGACCGACACCCCACACCAGGTGAGTGCATTTCGAAGAGGTGGGAGAGGGAGGGCCCAGAAGCCTAACTGTGCCAAAGCCAGTGAGGACACAGGAAGCTTGAATGCAGACAAACCCGAAGTAGCAAAGACACTGGAGGGAATGTTAGCAGGTGGCTCGGACTTGGAAACTGGGGAAATGGTCTAAGAGTCAGTCACAAAGGAGAGACCAGCAGTGGTCAGTTTTCTGAGGCTGACACCCCGCCCTCTCCTCCCTCCCCCACCAGGCAGGGGATTAGTGGTAGATTAACTCCAGGGATGGCAGGGTAGCCCTGGATAGATATAAGGCAAGGGGTTTTTCCAGAGCTGAATAGAAATAAACCAGTTCCTCCTCCCCACCTCTTTCTGAAGCAACAAAACAGATTTACAACTTATAGTTTCTGGCAAGTCATGTAGAAAATTTATGGAAAGGCTCTTTCATAGCCCTTCCTGTGCATGGCCTCTCCAACAAGCCTAGCCCAGGAGTGGAGCCCGGGCGGGCAGCCTCAGGAGGCAGTGGGGGAGGGATGGCTTTGGCTACAGCAACTTCCAGGAGTAGTTACTGGAAAAACACCAGAAGGGCAGATACTGAAACCTGCTGAAACTGGCAGGAAGGGTCCTTGTGTGAAGAGGCCGAACTTTCCTTACTGTTTCCAGAATAAATACCATGGACCCTGTTTGGAGGACTGCCCAGCTTGGGGCAGGAGGAGGGAGCAGGGATAGAGGGAACACAGCCACTTCTAACTTAATGCTGGGTTTGAGGGATATACCAGATGTTCAGGAGGTGGAAAGAAGGGGATCTAAGTCTGCCCTCAGGAAAGCATCCAGGAAGGCTTCCTGGAGGAGATGACATTGTTGTTAGGCTTAAATAAGTGCCTGCTAAGCATAGATGGAAAAGTGTGTAAAAGAGAACTTGCTAAAGCTAGGGAACAGCGTACAAAGGCATGGAAGTTTAAAAATAGCACAGTCTGTTGGGGAGAAAGGCCAGCGGTCCATTATAGCCAGAACATAATAAGTGTCAAGAGGTCATATCACAAAGTGGGGCAGAGGCCAGGCTGGAGGTGTTTAAGGCTGCAAGGGGGGGTCAGCATTTGTCCTGGAGTCAATGCAGGGGCCCCCGAGTGGTCTGAAGGGAGGAGGGACGTGGTCAGATGGGTGCTTGAGAAAGATGACTCTGGCAGCAGTGTGCATTCAAGACTCTAAGCCCTTTTATTCCTAGGCCATCTGTCAAAACGGCAGCTGGGCTGGGGCTCTGCAGCTGGGGCCTTTCATCAGGCCACAGAGACGCTGCACTGCCTGCTCCACGAGGCACATCACACAAGTAGTCGCAGAGCACGTTACTGCTGCTCCCCACGTCTTCAAGTTCCTTCTAGAGCATGTGCACCAGCTAATGGTTAGCATCTTCATGAAAACAAACAGGACCATGTTCCAGTGGTAAGTCACACAAAGAAAAGGGGGTAGGAAATAAGAGACAAAGGCAACATAATGACCCATCCTCCAAGCCTAGCTTTCACTCAGGAAGATACTGGGATTGATGGAAGGTTGTTGGTTACAGTGCACTTTCTACATCCATTTTGGACTTTTTTTAACTGAGGTTATGTAATTTTTCTGAACAAGTTTTTCTGCTCGAATTTTTTTTAAATTAGGAAATTCCAAGCATTAAGCCTGAATTGGCAGGCCGACTTGAGGGTCACAGTTTGGTTTTCTTAACATGCAATAAGGACAGACATTACCAAGGAGGAAAATATAGCTTACTTACCCTATCAACCTTCATGATTTGAAATCTCTGAGAAATGTCAGCAGTGTTGGCTGGTAGTCGAGATCTTCCAGACACAAACCTCATGAACAGCACCCGCTCCTCATTGGAGAACTCCTCCAGCGTGTGCCAGAACCACTGCACCAGCTGGTGCTGCTCGTCTACCTCCCGGTACCGCACCACTTTCTTCAGCACTTCTACCGAGATCTCTGGCATCCCACACACCATCTGCTCCAGCTGCTTCGCTGTGAGGAGGGACAGCAGTGGCACGGGGATAATCCAGGACATCCCTTCTCGGACTGCAGCCACCTGCCCCCAGAAGAGGGTGTTCATTTAATATGTGAGCACAGAGTGGGCACCTTCCACCGGCCCAGCCGCTCCCCAGACCTTCCAGTTACCCCTCAGAACTCCAGCAACCATTGCCCACGTGCTCAGCCCACCCTCCCTCCCTCGGGCCCTTTGTTAGAGCTTCTCCCTGCTTGTGGGACTCAGATGCTCCTTCTGGTCCTAGTTCAAGTTCAATTTAGGAGCCCACCTCCCCTTCCCCACACAATCCCAGTCTGCTGGCCCTCCCCAATGCCAATCCCACTCACTCACACTGCCACACATGTGGCCACAGCTGTGAACGTGTGCTGTGTGGGATGGTCTGAATCCCCAGCACAGTAAGAAGCTCTTAGAGGATGTCTCTAGCTTCCAATGTTTTTGTAACTTACGTTTTTCTTTTGAAAACAGTCATTTCTTGGTAAAAAATATTTGTGTTCATTGTTAAAAAATAAGGCAGAAAAGTACAAAGAAGAAAGTAAAACTGGAAATTCTTTGTAAGAGGGCAGTAGAAAGGACAGAGAATTTAATTAGGAAACTTGAGTTCCAAATCCCAGCTCTAATACTTCTTTTACTGTAATTTTCTCACCTGAAAAGTGAGGCACACACTGTTGCTCACATAACTATGATGAGAATTTTAATTGAGTAACTACAAGAAAGTCTGTGTGATGGGAGTTTATACTGCCTGTTCTCTGAGAATGCCAAGGGGGAGCTGCTGGGGCTGCCCACACAGTCTGTTTAGAACTCCTCTAAGGTTGCAAGTAGTGCATCCCATACAAACAGACTCAACACTCTTCAAGGTTTGTTTCATAAACACACCTTCACTCTTGGCCAACTCAAAACTGTCTAACATAAAAAGAACAACCCAAACAAAACCCAAGAACCTCTACAGGGCCATACCTTGAGGAAGCCCTTGGAGGTATGATTGATATAGAGTTGTCATGCCTGGGACTAAGAAACAGGATTGGCAGTCTCTACTGATATTAAAAATGCCTCAGCTGAGAGATTAACCAAAGAATTTATATGCATATACGTATAATCCATGGACACAGACAATAGTGTGGTTAAGGCCTGGGGTGGGAGTGGGGTTGAGGGGGGTCAATGGTGAAAAAAAGGGGAAATGTGTAATAATATCAATAATAAAATAAATTAAAAATGAATAAAATACGTCAGACAAAGTCTTCCCAAACGAAGATGTCATGCCTGGTAGAATATAAACCAAAAGCTGTCTGAAAAACTGAGGCTACAGTACGGGCTGGCTGCTTGGGCAGGGGATAACTGGGGGCAGCTATGGGAAGAACACTGGGTTCTAAGCGACAAGAGGAAGCAAAAGAGGAAGAAGGGCTCCTCATGGAGAAAGGAACAAAGCCAGGCAGAGCAGAGCACCACTGACAGAAAGTGGAGGGTCAGTGCGATCCTCAGAGGAAGGGCGGCAGAAGAGCCTGGACCCCGAAGTTAAACCTGGTTTGGGGTCCTGGTTATGCCTTGGGCACATCACTGCATGTCTCTGGACTCAGTGTCTTCATCTGTGAGATGGGAGTAGTGATCCTTATCTCACAGAGTAACTATGGGAAAAACTGCACATGAAGGTGCCCAAACCATGCGTGGCATGCAGGAGGTGATCAATACATTTGTAGCCAGTTATTCACTCTTCGAGGATTAAAAATAGTCAAGAGCTAAAGACAAATCCTAAGCCCTGGCCGTGTAAATAGTATTGCTGACCAAACCCACCCTCTATAAACGAAGGGATTTAGTGTTTTGACAGAAATTGGCCCAAAGTCAGAATCAAAGAAGGAACCAGGAGTTAAGGGTACAGAATATATGTATTTTAAATTACTACACAGCCTCAGAGCCTGAGTCCAGCTCTCAATAAGACCTCAATATGTTTTGCAAATAAAGTATTACTGAAGTGGCTATTAAGAATTGGATAACCAAAACATCATTTTTGGACACAATAGTAATTTCTATGATCATACTCCCATCATTTATTAAATGCTTATTATGTCGACATAAAACAAGAATATATAGGATATAGACGGAAAGAATACATTCTTCATTTAATGTCTTACAAGCTAATTGAAGAAACAAGACCAAAACACTGCAGCCTAATTCTTAGACAATACAGAGCATGTGATATCTTGAGGAATTTCTAAGCAACAAAAAAGACCTCTACAGGTAATGGACCTGTAGGAAAGCTGGTCTGCAGAGGAGACACACTCTTAGCTGGGACTTGAAGGACTCTAGCAGGAGAGGGGAAGAGGCACTCATGTGGGATTGCAAGATCCGTGGTTCAGGGCTTCTTTATATGGACCCTGATGACCAAACTGGAGTGGGGACATTGGGTTGGAGAGCAGTAAGACATGAGGAGGAGTAGGAATGCAGGGTATGAAGGCCCTTGTCAGAGCTTGGCCTCAATCCAACCAGTGATGAATTCAGAGCTGCCCCAAAAAAGGCCTTGAGTAAGGAGATAGGAGACCCAGAGGTATGGCCTGAAAAGTCTCTGAATAGGGGCTGAAATATAGATAGAAATGAATCAACACAGTAAATTCATATGCCAAAATTCAGTAATACTTACTCAGCTCCTGTTGGGAGACAAAGGCAAATATTCACATGCATCTCCCAAAATGTTTCATCTCACCTGTCGGTCCATCTCATGAAGTCGATATTCAATGGCCCTCTCCACATATTCCTTCCTATTGGAAAATGTGAGGGGGATACTATTTCCACCAGGGATAATGGGAACCATTTTGCCATCAGCACTCTGACCAACAAAAGAATCAAGAGGAATCATCTAAGAATAGAAGAAAAAAGACTTTTAACTACATGGTAGAAATGACAACAAAAAGTATGTTACACAAATATAGCAAAACAGTAACATCAATATACTTTTTAAAAATGTTTTTATTGATTTTTTTTTTAATCCTCGCCCGGGGATATTTTTTCTACTGATTTTTAAAGCGAGTGGAGGAGAGAGGGAAAGACAGAGAGAAATATCAATGTGAGAGAAACACATCGATTGGTTGTTCCTGCATGAGCCCCGACTAGGGCCCGAGCCGGGGAGGAACCTGCAACTGTGCCACTTGCCCTTGACAGGAATGGAATCCAGGATCCTTCTGTCTGCGGGCCAACACTCTATCCACTGAGCCAAACTGGCTAGGGCTGTTTTTATTAGTTTTCAGAGTGAGGAAGGGATAGGGAGGGATAGAGACATCAATGAAGAGAATCATCGATCGGCTGCCTCCTACATGCCCCCTCCTGGGGATTGAGCCCACAACCCAAGCATGTGCCCTGACCAGGAATGGAACAATGATCCTGGTTCATGGGTCAACACTCAACCACTGAGCCATACCGTCCGGGCATCATCAATATTTTTAAGGATAAAAAAAAGGCAATCAAGATAGCTGGTCAGGCTACTTGATCAGCAGGGAATGCTGCGTCATCTGCCTATAATTAAGATTGAGGCTGACCCCCAGCTAATGTGGCTCAGTGGTTGAGTGTCAACCCATAAACCGGGAGGTCAGGTTCGATTCCCAGTCAGTGCACATGCCCAGACTGTGGGTGAGATCCCCAGTAGGGGGCATGCAGGAAGCAGCCAATCAATGATTCTGCTCATCACTGATGTTTCTCTCCCTTCCTCTCTCTGAAATCAAGAAAATATATTTAAAAAAAGAAAAAAAAAGAATGAGGCTGAATCTTTCTCCCCTAAACCAAATTGGATGAGCTCTGTTTGCCCCAGGCCTCCCTCTCCACCTTGGTTCTTTGGGTCCTCCACTCTAACATGCACAGGAGTGATCTAAGGGGAAGGAGCAGAAGCTGGGTGCTGGAGCCAACTCTGTTAGAAGCTATTTAAATCGCTGGGGTTGAACAGGGGCTGGCATGGCAAAGTGGTTAGTGTGTCCGCCCACACACCAAAGGGTTGTGGGTTCTATTTTTGGTCCAGTGATCCCTAGCCCAGTAGGGGCCCATGCAGGAGGCAACCAATCGATGTGTCTCTTTCACATCGATGTCTCTCTTCTCTCTCTCACTCCCTCCATCCCTTCTACTCTCTCTAGAAATCAGTGGAAAAATATCGAGTGAGGATTAACAACAAACAAACAAACAAATAAATAAATAAATAAATTGCTGGGGTTGAACTGCTAAGGGCAGCAATGGGACATGTGTGGGCCAGCTAGATAGCAAGTATGAAACAATATCTGAGTTAAACATCTATCTATATATAAAAAGCTAGCGACAATAATGGCCATAATGACCTTAATGACCGGTCGCTATGACGCCCACTGTGGCCAGTGAACTGCCCAATCAGAGGGTGGGACCTTTTTGCCAACCTCGTGGCCCCTACCCGCTGCCCGCCTGCCCCTGATTGCACCCTCCCACCTTGATAAAGAGCCAGCTGCCAGCCAAATGTCCCCTCCCTTCCCCCTGGCCAGCCCCGCCCCCGACCAGCCCACCCCACCACAATAGGCCCACAGTCGCTCCCCCCAGGCCAGCCTGCCCGACTGCAACCCCCCACCCCAATAGGGAGTGGGACTTGGTGGCCAACCTCTTGCAGCCCCTCCCCCTGGCCACCCCACCCTTGATCGCACCCCCTACTCCAATAGGGGGCAGGGCTGGCCGGCAAACCTCCTGCAGCCCTTCCCCCTGGCTGTCCAAGCTCCCGATAGGCCCCCACCACCCTGATTGACCTGAAGCCCCTCCCCCCATCCAGCCCCATCCCTGATCACCTCCCCACCCCAATAGGGGGCGGGGCCAGCCCTCTGACCTCCTGCAGCCCCTCCCCCTGGCCTGGCCTCATCCCAGATCGGCTCCCCCACCCCATCAGGGGCAGGGCCAGCTGGCCAACCACCCATGGCTCCTCCACCAGGCCGCTGGCTCCCGACTGGCACCCCCCCACCCCATTCAAGGGCAGGGCCAGCCAGCCCACCACCCACAGCCCCTCCCCATGGCCGGGTCGGTCCCCAACCCCAATAGGGGATGGGGCCCTTCGGCCAATCGTCCGTAGCCCCTTCCCCAGCCAGCCCAGTCCTGATTGGCCCTGATCAGGGCCGGCCAGCCGGCCAACCTTCTGCCATCTCCTCCTCCTGACAGGCCCAGCCCTGATCCGTCCTGATTGGGGCTGAGCTGGCTGGACCCCACCCATGCATGAATTCGTGCACTGGGCCTCTAGTATGTATATATTCTACTACACACCAGCAGAATAATGGACTGGCCGCAGTTACCTCATGGAAACTCTCCTCGGTGATCCCACTGTCTTCAAGGTGAAGGATGCTATGAAGGGTCTGCACATACAGCAGGTCCACCTCCTCCAGGTCCTCCAGGGCAAGGGGGACACAGCACAGCTGCTTCCATACCAGAGGGGCCAAGTGCAGGTCCAGAGGCTTCTTTGTGCGAATGGCAACCCCCATTAAAATTCCCAAGAACTTAAATTGCATTAAATGTTCATCAAGACAGGCAGAAGGGTTAAAAAGGAACCTGCAGAAGTAAAGAAAATATTTCAAACAGAGTTGTCCTCAATTTTATTAGAATAAGTTACCCAACAGCTATAGCATTAGTCTAGACCTGCGCTGCCCAACATGTGGCCATTTAAATTAATTAAATAAAATGTAAGTTCAGTTATTCAGCCACTCTAACCACATTTTAAGTTCTCAACAGTTACATGTGGCCTGTAGCTACTATTCTGAATAGCACAGCGACCACATTTGAATTGTTTTTTGAAGAACCATAAAAGGGCAAGTAAATGGTCTATTTAACCCTTAAGCTATCTACTTCAGGAAGCTCTATTTCCTAAAATCATTTCATTTATCATGTACAAGTGCATGACAAAAGATCCAAAATTCAAAATTTGGCAAATACAGGGATAATATACAATTGCAAATACTAAGTGCTGTGACTTGATAGCATATCAAAGCTTTTTTTTTCTCACAAACAACGATTTTAAATATAATGTTACACGCAATAAACACCAATTGTTCAAGAAAAATGATCTTACATATAATATTACATGCAATAAACATTAATTCTTCAAGAATAAAATGATTTTAAGTATAATAATATTATTAAAACTGTACTAACATTATGATATCACAAAAGTTGTAGGAAATATTAAAAATCTGCAAATAATAGGATTGCTATTATATTCTAGAATATTTCCCCCCCTCTGGCTCTATTTTTGTTCATCAGTTTATGTTGTTCATTATATATATGTTCACTCACAAATGAGTGAGATCATTCGATATTTATCTTTCTCCGACTGGCTTATTTTGCTTAGCATGATACCCTCCAGGTCCATCCTGGAGAGTTGTTGCAAATGGTAAGAGTTCCTTCTTTTTTACTGCAGCGTAGTATTCCATTGTGCAAATGGTAAGAGGTCCTTCTTTTTTACTGCAGCGTAGTATTCCATTGTGTAGATGTACCACAGTTTTCTAATCCACTCATCTGCTGATGGGCACTTAGGCTGTTTCCAAATCTTAGCTATTGTAAATTGTGCTGCTATGAACATAGGGGTGCATATATCCTTTCTGATTGGTGTTTCTGATTTCCTGAGATATATTCCTAGAAGTGGGATCACTGGGTCAAACGGGAGTTCCCTTTTTAATTTTTTGAGGAAACTCCATACTGTTTTCCACAGTGGCTGCACTAGTTCAAAGCTTTTAAATAAACTTCGATGCAGAAAATTCCTTGAAGAGAGTTCATATTGGCCTTCAGGAACACACAAGATGTCAGGTTTCATAATCAAGTCTGAGTTTCCTCTACCCTTCTATATTATCAGAGTTGGTCCCATATTAAATACCAAGTCATGATAAAAGTGCCTCAGTTTTCTTATCTGTGAAAAGAGAATATTAGTAGTTGCTACTCCGTAGGGTTATGAGGATTTGGTGGGATAATACACGTAAGGCACTTAGAGCAGTGCCTGGCACACAGTAAGCACTCTATAAATGTGAACTGCTGTTGCTGTTGTTATTATTATTATTATTATTATTATTATTATTGACATTCCATAAACACTTGCTGATTGTCTTACCTGTCCCTATTGTAACCCACTTCTGCAGTAGCATTGGGAGAGGGTATAAGAAGGTCAACAATACCAGTTTCAAGTTCCTGTAGAAGAAAGAAAAATTTTTGAGAAATGAAAATAAAATGCATCAACAGAATGAACTGTATTAAGTGTCATACTGAAAAGAGAATATCTGAGAACTTTATAATGCTATGTGACAACCAGCCAACTCTCTATGATTGATTTATCAGGAAAATCCTAATACCACGCAAAGCTGAAAGGGTCAGAGCTGATTTGGAAGCAAAGCTGCCACTTTAGAACTTAAATAAGAAGGCATCCAAACACTTCACACTTGCTTTTCTACTTCACCTGGAGTCTGGCAGTTCTAAAAGCATCAGAATAAGTCAGAGCACGTGAGTTATCCTGGATTTGTCTTTTACATTATAAATATAAGTATAAATATAAATATGTGTCACTATTGTTTTCCCTGCCAGTAGTACAGCACAACAGATGGTGAATCAATGGGAGATGGCTAAGCACTGACATTTATTCAATAAGGTATCTTCATAAAGCATTTCACAAACCCTTACTATAATTTACCTATACAACCATTAATAGCATGACTTTATGTAAGGTTCACAAATGCATGTTGCTACATTTATAAAAACACTAGAGGCAGAGTGCACGAAAATTCATGCACTGGGGAGGGGGGTCCATCAGCCTGGCTTGCACCCTCTCGCAGTCTGGGACCACTCGGGATATGTCCACCTGCTGGCTTAGGCCCGCTCTCTAGGGGATCAGGCCTAAGCTGGCAGTCAGACATCCCTCTGGCAGCCCGGGAACCCGAGGGGGATGTCCGACTGATGGCAGTCAGACATCCTTAGTGCTGCTGAGGAGGCGGTAGAGGCTCCCGCCACCGCCGCTGCGCTCGCAGCCGTCAGCCCGGCTTGTGGCTGAGCAGAGCTCCCCCCATGGGAGCGCAGTGACCACCAGGGGGCAGATCCTGTGTTGAGCGTCTGCCCCCTGGTGGTCAGTGCGCATCATAGTGACTGGTCATTCCACCATTAGGGTCAATTTGCATATTGCCCTTTTATATAGGATGGCTGACAGGGTAAACACTGGAAACAATAGAATGGCCAATACTTGAGTGGACAGCTCAGCAGGGGACACTAAATGAATATACCTGGCACATCTCTGTGATTGTGTCATCAAACACTCCTCCAGCATCATCAGCCCCTTCTCCAACAAGCTTAACCTTCCATGCTCTGGAGGGCAGACGAAGGTCTGATGCATTCAGTTTTACTACTTGTCTTGCTATTTGGACAAAGATGGGCTTACACTTTCGTCCTCTTTAAAAGAAAGGGAAAACAGAATAAAATACAACTCTCACCAACTTTGCATATCACCACAAAGGTCAGTTGAAGATATCTTCCCATCCGTGAATGAACAGTCAAACACTGCGCTGAGCCCACGATAGCCACATTGGGTACTAATGTAAGCACTGTTATTATCCTAGTTTACATTGAGGAAGCTAAGACTCACAGAGATTAGTTAGTAATGTTCATCTAAAAAAATGCTAACTAGTTAGTGAAACATACACACATATGCTCACCTGGTTGATATCCTCTTTACTGTAATTTGAGGTCCATAGTTTTTGCCTTGAACCATGGTTTTTCCTATGGAGCGCACCATGGGGAGAGTGTAGACTCTTGGGGCTAACAGGGGCCGAAGCTGTCCCTGTACAATGCCCCATGTCCCAGCATTATAATGAGATGTACTGTTCTGTAACAGAAAGTAAGCTTATCAGAAAGGATATACTCTAAGGCTTAAAAGAAGTAACACTTGTCATTTTTCGAATATAGTTTTTTTAATGAGTAACTATTAATCACTTAAAAAATTTTTCTGATAAAATATGATTTTTTTTTTAAAACTTGGAAATGGACACACACATGTAGAAACAAATAAAGTCATCTGTGATCCTACCATATGGATATGGTACCATTAACACGTTGATCTATTTCTTCCATGTTATGTAGACATACATTTTTCACATTGTTGAGATCATGCTGCTTATATGATTTTCCATTGCTTTTCTCACCTAACTTTATATCATTAAACATTTCCACACTAATTATAAACAGTTGTTGACACTTTGTTTGGTGCACACAATATTCCATATCCTGGCTGATTATTTACTTCTAACAGTGATTTGTCAAATCTCTCATCTGCCCCATGACTGGCTCCCCAAAAGATTTTTGATGAACAGTTTTATAAAATGACTAGAGGCCCGGTGCATGAAATTCATGCGGGGGGGGGGGGGGGGGCGGTTCCCCTCAGCCCAGCCTGCACCCTCTCCAATCCGGGCCCCTTGGGGGATGTCCGACTGCCAGACATCCCTCTCACAATCCTGGACTGCTGGCTCCTAACTGCTCACCTGCCTGCCTGCCTGGTCACCCCTAACTGCCCCCTCTGCCAGCCTGGTTGCCCCTAACTGCCTCCCTCGCTGGCCTGGTTGCCTCTCATTGCCCCACCTTCTGGCCTGGTCTCCCCCAACTGCCCCCCCCAGCATGGTCACCCCCAACTGCCCACCCCCTGCTGGCCTGGTCACCCCTCACTGCCCCCCCTGCTGGCTGGTCACCCCAAACTGCCCCCCTTGGCGGCCTGGTTGGCCTTCACTGCCCCTCCTGCCAGCCTGGTTGCCCCCAACTGCCCCCACCCCCTGCCAGCCTGGTTGCCCCATGCAGCCTGCTGTTCAGTCATCCATTCAGTTGTTTCGGTCATGGCGGCCCCTGGCTTTTTATATATTAGGATATACATTTTAGTATGCCTATACATTAAACAAACAAATATAGCCAGCTTGCTTTTCATCTATATTTCTAGACTATTCCATAAATATAGTTAAATCATCCTAATTTACTTTATCTCCCCCGCTCCCATTCCATAGGGCTCAGAATACACATTTGTAAGAGCAAAAAGTCTCCTAAATGTAGTGGATGCATTTATGTAACAGCCATAATTGGTATTAATAGCTTTGTGTGCTTAAATTTTAAAATCATATAAAAACTTTATAGAAAATATATACTTAACCATTCATTCTTCCTTGAGGTTTAGATAAATCAAAACAAACAGAAAACTACTTTGTGTCTAGTATTATTACCAATATCTGGTCTGTCACTAAGCCAACAATAAAATGGAAACAGAATTGTTGCCTTTTCTACATCTCTCTGATGCTAAGAGTAAAAAGTATTAGCCATGAAAGAATTTTCCAAAGGCTGAGAGAAAGGCCGGGCATAGCGAGCACATCATGGGTGCTGTTCCCAAGCCAGCATGTTACCTGGTTGTTGGGGCTGAGGTTCAGTAACCTCCAAGACGAGTACATGAGGTCCGAGAAGTGGTAGAGCAGCCGGAGCCTGGCCCTCGCGGTGTGAATGCTCACCTCCCTCAGTGCCCCATACTGGGGGGGCACTGCATCGGGCAGGCCCAGCTGCAGAGGTACTGACACACCTGCTCAGAAAGCACATGAACACTTATAAAGGAAAATGCATTGCCTGCATTTTCAGTATTTTGAAAAATTTCAAACACACAGAAAGTGTACAACAAACATTCATTCCTACCACTTAAATTCTATAATTAACATTTTGCTATATTTACTATATCACATATTTATCAATTTCTCTATCCATCAATTAATCTTACTTTATGGTGAACTTGTATTGGTTTATAAAACGTCTTTTTTTATTTATCATATGGACACTTGTTTTATTTCTCCTTTAATTTAGTTTCCCATTGAACTATGGGACCTGAAACAGTTCATTCACAAATATGCATTTTATTTTTTTTATAAAAATATATATTTTTTAGATCTATAAGAATTTCATAATTAATTAAAAACAAAACCCAAATTCTTCCTTTCCTACTCAATAAATGTTGTATTCATAATAACATAAGGTGTGGGCCAAGACCAGGCAAGAAGTTCTGGAAAATGAAAATGGGCAATTTAGCAGAGCCACCTCCCACACTTACTAGGGATCTGACAGAAAGTGACCATGACAGAAAGAAAGATATAGGTGCATGACTCATAAAAGCTTTTTACTGCAAGAATAAGAGCTTTGTAGAAGCAAAGACTACCAGGACTGTATCTATGGTTACCCTCTAATAAAAATGCACAGAGACGTAGAAACAAGACATTCAACTCATTTGAGTTTCCTGTAAATAAAGATTTGTACAGCTCAATTCCTAGAGGTATTTTACTACTATTAATAAAAGCTAACATTTGTTGAGTATTTTTATGTGTCTGGCACTATTCTAAGAGCCAGGAATTGGGTTCATTTACTCCTATAGCTCTTTATAATAGGTGCTATTATGACCCTCATTTTATAAACAAGAAAATCGAGTCTCAAGGTCACTCAGCTCATAAATGGAAGAGTCAGGATTCAACCCAGGCAGTGTGGTTCCAGAGTCTGAACCTTAAACCACCACACGTGTAGCCTCTGTCCTGAAGTGGGAGGGAAATCCCTCTGGAAGAATCAGAAGCCCCAAAGTACCTAAAACTGTCAGTGGATGGGCAGTACTGCTCATTCTGGATCCTGTTAATCAGAAACTACCTCCTGCTTGTTTGGAACCTACTTGGTAGTACTGCCTTGTTCTCTTAGGGTTTATCTAAGAGAAAAAATATCCATGGGGAGTCTTTCCTACGGACCTGTGGCTAAGTAGAGATGTTAGCAAAAAAGGAAGAGAATGCTGAGTTCTCAGGCACAAGGTCACTTCAGAGAAATTCTAGTGCCTTAGACAACAGAGGGTGGTAAAAAGAGAGGACTTGAAGACCTGGGAAAGAAATAGTACAGATATAAAGAAATGCATAATAGTGATAAATGTCACACTTAAAGTAATAGTTACATTTGTGGGGAATGGAAGATAGGTCTAATTGGGAGAGTACACAGTTGGACATTAAGTACACAAATATGCATTTTATTACTTTAATATATTTTTGTAGATCTGTAAGGATTTCATAATAAATTAAAAACAAAACAACAAAAAGGCAAAAACAGCCCATCAGTCCTGCTACATGCTGGAGTAACCTGGAAACAATAGGCCTTAGCTACAATTTATCATTTTTTAATATATAAAAACATACTTAGTTGCTGCTCTAAAACTATCTTTGCTTGCTTAAGTGATATGCTTTCTTCTTTTGGGGGTACAGGGACTGCTTCATAACGAAGTTGCAGAAGAACTTCTTGCTGTGAAAGTACTTACAGTGCTGGTAGCACAAAAAGTGCTTTGGTTTGTGGGGGAAGGTTTGATGGTTTCAGAACAATGTCTGGATGCAGTTTGAAACTGGCAAGCAGAGAGTACAGCTGGGTACTGCTGAAAGAGAAGCTGCAGGAGCATGGATATTTCATCCCTCACCTGGTGCTCTTGGTGGGACAGGCGGCGCTGTCCATGCAGCACTGTGGCAGCGGCCAGCTGAGATCTGCCGAACATTTTTCCCTTGCAAAACTGTAACCAGGGTCGGTTCTCGAACGTGGTTGGTGTGGCCTAGGCCAAGCTGGGGTAAATTACAAATACACAGAGATTCAATTAGAAAGAGGAAGAGAGGACGCCAAAATGATGAAATCTGTCTTAGAAGTAGCAGGTCTAAATAGGTTAATATCTGTACCAAGCCACAGCATCAAAATAAAGAAATTAATTCTGATTTTCTCTATCAGAATGGTCCTCAGAGCTCAGACTGTCTCCTAAGAACCAAGATACAACAAAGCCATTCCCAATCTAGCAGAGTCTTAATGACTGAACACATCCTTGGATTCCACTTCTGGAGAGGAAATGAATTCTTAGAAAGTTTAAAAGGTAACAGTGATCTTTAGAGCTTTTACTTAAAACACATTTATTTCTTGATTTTTAACACAGTTACAGAAGCAGATTCTCTCCTCCATATCTCTGTTCTTAGGGTCTGACTGTTCTCAGGGTCTCCTCCAGATCTCTGTTCTCCAGTTCATTTCCAGGTCGGGACACATACCTGGGTTTCGGGCTTGATCCCCAGTAGGGGGCATGCAGGAGGCAGCCAACTGATGGTTTTCTCTCATCAATGTTTCCCTCTCTCTTCCAGATCTCTGTTCTTAGGGTCTCTCTCAAGTCAATAAAAACATATTAAAAAAGAACCCAAAACACTCAGTGTTTCAGCAGCTAAGCACCACATCATCATTAGACAGGATCATGTCAAGGTCCTGTCAGGGACCTGCCAAAAGTGTCCTCAACGTCAATTTTCCTTCATTAAGACAATATGCAAGCAGGATGATGAGCAGCTTCCTGATCTGCTAAGACACTGGTAAGGAGACAACAGGGCCAAAATGGATAATACTGGACCTTGAACTTGAGGGCACCTCAGTACCTACTCTAGTGGCAGCCAAACCCAGAGAGGATTTATAGAGGAAGGGGATGTGCCTCTGCAGTAGCAGGCATCTCAGACATCTCCCATCAAAGTCCCTCCCTCTTCCATATATAGGGTAGGCTACACCTGTCAACCTCAAATCTTTCCTCAACCTCTTAGAGCAGTGGTTTTCAACCTTCCTAATGCTGTGACCCTTTAATACAGTTCCTCATGTTGTGGTGATCCCCAACCATAAAATTATTTTCGCTGCTACTTCATAACTGTAATTTTGCTACTGTTATGAATTGTAATGTAAATATCTGATATACAGGATGTGTTTTCATTGTTACAAACTGAACATAATTAAAGCATAGTGATTAATCACAAAAACAATATGTAATTATATATGTGTTTTCTGATGGTCTTAGGCGACCCCTGTGGGTCAGGACGCACAGGTTAAGAACTGCTGTCTTAGAGGCTTAGTTCATTCCTCTGTATAATGGGGGTTGACAAGACCTCCTGCACAAACACAAATGTTCTTTGCACAACGTTATATTATAAAATATAAAAGTATTGTTGTTTCATTCTTTCCATCAACTGATGTTCCTAGTACCTAACCTCACATATTACTGTAGTAGAAATGATGACAGTACCAAATACTTACAAAGTGCTGCTTACTGTGTGCCAGGCACCTATCAATGTGTGTAAACACATACATATACTCAGTTAATATTTTTGCTGTGATTTTTTTAAAACCATGGGATAGCCCTGGCTGGTGTGACTCAGTTGGTTGAGCATTGTCCCATGCACCAAGAGGTCACCAGTTCAATTCCAGGTCAGGACACATACCTGGGTTTCAGACTTGATCCACAGTAGGGAGCACGCAGGAGGCAGCCAATTGATGGTTCTCTCTCATCAGTATTTCCCTCCCCTTCTCTCTCCTTCCTCTCTCTCTCTCTCAAATCAATAAAAACATATTTTAAAACACCCCCCCCCCCCCCAAAAAAAAAAACCCCACCATGGTATAGTACTTGGCCACGATCAAGAGAGAGAGACAGAGTTGGATAACTGGACTCACAAAGCAATCAGTCCTGTGGCAGAGGATGTCCTTGAGGCACTGTGGTAGACATTATGAGTTCTTAGCTTATCTCTTACCCAACTGAAGGATGTTCAGTTCTCTAGAATATGAGGGCAGCAAGCAAGATAAATATGTACCTGTCCTTCTGAATTGCTCCCCCAGGCATATATATCTCCTGCTGATGTCAAAGCAAGTGTGTGCTCAGCTCCAACTGCCACGTCTTCGATGACTACTCCTGCCAGGACAGGGACTTGCTGTGGCCGATTGTGATTGCGAGCACGACCCTCTGGCAAGCCTATCAAGCGATCTGAGAAAAAATAGCAAGGAGGAAGTTTATGGATGGCACATCAGAGTCCTTTTATGTTTTTCTAAGGAATCATTTAATTTTTATGGTGGAATGGCAATGAAATATTTAACTCATTGGGGCCAAAGCTGCTATTCTGGTAAGGTATACTGGATACTAAGTGCATAAAAAGTTTGAAACTGTTTCATTGCAAAATGTCACAGTCTCCTTATTAATAAAAAATAAAAGTAAATCTAAAATCAATAGCTTCTTTCAAATCAAGAGTCACTTCAGTGTCCCCATATTTGAGAGGATTGGTACATAATTCACAAAGGCCCTAAAGTTCTTGCATTCTAAGAAAAGACGTCTTGTCCTCAAACTTCCAGCCAACCTCTCCCCTTACCTTTGCTGCCACACTTCTAGAAAGTGCAGGCCAGTCCCTGTTTCTCCATGTCCTCTAGGCCTGTCTGGCTTGGGCACTGTCTACAACTTAACTTCCACTCTTACTACTGTACTGAAAATGTACTCTCCAAAGCATTAACTAACTTCTGCCTATGGCAGCAGCTTCTTCTCAGGCTCCAGCCAACAGAGCCCACAACACCTTCAGATAACATGGTTCCTTCTGCCCCTCAAAATTTGAACCTTGAACCTATGAATTCATAAGACCTGAAGCCCCAGTCCCTGGAAGGACTATAGGGGCAGGATCCAGAGGCACTCTGGTGGTCAAGGCAGTGTTCATGGCAGCACAGTGAAGGCAGCAAAAAAGGAGGGGAAGGGCCTTGCAGGAACTCTTCTATCAAGAGTGAAGGCTCTGGCATGAAGGGCCATCAATGGGGAGGAGAGTATCTTTATGACCAACTTCACAGAGAGGAACAGGAAAGTAGCTAGTGAATGAAGGTCATAGACCCACTTATGACCCAGAATAAAAAATGACTCAATTTAGAGCCCTTTCTATAAAACTTGAAGGCAAATGTTCCTATAATATATGTGTACACAAAACAAGCAATGCAATGCATAGAAAATGCCTTACCTTGACCAAAGGTATACACTTGACCATCTTTGGTCAATGCAACAGAAAACTGAGTTCCACAAGCAACCTTTTTAATTCCAATTCCACAAAGAACATCAACTTTCTGCAAAATAAAAGGTGTAAGGCACACTTTAAAAAGGAAAAGAAAATACTCTTGAATTTGCCTACTGGCATGTATAAACTCAAGAATTATCTTCCAATAAAAACACTAACAGTTAATTAATTACCTGTTTCCCCTCAAACCCACACTCCTAAATGTTATTTTCCCATATTGTTCTGCAAACTATCTGAATTTGGGGGAGGAAGTGTGCAGGGGCATTTGGCAAAACTCCCAGAACCTCATGTGAAGTGGAAGCATTCCTCTGGCTAACAGAAACCAGAAAAAAACCTGTGGCCTTTTGAAGACTCCTGTAAGACATGGGCTGCTCCCAGCAGACTTCTGCTTTCAGAGGTAACAGTAACTGCTTAAATGTTCCCCAGAGAGGGACTTCCTGGTTTTGTGAACCCCTAGCTGAATCCTGTCTAACTTTCTGGATGTCACAGACTATGTATGATGGTGAATCTGGAGTTGAATATAAACTGAGTATTTGTAAATCATGCTGCTTGTTAAAAATGTTAGGAAAATCCACATAAAAGAATTATGTAAGAGGTCTTCTGCAGAGCCAAGAAACTTTTTATAATGTGAACAAGAGCTTCTAATTTATTTGTTTATGCACTTAAATTTCCTTTTCATTACTTCTTAAACAGAGGTGCGCATCTGTATAATTCAGTGGTAACAATAAACTGATAATGGCAGCTGTACGATAGATAGTTCATGGTTCCCTCCATAAAACACCCTGGAGATATGTTTATACTATTTTTTTCTTTTCAATGGAAGGTAGTCTCTATGGTGTTCAGCCATGTACAGAGACAGACACTTACCTTTGCAGAATTTTTACATCCAGTTTAACTATTAATGGCTTATTTAAAATCAAGCTGTAGAATGTAAAACATTTAAGAATAAACAACAGAAGCGTCTAAACTTCATTATGAATTACCATAAATGCTAAATTTAAATTATTCCCAACTAAAAAGAGGTAACGATATAGACAAAAACTACGTTGTCTGAAACACTAACAATAAAACTGACCTGGGGTGAAGATTTTGCAGTGGAATTTCCTAAACCTAGTTTTCCATAGTCACCATCTCCAAAAGCCCACACCATGGAGCCATCTGCTGATACTGCCAAAGTGTGGTTTAAGCCACAAGCCACCTGGAGAAATAACAGAGTGTTCAGTAAGCCAAGTCATAATACCTAAAACACATACCCATTTCTGGGGCCCTTTCCTCCACTTTAGAGGAAAACTTAGCTATGTTTCTAAAGATTTTTATTGGTTTCAGGGCCTTCTACATATGTTAAAAAAAAAAAGTGTCCATAAGAAATAATTCCTAATGTTCACAAAGAAAAAAATAACATTTTTCTTCAAAGGAAATCCTTCAAATATCTGTGGCTAACTCAGAATCAGAGAGCACAAAAGATAGGGGGAAAGTACATATAACTCAAAAATACTCATTCATACCAGAAAAGTCTAAGGAATAATATAGAAAAAGATAAAAATATCTTATCTCCTTATAAAAAGAAA